>NW_027139548.1:7595352-8228298 GCF_035084215.1 Heptranchias perlo
GCTCGAGTGTATGGGCAGGGTTTCCCTACAGAAGGTAGACGGTCTCTTCTGGTTTAAATGTAGGGTGCCACTTGTACCGGAGGAGGAATGTAACCTCTAGTGTAAGTGTTGGTTTAACACCAGTACCGGAGGAACAAGGTCTCCACTCGTGTAAATGTTGGGGCACCTCTAATCTAGTACCGGAGGAGAACGGTCACCTCTCCTGTAACTGTAGGAGACCACTAGAACCGGGGGAGTGCAGTCACATCTACTGTAAGTGGTAACTGTAGAGTATCACTAATACCGAAGGAACACAGTCGCCTCTAGTGTAAGTTCAGGGTGCCACGAGTAACGGACGAGCAAGTCATCTCTTATCTAAGTGTAAATGTTCCATTCGTACCGGAGGAGTGCAGTCACATCTAGTGTATGTGTAGGGGTAGCAGCAGTACCGGAGGGACACAGTCACCACTAGTGTAGTGGTGGAGGAGAACGGTCACCTCTAGTTTAAGTGCAGAGGTACCACAAACACTGGAGGAGCACGATCACCACGAGTGTAACTGTTGACGCACCACGAGTAGAGAAGGAGCAAGGTCACCCAAGTGTAAATGTAGGGTAACATTAATACCGAAGGAGAACGGACACCATCGTCTAATTTTAGGGACACCACTAGCAGAGAAGGATCACGGTCAGAGCAGGTTCACCACCAATAATGTTAGCATGGGGTCACCATCAGTAATGTTAGAGTAGGGTCACCACCAGTAATCTTAGAGTAGGGTCATCAACTATAATCTCAGAGGAGGGTCACCATCAGTGTAATGTTCGGATGGTGTCACCGCCAGTAATGTTAGCGTAGGCTCACCACCAGAAATGTTGCAGTCGGGTCATCAATAGTAATGTGAGAGTAGGATCACCGCGAATAATGTTAGCTTATCAACAACAGCAACAATCTTAGAGTAACGTCACCAACATCAATTTTAATATCTGGACATCTCCAGTAATATTAAATCAGGGTTGCCACCAATAATGTTAGAGCAGGGTCACCATCAGTCATGTTAGAGTACTGTCTCCACCAATAATGTTAGAGTTGGGTCACCACCTGGAAAGTTTGAGAAGCGTCTCTACCAGAAATGTTAAAGTAGTTTCATAATCAGTAATGTTGCAGTAGGCCCACTATCAGTAATGTTAGATTCGGGTCAGCATCAGCAATGTTACACTAGGGTCATTATCAATAATATTAGATTTGGGTCTCCACCAGTAATTTCAGAGTATTGTCAACAATAGTAAGGTTAGAGTACGTTCACCAATAGTAATGTTAGAGTACGGTCACCTAATGTTCGAGCCGAGTCATCACCAGTGATCATCACATTATAAAACACATGTTAATTATGGGATGGGCGTGTGAAGATTTTACTGAATTCTTGAGGCATCAATAACCGAGTGCAGTTTCCAGGAGGGATGTTCCCTTCACGGTTCACATTCCCTCAGGTATTAAATTCCGTTCATTGATGTGAATGGAATGAGTTTCATGGACTGAGGTGTACAATTTCCCCATTGACGTCCTGGGCGCACTGAAGAGGAAAATCTCGCCTTGTTTGTGAAGTGACTGTAACTAACGCCAATTATTGTGCAAACTTATTTTCTCACCGGGGCACCGATTCTTCTATAAAGGAGGAGTATTTACGGATCTCAGATACACTCCGATGGCAACCGCAAAGCCGGATAGAATTCACACAAGCTTCTAAAAAATGGAAACGCCAACAATTCTTCAAATAATGGACATTTACTACCGGATTCTCGCATCCTTTGGTTTTCCCGGTAAGTCAATATAACCTGTTGTTTCATAGCTGTTCATTATTTCACTGTTAATGATTAAGTAACACAGTCCGAGAATGTCCTCATTTCAGAGTCACTTATCCACCAGGATAAATTGGTGAATATCAGCGGGAACCCGCGCCGCAAGTGAGGCCCTGCTCTGATCGGTGGATCGTGGGCACCGGGCGATCAACTTTCTTCCCGATACGAGGGAGGGCGAGGCTGATTCCCCGGACCCACTAACAGTACATGGATCATTGAAGAATGTGTTGCCTCGTGCCCCTGATAATCATTTTATTTGTACCGTTGTTCCTGTATACTTTAAGTTGTCAATTCCTCTGTCTGCGGCCACCCCCACGAACAGGAGTCGTTGAAAGATAATTTGAGAACTAATTGCCGCTCAGAGAACTGCTCCCCTCCCCTCGGCTGCAAAGATCCTTCGCGGTTCCACCAGCTCCCGCTTTGTTATCGAGCAGCTCCCTCGGGGCGATTATAAATAGAAAAAGCCCAGAGTTTCGAAATAAAGTGAAGCGTTTGTCTCGTCTGAATGTTTTATTTGAATTCATATCTTTCAGTAATTGCTGTGAAATTATATTTAAAACTGCTGACACCTGATGCAGCTCCCGAGACCCCGCTCGACAAAGAAACTGAAGGAATTAAATGTAAATTTCGATCTATTCTCCCATGGGGCCGCAGCAGTAAATTATAAAATCAGGTCGTCCATCACATGGGTATAAGCCTCATGGCGGGATGGTTTTTGCGCTCAACACTGCATTGAAATGTGTGTTTGGACGCACATAAGGAAATCCGTTTACTTACTGACTGCCCAAAATTAACAACTTACAGAACCATCCCGAAAAGGCGTTTTTCTTTGCACCTGTGACGTCCCTGCGTGATGCTCCAGATTAGCCTCGACCGTACACTTAGAATCATCGAAGTTTACAACATGGAAACAGGCCCTTCGGCCCAACATGTCCATGTCGCCCAGTTTATACCACTGAGCTAGCCCCAATTACCTGCACTTGGGCCATATCCCTCTATACCCATCTTACCCATGTAACTGTCCAAATGCTTTTTAAAATACAAAATTGTACCCGCCTCTACTACTGCCCCTGGCAGCTCGTTCCAGACACTCACCATCCTCTGAGTGAAACAATTGCGCCTCTGCACCCTTTTGTATCTCTCCCCTCTCACCTTAAATCTATGCCCCCTCGTTATAGACTCCCCTACCTTGGGAAAAGATTTTGACTATCTTCCTTATCTTTGCCCCTCATTATTTTATAGACTTCTATAAGATCACCCCTAAACCTCCTACTCTCCAGGGAAAAAAGTCTCAGTCTATCCAACCTCTCCCTCTATGTCAAACCATCAAGTCTCGGTAGCATCCAAGTAATTCTTTTCTGCACTTTTTCTAGTTTAATAATATCCTTTCTATAATCGGGTGACCAGAACTGTACACAGTATTCCAAGTGTAGCCGTACTAATGTCTTGTACAACTTCAACAAGACATCCCAACTCCTGTATTCAATGTTCTGACCAATGAAACCAAGCATGCTGAATGCCTTCTTCACCACCCTATCCACCTGTGACTCCACTTTCAAGGAGCTATGAATCTGTACTCCTAGATCTCTTTGTTCTATAACACTCCCCAACGCCCTACCATTAACGGAGTAGGCCCGGGCCCGATTCGATCTACCAAAATGCATCACCTCACATTTATCTAAATTAAACTCCCTCTGCCATTCATCGGCCCACTGGCCCAATTTATCAAGATCCCGTTGCAATCCTAGATAACCTTCTTCACTGTCCACAATGCCACCAATCTTGGTGTCATCTGCAAACTTACTAACCATGCCTCCGAAATTCTCATCCAAATCATTAACATAAATAACAAATAACAACTGACCCAGCACCGATCCCTGAGGCACACTGCTGGTCACAGGCCTCCAGTTTGAAAAACAACCCTCTACAACCACGTTATATTGTGAGTGGAACCTCAATCAAGTGTTAGTGGCGACAGCGATGGAAATGAAATTCGGGACAGATGTATGACTGACGGATGATCCGATGTCACCTGTTTTATACGATCGGCCAAAGTCCAAATCCCCCCGTTGACTCTTCAGTGCCTGGGTGTCGGTAGTAGTAGGGACGCTCTCCGTTACCATTCCCCAGAATGATTCCGAGTGACCCTCCCCCCGCTGCCTTGACAACGTCTGACTGAAGTTAGCTGGAAGGACGGCGGATTGTCAGTTCCTCGATATTGAGTGTTTAGTATTTTGTTTCTTTTAAATAAATTGTCGACATCGCTCGCCTATAGAACAAAAATCCACGTGCATTACCCCAGGATGGTAAACATCGGAACATTTGCCCACAATATGCTGTGAGATTTATCTGAGTATCCCCGTTACTTACCTCTTGTCCCTCTTTCTTACAGCGAACCTCGTGGCAATCATAATTCTCTCCAGAGGAAATTGCGGCCTTTCCAAATGTACCTCGATCTATATGGTGGCCATGGCAACAGCAGATCTACTGGTCATCATCGTCAATGTAATAGAGTATCAAATTTTCATGAAAATATTTCCATATCCATTGCAGTCCTACACTATCATTCAAAAGTTCATGATCTGCATGACTTGTACCAACTTGGATCTGTCGGTGTGGTTCACCGTCTCGTTCACATTTGACCGATGTGTATCTATATGTTGTCAGAAGTTTAAAGCAAAGTATTGCACAGTGAGAACTGCGGCTGCGGTTATAACAACGGTCTCTGTCCTGTTCTGTTTAGAAAACATCCCCTATTGGTTTGCATTTGAACATACACAAATAATTAACAATGTTCAGTGGGGTTTCCGCCCCAGTTTGGCCTTTTATTCATCGCCTGCAGGTGTAATGTACACATGGTTAGAAAGTATTTTAATTCCATGGATTCCTTTTGCTTTAATGTTTCTGTTTAATTGTTTGACAGTCAGACGTATTTTAGTGGCCAGCAGAGCCCGCAGGGGCCTCCGGGGACACAGCAGTGAGAATAAGAGCGATCCAGAGGTGGCGAACCGAAGGAAATCTATTATTTTACTGTTCACTGTATCTGGTAGTTTTATACTGTTGTGGCTGACAGCTGCGGTGATTTCTTTAGCGATCGGTCTGGTCGTTCATTACAGTCCCGATTATACAGCTCCTGCTTATATCGCCACTGAAACCGGAAATATGCTCATGTATTTGAGTTCATGTACAAACACTTGTATTTATGCCGCTACCCAAACGAAATTCAGGGAAGAGTTGAAGAAGGTGGTGAAATCTCCTTGGACATTTATTATGATTTTGGTTAAAGCAATGAAAAGTCAAACCAAAGCTTCATGTCCGAACTAGAGCTCAATAACAGTCCGTGTTCCATTTTAGAATGGACGTCTTTCTTTGCTGTGAAAATGATCAGGGATCAGAAAACATATCTTCTATTTTATGGCCTGAGTTTGACATCTGCTGCTTCCCTTGGGTGAACAGAATAGTTTCCCGATAAAACAGTGCAGTTCCTGCTCAAGATTCAAAGAGAACAGTCATGATTGAGCTTCAGGAGTTCGGTGGAACATGTGGGCGGCAGCGTTAACTGTCTTACCCTCTTGGTACTGGAATACGACCCGCCAGTTTGATGAATAGTTTAAGTTTTCGTTAGTGTAGAAACAATGAAAGGTGTTCGAATCATGGTTATTTGGAATTAATCTGTAATCTTGGTGTGAATGTTGCATGCGCTGGTCACCCCATCAGACACCGCTCCCCATTCTCTCCTGGCCCAAGAGAATGGCACCCCTGTATCCTGATAAGTGGATAAGGAAATTGACTCGTCAATGTGACGTTAGGCATCTCTGTCAACAGATATTTATTAAAATATTAATTGATCATCAAAATGTTGGACTGTTATAACAGACCATTTGATCCAACCAGTCGTTGTCAGCGTTTTCCGTACACTCGAGAAAATAGTTCCAATCACTTTATCCGCCCAGTCTCAAAATCCCTTCAACCTATTTTTATTCACACATCTGTACAATTCAATCATGGATATGTACATGATTTCTGCTTCTATAATTTCTGCATCTTCGCATCTCTCCATGTAAAGAGGTTTCTCCCACCCTCAGCACGAAATCCCTTATATTTATTTTGTAAACTATAGCCGTTATTTCTTGATCCCTCAACTGATGGAAGCTTTCTGCTCCGATCTATTATGTCCCGTCCATTCCTCCTTCAAATCACCTGGAAATGTCTCGCCACAAGAGATCAATCTGGTATCAATAAACAATCTCGTGAAAATCCGGAACGTGTAGTTAAGACAGTTAATTGATATATTTCTCTTGGAGATGGTGATGTCCTTGCTTAAACTGAACAATGAGAAGAATGTATTTGAGAGCTTGGCCACTGCCCGGAACATCGGGTCCGTGCAGGGAGAGATCCGAATCAAACGCCTCCGGACGCCCTGAACTATTGAGAGAGAGAGAGAGCTGGAAAGGGCAGGAATGGCTTGTCTCGGATTCCTCCTGCTGCCTGATCTTGGGAAAGCGCTGCGTTTACAGAAGTGACGTGTTGGCCGTGAAGCAACCAGCATGCGATGCATGGAGGGGAAGCTCGATAAACACATGATGGGGAAAATAATAGAAGGTTATGCTGATAGGGTGAGATGAAGAGGGCTGGAAGGATGGTCGTGTGAGGCATAAAGACCGGTATCTGCCAGTTGAGCCGAATGGCCTGTTTGTGTGTTGTACTTTCGATATAATTCCATGTAATTCTGTGATGAAACTGCACTGAAGAACGGGCCCAAGACATGGTCAGTCACGCTGACAACACCACGACATGAAATGGTTAATGTGGCACTGGACAGTATGTAAAACCAATGAGTAGAGATCTGTGCAATAGAATAGTTCGAGACAGATATATAATGCTGATGAGATATTGTTCAGTGTTGCCTTAAATACGGTAACGCCAACCAAGGGGGCACGGCAAGGAAATGATAATTCCCACTGTCCTGATGTGTGCCAGTCTGATACTGTATTGGTTTCTCCTTATATTATAGTAATATTAACCTTTAGCCTCTGCCTATGAAGCAGGGAATTATATGTCAATTTAAAGTCTCACTGAGCTGTTGGGCCAGGGCTGACCCTGCAGCAATGGACAGTTTCAGGATGAAATAATAAGAGACTTCATTAAAGAGGGATCATTACATACTGATTCATAATTTCAGAGAACTTTAATCATTTGATAACAGTGTGGGAAAGCAATTAATTCTTCAACAAAAACATCTGGGCATACATAACCAATTGGATTGCTGCGAGTGATACAGAAACATGAATGGACTTATTAATAAAGGTAGAATTGCATGTGTATGGATCAAGGGAGAAACTATCGATGACATAACGAAGTAAGGGAATTATGCTTGTTAGCCCAATCGAAAAAGAGCTCGGTTTGTAAATAAAAATATCGCTATTGATAACGGATAAGTCAATTCCATTCTCCTTATGTGGAGTTCTATTTTAACTTCCATATAATTATGTGTTCCATAATTGTGTGTATTTCCTTTTACAGGCAGTGAGAAAATGTGTAAAAACGGTCTGTTTGTAATGAGTATTCGGATTGGTAAAGGTCTAAGATACTGAGCTCAGAACTGTAAAACTGTTGAATCCCCAACTAACCATCATCAGGTGTGGTTGTAAGTACAATTTTAAGTGTCTGTTTAAATACTGTTGCATGCACCGTGTGCTTAATAAACTAATGACACCTCACTTCAATGCTCAAGAACCTGATTGTAAATATTTCCCTAACAATAGCCTCAGTACTTTCATTGTGAATGGAACTCATTTATTAATTATGATTCAGTTCCCCCTTTACCCGACAATCCTTAACGTTCCAGTTGATCCTGAGCTTGTCCAAAATCCAAACACCTCATGGTTGCAGGTCCCCTGTGGATCCCAGTCTGTGCCTATCCGACTGGCATCGATCTCGTGGGGAAATGATGTGTCTTATGGGCAGTTCAGTGCAATCGGCACATTTCCATTTAACCGGATACAGACAACCAACAGTAATTAAGGCAGGAGTCCAGCAGCATGCAGAGGTTTTAATTCCATCAGTCAGCGACGTATCTGCACTCAGTCACAATCATAACAGCCGATGTGCATTCAAATACATCATCCAAAATCAACAGGTAAAATATAAGCAACGTCATGATCAAGTAAACCATTGCATTACCGTGTCAAATTCAATCACATAAGGTGGTGATTCCCCGCCCCCTGTTCCTAATCAAACTGCTGTTCTTTTCCCTTGAGTTCCTCGCTTTCGAATTGAACAGTTATTGTATTTCCCTGACATTCCTGTCTCCTCTATACCTGATTAAACAGTTACATTATTGCGGGTCGCCCAGTTCGAAATAAATGTCTGTTGTGTTCCGATGGCCACCATTACTAATTAAAGATTTGATGTTTTCTCCCAATTTTCCCCGTTCTCAATCCTTAATTGAACATTTATTGTGTTTGCCCTATATTCCACTTTATTCTATTTCTTATTGAACAGTTGCTGCGTTCCTCCATATTCCTCGTTCCTCTATTTCTAAATAAACAGTTGTCATATTCATTTATATTCCGCTAAACTCTATTACCAATTAAATTATTGCTGTGTTCCCCTAAATTCACTTGTTGTCCATTTCCAATTAATCAGTTACTGTTTTCCGTTAAATTCCCCTATTTCTATCTAAACCTTTACTCAACCTCCTAAATTCGCATTCATTGTATTTCTATTTAAGCATATCGTTTTCCCCTAAATTCCTCTGCCTCTGTTTCTTATCAAGCAGTTCCTGTGTTCCTCGAAATTCCCCTATACTCGAACTTTAATTATGTAGATTGGGAAAGGAGCCTGATCTATAGATCGGCCACTCGCTCACTGAAATAATGTTTCTGCAGATTAGTCTAGAATTTACCCGCTTCAAGCGCAGCCTGTGTCCTCTGAAACAGCTTGTCATTTTTTTACATTATTTAATGGAGTAACCGTACTGTGTTCCACACACTCTGGTCCTGGATGTTCCTGGGGCCTCTGTATGTTCGTCAGAGAATTGTTAACACTAAAAGGGTAATTAAACTACTGGTGCTAAGGTCAGCTGCAATTCAACAGTTTCATTGGTTTAGATGATATCTTAATTCAGAATCTATCAGTTACGATCTTAGCCCTGTATATAATTAAAAGCAGATTTGTCCTGTTAATGAAATCTCACCATGGAAATCTCACTAACTAACACACTCTACTTCTCCACAAGTCGGTAAAAATAAACGCTGCGAGTGGCCTGTCGGATCCCATTCGATTTAATGTTTGTTAAATAACTTGCTGGTGGCCCAGTCAAAAAGGCTAATGGAATGTTGGCCTTTATCTCAAGCGGTCTGGAACACAATGGGGAACAAGTTATGCTTCAGTTGTTTCGAGCCTTTGTCAAACCCCATCAGGAACACGTCATTCGGTTTCCGAACTGCACCTCAAGAAAAATATACCTCGGAAAGGGTGTAGCGTAAACATCGCCTCAAATATTCAAAGACGAACAGAAGCACGATCAGGGCTCGAACCCACGCTCTTAACTTTTCAATGCTGAGGATGTACCGCTTGGACACTGCGCTGTATCCACGTACTTTTGGTTACCCTGGATATGACCGCAGATGTCAAACATGTTTCAATGATAACATCTGAATTGACCTCCCCCTCACGGAGCAGGAGTCCTGACGGGTCGTCGGTACTTCCGTAGCGTCTCCTTAAAAGTATCTGTGCTATTCGCCTCAACGACTCCATGTGGTAGCAAGTTCTACATTCGAACTTCCAAAGAAGTTTCTCCTAAATTCCATACTGGATTTATTAGTGACTATGTTAAGTTTACGGCCCCGAGTTTTGGATGCCCTGATAAACGGAAACATTTTCTCTATGTCTACTCGCTCAAACTCATTCATTTTCCTGAAGACCTCCATTAGGTCACCCCTCAGCTTTCTCTTTTCCAGAGAAAAGAACCCCAACCTCTTCAGTCCTTCCTTCTAGTTATAACCTCTCAGTCCTGTTAACGTCCTCCTGCATATTTTTTTGCACCACATCCAGCGTCTCTATATCCTTGTTGCAATATGGAGACCACAACTGTGCAGAGTACTCTGAGCGTGGTCTGACTAAGGTTCTATACAAGTTTAACGTAACTTCTCTGCAGGAGTCAGTGGTCTCGTTAGTAATCCTACCAAAACACAACACGTACACTTATTTATGTTGACATTCATTGGCCATTTACGTTTCCCTTCTGCAATGTTCTTAACGTCTTCTTGCATTTTGTTGCAGTCTTCCTCAGTATTAACTATCTGCCAATTTATCCTCCAATGTGGTGTCAGCAGCAAATTTTAATACTGTACGACGAATATCATGTCCAAATAATTTGTGAAAATGGTGAACAATTGTGTTCCCAGCACGGATCCTTGTGTAACACCACTTTCCACCTTCAGCCAGTTTGAGTAACTACCTTTCATCCCACACTCTGTTTTCTGTTTTGTAGCCAGTTTGCTATTCATTCTGCTGCTTGTCCGCTGACACCGAATGCTCTGACCTTAGTCACGAGTCTTCTGTGTGGGACCTTATAAGAGACATTTGAAAGTTCACTGCATTGGAATGTCATTGGAATAGGACATGTCAATGGATTAAGAAAGTCAGTGGACTGGGATATATCAATGGATTAAGAAAGTCAATGGACTGGGATATATGAATGGATTGGGAAACACAGTGGACTGGGACATATCAATGGATTGGGAAACACAGTGGAGTGGGATATACCAATTCATTGGGAAAGTCAATGGACTGGAATATATCAACGGATTTGGAAACACAATGTGCTGGTATATATCAATGAATTGGGAAAGGCAATGGACTGGGATATATCAATGGATTGGAAAAGTTAATGGACTGCAATATATCAATGCATATGGGAATCACTGTGGATTGGGATGTGTCAATGGTTTGGGAAACAATTTAGACAGGGATATATCAATGGTTTGGGAAGCAGAATTGACTGGGATATATCAATGGGTTGGGAAACACTTTAGACAGGGATGTATCAATGCCTTGGAAACAGCATGGGCGGGGATATATTAATGGATTGGGAAAGTTAATGGACTGGGATATATCAATGGATTTGGAAACACAATGGCCTGGGATATATCAATGCATTGTCAAAGTCAGTGGACTGGTATACCTCAATGGAACGGGAAAGTCAATGGAATGGGATGTATCAATGGATTGGGAAACACAATGGACTGGGATATACCAATGGATTGGGAACCACTGTGGATCGGGATATATCAATGGAAGGTGAACTTAAGGTGTTCGGAGATAAATTAAAAAGCAGGATCTCAAAAGTTGTGATCTCAGGATTACTACCAGTGCCACGTGCCAGTGAGTATAGAACAGGAGAATCGACCAGATGAATGCGTGAATGTAGGGAAGGTGTAGGAGTGAGGGATTTAAATTCCTGGGATATTGGGACCTGTTCTGGGGAAGGTGGGACCACTATCAGCGGGACGGTTTGCACGTGAGCAGGACCTCACGGGAGTGTTTGCGAGCGCTGTTGGGAAAGTTTTGAACAAGAATGGCAGGTGGTTGGGAACTTGAGCATGGATACGGCGGAGGGGGAAAAACGGATGGAAACAAACGACAGAAAGGGAAGAAGCAACAGTGCAAGGCAGTGAAAACAATGGCGAAAAACAAATAGTCTCATGGTTCAAAATAACACTAAGTTGAAGAGTAATCTTAAAATGACAAGTCTAAAGGCATTGTGTCTTAATGCGCGGAGCATTCGCAACAAAGTAGATGAATTAAAAGCGCAGATAGATACTAATGGGTGTGATATCGTTGCGATTTCGGGGACATCGCTGCAGGGTGACCAAGGACGGTAACTGAACATCCAGGGGTATTCAATAATTAGCAAGGAAAGGCAAAAATTGAAAGGAGGTCGGGTAGCGTTGCTAGTAAAGGAGGAAATCAATGCAATAGTGAGGAAGGAGATTGGCTCGGAAAATGACAATGTTGAACCTGTGTAGGTGGAGCTAAGAAACACTAAGCGGCAGAAAACGTTGGTGGGACTTGTCTATAGGCCCCCAAACAGGAGTGGAGATGTAGCGAGGGCATTAAACTGGAAACTAGAGACGCATGCAAGAAGGGTAGAATTATAATCATGAGTGACTTAAATTTTCATATGGATTGGTCAAACCAAATTAGCAATAATACTGTGGGTGAGGGATTCCTGGAATGTGTCCGTGATGGATTTCTAGACCAATAGGTTGAGGAACCAATTCGAGAACAGGCGACCCGAGACTTGGTATTGTGCAATGAGAACGAATTAATTAACAATCTTGTTGTGCGGGGTCCCTTCGGAAAGAGCGCCCATAACTTGATGGAATTGATCATTACGATGGAGAGTGAAGTAGTTGAATCCGAAACTGGGATCCTGATTCTAAATAAAGGAAATTACGAAAGAATGAAGTCTGAGTTGGCGCGGATAGATTGGGCAACTTTACAAAAAGGGAGTAAGGTGGATAGGCATTGGCTAATATTTAAAGAACATGTGCAGGAATAACAACAATTATTCATTCCTGTCTGGCTCAAAAATAAAACAGGAAATGTGACTCAACCGTGGCTTACAAAAGAAATTAGGAATCGTATTAGATGCAAAGAGGAGACATATAAAATTGCCAGAAAAAGCAGCAAGCCTGAGTATTGGGAGCAGTTTAGAATTCAGAAAAAGTGAACAAAGAGATTGATTAAGAGGGGGAAAATAGAGTATGAGAGTAAAATGGAGGGAACATAAAAACTGACTGTAAAAGCTTCTATCAATATGTCAAGAAAAAAAAATTAGTGAAGACAAATGTCAGAAATGGGGAAAATTTTAATGGGGAACAAAGAAATGGCAGAACAATTAGACACTTACTTTGGTTCTGACTTCACAAAGGAGGACACAAATAACCTCCCGGAAATGTGAGGGAACCAAGTGTCTAGTGAGAAGGAGGAAATGAAGGAAATCAGTATTAGTCAAAATATAGTGTTCGGGAAATTAATGGGGATAAAGGCTGACAAATCCCCAATGGCCTGATAACCTACATCCCAGAGTACTAAAGGAAGTAGCCCTTGAAATATTGGATGCATTGGTGGTCATCTTCCAAAATTCTATAGACTCTGGAACAGTTCCCAAAGATTGGAGTGTGGCAAATGTAACGCCACGATTGAAAAAAGGAGGGCGAGAAAAAACAGGGAATTACAGATCAGTTAGCCTAACATCAGTAGTGGGCAAATTGCTGGAGTTTATTATAAAGGATGTGATAACAGAACACTTGGAACGCATGAATTGGATTGGACAAAGTCAGCATGGGTTTATGAAAGGGAAATCATGCTTAACAAATTCACTGGAGTTTTTTTAGGAGGTAACTTGTAGAGTAGATCGGGGCGAACCAGTGGATGTGGTTTCCTAACATATTAGGAAGGAGTTCTGGGCCTTGGAAAGCGTGCAGAGGAGATTTACCAGAATGACATCAGGGATGTGGAACTTCAGTAAGATGGAGATACTAGAGAAGCTGGGGTTGGTTCCTTTGGAACAAAGAAGGTTAAAATTATGAGGGGTTTTGATAGAGTAAGTAAGGAGAAACTGTTTCCACTGGCTACAGTGCCGGTAACCAGAGCACACAGATTTAAGATAATTGGCAAAAGAACCACAGGTGAGATGAGGAGATTTTTTTTATACAACGTGTTGTTATGATCCGGAATTCACTGTCTGAAACGGCCGTCGAAGCAGATTCAATAATAACTTTCAAAAGGAAATTGGAATAACAACTGAAAGGGAAAAAAATGCAGGATTTGTGGAAAGGGTAGTTCAGTGGGACTAATTGGATAGTTCTCACAAAGAGCCGGCACAGGCACAATGAGCCGAATGGCCTCTTGTGCTGTTTCATTCCATGATTCTCTGATAAAGGTGCAACTAAGTACAGCGATAGGGGGACAACAACAAAGGGCAATAGGTAAAGATGTGACTGAGTACAGTGACAGAGAGAGAGATACCAAAAAAATTACACAGAATTACATAGAATTTACAGCACAGAAACAGGCCATCCGACTCAACTGGTCTCTGCTGGCATTTATATTCCACTCGAGCCTCCTCCCAACTCAGTTAATCTCACCCTAACGATATAGCCCTCTATTCCTTTCTTCTTCATGTCGTTATCTAGCTTCCCATAAATGCATCAATTTAATCGTCTCAACTATTCCATGTGGTAGCAAGTTCCACATTCTCACCACTCTCTGGGTAAAGAAGTTTCTCCTAAATTCCTTATTGGATCTATGAGTGATTTTATTTATGGTCTCAAGTTTTGGATTCGTCAACAAGTGGCAACATCATCTCTACGTTTACGCTATCATATCGCTCCTCCAGATGGAGATAGGTAAAGGTGTGACCAAGTAAAGTGTGTGATACAGGGAGAAACCAACAGTGGGATATAGATGAAAGTGTGACTGTGTGCAGTGAGACAGAGATACACCTGCTGAAGGAGACAGATAAACATGTGACTGAGTACAGTTTAAACAGACAGACACAAACAAAGGGAGCTATATTAAGGCGAGACTCAGGATAGTGAGTGATACAGAGAGACAACAACACAGGGAGATAGATGAAGCTGAGTCTGAGTTTCGTAAGTGATACAGAGAGACACCAACAGAGGGAGATAGATGAATGTGAGATTGAGTACAGTGATAGAAAGAGACACCAACAGAGGGAGATGCATAAATATGAGACTGAGTACAGTGAGTGATGCAGAGAGACACCAACAGTGGGAGATAGATGAAAGTATGAATGTGCACTATGATACAGAATGACAACAGCAGAGGGAGATGGATAAAGATGAGTCTGAGTACAGTGACACAGAGAGACACCAATAGCGGGGGATAAATAAAGTTGTGACTGATTATTGTGAATAATACAGAATCTGTATTTACAGCAGAGGAAGAGGAGAGCAAGCCGGACACCCCAAGGGGTAAAAAATGAATGAGGGAAGGGGACTCACCCTAATTAACGTAAGCAAATTAACAGTAATGTGGAAAATAATGGCACTAATGAGTGACAAATCCCCAGGACCAGATGATTTCCATCCCAGGGTTGTAAAGTCCGTAGGTGAGAACATTGCAGATGCCCGAACTATAATCTCTCAAACTTCTGTCATTTCAGGAACTGTTCCTTTAGCGTGGAAAATTGCCTCCCCTTGTTCTTCCGACCAAAATGTATCACTTTGCATTTTTCCGCGTTAAATTTCCCATGCCACGAATCCGCCCATGCCACCAGCCTGTCAATATCCTCTTGAAGTCTATCTCTCTGCTCACCGTTTGGTGCCCTTTAAAATGTTGAGTCATCTGCAAATGTTGAAATTGTGCCCTGTACACCCAAGTCCAAGTCATTAGTATGTGTCAAGAAAAGCAGTGGTCCCAGAACTGACATCGATGCATGGAAACATAGAAAATACGGGCAGGAGTTGGCTATTCGGCCCATCGAGGCTGCTCCGCTATTCAATACGATCAAGGCTGATCCACTATCTCAATACCATATTCCCTTCTCTCCCCATGCCCATTGATGCCTTTTGCATCTTGAAATCCATCTTGCTCCTTGTTGAATATATTCAGTGAATTGCCATTCACAGCCTTGTGAAGTAAAGGATTCCACAGGTTCACCACCCTGTGAGTGAAGACATTTCTCCTTATCTCAGTCCTAAATGTCCTTCGCCGTATCCAGAGACTGAGAGCTCTCGTTCTGGAACTCACAGCCAGTGAAAACATCCTCCCCGCATCCAGACTGTCTGGCCCTGTCAGAATGTTATACGTTTCAATGAGATCCCCTCTCATTCTTCTGAACTCGAGTGAATACAGGCCGAGTCGACACAATCTCTCCTTATACGTCAGTCCTGCCATCCCATGCATCAGTCTGGTGATTCTTCGCTGCACTTATTCTATGGCAAATATATCCTTTCTAAGGTAAGGCGACCAAAATGGCACACAATACTCCATGTGTGGTCCCACCAAGGCCTTGTATGGAGTGTGATGGAATCCTCTCCACTTGCTTGGATGACTGCAGCTCCAACAACACTCAAGAAGACACCATCCAAGATAAAGCAGCCCGCTTGATTGGCACCCCATTCACCACCCGAAACATTCACTCCCTTCACCACCGGCGCACAGTGGCTGCATTGTGTACCATCCACAGGATGCACTGCAGCAACTCGCCAACGCTTCTTCGACAGCACCTCCCAAACCCGCGACCTCCACCACCCAGAAGGACAAGAGCAGCAGGCACACAGGAACAACACAACATGCACGTTCCCCTCCAAGTCACACACCATCCCGACTTGGAAATAAATTGGCCGTTCCTTCTTCGTCGCTGGGTCAAAATCCTGGAACGCCCTTCCTAACATCACTGTGAGAGAACCTTCACCACACGGACCGCAGCGGTTCAAGAAGGCGGCTCCCCACCACCTTCTCAAGGGCAATTTGGGATGGGCAATAAATGCCGGCCTCGCCAGCGACGCCGACATCCCATGAACGAATAATAATAATAAAAAACTGCAGTAAGACATCCTTGCTCCTGTACTCAAATCCTCTTGCAATGAAGGCAAACGTGCCATTTGCAAGCATGACTGCTTGCTGCACCTGCACGTTTGCTTTCAGTGACTGGTTCACAAGGACACCCAGTCCCTTTCTACATCAACATTTCCGAATCTATCACTATTTAAATAATAATCTGCCTTTCTGTTTTTCTTTCAGTAGTGGATAAATTCACATTTATCCACATTATACAGCATCTGACATGTATTTGCCCACTCACTCAAATTGTCTAAATCGCCTTGAAGCCTATTTGCATCCTCCTCAGATCTCACGATCCCACCTAGTTTTGTGTCGTCAGTAAACTTGGAAATATTACATTTGGTTCCCTCATCCAAATCATTAATATATATTGAGAATAGCTGGGGCCTAAGCACTGATCACTGCGTTACCCCACTAGTCACTGCCTGCAACCCCGAAAAAGTCCCATTTATTCCTACTCTCTGTTTCCGGTCTGTTAACCAATTTTCAATCCATGCCAGTATATTACCCTCAATCCCATGTTCTTTCATTTTTACACTAACCTCTTGTGTGGGACTTTATCAAAGGCCTTCTGAAAATCCCAATAAACCATATCCACTTGTTCTCCCTTATCTATTCTACCAGTTACATCCTCAAAATACTCCAGTAGGTTTGTAAAAAATGATTTTCCTTTCATGAATCCATATTTACTTTTCTAATCCCGTTGATACTGTCTAAGTCTCCTGTTACCACGTCCTTCATAATAGATTCCAGCATTTTCCATACTACTGATGTCAGGCTAACCGGTCTGTAGTTCAATATTTTCCCTCTCCCTCCTTTTTTAAAATAGTGTCGTTTCATTGGACCTCTGGCGAACAGCACTGTACAATTCCCTCCACTACTGCTATCTGTTACCGGTCCATTTGCGATTTCTGTACTCATGTTGCTGCTGCCACCTTTGTTCCATGGGCCGCAATCTTGATGATAAGCCCACCGTGCGGCCCCTAATGAAACGTCTTTTGAAAGTCCACTTCCACCAACTGAAATGCCCTCATCTCCATGTCCAAAAAGTAATTCAAAAGGCTAATGGGATGATGAATTTTATCTGAAGCGGGCTGGAAGATAAAATGATGGAAGTTATGTTACAGCTGGACAGGGCTCTGACGAGATCTCCATCTGGAGTAAATGTGTTCATTTCTGGGCACCGCACTTCAGGAAGGACATGTTGGCCTTGAAGGGGGCACAGAGCTGATTCACAAGAATGATACCGGGGATAAAAGGGTTAAATTACAAGGACAGTTTGTCGAGACGAATGTTTGTGTTCTCTCGAGTACAGAAGATTAAGGGCTGATCTAACCGAGGGGTTTAAGATGATTAAAGGATTCCATAGGGTCGATCGAGAGAAACTATTTCCTGAGGTGGAGGAGTCGAGAACAAGGGGGCATAAACTTAAAATTAGAACAAGGCCATTCGGGGCTGATGTCACGAAGCTATTCTTCACACAAAGGGCAGTGCAAATCTGGAACTCTCTCCCCCAAAATGCTATTGAGGCTGGGGGCCATTGAAAATTTCAAAACTGGGCTTCATAGATTTTTGTTGAGCCAGGACATTAACGTCACGGAAACAAAGCTGGGAAATGGAGTCAAGCTGAAGATCAGCCGTGATCTAAGTGAATGGCAGCACAGGGATGAATTGTTGAATGGCCTCCTCCTGTTCCTGTATTCCGAGAATAAGAAGAGGGGGTGAGATTAAGGTGATGGTGTCAGAATGGGGATCAGGGGTCAGATTGTGGAGAAGGGAACTAAATTGGACAGCTCTTTCAAAGAGCCGGCACAGGCACGACGGGCCAAATGTTCTCCTTCTGTGCAATAAGATTCTAAGATTCTATGATCCCATGCATCAAAAGGGTCAGATTGAGAAGAATGGGTTCACATGAAGAGAAGTGGTGAGCTTGAGGAGAATGGGTGAGATACAGGATAAGGGATCAGATTGAGGCGAACGAGTCAGATTGAGGAGAACGGATCATAATGAGGTTGGAGGAGACTTGGGCGGATTGACGGCGTTGGGAGTGCGGTTGAAGTTTCGCCAGAATATCGGAACAGGAGTTGGTCATTTCTCCCCTCGTAACTGTTTCGTCATTCAATGAGATCACGGCTGATCTGGATTGAGAAAGGGTATTGATCTGAAGGAATTTTCTGACAGGGCGTGTGTTCACAGGGCGGCTGTGTGTTTATAGTGAAGGGAATGCAATTCCTTTCGAGAGATAAGGTCGCTGTATCGCTAGCGTTCCAGAGCCCCGATAATTCAGTCCGTAGTAGGCTAGACTTTGAATCTGACGGTCCAGGGTTCTAGTCACTCTTCAAACGTTGCTTTTACGCCTCAATGTACCAGTATTAGAAAATAAATTATATTTGAAAAAAACTCAGGTTTTTTGGCAAATGTTTAAAATATATTGATGCATTTTATTCAGACGGCAGGCAAGATCAATGTAAATTGTTTGTGTTTCATGGTGCTGCAAGAATTCGTAAACATTGAGAATCTTAATTTGAAAGCAGCTCTCGGACAAACATTTAAATTCTGGACCATCAGATTGAAGGTATGTCGCTTCACCGACTGAGCTCTCGTTCAACTTCTGACAGCGACCTTCACTGGCTGACATGGAGCATTACCTCTTTCCCATTCTTCATTTCCTTCTGCAGTAATTCCGCCTGTGCAATTCATTTCTCTCCCACTCCCCACACTCCCTGCCTGCCACAGGCCTCACTTCAAAAATACTCTTCCTCCCACCAACTTCAAGCTCTTCAAAAATGGCACAATCCAAAACACAGCGGGCAATAAAGGCTCAAGTTTCCATTTAGAATCTATTCAAACCGCTTCGGTAAAGTTTGGTCTCGGGGAAGCAGTTCGAAAGGCAAATGGTGTTTTGGCCTTCGTTGCAAGAGGATTTGAGTAGAGGAGTTATGTTTGAGTAGAATCACCACCAGTAATGTTAGAGTAGAATCACCATCAATGATGTTGGAGTAGGATCACCACCAGAAATGGAAGAGTAGGATCACCATCAATAATGTTAGATTAGGAGAACTGTATGTAATGTTAGAGTAGAGTCACCATCAGTACCGTTACAATAGGATAACCAGAATTAATGTGAGGGTAGGGTCAGCAGCAGTAAGAATAGGGTAGGATCACCACCAGTAATGTTAGAGTTGGATCACCACAAGTAATGTTGGAGTAGCATTACCACCAGTAATGTTAGACTAGGATCACCACCAATAACGTTCGAGTCGGGTCACCACCAGTAATGGAACAAAGGAAATTCTAGAGTATGATCACCACTAGTCATGTTGAGCAGGATTAACACCAGTAATGATAGAGTTGGGCCACCACCAGTAAGGAATAAGTATGATCATCACCCGTAATGTTAGAGTAGAATCTTCACAAGTAATCTTCGGATTGAGTCACCACCAGTGATGTTAATGTAGGATTACCACCAGTAATGTTATAGTAGGCTGACCACAATTTATGTTATAGTAGCCTTACCACGATTAATGTGAGAGTAGAGTCACCACCAGAATTTAGAGTAGAGTCACCATCAGTAATATGAGAGCAGTGTCACAACCTTAAATATGAGATTCGGGTCACCACCAGTAATGTTCTATTCAGGTCACCACCAGTAATGTTAGAGTCGGGTCACCACCAGTAATGTTAGAGTAGCGACACTATTGGCATCGTTAGATTCGGGTCACCATCAATAGTGATGGAATCGGGTCACCACGAGTAATGTTAGAGTCGAGTCACCAACAGAATTTAGAGTTGAGTCACCACCAGTGATGTTAGAGTGTGTTCAACAGAAGTAACGTTATATTAGTGTTATCAACAAAAAATGTCTGACCAGTAATATGAGAGAAGGGTCATCACCAGTGCTTTTTGAGCGGTGTCACCACCTGAAATGTTGGAGTGGCATCATCACCAGTAATGTTAGAGTAGGTTTACCAACAATACTGTTATAATAGGTTCATCACAATTTAATGTGAGAGAAGGGTCACCAGCAGTAATGTTGTAGTCGGATCAACACCAGAAATGAGAGACTGGGGTCACAAACATTAATGTTAGAGAAGCGTCACCTCCAGTAATATGAGAGTAGGGTCACCACCCGCAATGTTAGAGTGGGGACACCATCAATAATGTTACAGTGGGATCACAACCATTAATGTTAGAGGAGTGTCAGCACCAGTAATATTAAAATAATGTCACCACCATTAATGTGCAATTGTTATAACTCCCTGAAATCATCTCTCTTGGTCGAATATCTGTGGTCTAACTCTATGCGTGTGTTACCAAAAGATTGTGGTTGATTATGAGATGCTGGTATGTGAACGGCTCCATGACTCGAATTTAACCAATCGGTTTCACTCAATACATTCAGCGTCACACGTTGCTAGAGTTGAAACGGTCCGTGGATTTGCCAGTGCAACCGTTGCTACTTAACCTTGTTATGTAAGTCTGCTGGTAGTTATTTGCTATTCAGTTGCTGCATAACTCTGGTGACATGTGTTCATGTCTATCAAACGTCCGGGTGCACAAATTTTATGTAAGTTGTGATTTGTAACCGTTAAATTGTATTTCGTGCATGACTTTGAATTGGCTTCTTCCATGATCGTTTGGCAAGAATGAATTTTAGGATAACCTAATCGAGGGAGAGTAAATTAAATTCGTTTTGATCCGATCTGGGTTAAATGTAGTACAGTTCAGCAACTGAATCAGGCAACATTCACCCCTCCAGATAACTGGGAGGGAGAAGCCCAGACAAGACATTTGTGAGCGCTTAAAAGAGGAAACCCAGGACTCGCCTGGTTCCTCGGCATATATCTGTCAGGATATCAAATCCAGCTTTCCCAGAACAGGACCTCCACGACTTTGGCAAATACATGAATTCACAGCACAGGAGATTATGTGCGACTGTTTCTGTGTCCGGGCCGCTTCAACACAACAGAATGAGAAGTCCTCTGTTTGCACTTCAATAGAGTGCATCGAACTGGATGGCGAGCTTTTGATTTGTTAAAATAGGGACAGGCACCGCAGACGAACCAAATAGAATAACTGCGAGAATAAATTATGGAATCATCGAAATTTACGGCGGAGAAGGCCCATCGTGTCTGTGCCGGCCGAAAAAAAGCTCCCATGCCTAATCCCACTTGCCAGCACTTGTTCCCACGCCTTGTAAGTTCCGGCAAGTCACGTGAATATCGAAGTACTTTTAAAGTGCGATGACGGTTTCTGCCTCGACCACCCTTTCAGGCAGCGAGTTTCAGACCCCCATCACACTTTGGTGGAAAAAAATCTCCTCAGCTCCCCTCTCATCCTTCGAACAATTACTTTCGATCTATACCCTCTGTTTATTGATCTATCTGATAATGGAAATAGGTCCTTCCTATACACTTTATCTAGTCCGGTCATAATTTTATGCACCTCAAGTAAATCTTCCGTCAGCATCAGTTGTTCCGAAGAAAACCATCCCAGCCTATCCAATCATTTCTCATAGCTAAAATTCTCCAGTCCTGGCATCATCATCGTAAACCTCCTCTGTATCCTCTCGAGTACAATCACATATTTCTTCTAATAAATATACAATTGATCAAAATAACGTGAAATGATAAAGTTCTTATTTTTGTCCCCTAAACTGTAATATATGCAGTAACAGTAGTGTTCCATTTAAATGTGTATTTGTGTTGCTCTTCTTAGGAGGGTGAATGGACAGGAAACTTCAATTGATTGGGAGAGTGAATGAACAGATATCATTAATGAATTGGAGGTGAATGGACCGATACGATCAATAGAATATGAAAGTGAATGGACGGGAACAATTAATGGATTGGGAAAGTGAATGGACGGGAACAATTAATGGATTGGGAAAGTGAATGGACGGGAACCATTATTGGATTGGGAAAGTGAATGGACGGACACATTTGTGCAAGTTTAGGGTACACGGTTATCCAAGGAGCACGGTCACCCCTTTGGTAAGTAAATGATACCACGAGGAGCGGAGGAGCAAGTCACTTCGAGTGTTAATGTAGGGGCACCACGAGTACTGGAGGGGCACTGTCAGTTCAACTTTATTGTACGAGGACCAAAGGTATTGGATGAGAACTGTCACCTCTAATGTAACTGTAGGATAGATCGACTGCCGGAGGAGAACGGTCACCTCTTGTGTAATTCAAGGCGTACCGCTAGCACCAGAGGATCACGTTTACCTCTGGTGTAAGTGTAAGGTGCAACTTGAATCGGAGGAGATGGGATATCTCTAGTTTTGTGTGGCGGTATTACTGGTACTCGGGAAGGACTCTCACCTCGAGTGTAAGTAGGTGTATCACTACTATCAGAGGAACATGGTCACAACGAGTGCAAGTGTAGGGGTACCTCGAATACTGGAGGAGTCAGATCAATTCATGTGTAAGAGCAGGGGTACCAAAATACCGCAGCAGCAAAGTGACCACTCTTTGTATGTTTAGATTTATCACTACTACTGGATGACCAGGATCACCATTTGTGTAAGTGCAGCGTGTACCACTAACATCAGAGGAACACGGTCACCCCGAGATGAGTGCAGTGTACCACAAGTACCGGACCAAAATTGTTAGTCCGATTGTAAGTTCAGAGGCATTACAAGCAGAGAAGGAACACAGTCACCTCTAGTGTAAGTTCAGCGCGCCACGAGTAACGGACGAGCAAGTAATCTCTTATCTAAGTGTGGATGTTCCACTAGTACCGGAGGAGGGCAGTCACATCTATTGTAAGTGTTGGGGAAGCAGCAGTACCGGAGGAACACGGTCACCACCAGTGTAATAGTGGAGGAGAACGGTCACCTCTAGTTTAAGTGTAGAACTACCACTAACACTGGAGGAGCACGATCACCACGAGTGTAACTGTAGGGGCACCGCGAGTAGAGAAGGAGCGCGGTCAGAGTAGGTTCACCACCAGAAATGTTAGACGAGGGTCATCAATAGAGTAGGGTCACCACAAATAATGCTAGTTTACCAACAACACCAAAAATCTTACAGTAACGTCACCAACATTAATTTTAACATATGGATATCTCCAGTAATATTAAATCAGGGTTGCCACCAATAATGTTAGAGTCGTGTCAACATCAGTAATGTTAGAGTAGGGTCACCATCAGTAGTGTTAGAGTACTGTCTTCACTAATAATTTTAGAGTTGGGTCACCACCTGGAAAGTTTGAGTAGCGTCTCCAACAGAAATGTTAAAGTAGGTTCACAATCAGTAATGTTAACGTTGGGTCTCCACCAGTAATGTTAAAATAGGCTCACCATCAGCAATGGTACACTGGGGTCAGTATCAGTAATGTTAGTTTAGAGTCTCCACCAGTAATGTCCGTGTATTGTCACCAATAGTAAGGTTAGAGTATGTTCACCAATAGTAATGTTAGAGTACGGTCATCTAATGTTCGAGCCGAGTCATCACCAGTGATCATCACATTATGAAAAACATTTTAATTTTGTAATGAGCGTGTGATGATTTTACTGAATTCTTGAGGCATTAAGAACCTAGTGCCGTTTCCAGGAGGGATGTTCCCTTCACGGTTCACATTCCCTCAGGGATTACTTTCCGTTCATTGATGTTAATGGAATGAGTTTCATGGACTGAGCTGTACAATTTCCCCACTGACGTCCCGGACGCACTGAAGAGGAAAATCGCGCCTTGTTTCTGAAGTGACTGTAACTAACGTCAATTATTGTGTAACCTGATTTTCTCACCGGGGCACCGATTATTCTATAAAGGGGGAGTATTTACGGATCTCAGATACACTCCGATGGCAACCGCAAAGCCGGACAGAATTCACACATGCTTCTAAAAATGGAAAGGCCAACAATTCTTCAAATAAAAGAGATTTACTACCCGATTCTCGCAGCCTTTGGTTTTCCCGGTAAGTCAAGATAACCTGTTTTTTCACAGCTGTTCACCATTTCACTGTTAATGATTAAGTAACACCGTCCGAGAATGTCCTCATTTCGGAGTCAATTATCCACCGGGAGAACTTGGTGAATATCAGTGGGAACCCGCGCCACCAGTGAGGCCCTGCTCTGATCGGTAGATCCTGGGCACCGGGCGATTAACTTTCTTCCCGAAACGAGGCTGATTCCCCGCCCCACTAACAGTACATAGATCATTCAAGAATGTGTTGCCCAGTGCTCCTGATAAATATTTTATTTGTACCGTTGTTCCTGTATAGTTTTAGTTGTCAATTCCTCTGTCTGCAGCCAACTCCACCT
Organism: Heptranchias perlo; assembly: GCF_035084215.1. NCBI lineage: Eukaryota > Metazoa > Chordata > Chondrichthyes > Hexanchiformes > Hexanchidae > Heptranchias > Heptranchias perlo. Next base: position 7,620,056 of record NW_027139548.1, read on the forward strand.
AACAGGAGACTTTGAAGGATAATTTGAGAACTAATTGCCGCTCAGAGAACTGCTCCCCTCCCCTCGGCTTCAAAGATCCTTCGCGGTTCTCCCAGCTCCCGCTTTGTTATCGAGCAGATCCCTCGGGGCGATTATAAATTGAAAAAGCCCAGAGTTTCGAACTCAAGTGAAGCGTTTGTCTCGGCTGAATGTTTTATTTGAATTCATATCTTTCCAGTAATTGCTGTGAAATTATATTTAAAACTGCTGACACCTGATGCAGCTCCCGAGACCCCGCTCGACAAAGAAACTGAAGGAACTAAATGTAAATTTCGATCTATTCTCCCATGGGGCCGCAGCAGTAAATTATAAAATCGGGTCGGTTCATCACATGGGTTCAAGACTCATGGCGGGATGGTTTTAGAGCTCAACACTGTATTGAATTATGTGTTTGGACGTATTTAAGCAAATCCGTTTACTTATTGACTGCCGAAAATTAACAACTTACAGAACCATCCAATGTTACCCTTTAAGGCGCTTTTCTTTGCACATGTGCCGTCCCTGCGAGGTGCTCCAGTTTAGCCTGGACCGCACAGTTATATTGTGATTGGAACCTCAATCTCATGTTCGTGGCGACAGCGATGGAAATGAAATTCGGGACAGATTGATGACGCACGGATGATCCGATGTCACCTGTTTTACACTATCGCCCAAAGTCACAATCCCCCCGTTAACTCTTCAGTGCCTGGGAGTCGGTAGTCGTGGGGACGCTCTCCGTTACCATTCCCCAGACTGATTCCGAGTGACCCTCCCCCCGCTGCCTTGACAACGTCTGACTGAACTTAGCTAGAAGGACGGCGGATTGTCAATCCCTCGATATTGCCTGTTTAATGTTTTCTCTATTTTAAATAAAGTGTCGTCATCGCTCGCCTATATTAAAAAGAACCCGCGTGCATCGGAACATTTCCCCCCAATATGCTGTGAGATTTATCTGAGTATCCCCGTTACTTAACTCTTGTCCCTCTTTCTTACAGCGAACCTAGTGACAATCGTGATTCTCTCCAGAGGAAATTGCGGCCTTTCCAAATGTATCTCTATCTATATGGTGGCCATGGCAACAGCAGATCAACTGGTCATCATCGTCAATGTAATAGAATATCAAATTTTCACGATAATCTTTCCACTTCCATTCCTGTCCTACACTGTCATTCGTAAGTTCATGATCTACATTAATTGTACCAACCTGGATATGTCGGTGTGGTTCACAGTCTCGTTCACTTTTGACCGATTTGTATCGATATGTTGTCAGAAGTTTAAAACAAAATATTGCACAGTGAGAACTGCGGCTGCGGTTATAACAACGGTCTTTGTCCTGATCTGTTTAGAAAACATCCCCTTTTGGTTTGCTTTTGAACATACACAAATAATCAACAATGTTCAGTGGGGTTTCCGCCCCAGTTTGGCCTTTTATTCATCTCCTGCAGGTGTAATGTACACATGGTTAGAAAGTATTTTAATTCCATGGATTCCTTTTGCTTTAATGTTTCTGTTTAATTGTTTGACAGTCAGACGTATTTTAGTGGCCAGCAGAGCCCGCAGGGGCCTCCGGAGTCATAGCAGTGAGAATAAGAACGATCCAGAGGTGGCGAACCGAAGGAAATCTATTATTTTATTGTTCACTGTATCTGGTAGTTTTATACTGTTGTGGGTGACAGCTGCCGTGAATTCTTTAGCTATCGGTCTGGTCGTTTATCACCGACCCGATTATACAGCTCCTGCTTATATCGCTACTGAAACCGGAAATTTGCTCATGTATTTGAGTTCATGTACAAACACGTGTATTTATGCAGCGACCCAAACGAAATTCAGGGAAGAGCTGAAGAAGGCGGTGAAATCACCTTGGACATTCATTCTGATTTTGGTTAAAGCAATGAAAAGTCAAACCAAAGCTTCATGTCCGAACTGGAGCTCAATTGCAGTCCGTGTTCCATTTTAGAATGGCCGTCTTTCTTTGCTTTGAAAATGATCAGGGATCAGAAAACATATCTTCTATTTTATACCCTGAGTTTGATATCTGCTGCTTCCCTAGGGTGAAGAGAATAGTTTCCTGATAGTTCCTGCTCAAAATTAAAAGAGAACAGTCATGATTGAGCTTCAGTAGTTCGGTGGAACATGTGGGCGGCAGCGTTAACTGTCTTACACTCTTGGTACTGGAATAGGACGCGCCAGTTTCATTAATAGGTTAAGTTTTCGTTAGTGTAGAAAGAATGAAGGGTGTTAGAATCATGGTTAGTTGTAATTAATCTGTAATCTTGGTGTGAATGTTGGAGGCGCTGGTCTCCCCGTCAGACACCGCTCCCCATTCTCTCCTGGCCCAATAGAATGGGACCCCTGTATCCTGATAAGTGACTGAGGAAATTGACACGTGAATGTGAAGTTAGACATCTCTGTTAACAGGTATTTATTAAAATATCAATTGATCATCAAAATGTTGGAATATTACAACAGACCATTTGGCCCAACCAGTCGTTGTCGGCGTTTTCAGTCCACTCGAGAAAATAGTTCCAATCACTATATCCGCCCAGTCTCAAAATCCCTTCAACCTATTTTTATTCACACATCTGTACAATTCAATCTTGAATATGGACATGATTTCTGCTTCTATAATTTCTGCATCTTCGCATCTCTCCATGTAAAGAGGTTTGTCCCACCCTCAGTCCGAAATCCCTGAAATGTATTTTGTAATCTACAGCCGTTATTTCTTGATCCCTCCACTGATGGAAGCTTTCTGCTTCTATCTTTCCTGTCCCGTCCATTCTTATCTTAAATCACCTGGAAGCGTCTCGCCACAAGGTATCAATCTGGTATCAATACACAATCCAGTGAAAATCTGGAACGGTTAGTTATGACAGTTAATTGATGCCTTTCTCTTGGAGATGGTGTCCTTTCTTATACTGAATAATGAGAAGACAGATATATAATGCTGATGAGATATTGTGCAGTGTTGGCCTTAAATACGGAAACGCCAACAAAGGGTGCACTGCAAGGAAATGTTAATTCACACTGTCCTGAAGTGTGCCAGTCTGATATTGTATTGGTTTCTCCTTATATTATAATAATGTTAACCTTTAGCCTCTGCCTATGCAGCAGGGAAGTATATGTCAATTTAAAGTCTCACTGGTCTATTCGGCCAGGGCTGACCCTGCAGCAATGGACAGTTTCAGGATGAAATAATAAGAGACGTCATTAAAGAGGGATCAATACATACTGATTCATAATTTCAGAGAACTTTAATCATTTGATAACATTGTGGGAAAGCAGTTAGTTCTTCAACGAAAACACCTTTGTTGGCGTTACCGTATTTAAGGCCAGCACTGAACAATATCTCATCAGCATTATTAATCTGTCTCGACCTATTCTATTGCACAGATTTCTACCCATTCGTTTTACATACTGTCCAGTGCCACATAATCCATTTCATGTTCTGGTGTTGTCAGCGTGACTGACCATTTCTTGGACCCGTTCTTCAGTGCAGCTGCATCACATAATTACATAAAATTATATCGAAAACGGTGTGCGGACAACACAGTCTGAAGGGAGAGTTTGGTAAGTGTGGGAGTTCGGTGAAGTGGGGGAAGGAGGTGCTGCTTTGCATTGCTTTTCCTACCTTTTTCCCCAGAGCGGCAGTGGACCTGAGAGTAGAAGATTGAGATTGGGGAATAAAAGCAGCAGCAGACCTGCAACAAGAGACAACTACTGTGTGACGTCACAGGTGAGGCAGGAGAGTCCGAAAGGTGAGCAGAGTATAAAAGGAGAGACCGAGAGCGGGAGGAGAGTCCGAGAGTCTGAGGCAAGTCATGGCAGCACAGCTCGCACCCGTGATATGCTCCTCCTGCTCTATGTGGGAAGTCATGGACACTACCAGTGACCCTGGCGACCATGTGTGCAGGAAATGTGTCCAGCTGCAGCTACTGACTAACCCTCTTTCGGAGCTGGAGCTGCGGGTGGATTCACTGTGGAGCATCCGCGATGCTGAGACTATCGTGGATATCACGTTCAGTGAGGTGGTCACACCGCAGTTGAAGGTGACGCAGGCAGAATGGAAATGGGTGACCGCCAAGCAGAGTAAAAGGACGAGGCAGGTGGAGCACGAGTCCTCTGGGGCCATCTCCCTCTCCAACAGATATTCTGCTTTAGATACTGTTGGGGGAGCTGGCTTATCAGCGGAAAGCAGCAAGAGCCAGGTTCGGGGCACCACGGGTTGCTCTGCTGCTCAGGAGGGGAGGAAGAAGAGTGGCACGGCTACAGTGATAGGGGATTCAATTGTAAGGGGAACAGAAAGGCGTTTCTGCGGCCGCAAACGTGACTCCAGGATGGTATGTTGCCTCCATGGTGCTCGGGTCAAGGATGTCACGGAGCGGCTGCAGGGCATTCTGGAGGGGGAGGGTGAACAGCCAGTAGTCGTGGTCCATATTGGTACCAACGACATAGGTAAAAAAGAGATGAGGTTCTGCAAGGTGATTTTAAGGAGTTCGGAGATAAATTAAAAAGCAGGACTTCAAAGGTAATGATCTCAGGATTACTAGCGATGCCACGTGCTAGTGAGTATCGGAACAGGAGAATCGACAGGATGAATGCGTGGCTGCAGGGATGGTGTCGGAGGGAGGGATTTCGATTCCTGGGACATTGGGACTGGTTCTGGGGAAGGTGGGACCTGTACAAGCGGGACGGATTACACCCGAGCAGGACCGGGACCAATGTCCTAGCGGGGGTGTTTGCTAGTGCTGTTGGGGAAGGTTTAAACTAGATTGGCAGGGGGATGGGAACCTGAGCGGGGAGTCAGAAGGGAATAAAGTTGAGAGCGGCAAGAGAGGGGAAGACCCAGGGGAAATCTACAATACAAATAGTACAAACAGTTGCTCAAGAACAAGTGAGAGGGAAAAGCGTAGAGCAGCGGAAAGAAAGTGTACTTTAGGCACGACAGATAAAATAAAAACTAGAAGGCTTAAGGCGATTAACCCAGCATCAAAGCTGTGGCAGGGGGTTGGGAACCTGAGCAGGGAGACAGAGGAAAGCGTGTCAGAAAGGGACAGAATGTATGTCGTAAAAGGTAAAGTGTTAAAAAAGGAAAAAGCAGGAACTAAGTGTCACAAAACATATTTGAAAGCCCTTTATCTGAATGCACGTAGCATTCGTAACAAAATGGGCGAGTTAACGGCACAAATGACTACGTATGGGTATGATCTTGTCGCCATTACAGAAACATGGCTGCAGGGTGACAACGACTGGGAATTAAATATGCCAGGGTATTTAACAATCAGGAAGGACAGGCAGGAAGGAAGGGGAGGTGGGTGGCTATGTTAATAAAGGAAGGAATCACAGTAATACAGAAAAATGATATTGGGTCAAAGGTTCAGGATAATGAAACAGTTTGGGGAGAGATAAGGAATAATAAGGTGAAACGAACCACTAGTGGGCGTAGTATATAGGACTCCAAATATTTGCAACTCTGCTGGAAGAATTATTAATCAGGAAATAGTCGGGGCATGTAATAAGGGAACAGCTATAATTATGGGGGATTTTAACTAGCATATTAACTGGACAAATCAAATTGGGCAGGGCAACCTTGAGGAAGAGTTTATTGAGTGTTTTAGGGATGGATTTCTTGAGCAGTATGTTACTGATCCTACAAGGGGGCAAGCAACCTTGGACCTGGGCCTGCGTAATTAGCCAGGATTAATTAATCATGTCCTCGTTCAGGATCTTCTTGGAATGAGTGACCATAATATGGTTACATTCCATATCCAATTAGAGGTTGAGAAGGTAGTTTCTCAAAAAAGCGTACTGAGCTTGAATAAAGGAGACTATGATGGCATGAGAGCGGAATTGATTAAAGTGGACTGGGAAAAAAAGATTAAAGGGTAAGACGGTACATGAGCAGTGGTGTTCATTCAAGGGGTTATTTTGCAACTTTCAAAATATATATATTCCACTGAGGAAAAAAGGGTGGAAAAGAAATGACAGCCATCCGTGGCTAAGTAAAGAAATTAAGGATAGTATCCGACTAAAAACAAGGACATATAAGGGAGCCAAACCGAGTGGGAGGATAGAAGATTGGGAAGTCTTCAAAAGACAGCAAAAAGTAACTAAAGGATTGATTAAGAAAGGGAAGATAGATTATGAAAATAAATTCGCAAAAAATATAAAAACAGATAGCAAGAGTTTCCACAGTTATATAAAAAGAAAAAGGGTGGCTAAGGCAAACGAAGGTCCCTTCGAGGATGAGACCGAGAAATTAATGGTGGGAAGCATGGAGATGGCAAAAATGCTGAACAAATATTTTGTTTCAGTCTTTCCGGTTGAGGACATTAAGAATATCCCAACACTGGGCAAACAGGGGTCTCTAGGCGGGGAGGGGGAGGGGGGCGGTGCGGGGGGGAGCTAAATACGATTAAAATAGCTAAGGAATTGGTACTCAGTAAATTAATGGGACTCAAGGCGGATAAATCCCCTGGACCTGATGGCTTACATTCTCGGGTCTTGAGGGAAGTGGCAGTGGGAATTGTGGATGCTTTGGTAATAATTTTCCAAAATTCTCTGCACTCGGCAAAGGTCCCGGCAGATTGGAAAACTGCGAATGTAACACCGTTATTTAAAAAGGGTAATAGGCAGAAGGCTGGAAATTATAGACCAGTTAGCCTAACATCTGTGGTGGGTAAAATTTTGGAGTCTATTTTTAAGGAGACAGCAGCAAAGCATTTGGATAAACGTCATTTAATTGGACAAAGTCAGCATGGCTTTACGAAGGGCAAGTCATGTCTGACAAATTTGCTTGAGTTTTTTGAGGACATAACGTACAGGGTGCATAAAGGGGACCAATTGGATGTAGTGTATTTAGACTTCCAGAAGGCATTCGACAAGGTGCCACATAAAAGATTATTGCTCAAGATAAACAATCACTGGATTGGGGGTAATATTCTGGCATGGGTGGAGGATTGGTTATCTAACAGGAAGTAGAGAGTTGGGATAAATGGTACATTCTCGGACTGGCAACCAGTAGCCAGTGGTGTTCCGCAGGGGTCGGCGCTGGGTCCACAACTCTTTACAATCTATATTAACGATTTGGAGGAGGGGACCGAGTGTAACATATCAAAGTTTGCAGATGATACAAAGATGGGAGGGAAAGTGGAGAGTGAGGAGGACATAAAAAACCTCCAGGGGCATATAGACAGGCTGGGTGAATGGGCGGAAATTTGGCAGATGCAATACAATATTGGAAAATGTGAGGTTATGCACTTTGGCAGAAAAAATCAGACAGCAAGTTATTATCTTAATTGCGAGAAATTGGAAAGTACTGCAGTACAAAGGGATATGGGGGTCCGAGTGCAAGAAAATCAAAAAGTTAGTAAGCAGGTGCAGCAGGTGATCAAGAAGGCCAACGGAATGTTGGCTTTTATTGCTAGGGGGATAGAATCTAAAAACAGGGAGGTATTGCTGCAGTTATATAAGGTATTGGTGAGACCGCACCTGGAATACTGCATACAGTTTTGGTGTCCATACTTAAGAAAAGACATACTTGCTCTCGAGGCAGCACAAAGAAGGTTCATTCGGTTAATCCCGGGGATGAGGGGGTGGACATATGAGGAGAGGTTGAGTAGATTGGGACTCTGCTCATTGGAGTTCAGAAGAATGAGAGGCGATATTATTGAAACATATAAGATTGGGAAGGGGCTTGATCGGGTGGATACGGTAAGGATGTTCCCAAGGATGAGTGAAACGAGAACTGGGGGGCATAATCTTAGAATAAGGGGCTGCTCTTTCAAAACTGAGATGAGGAGAAACTTCTTCACTCAGAGGGTTGTCGGTCTGTGGAATTTGCTGCCCCAGGAAGCTGTGGAAGATACATCATTAAATACATTTTGAACAGAAATAGACAGTTTCCTAGAAGTAAAGGGAATTAGGGGTTGCGGGGAGCTGGCAGGAAAATGGACATGAATTTAGATTTGAGGTTAGGATCAGATCAGCCATGAACTTATTGAATGGCGTAGCAGGCTCGAGTGGCCGATTGGCCTACTCCTGCTCCTCTTTCTTGTGTTCTTATGTTCTTATCTGGGCACACATAACCAATTGAATTGGTGCGAGTGATACTGAAACAAGAATGGACTTATTAATAAAGGTAGAATTGCATGTGTATGGATCAAGGGAGAAACTATCGATGATATAACGAAGTAAGGGAATTATACTTGTTACCCCAATAGAAAAAGAGCTCGGTTTGTAAATAAAACTATCGCTGTTGATAAAGGATAAGTCAATTCCATTCTCCTTATGTGGAGTTGTATTTTAACTTCAATATAATTATGTGTTCCATAATTGTGTGTATTTCCAGTTACAGGCAGTGAGAAAATGTATAAAAGCTGTCGGTTTGTAATGTGTATTCGGATTGGTAAATGTCGAAGATACTGAGCTCAGGACTGTAAAACGGTTGAATCCCCAACTACCCATCATCAGGTGTGGTTGTAAGTAAAAATGTAAGTGTCTGTTTAAGTCCCATTGCATGCACCGTGTGCTTAATAAACTAATGACAGCTCACTTCAATGTTCAAGAACCTGATTGTAAACATTTCCCTTACAATAGCCTCAGTACTTTCATTGTGAATGGAACTCATTTATTAATTATGATTCAGTGCCCCCTTTCCCCGTCAATCCTTAACGTTCCAGTTGATCCTGAGCTTGTCCAAATTCCAAACTCCACATGGTTGCAAGTCCCCTGTGGATCCCAGTCTGTGCCTATCAGACTGGCATCGATCACGTGGGGAAATGGCCGTGTCTTATGGGCAGTTCAGTGAAATCGGCACATTTCCATTTCACCGGATGCAGACGACCAACAGTAATTAATGCACGAGTCCAGCAGCAGGCAGAGGTTTTAATTCCATCAGTCAGCGACGGATCTGCACTCAGTCACAATCATAACAAGCCGATGTGCATTCAAACACATCATCCAAAATCAACAGGTAAAATATAAGTACAGTCATGCTCAAGTAAACCATTGCATTACCGTGTCAAATTCAATCAGATTATGTGGTGATTCCCGGCCCCCTGTTTCTAATCAAACTGCTGTTCTTTTCCCCTGAGTTCCTCGATTTTGAATTGAACAGTTATTGTATTTCCCTGACATTCCTGTCTCCTCCATAACTAATTAAACAGTTACAGTCTTCCCGTGTCGCCCAGTTCGAAATAAATGGCTGTTGTGTTCCGCTGGTCACCATTACTGATTCAAGATTTGCTGTATTCTCCCAATTTTCCCCGTTCTCAATCCTTAATTGAACATTTATTGTGTTTGCCCTATATTCCACTTTATTCTATTTCTATTTGAACAGTTGCTGCGTTCCTCCATATTCCTCTTTCCTCTATTTCTAAATAAACAGTTGCTGTGTTCCCCTAAATTCACTTGGTGTCCATTTCTAATTGATCAGTTACTGTGTTCCGTTAAATCCCCCTGTTCTGTATTTCGAGCTAAACCTTTACTCAACCTCCTAAATTCCCATTTATTGTATTTCTAATTAAGCAGCTCGTTTTCCCCTAAATTTCTTTGCCTCTATTTCTTATCAAGCAGTTACTGTGTTCCTCTAAATTCCCCTATTCTCTAATTTTAATTGTATAGACTGGGAAAGGAGCCTGTTCCATAGATCGGCCACTCGCTCACTGAAATAATGTTTCCGCAAATTAGTTTAGAATTTACCCGCTTCAAGCGCAGCCTGTGTCCTCTGAAACAGCTTGTCATTTGTTTTACATTATTTAATGGAGAAACCGTACTGTGTCTCACACACTCTGGTCCTGGATGTTCTTGGGGCCTCTGTATGTTTGTCAGAGGATTGTTAACACGAAAAGGGTAACAAAACTGCTGGTGCTAAGGTCAGCTACAATTCAACAGTTTCAGTGGCTTCGATGATATTTTAATTCAGAATCTATCAGTTACGATCTTAGCCCTGTATATAATTAAAAGCAGATTTGTCCTGTTAATGAAATCTCACCATGGAAATCTCACTAACTAACACACTCTACTTCTCCACAAGTCGCTAAAAAATAAACGCTGCGAGTGGCCTGTCGGATCCCATTCGATTCAATGTTTGTTTAATAACTTGCTGGTGGCCCAGTCAAAAAGGCTCATGGAATGTTGGCCTTTATCTCAAGCGGTCTGGAACACAATGGGGAACAATTTATGCTTCAGTTGTACAGAGCCTTTGTCAGACCCCATCAGCAGCACTTCATTCGGTTTGGGAATTGCACGTCAAGGAAAATATACCTGGGAAGGGGTGCAGCTTAAACATCGCCTCAAATATTCAAAGACTAACAGAAGCACGATCAGAGGTCGAACCCACGCTCTTAGTTTTTCAATGCTGTGGATGTACCGCTTGGACACTGCGCTGTATCCACGGACTTTTGGTGACCCCGGACATGACCTGAGATGTCAAACATTTTTCAATGTTAATATCTGAATTGACCTCCCCCTCACGGAGCCGGGGTCCTGACGGGTCGTTGGTACTTACTTGGCATCTCCTTTAATGCATCTATGCTATTCGCCTCAACTGCTCCATGTGGTAGCACGTACCACATTCGAACTTCCAAAGAAAATTCTCCTAAATTCCTTATTGGATTTATTAGTGACTATCTTAAGTTCACGGCCCCTAGTTTTGGATGCCCCTAAACACGGAACCATTTTCTCTATGTCTACCAGCTCAAACTCATTCATTTTCCTGAAGACCTCTATGAGGTCACCCCTCAGCCTTCTCTTTTCCACAGAAAAGAACCCCAGCCTCTTCAGTCCTTCCTGCTGGTTATAACTTCTCAGCCCTGGTGTCATCCTCCTAAATATTTTTTGCGTAATACCCAGTGTCTCTATATGCTTTTCTAATATGGAGACCACAACTGTGCACAGTCCTCTAAGTGTGGTCTGACTAAGGTTCTATACAAGTTTAACGTAACTTCCCTGTAGGAGTCGGTGGTCTCGTTCGTAATCCCACCGAACCAAAACACCGCACACTTATTTATGTTGAAATTCATTGGCCATTTACATTTCCATTCTGCACGTTTCTTAACGTCTTCTTGTAATTTGTTGCAGTCTTCCTCAGTATTAACTAACCCCCAATCTAGCAGCCTCAAATTTTAATACTGTACTACCAATTATTATGTCCAAATAATTTGTATAAATGTTGAGCAACTGTGTGCCCAGCACGGATCCTTGTGCAACACCACATACCACATTCCGCCAGTTTGAGTTACTACCTTTATTCTGTTTTGTAGCCAGCTTGCTATTCATTCTGTTACTTGTCCCCTGACTCCAAATGCTCTGACCTTGGTCACGAGTCGTCTATGTGTTACCTTATAAAAGACCTTTGAAAGTTCACTGCATTGTGAAGTCGTTGGATTGGGACATGTCAAATGATTGATAAAGTCAATGGACTGGGATATATCAATGGATTGGGAAACACAGTGGACTGGGATATATCAATGGATTGGGAAACACAGTGGACTGGGATGTATCAATGGATTTGGAAACACAGTGGACTGGGATATATCAATGGATTGGGAAACACAGTACGCTGGGATATATCGATGGATTGGTGAACACAGTGGACTGGGATATATCAATGCATTGGGAAAGTCAATGGACTGGGATACATCAACGAATTGGGAAACACAACGGACTGGTTTATCAATGAATTGGGAAAGGCAACGGACTGGGATATATCAATGGATTGGGAAAGTAAATGGACTGCAATATATCAATTGATATGGGAATCACTGTGGACTGTGATGTGTCAATGGATTGGGAAACATTGTAGACAGGGATATATCAATTGTTTAGGGAAACACTTTAGACTGGGATCTATCAATGGATTGGGAAACAGCATGGGCTGGGATCTATCAATGGATTGGGAAAGTTAATTGACTGGGAGAAATCAATGGGTTGGGAAATAAAGGGGACTGGGAAATATCTATGGATTGGGAAACACAATGGATGGTATATATCAATGCATTGTCAAAGGCAGTGGACTGGGCTTTATAAATGGAACAGGAAAGTCAATGGATTGGGATATATTAATGGATTGGGAAAAACAATGGACTGGGATAGACCAATGGATTGGGTACCACTGTGGACTGGGATATATCAATGCAAGGTGAACTTAACGTGTTAGGAGATAAATTAAAAAGCAGGACCTCAAACGTAGTCATCTCAGGATTACTACCAGTGCCACGTGCTAGTGAGTACAGAACAGGAGAATCGACCAGATGAATGCGTGGCATACAGGGATGGTGTAGGAGGGATGGATTTAAATTCCTGGGATATTGGGACCGGTTCTGGGGAAATTGGGACCTGTATAAGCGGGACGGTTTGAACCAGAGCAGGACAGGGACTGATGTCCTCACGGGAGAGTGTGCTGATACTGTTGGGGAAGGTGTAAACCAGAATGGCAGGGAGTTGGGAACTTGAGCAGGGATACGGCGGAGGGGGAAAAGGGATAGAAACAAAACACAGAAAGGGAATAACCAATAGTGGAAGGCAGTGAAAAGAAGGGCGAAAAACAAATAGACCAATGTTGCAAAATAACACTAAGATGATTGGCAATCATAAAACGACAAGTCTAAATGCATTGTGTCTTAATATGCGGAGCATTCGCAATAAGCTACATGAATTAAAAGAGCAGATAGTTATTAATGGGTAAGATATAGTTGCGATTACGGAGACATGGCTGCAGGGTGGCCAAGGATGTTACTGAACATCCAGGGGTATTCAATATTTAGGAAGGACAGGCAAAAATGTGAAGGAGGTGGGGTAGCGTTGCTGTTAAAGGAGGAAATCAATGCAATAGTGAGGAAGGATGTTGGCTCGGAAAATCACAATGTGGCATCTGTATGGGTGGAGCTGAGAAACACCAAGCGGCAGCAAACGTTGGTGGGGGTTGTCGAGAGGCCCCCAAACACTAGTGGAGATGTCGGGGAGGGCATTAAACTGTAAATTAGAGACGCATGCAAGAAGGGTACAATTATAATCATGGCTGACTTTAATTTTCATTTCGATTGGTCAAACTAAATTAGCAATAATACTGTGGGCGAGGAATTCCTGGAGTGTGTTCGTGATGGATTTCAAGACCAATACTTTGAGGCACCAATTAGAGAACAGGCGATCTGAGATTGGGTATTGTGCAATGAGAACGAATTAATTAACAATCTTGTTGTGCGGGCTCCCTGACGGAAGAGCGCCCATAACATGATAGAATTGTTCATTAAGATGGAGAGTGACGTCGTTGAATCCGAAACTGGGGTCCTGATTCTAATTTAAGGAAATTACTGAAGTATGAGGTGAGAGTTGGCTCGGATAGATTGGGGAACTTTACTAAAAGGGATGACGGTGGATAGGCAATGGCTAATATTTAAAGAACGTGTGCAGAACTAACAACAATTATTCATTCCTGTGTGGAGCAAAAATAAAAAAGGAATGTTGGCTCAACCGTGGCTTTTTAAGAAATTAGGAATATTATTAGATGCAAAGAGGAGATTTATAATATTGCCAGAAAAAGCAGCAAGCCTGAGGATTGGGAGCAATTTAGATTTCACCAAAGGTGAACGAAGAGATTGATTAAGAGGGGGAAAATACAGCATGAGAGTAAAATGGAGGGAACATAAAAACTGACTGTAAAAGCTTCTATAAATGTATCAAGAGTAAAAGATTAGTGAAGACAAATGTCAGAAATGGCGAACATTTTAATAGGGAACAAAGAAATGGCAGAACAATTAAACACTTACTTTGGTTCTGTCTTCACAAAGGAGGACACAAATAACCTCCCGGAAATGTGAGGGAACCAAGGTTCTAGTGAGAAGGAGGAACTGAAGGAAATCAGTATTAGTAAAAAAATAGTGTTCGGGAAATTAATGGGGCTAAAGGCTGACAAATCCCCAGGGCCTGATAATCGACATCCCAAAGTAAGAAAGGAAGTGGCCCTGGAAATAATGGATGCATTGGTGGTCATCTTCCAAAATTCTATAGACTCGAACAGTTCCTGAAGATTGGAGGGTGGCAAATGTAACGCCACTTTTTTAAAAAGAAAGGGAGAGAAAAAACAGGGAATTGCAGACCAGTTAGGATTGGACAAAGTCAGCATAGGTTTATGAAAGGGAAACCATGCTTAACAAATTCACTGGAGATTTTTTTAGGAGATAACTGGTGGATTCGATAGGGGCGAACCAGTGGATGTGGATTTCTAACATATTAGGAAGGAGTTCTGGGCCTTGGAGAGTGTGCAGAGGGGATTTACTGGAATCAATCCAGGGATGGGGGACTTCAGTGACGTGGAAAAATTGGAGAAGCTGGGGTTGGTTTCTTTAGAACAAAGAAGGTTAAAATTATGAGGGGTTTTGACAGAGTAAATAAGGAGAAACTGTTTCCACTGGCTACAGTGTCGGTAACCAGAGCACACAGATTTGAGATAATTGGCAAAAGAACCACAGGTGAGATGAGGAGTTTTTTTTATACAACGAGTCATTATGATCCGGAATTCACTGCCTGAAACGGCCGTCGAAGCAGATTCAATAATAACTTTCAAAAGGGAATTGGAAAAACAATTGAAAGGGAAAAAATGCAGGGTTTGGGGAAAGGGTAGGTGAGGGGGACTAATTGGATAGTTCTTTCAAAGAGCCGGCACAGGCACGATGGGCCGAATGGCCTCCTGTGCTGTCTCATTCTGTGATTCTTTGATATAGGTGTAACTGAGTACAGTGATAGAGGGACAACAACAAAGGGCGATCGGTAAAGATGTGACTGAGTACAGTGATAGAGAGAGGTACCAAAAAAATTAAACAGAATTCCATAGAATTTACAGCAGAGAAAGAGGCCTTTCGACTCAACTGGTTTATGCTGGCATTTATATTCCACTCGAGCCTCCTCCCAACTCACTTAATCTCACCCTGACGATATAGCCCTCGATTCCTTTCTTATTCAAGTAGTTATCTAGCTTCCCTTAAATGCATCTATTTTGTTCATCTCAACTATTCGATGTGGTGGCAACTTGCGCATTTTCACCACTCTCTGGGTAAAGAAGTTTCTCCTAAATTCCTGATTGGATCTTGGGTGACTTTATTTATGGCCGCAAGTTTTGGATTCGTCAACAAGTGGAAACATTTTCTCTACGTTTACGCTAACATATCCCTTCTCCAGAGGGAGATAGGTAAAGGTGTGACAAAGTAATGTGTGTGATACAGAGAGGAACCAACAGTGGGAGATAGATGAAAGTCTGACTGAGTACAGTGAGACAGATATACACCTGCAGAAGGAGACAGATCAACGTGTGACTGAGTATAGTTTATAAAGACAGACACAAACAAAGGGAGGTAGATTATGGTGAGACTGAGGATAGTGAGTGACACAGAGAGACACCAACAGTGGGAGATAGATGAAAGTGTGACTGTGTACTATGATACAGAATGAAACTGCAGAGTGAGATGGATAAAGATGAGACTGAGTACAGTGACACAGAGAGACACCAATAGCGGGAAATAGGTAAAGTTGTGACTGATTATTGTGAATAATACAGAATCGGTATTTGCAGTAGAGGAATAGGAAAGCAAGCCCAAGGAAAATAATTTTGAACGAGGGACGTGGACTCACCGTAATGAACATAAGCAAATTAACAGTAATGTGGTAAATAATGGCACTAAAGGGAGCCAAATCCACAGGACCAGATGATTTCCATCCCAGGGTTGTAAAGTCCAGAGGTGAGAACATTGTAGATGCCCTAACTGTAATCTTTCAAACTTCTGTCATTTCAGGAACCGTTCCTTTAGCGTGGAAAATTGCTTCCCCTTGTTCTTCCTACCAAAATATATCACTTCGCAATTTACTGCGTTAAATTTCCACTGCCACGAGTCCGCACATGACACGAGCCTGTCGATATCCTCTTGAAGTCCATTAACTCTCCTCAATCTTTGGTGCCCTTCCAAATTTTGAGTCATCTGCAAATTTTGAAATTGCGCCCTGTGCACCCAAGTCCAAGTCATTGGTATATATCAAGAAAAGCACTCGTCCCAGAACTGACATGGAAACATGGAAACAAAGAAAATACGGGCAGGAGTTGGCTAATCGGCCCTTCGAGGCTGCTCCGCTATTCAATACGATCATGGCTGATCCTTTATCTCAATACCATATTCCCGTTCTCTCCCCATGCCCATTGATGCCTTGGGTATCTTGAAATCCATCTTGCTCATTCTTAAATATAATTAGTGAATTGCCATTGACAGCCTTCTGTAGCAGAGCATTCCACAGGTTCACCATCCTCTAAGTGAAGAAATGTATCCTTATCTCAGTCCTAAATGTCCTTCGCCGTATCCAGAGACTGAGAGCTCTCGTTCTGGACCTCACAGCCAGTGAAAACATCCTCCCTGCATCCACTCTGTCTCGCCGTGTCAGAATGTTATACGTTTCAATGAGATCCCCTCTCATTCTTCTAAACTCGAGTGAATACAGGCCGAGTCGACCCAATCTCTCCACACACGGCAGTCCTGCCATCGCAGGCATCAGTCTGGTGATTCTTCGCTACACTCATTCGTTGGCAAGTGTTTCCTTTCTTCGGTAAAGAGAACAAAATGGCACACAATGCTCCAGGTGTGGTCTCACCAAGGCCTGTATGGAGCGTGATGGAATACTCTACACTTGCCTGGATGAGTGCAGCTCCAACAACACTCAAGAAGCTCGACACCATCCAAGATAAAGCAGCCCGCTTGATTGGCACCCCATCCACCACCCTAAACATTCACTCCCTTCACCAGCGGCGCACAGTGGCTGCAGTGTGTACCATCCACAGGATGCACTGCAGCAACTCGCCAACGCTTCTTCGACAGCAACTCCCAGCCTCGACCAGCTAGAAGGACAACAGCAGCAGGCACATGGGAATAACACCACCTGCACGTTCCCCTCCAAGTCACACAGCATCCCGACTTGGAAATATATCGGCCGTTCCTTCATCGTCGCTGGGTCAAAATCCTGGAACTCCCTTCCTAACAGCACTGTGGGAGAACCTTCACCACACGGACTGCAGCGGTTCAAGAAGGCGGCTCACCACCACCTTCTCAAGGGGCAATTAGCGATGGGCAATAAATGCCGGCCGCGCTAGCGGCGCCCACATCCCATGAACGAATAATAATTTACAAACACTGCTGTAAGACATCCTTGCTCATGTACTCAAATCCTCTTGCAATGAAGGCCAACATGCCATTTGCCTTCCTGACTGCTTGCTGCACCTGCATGTTTGCTTTCAGTGAGTCGTTTACAAGGACACCCAATCCCTTCGTACATCAACATTTCCGAATCTATCACCATTTAAATAATACTCTGCCTTTCTGCTTTTCTATCAGAAGTAGATAAATTCACATGTTTCCACATTATACTGCATCTGCCATGTATTTGCCCATTCACTCATCTTGTCTCAACCGCCTTGAAGCCTATTTGCATCCTCCTCAGATCTCACAATCCCACCTAGTTTTGTGTCGTCAGCAAACTAGGAAATATTACATTTGGTTCCCTCATCCAAAACATTGATATATATATATTGTGAATATCTGGGGCCCAAGCACTGATCCTTGCGTTACGCAACTAGTCACTGCCTGCCACCCCGAAAAAGACCCATTTATTCCTAGTCTCTGTTTCTTGTCTGTTAACCAATTTTCAATCCCTGCCAGTATATTACCCCCAATCCCATGTTCTTTAAACTTTACACTCACCACTTATGTGGGACTTTATCAAAGGCCTTCTGAAAATCCCAATGTACCATATCCACTGGTTCTCCCTCATCTATTCTGAAAGTCATATCCTCAAAAAACTTCAGTAGTTTTTAAAAATGATTTCCCTTTCATGAATCCATGTTGACTTTGTCTATTCCCGTTGATATTTTCTAAGTGTCCTGTTACCACGTCCTTTATAATAGATTCCAGCATTTTCCCTACTACTGAAGTCAGGCTAACCAGTCTGTAGTTCGCTAGTTTCCCTCTCCCTCCTTTTTCAAAATAGTGTGGTTTCATTAGTTGTGACCTCTGGGGAATAGCACTGCACACCTCCCTCCAGTCGGAAAAACAACCGTTCACCACTGCTATCTGTTTCCGGTCCCTTAGCCTAATTCTGTATCCATGTTGCTGCTGCCACTTTTGTTCCATGGGACTCAATCTTAATGATAAGCCTAGCGTGCGGCACTTTATGAAACGCCTTTTGAAAGTCCATTTACACCAACTGAATTGCCCTCTTCTACTCTCTCTGTCAACTCATTGAAAAACTCGATGAGGGAGTTCAATGTTGGGAAGTGTACATTCATTAACTTTGGATCTAAGAAAGATAGATCAGAGTATTTTCAAGTGACGAGAAGTTAGGAATTGTGGAGGAGCAGAGAGATTTAGGGAATAATGTACAGAAATCACTAAAAGTTTGCGGACATGTACAAAAAGTAATTCAAAATGCTAATGGAGTGATGACCTTTATCTGAAGCGGGCTAGAATATAAAATGATGGAAGTTATGTTACAGCTGTACAGGGCTCTGGTTAGACCCCCATCTGGAATAACCGTGTTAAGCTCTCGGCACCGGACCTCAGGAAGGACATATTGGCCTTGAAGGGGACACAGAGCTGATTCACCAGAATGATACCGGGGCTAAAAGGGTTAAATTACAAGGACAGTTTGCACAGACTAAGGCTTGTATTCTCTCGAGTATAGAAGAAGAAGGGCTGATTTAATCGTGGTGTTTAAGATGATTAAAGCATTCTATAGGGTAGAGAGAAACTATTTCCTATGGTGGGGGAGTACGGAACAAGGCCATTCAGGGCTGATGTCACGAAGCACTTCTTCACACAAAGGGTAGTGGAAATCTGGAACTTTCTCCCCAAAATGCTTTTGAGAGTGGGGGTCAATTGAAAATTTCAAAACTGACCTTGATAGATTTTTGTTAATCCAGGACATTAAACGTCACGGAAACAAAGCTGGGAAATGGAGTCAAGCTGAAGATCAGCCATGATCCAATTGAATGGCGGCACAGGGTTGAATGGTTGAATGGCCTCCTCCTGTTCCTATATTCCTAGAATAAGAAGAGGCGGTGAGATTAAGGTAATAGTGTCAGAATGAGGATCAGGGGTCAGATTGTGGAGAAGGGAACTAAATTGGACAGCTCTTTCAAAGAGCCGGCACACGCACGACGGGCCAAATGTTTTCCTTCTGTGCAGTAAGATTCTAAGATTCTCTGATCCCATGCATCAGAAGGGTCAGATTGAGGAGAATGGGTTCAGATTAAGAGAAGTGATCAGCTTGAGGATAATGAGTGAGATACAGGATAAGGGATCAGATTGAGGAGAACGGGTCAGATTGAGGAGAACGGGTCAGAATGAGGAGAACGGGTCAGAATGAGGTTGGAGGAGACTTGGGCAGATTGACGGCGGTTGGAGTGCGGTTGGATTTTCACAGGAACATAGGAACAGGAGGAGGCCATTTCTCCCCTCGAAACTTTTCCGTCATTCAATGAGATCATGGCTGATCTGGATTGAGAAGGGGTGTTGATCTTTAGCAATTTTCTGACAGGGCGTGTGTTCACAGGGCGGCTGTATGTGTGTAGTGAAGGGAATACAATTCCCTTCCCGAGATAAGGTCGCTGTACCGCCAGCGTTCCAAAGCCCCGATTATTCAGTCCGTATTGTGTTAGACTTTTAATCTGACGGTCCAGGGTTCAAGTCCCTCTTCAGGCGCTGCTTTTCTCAATGAAAACACCAATCTCTTTACACCTTTAAGTACCAGTATTAGAAAATAACTTCTATTTTAAAAAAATTCAGGTTTTTTGGCAAATGTTTAAAATATATTGATGCATTTTATTCAGACGGCAGGCAAGATCAACGTAAATTGTTTGTGTTTCATGGGGCTGCAAGAATTCGTCAAAATTGAGAACCTTGATTTGAAAGCAGCGCTCGGACAAACATTTAAATTCTGGACCCTCAGATTAAAAGTATGAAGCTTTTCCGACTGAGCTCTCGTTCAACTTCGACAGCGACCTTCACCGGCTGACATGGAACATGACCTCTTTCCCATTCTTGATTTCCTTCTGCAGTAATTCCGCCTGTGCAGTTCATTTCTCTCCCACTCCTCACACTCCCTGCCTGCCACAGGCCTCACTTCAAAAATACCCTTCCTCCCACCAACTCCAAGCTCTTTAACAACGGCACAATCCAAAACACAGCGGGCAATAAAGGCTCAAGGTTCCATTTAGAAACTATTCAATCTGCTTCGGTAAAGTGTGGTCTCGGGGAAGCAGTTCGAAAGGCAAATGGTATGTTGGCCTTTGTTGCAAGAGGATTTGAGTAGAAGAGTTATATTTTAGTAGGGTCACAACCAGTCATGTTAGATTAGAATCACCACCAGTAATGTTAGAGTAGAATCTCCACCAGTAATGTTAGAGTAGGATCACCACCAGTAATGTTAGAGTAGAATCACCACCAGTAATGTTAGAGTAGAATCACCACCAGTAATGTTAGATTAGAATCACCACCAGTAATGTTAGAGTAGGATCACCACCAGTAATGTTAGAGTAGGATCACCACCAGTAATGTTAGAGCAGGATCACCACCAGTAATGTTAGAGTAGGATCACCACCAGTAATGTTAGAGTAGGATCATCACCAGTAATGTTAGAGTAGGATCACCACCAGTAATGTTAGAGCAGGATCACCACCAGTAATGTTAGAGTAGGATCACCACCAGTAATGTTAGAGTAGGGTCATCACCAGTAATGTTAGAGTAGGATCACCACCAGTAATGTTAGAGTATGATCACCACCAGTAATGTTACAGTAGGGTCACCACCAGTAATGTTAGAGTAGGATCACCACCAGTAATGTTAGAGTAGGATCACCACCAGTAATGTTAGAGTAGGATCACCACCAATAATGTTAGAGTAGGATCACCACCAGTAATGTTAGAGCAGGATCACCAGCAGTAATGTTAGAGTAGGATCACCACCACTAATGTTAGAGTAGAATCACCACCAGTAATGTTAGAGTAGGATCACCACCAGTAATGTTAGAGTAGGGTCATCACCAGTAATGTTAGAGTAGGATCACCATCAGTAATGTTAGACTAGGATCACCATCACTAATGTTAGAGTAGGATCACCACCAGTAATGTTAGAGCAGTGTCACCACCAGTAATGTTAGAGTAGGATCACCACCAGTAATGTTAGAGTAGGATCACCACCAGTAATGTGAGAGTATGATCACCACCAGTAATGTTAGAGTAGGATCTCCACCAGTAATGTTAGAGTAGGATCACCACCAGTAATGTTAGAGTTGAATCACCACCAGTAATGTTAGAGTAGGATCACCACCAGTAATGTTAGAGTAGGATCACCACCAGTAATGTTAGAGTAGAATCACCACCAGTAATGTTAGATTAGAATCACCACCAGTAATGTTAGAGTAGAATCACCACCAGTAATGTTAGAGTAGAATCACCACCAGTAATGTTAGAGTTGAATCACCACCAGTAATGTTAGAGTATGATCACCACCAGTAATGTTAGAGTAGGATCACCACCAGTAATGTTAGAGTAGGATCACCACCAGTAATGTTAGAGTATGATCACCACCAGTAATGTTAGAGTAGGATCACCACCAGTAATGTTAGAGTAGAATCACCACCAGTAATGTTAGAGTAGGATCACCACCAGTAATGTTAGAGTTGAATCACCACCAGTAATGTTAGAGTATGATCACCACCAGTAATGTTAGAGTAGGATCACCACCAGTAATGTTAGAGTAGAATCACCACCAGTAATGTTAGAGTAGAATCACCACCAGTAATGTTAGATTAGAATCACCACCAGTAATGTTAGAGTAGAATCACCACCAGTAATGTTAGATTAGAATCACCACCAGTAATGTTAGAGCAGGATCACCACCAGTAATGTTAGAGTAGGGTCACCACCAGTAATGTTAGAGTAGAATCACCACCAGTAATGTTAGAGTAGAATCACCACCAGTAATGTTAGATTAGAATCACCACCAGTAATGTTAGAGTAGAATCACCACCAGTAATGTTAGAGTAGAATCACCACCAGTAATGTTAGAGTAGGATCACCACCAGTAATGTTAGAGTAGGATCACCACCAGTAATGTTAGAGTAGGATCACCACCAGTAATGTTAGAGTAGGATCACCACCAGTAATGTTAGAGTTGAATCACCACCAGTAATGTTAGAGTAGGATCACCACCAGTAATGTTAGAGTAGGATCACCACCAGTAATGTTAGAGTAGAATCACCACCAGTAATGTTAGAGTATGATCACCACCAGTAATGTTAGAGTAGGATCACCACCAGTAATGTTAGAGTAGGATCACCACCAGTAATGTTAGAGTAGGATCACCACCAGTAATGTTAGAGTAGGATCACCACCAGTAATGTTAGAGCAGGATCACCACCAGTAATGTTAGAGTAGGATCACCACCAGTAATGTTAGAGTATGATCACCACCAGTAATGTTAGAGTAGGATCACCACCAGTAATGTTAGAGTAGGATCACCACCAGTAATGTTAGAGTTGAATCACCACCAGTAATGTTAGAGTATGATCACCACCAGTAATGTTAGAGTAGGATCACCACCAGTAATGTTAGAGTAGGATCACCACCAGTAATGTTAGAGTAGGATCACCACCAGTAATGTTAGAGTAGGATCACCACCAGTAATGTTAGAGCAGGATCACCACCAGTAATGTTAGAGTAGGATCACCACCAGTAATGTTAGAGTATGATCACCACCAGTAATGTTAGAGTAGGGTCACCATCAGTAATGTTCGAGTAGGATCACCACCAGTAATCTAAGAGTAGGATCACCACCAGTAATGTTAGAGTAGGATCACCACCAGTAATGTTAGAGTATGATCACCACCAGTAATGTTAGAGCAGGATCACCACCAGTAATGTTAGAGTAGGATCACCAGCAGTAATGTTAGAGTATGATCACCATCAGTAATGTTAGAGCAGGATCACCACCAGTAATGTTAGAGTAGGATCACCAGCAGTAATGTTAGAGTATGATCACCATCAGTAATGTTAGAGCAGGATCACCACCACTAATGTTAGAGTAGGATCACCACCAGTAATGTTAGACTAGGATCACCACCAGTAATGTTAGAGTAGGATCACCACCAGTAATGTTAGAGTAGGATCACCACCAGTAATGTTAGAGTAGGATCACCATCAGTAATGTTAGAGTAGGATCACCACCAGTAATGTTAGAGTAGGATCACCACCAGTAATGTTAGACTAGGATCACCACCAGTAATGTTAGAGTAGGATCACCACCAGTAATGTTAGAGTAGGATCACCACCAGTAATGTTAGAGTAGGATCACCACCAGTAATGTTAGAGTATGATCACCACAAGTAATGTCAGACCAGGATCACCAGCAGTAATGTTAGAGTATGATCACCACAAGTAATGTTAGACTAGGATCACCAGCAGTAATGTTAGAGTATGATCACCACCAGTAATGTTAGAGTAGGATCACCACCAGTAATGTTAGAGTAGGATCACCACCAGTAATGTTAGAGTAGGGTCACCACCAGTAATGTTAGAGTAGGATCACCACCAGTAATGTTAGAGTCGGATCACCACCAGTAATGTTAGAGTAGGATCACCACCAGTAATGTTAGAGTAGGATCACCACCAGTAATGTTAGAGTAGGATCACCACCAGTAATGTTAGAGTAGAATCTCCACCAGTAATGTTAGAGTAGGATCACCACCAGTAATGTTAGAGTAGGATCACCACCAGTAATGTTAGAGTATGATCACCACCAGTAATGTTAGAGTAGGATCACCACCAGTAATGTCAGAGTAGAATCTCCACCAGTAATGTTAGAGTAGGATCATCACCAGTAATGTTAGAGTAGGATCACCACCAGTAATGTTAGAATATGATCACCACCAGTAATGTTAGAGTAGGATCACCACCAGTAATGTTAGAGTAGGATCACCACCAGTAATGTTAGAGTTGAATCACCACCAGTAATGTTAGAGTAGGATCACCACCAGTAATGTTAGAGTAGGATCACCACCAGTAATGTTAGAGTAGAATCACCACCAGTAATGTTAGATTAGAATCACCACCAGTAATGTTAGAGTAGAATCACCACCAGTAATGTTAGAGTAGAATCACCACCAGTAATGTTAGAGTTGAATCACCACCAGTAATGTTAGAGTATGATCACCACCAGTAATGTTAGAGTAGGATCACCACCAGTAATGTTAGAGTAGGATCACCACCAGTAATGTTAGAGTATGATCACCACCAGTAATGTTAGAGTAGGATCACCACCAGTAATGTTAGAGTAGAATCACCACCAGTAATGTTAGAGTAGGATCACCACCAGTAATGTTAGAGTTGAATCACCACCAGTAATGTTAGAGTATGATCACCACCAGTAATGTTAGAGTAGGATCACCACCAGTAATGTTAGAGTAGAATCACCACCAGTAATGTTAGAGTAGAATCACCACCAGTAATGTTAGATTAGAATCACCACCAGTAATGTTAGAGTAGAATCACCACCAGTAATGTTAGATTAGAATCACCACCAGTAATGTTAGAGCAGGATCACCACCAGTAATGTTAGAGTAGGGTCACCACCAGTAATGTTAGAGTAGAATCACCACCAGTAATGTTAGAGTAGAATCACCACCAGTAATGTTAGATTAGAATCACCACCAGTAATGTTAGAGTAGAATCACCACCAGTAATGTTAGAGTAGAATCACCACCAGTAATGTTAGAGTAGGATCACCACCAGTAATGTTAGAGTAGGATCACCACCAGTAATGTTAGAGTAGGATCACCACCAGTAATGTTAGAGTAGGATCACCACCAGTAATGTTAGAGTTGAATCACCACCAGTAATGTTAGAGTAGGATCACCACCAGTAATGTTAGAGTAGGATCACCACCAGTAATGTTAGAGTAGAATCACCACCAGTAATGTTAGAGTATGATCACCACCAGTAATGTTAGAGTAGGATCACCACCAGTAATGTTAGAGTAGGATCACCACCAGTAATGTTAGAGTAGGATCACCACCAGTAATGTTAGAGTAGGATCACCACCAGTAATGTTAGAGCAGGATCACCACCAGTAATGTTAGAGTAGGATCACCACCAGTAATGTTAGAGTATGATCACCACCAGTAATGTTAGAGTAGGATCACCACCAGTAATGTTAGAGTAGGATCACCACCAGTAATGTTAGAGTTGAATCACCACCAGTAATGTTAGAGTATGATCACCACCAGTAATGTTAGAGTAGGATCACCACCAGTAATGTTAGAGTAGGATCACCACCAGTAATGTTAGAGTAGGATCACCACCAGTAATGTTAGAGTAGGATCACCACCAGTAATGTTAGAGCAGGATCACCACCAGTAATGTTAGAGTAGGATCACCACCAGTAATGTTAGAGTATGATCACCACCAGTAATGTTAGAGTAGGGTCACCATCAGTAATGTTCGAGTAGGATCACCACCAGTAATCTAAGAGTAGGATCACCACCAGTAATGTTAGAGTAGGATCACCACCAGTAATGTTAGAGTATGATCACCACCAGTAATGTTAGAGCAGGATCACCACCAGTAATGTTAGAGTAGGATCACCAGCAGTAATGTTAGAGTATGATCACCATCAGTAATGTTAGAGCAGGATCACCACCAGTAATGTTAGAGTAGGATCACCAGCAGTAATGTTAGAGTATGATCACCATCAGTAATGTTAGAGCAGGATCACCACCACTAATGTTAGAGTAGGATCACCACCAGTAATGTTAGACTAGGATCACCACCAGTAATGTTAGAGTAGGATCACCACCAGTAATGTTAGAGTAGGATCACCACCAGTAATGTTAGAGTAGGATCACCATCAGTAATGTTAGAGTAGGATCACCACCAGTAATGTTAGAGTAGGATCACCACCAGTAATGTTAGACTAGGATCACCACCAGTAATGTTAGAGTAGGATCACCACCAGTAATGTTAGAGTAGGATCACCACCAGTAATGTTAGAGTAGGATCACCACCAGTAATGTTAGAGTATGATCACCACAAGTAATGTCAGACCAGGATCACCAGCAGTAATGTTAGAGTATGATCACCACAAGTAATGTTAGACTAGGATCACCAGCAGTAATGTTAGAGTATGATCACCACCAGTAATGTTAGAGTAGGATCACCACCAGTAATGTTAGAGTAGGATCACCACCAGTAATGTTAGAGTAGGGTCACCACCAGTAATGTTAGAGTAGGATCACCACCAGTAATGTTAGAGTCGGATCACCACCAGTAATGTTAGAGTAGGATCACCACCAGTAATGTTAGAGTAGGATCACCACCAGTAATGTTAGAGTAGGATCACCACCAGTAATGTTAGAGTAGAATCTCCACCAGTAATGTTAGAGTAGGATCACCACCAGTAATGTTAGAGTAGGATCACCACCAGTAATGTTAGAGTATGATCACCACCAGTAATGTTAGAGTAGGATCACCACCAGTAATGTCAGAGTAGAATCTCCACCAGTAATGTTAGAGTAGGATCATCACCAGTAATGTTAGAGTAGGATCACCACCAGTAATGTTAGAATATGATCACCACCAGTAATGTTAGAGTAGGATCACCACCAGTAATGTTAGAGTAGAATCTCCACCAGTAATGTTAGAGTAGGATCACCACCAGTAATGTTAGAGTAGGATCACCACCAGTAATGTTAGAGTAGAATCTCCACCAGTAATGTTAGAGTAGGATCACCACCAGTAATGTTAGAGTAGGATCACCACCAGTAATGTTAGAGTAGGATCACCACCAGTAATGTTAGAGTAGAATCTCGACCAGTAATGTTAGAGTAGGATCACCACCAGTAATGTTAGAGTAGGATCACCACCAGTAATGTTAGAGTAGGATCACCACCAGTAATGTTAGAGTAGAATCTCCACCAGTAATGTTAGAGTATGATCACCGCCAGTAATGTTAGAGTATGATCACCACCAGTAATGTTAGAGTAGGATCACCACCAGTAATGTTAGAGTAGGATCACCACCAGTAATGTTAGAGTAGGATCACCACCAGTAATGTTAGAGTAGGATCACCACCAGTAATGTTAGAGTAGGATCACCACCAGTAATGTTAGAGTAGGATCACCACCAGTAATGTTAGAGTAGGATCACCATCAGTAATGTTAGAGTATGATCACCACCAGTAATGTTAGAGTAGGATCACCACCAGTAATGTTAGAGCAGGATCACCACCAGTAATGTTAGAGTAGGATCACCACCAGTAATGTTAGAGTAGGGTCACCATCAGTAATGTTAGAGTAGGATCACCACCAGTAATGTTAGAGTAGGATCACCACCAGTAATGTTAGAGTAGGATCACCACCAGTAATGTTAGAGTATGATCACCACCAGTAATGTTAGAGCAGGATCACCACCAGTAATGTTAGAGTAGGATCACCAGCAGTAATGTTAGAGTATGATCACCATCAGTAATGTTAGAGCAGGATCACCACCAGTAATGTTCGAGTAGGATCACCAGCAGTAATGTTAGAGTATGATCACCATCAGTAATGTTAGAGCAGGATCACCACCAGTAATGTTAGAGTAGGATCACCACCAGTAATGTTAGACTAGGATCACCACCAGTAATGTTAGAGTAGGATCACCACCAGTAATGTTAGAGTAGGATCACCACCAGTAATGTTAGAGTAGGATCACCACCAGTAATGTTAGAGCAGGATCACCACCAGTAATGTTAGAGTAGGATCACCACCAGTAATGTTAGAGTATGATCACCACCAGTAATGTTAGAGTAGGATCACCACCAGTAATGTTAGAGTAGGATCACCACCAGTAATGTTAGAGTAGGATCACCACCAGTAATGTTAGAGTATGATCACCACCAATAATGTTAGACTAGGATCACCACCAGTAATGTTAGAGTAGGTTCACCACCAGTAATGTTAGAGTAGGATCACCACCAGTAATGTTAGAGTATGATCACCACCAGTAATGTTAGAGTATGATCACCACCAGTAATGTTAGAGTAGGATCACCACTAGTAATGTTAGAGTAGGATCACCATCAGTAATGTTAGAGTAGGATCACCACAAGTAATGTTAGACTAGGATCACCACCAGTAATGTTAGAGTAGGATCACCACCAGTAATGTTAGAGTAGGATCACCACCAGTAATGTTAGAGTATGATCACCACAAGTAATGTTAGACTAGGATCACCAGCAGTAATGTTAGAGTAGGATCACCATCAGTAATGTTAGAGTAGGATCACCACCAGTAATGTTAGAGTAGGATCACCACC
Source organism: Heptranchias perlo (assembly GCF_035084215.1). Taxonomy (NCBI): domain Eukaryota; kingdom Metazoa; phylum Chordata; class Chondrichthyes; order Hexanchiformes; family Hexanchidae; genus Heptranchias; species Heptranchias perlo. Next base: position 7,648,451 of record NW_027139548.1, read on the forward strand.
AGTAATGTTAGAGTAGGATCACCACCAGTAATGTTAGAGTAGGATCACCACCAGTAATGTTAGACTAGTATCACCACCAGTAATGTTAGAGTAGGATCACCACAAGTAATGTTAGACTAGGATCACCAGCAGTAATGTTAGAGTAGGATCACCACCAGTAATGTTAGAGTAGGATCACCACCAGTAATGTTAGAGTAGGTCACCACCAGTAATGTTAGAGTATGATCACCACCAGTAATGTTAGAGTAGAATCTCCACCAGTAATGTTAGAGTAGGATCACCACCAGTAATGTTAGAGTAGGATCACCACCAGTAATGTTAGAGTAGAATCTCCACCAGTAATGTTAGAGTAGGATCACCACCAGTAATGTTAGAGTAGGATCACCACCAGTAATGTTAGAGTAGGATCACCACCAGTAATGTTCGAGTAGAATCTCCACCAGTAATGTTAGAGTATGATCACCGCCAGTAATGTTAGAGTAGGATCACCACCAGTAATGTTAGAGTATGATCACCACCAGTAATGTTAGAGTAGGATCACCACCAGTCATGTTAGAGTAGAATCTCCACCAGTAATGTTAGAGTAGGATCACCACCAGTAATGTTAGAGTAGGATCACCACCAGTAATGTTAGAGTAGGATCACCACCAGTAATGTTAGAGTAGAATCTCCACCAGTAATGTTAGAGTAGGATCACCACCAGTAATGTTAGAGTAGGATCACCACCAGTAATGTTAGAGTATGATCACCGCCAGTAATGTTAGAGTATGATCACCACCAGTAATGTTAGAGTAGGATCACCACCAGTAATGTTAGAGTAGGATCACCACCAGTAATGTTAGAGTAGGATCACCACCAGTAATGTTAGAGTAGAATCTCCACCAGTAATGTTAGAGTAGGATCACCACCAGTAATGTTAGAGTAGGATCGCCACCAGTAATGTTAGATTAGGATCACCGCCAGTAATGTTAGAGTATGATCACCACCAGTAATGTTAGAGTAGGGTCTCCACCAGTAATGTTAGAGCAGGATCACCACCAGTAATGTTAGAGTCGGATCACCGCCAGTAATGTTAGAGTCGGATCACCACCAGTAATGTTAGAGTAGGATCACCACCAGTAATGTTAGAGTAGGATCACCAGCAGTAATGTTAGAGCAGGATCACCACCAGTAATGTTAGAGTAGGATCACCACCAGTAATGTTAGAGTAGGATCACCACCAGTAATGTTAGAGTAGGATCACCACCAGTAATGTTAGAGTAGGATCACCACCAGTAATGTTCGAGTAGGATCACCACCAGTAATGTTAGAGTATGATCACCACCAGTAATGTTAGAGCAGGATTAGCACCAGTAATGTTAGAGTATGATCACCACCAGTAATGTTAGAGTAGGATCACCACCAGTAATGTTAGAGTATGATCACCGCCAGTAATGTTAGAGTAGGATCACCACCAGTAATGTTAGAGTAGGGTCACCACCAGTAATGTTAGAGTAGGGTCTCCACCAGTAATGTTAGAGTAGGGTCACCACCAGTAATGTTAGAGTAGGGTCTCCACCAGTAATGTTAGAGCAGGATCACCACCAGTAATGTTAGAGTAGGATCACCGCCAGTAATGTTAGAGCAGGATCACCACCAGTAATGTTAGAGTATGATCACCAGCAGTAATGTTAGAGTAGGATCACCACCAGTAATCTTAGAGTAGGGTCACCACCAGTAATGTGAGAGTAGGATCACCACCAGTAATGTTAGAGTAGGATCACCACCAGTAATGTTAGAGTAGGATCACCACCAGTAATGTTAGAGTAGGATCACCATCAGTAATGTTAGAGTAGTGTCTCCACCAGTAATGTTAGAGTAGGATCTCCACCAGTAATGTTAGAGTAGGATCACCACCAGTAATGTTAGAGTAGGATCACCACCAGTAATGTTAGAGTAGAATCACCACCAGTAATGTTAGAGTAGAATCACCACCAGTAATGTTAGAGTAGTATCTCCACCAGTAATGTTAGAGTATGATCACCACCAGTAATGTTAGAGTAGGATCACCACCAGTAATGTTAGAGTAGAATCACCACCAGTAATGTTAGAGTAGAATCTCCACCAGTAATGTTAGAGTAGGGTCACCGCCAGTAATGTTAGAGTAGAATCTCCACCAGTAATGTTAGAGTAGAATCTCCACCAGTAATGTTAGAGTAGGATCACCACCAGTAATGTTAGAGTAGAATCTCCACCAGTAATGTTAGAGTAGGGTCACCGCCAGTAATGTTAGAGTAGAATCTCCACCAGTAATGTTAGAGTAGAATCTCCACCAGTAATGTTAGAGTAGGATCACCACCAGTAATGTTAGAGTAGGGTCACCACCAGTAATGTTAGAGTCGGATCACCACCAGTAATGTTAGAGTAGGATCACCACCAGTAATGTTAGAGAAGGATCACCAGCAGTAATGTTAGAGTAGGATCACCACCAGTAATGTTAGAGCAGGATCACCACCAGTAATGTTAGAGTAGAATCACCACCAGTAATGTTAGAGTAGAATCTCCACCAGTAATGTTAGAGTAGGATCACCACCAGTAATGTTAGAGTAGGATCACCACCAGTAATGTTAGAGCAGGATCACCACCAGTAATGTTAGAGTAGGATCACCACCAGTAATGTTAGAGTAGGATCACCATCAGTAATGTTAGAGTAGGGTCTCCACCAGTAATGTTAGAGTAGGATCACCACCAGTAATGTTAGATTAGGATCACCGCCAGTAATGTTAGAGTAGGATCACCACCAGTAATGTTAGAGTAGGATCACCACCAGTAATGTTAGAGTAGGATCACCACCAGTAATGTTAGAGTAGAATCTCCACCAGTAATGTTAGAGTAGGATCACCACCAGTAATGTTAGAGTAGGATCACCACCAGTAATGTTAGAGTAGGATCACCACCAGTAATGTTAGAGTAGGATCACCACCAGTAATGTTAGAGTAGGATCACCGCCAGTAATGTTAGAGTATGATCACCACCAGTAATGTTAGAGTAGGATCTCCACCAGTAATGTTAGAGTAGAATCTCCACCAGTAATGTTAGAGTAGGATCACCACCAGTAATGTTAGAGTAGGATCACCACCAGTAATGTTCGAGTAGAATCTCCACCAGTAATGTTAGAGTATGATCACCGCCAGTAATGTTAGAGTAGGATCACCACCAGTAATGTTAGAGTATGATCACCACCAGTAATGTTAGAGTAGGATCACCACCAGTCATGTTAGAGTAGAATCTCCACCAGTAATGTTAGAGTAGGATCACCACCAGTAATGTTAGAGTAGGATCACCACCAGTAATGTTAGAGTAGGATCACCACCAGTAATGTTAGAGTAGGATCACCACCAGTAATGTTAGAGTAGGATCACCACCAGTAATGTTAGAGTATGATCACCGCCAGTAATGTTAGAGTATGATCACCACCAGTAATGTTAGAGTAGGATCACCACCAGTAATGTTAGAGTAGGATCACCACCAGTAATGTTAGAGTAGGATCACCACCAGTAATGTTAGAGTAGAATCTCCACCAGTAATGTTAGAGTAGGATCACCACCAGTAATGTTAGAGTAGGATCGCCACCAGTAATGTTAGATTAGGATCACCGCCAGTAATGTTAGAGTATGATCACCACCAGTAATGTTAGAGTAGGGTCTCCACCAGTAATGTTAGAGCAGGATCACCACCAGTAATGTTAGAGTAGGATCACCGCCAGTAATGTTAGAGTCGGATCACCACCAGTAATGTTAGAGTAGGATCACCACCAGTAATGTTAGAGTAGGATCACCAGCAGTAATGTTAGAGCAGGATCACCACCAGTAATGTTAGAGTAGGATCACCACCAGTAATGTTAGAGTAGGATCACCACCAGTAATGTTAGAGTAGGATCACCACCAGTAATGTTAGAGTAGGATCACCACCAGTAATGTTAGAGTAGGATCACCACCAGTAATGTTAGAGTATGATCACCACCAGTAATGTTAGAGCAGGATTAGCACCAGTAATGTTAGAGTATGATCACCACCAGTAATGTTAGAGTAGGATCACCACCAGTAATGTTAGAGTATGATCACCGCCAGTAATGTTAGAGTAGGATCACCACCAGTAATGTTAGAGTAGGGTCACCACCAGTAATGTTAGAGTAGGGTCTCCACCAGTAATGTTAGAGTAGGGTCACCACCAGTAATGTTAGAGTAGGGTCTCCACCAGTAATGTTAGAGCAGGATCACCACCAGTAATGTTAGAGTAGGATCACCACCAGTAATGTTAGAGTAGGATCACCACCAGTAATGTTAGAGTAGGATCACCATCAGTAATGTTAGAGTAGTGTCTCCACCAGTAATGTTAGAGTAGGATCTCCACCAGTAATGTTCGAGTAGAATCTCCACCAGTAATGTTAGAGTATGATCACCGCCAGTAATGTTAGAGTAGGATCACCACCAGTAATGTTAGAGTATGATCACCACCAGTAATGTTAGAGTAGGATCACCACCAGTCATGTTAGAGTAGAATCTCCACCAGTAATGTTAGAGTAGGATCACCACCAGTAATGTTAGAGTAGGATCACCACCAGTAATGTTAGAGTAGGATCACCACCAGTAATGTTAGAGTAGGATCACCACCAGTAATGTTAGAGTAGGATCACCACCAGTAATGTTAGAGTATGATCACCGCCAGTAATGTTAGAGTATGATCACCACCAGTAATGTTAGAGTAGGATCACCACCAGTAATGTTAGAGTAGGATCACCACCAGTAATGTTAGAGTAGGATCACCACCAGTAATGTTAGAGTAGAATCTCCACCAGTAATGTTAGAGTAGGATCACCACCAGTAATGTTAGAGTAGGATCGCCACCAGTAATGTTAGATTAGGATCACCGCCAGTAATGTTAGAGTATGATCACCACCAGTAATGTTAGAGTAGGGTCTCCACCAGTAATGTTAGAGCAGGATCACCACCAGTAATGTTAGAGTAGGATCACCGCCAGTAATGTTAGAGTCGGATCACCACCAGTAATGTTAGAGTAGGATCACCACCAGTAATGTTAGAGTAGGATCACCAGCAGTAATGTTAGAGCAGGATCACCACCAGTAATGTTAGAGTAGGATCACCACCAGTAATGTTAGAGTAGGATCACCACCAGTAATGTTAGAGTAGGATCACCACCAGTAATGTTAGAGTAGGATCACCACCAGTAATGTTAGAGTAGGATCACCACCAGTAATGTTAGAGTATGATCACCACCAGTAATGTTAGAGCAGGATTAGCACCAGTAATGTTAGAGTATGATCACCACCAGTAATGTTAGAGTAGGATCACCACCAGTAATGTTAGAGTATGATCACCGCCAGTAATGTTAGAGTAGGATCACCACCAGTAATGTTAGAGTAGGGTCACCACCAGTAATGTTAGAGTAGGGTCTCCACCAGTAATGTTAGAGTAGGGTCACCACCAGTAATGTTAGAGTAGGGTCTCCACCAGTAATGTTAGAGCAGGATCACCACCAGTAATGTTAGAGTAGGATCACCACCAGTAATGTTAGAGTAGGATCACCACCAGTAATGTTAGAGTAGGATCACCATCAGTAATGTTAGAGTAGTGTCTCCACCAGTAATGTTAGAGTAGGATCTCCACCAGTAATGTTAGAGTAGGATCACCACCAGTAATGTTAGAGTAGGATCACCACCAGTAATGTTAGAGTAGAATCACCACCAGTAATGTTAGAGTAGAATCACCACCAGTAATGTTAGATTAGTATCTCCACCAGTAATGTTAGAGTATGATCACCACCAGTAATGTTAGAGTAGGATCACCACCAGTAATGTTAGAGTAGAATCACCACCAGTAATGTTAGAGTAGAATCTCCACCAGTAATGTTAGAGTAGGGTCACCGCCAGTAATGTTAGAGTAGAATCTCCACCAGTAATGTTAGAGTAGAATCTCCACCAGTAATGTTAGAGTAGGATCACCACCAGTAATGTTAGAGTAGAATCTCCACCAGTAATGTTAGAGTAGGGTCACCGCCAGTAATGTTAGAGTAGAATCTCCACCAGTAATGTTAGAGTAGAATCTCCACCAGTAATGTTAGAGTAGGATCACCACCAGTAATGTTAGAGTAGGGTCACCACCAGTAATGTTAGAGTCGGATCAACACCAGTAATGTTAGAGTAGGATCACCACCAGTAATGTTAGAGAAGGATCACCAGCAGTAATGTTAGAGTAGGATCACCACCAGTAATGTTAGAGCAGGATCACCACCAGTAATGTTAGAGTAGAATCACCACCAGTAATGTTAGAGTAGAATCTCCACCAGTAATGTTAGAGTAGGATCACCACCAGTAATGTTTGAGTAGGATCACCACCAGTAATGTTAGAGCAGGATCACCACCAGTAATGTTAGAGTAGGATCACCACCAGTAATGTTAGAGTAGGATCACCATCAGTAATGTTAGAGTAGGGTCTCCACCAGTAATGTTAGAGTAGGATCACCACCAGTAATGTTAGATTAGGATCACCGCCAGTAAAGTTAGAGTAGGATCACCACCAGTAATGTTAGAGTAGGATCACCACCAGTAATGTTAGAGTAGGATCACCACCAGTAATGTTAGAGTAGAATCTCCACCAGTAATGTTAGAGTAGGATCACCACCAGTAATGTTAGAGTAGGATCACCACCAGTAATGTTAGAGTAGGATCACCACCAGTAATGTTAGAGTAGGATCACCACCAGTAATGTTAGAGTAGGATCACCGCCAGTAATGTTAGAGTATGATCACCACCAGTAATGTTAGAGTAGGATCTCCACCAGTAATGTTAGAGTAGAATCTCCACCAGTAATGTTAGAGTAGGATCACCACCAGTAATGTTAGAGTAGGATCACCAGCAGTAATGTTAGAGTAGGATCACCACCAGTAATGTTAGAGTAGAATCACCACCAGTAATGTTAGAGTAGAATCTCCACCAGTAATGTTAGAGTAGGATCACCACCAGTAATGTTAGAGTAGGATCACCATCAGTAATGTTAGAGTAGGATCACCATCAGTAATGTTAGAGTAGGGTCTCCACCAGTAATGTTAGAGTAGGATCACCACCAGTAATGTTAGAGCAGGATCACCGCCAGTAATGTTAGAGTAGGATCACCACCAGTAATGTTAGAGGAGAATCACCACCAGTAATGTTACAGTAGAATCTCCACCAGTAATGTTAGAGTATGATCACCACCAGTAATGTTAGAGTAGAATCACCACCAGTAATGGTAGAGTAGGATCACCTCCAGTAATGTTAGAGTATGATCACCACCAGTAATGTTAGAGTAGGATCACCACCAGTAATGTTAGAGCAGGATCACCGCCAGTAATGTTAGAGTAGGATCACCACCAGTAATGTTAGAGCAGGATCACCACCAGTAATGATAGACTAGGATCACCACCAGTAATGTTAGAGTAGGATCACCACCAGTAATGTTAGAGTAGGATCACCACCAGTAATGTTAGAGTAGGATCACCACCAGTAATGTTAGAGTAGGATCACCGCCAGTCATGTTAGAGAAGGATCACCACCAATAATGTTAGAGCAGGATCACCATCAGTAATGTTAGAGTAGGATCACCACCAGTAATGTGAGAGCAGGATCACCACCAGTAATGTTAGAGTATGATCACCACCAGTAATGTTAGAGTAGGATCACCACCAGTAATGTTAGAGTAGGATCACCATCAGTAATGTGAGAGTAGGATCACCACCAGTTATGTTAGAGTATGATCACCACCAGTAATGTTAGAGTATGATCACCACCAGTAATGTTAGACTAGGATCACCACCAGTAATGTTAGAGTAGGATCACCATCAGTAATGTTAGAGCAGGATCACCATCAGTAATGTTAGAGTAGAATCACCACCAGTAATGTTAGAGTAGGATCACCACCAGTAATGTTAGAGTAGGATCACCACCAGTAATGTTAGAGCAGGATCACCACCAGTAATGTTAGAGTATGATCACCACCAGTAATGTTAGAGTAGGATCACCACCAGTAATGTTAGAGTAGGATCACCATCAGTAATGTTAGCGTAGAATCACCACCAGTAATGTTAGAGTATGATCACCACCAGTAATGTTAGAGTAGGATCACCACCAGTAATGTTAGAGTAGGATCACCACCAGTAATGTTAGAGTAGGATCACCACCAGTAATGTTAGAGTAGGATCACCACCAGTAATGTTAGAGTAGGATCACCATCAGTAATGTTAGAGTAGAATCACCACCAGTAATGTTAGAGTAGGATCACCACCAGTAATGTTAGAGTAGGATCACCACCAGTAATGTTAGAGTAGGGTCACCACCAGTAATGTTAGAGTAGGATCACCACCAGTAATGTTAGAGTAGAATCACCACCAGTAATGTTAGAGTAGGATCACCACCAGTAATGTTCGAGTATGATCACCACCAGTAATGTTAGAGCAGGATCACCACCAGTAATGTTAGAGTATGATCACCAGCAGTAATGTTAGAGTATGATCACCACCAGTAATGTTAGAGTAGGATCACCACCAGTAATGTTAGATTAGGATCACCACCAGTAATGTTAGAGTAGGATCACCACCAGTAATGTTAGAGTAGAATCACCACAAGTAATGTTAGAGTAGAATCACCACCAGTAATGTTAGAGTAGGATCACCATCAGTAATGTTAGAGTAGGATCACCACCAGTAATGTTAGAGTAGGATCACCACCAGTAATGTTAGAGTAGGATCACCACCAGTAATGTTAGAGTAGGATCACCATCAGTTATGTTAGAGTAGAATCACCACCAGTAATGTTAGAGTATGATCACCACCAGTAATGTTAGAGTATGATCACCACCAGTAATGTTAGAGTAGGATCACCACCAGTAATGTTAGAGCAGGATCACCACCAGTAATGTTAGAGTAGGATCACCATCAGTAATGTTAGAGTATGATCACCACCAGTAATGTTAGAGTAGGATCACCACCAGTAATGTTAGAGTAGGATCACCACCAGTAATGTTAGAGTAGGATCACCACCAGTAATGTTAGAGTATGATCACCACCAGTAATGTTAGAGTAGAATCACCACCAGTAATGTTAGAGTAGGATCACCACCAGTAATGTTAGAGTAGGATCACCACCAGTAATGTTAGAGTAGGATCACCACCAGTAATGTTAGAGTAGAATCACCACCAGTAATGTTAGAGTAGGATCACCACCAGTAATGTTAGAGTAGGATCACCACCAGTAATGTTAGAGTAGGATCACCACCAGTAATGTTAGAGTAGGATCACCACCAGTAATGTTAGAGTATGATCACCACCAGTAATGTTAGAGTAGGATCACAACCAGTAATGTTAGAGTATGATCACCACCAGTAATGTTAGAGTAGGATCACCACCAGTAATGTTAGAGCAGGATCACCACCAGTAATGTTAGAGTAGAATCACCACCAGTAATGTTAGAGTAGGATCACCACCAGTTATGTTAGAGTAGGATCACCACCAGTAATGTTAGAGTATGATCACCACCAGTAATGTTAGAGTATGATCACCACCAGTAATGTTAGAGTAGGATCACCACCAGTAATGTCAGAGTAGGATCACCACCAGTAATGTTAGAGTAGGATCACCACCAGTAATGTTAGGGTAGAATCACCACCAGTAATGTTAGAGTAGGATCGTCACAAGTAATGTTAGAGTATGATCACCACCAGTAGTGTTAGAGTAGGATCACCACCAGTAATGTTAGAGTATGATCACCACCAGTAATGTTAGAGTAGGATCACCACCAGTAATGTTAGAGTAGGATCACCGCCAGTAATGTTAGGGTAGGATCACCACCAGTAATGTTAGAGTAGAATCACCACCAGTAATGTTAGAGTAGGATCGTCACAAGTAATGTTAGAGTATGATCACCACCAGTAATGTTAGAGTAGGATCACCACCAGTAATGTTAGAGTATGATCACCAGCAGTAATGTTAGAGTATGATCACCACCAGTAATGTTAGAGTAGGATCACCACCAGTAATGTTAGAGTAGGATCACCACCAGTAATGTTAGAGTAGAATCACCACCAGTAATGTTAGAGTAGGATCACCACCAGTAATGTTAGAGTAGGATCACCACCAGTCATGTTAGAGTAGGATCACCACCAGTAATGTTAGAGTAGGATCACCACCAGTAATGTTAGAGTAGGATCACCACCAGTAATGTTAGAGTAGGATCACCACCACGAATGTTAGAGTAGGATCACCACCAGTAATGCTAGAGTAGGATCACCACCAGTAATGTTAGAGTAGGATCACCACCAGTAATGTTAGAGTAGGATCACCACCAGTAATGTTAGAGTAGAATCACCACCAGTAATGTTAGAGGAGGATCACCGCCAGTAATGTTAGGGTAGGATCACCACCAGTAATGTTAGAGTAGAATCACCACCAGTAATGTTAGAGTAGGATCGTCACAAGTAATGTTAGAGTATGATCACCACCAGTAGTGTTAGAGTAGGATCACCACCAGTAATGTTAGAGTATGATCACCACCAGTAGTGTTAGAGTATGATCACCACCAGTAATGTTAGAGTATGATCACCAGCAGTAATGTTAGAGTATGATCACCACCAGTAATGTTAGAGTAGGATCACCACCAGTAATGTTAGAGTAGGATCACCACCAGTAATGTTAGAGTAGGATCACCACCAGTAATGTTAGAGTAGGATCACCATCAGTAATGTTAGAGTAGGATCACCACCAGTAATGTTAGAGTAGGATCACCGCCAGTAATGTTAGAGTAGGGTCACCACCAGTAATGTTAGAGTAGGATCACCACCAGTAATGTTAGAGTAGGATCACCATCAGTAATGTTAGAGTAGAATCACCATCAGTGATGTTACAGTTGTGTCACCACCAGTAATGTTAGAGTCGGGTCACCACCAGTAATGTTAGAGTAGGATCACCACCAGTAATGTTAGAGTAGGATCACCATCAGTAATGTTAGAGTAGGATCACCACCAGTAATGTTAGAGTAGGATCACCATCAGTAATGTTAGAGTAGAATCACCATCAGTGATGTTACAGTTGTGTCACCACCAGTAATGTTACAATGGGGTCACCATCAGTAATGCTGCAGCATGGTCAACAAAAATAATGTTATAGCACCGTTAATGTTCGGGTAGAGTCAGCTCCAGTAATGGGAGAGTTGCGACACCACCAGTAATGTCAGAATCGGATCCCCATCGGTAATCTTAGAGTCGAGTCACTACCAGTAATTTTTGACTCGGATCGCTGAGGGTAATGTTGGTTTAGCATCACCACCAGTAATGTCAGGTTAGAGTCACCATCGGTAATGTTAACGTAGGTTCAACACCAGTAACGTTCAAGTCGGATCACCAGCATAAATGTTAGAGAACGGTCATCGTCAGGCATGTTCGAGTTGGGTCATCACTGGAAATGTTAGAGTCGGGTCACCTCCAGTCATGTTAAAGTGGAGTCACCACCAGTAATATTAGAGTGGGATGACAATCAGCAGAGGAGACAGAGAGGCATTCTGGGAGAAGTCGGCTCAGTCACCTCCACTGAACAGTGGGTAGTAGAAGAACTGGTGTGGTGGAGCAGTTAAACCCGAAACACAACACTTGTGTTTCCCTCCCTGCTCCTCTAAACAAAAAAAGGACGCATGTTGAGGAGAGCAAGCAAGTTGACTCGGAGGAGGATCGAGCTACTGCAGCTGCTGGAGGCACGGAGTCACAGCCAACAGGTTAGTGATTGGCTGGTGACTGGTAAGTAGTTTTTCTTTCCTTTTTTTGACATTGTAGTTGTTGTTAAGCTAACTTAAGGGTTAAGTCATGGCAGGAGATCCCAGACCCGTGTCATGTTCCTCTTGTTGGATGTGGGAATTCAGGGATCCTTCCTGTGTCCCTGGTTCCTTCACCTGCGGGAAGTGTGTCCAGCTGCAGCTATTGTTTGACCGCTTGACGGCTCTGGAGCTGCGGATGGACTCACTTTGGGGCATCCTCGATGCTCAGGAAGTCGTGAATAGCACGTTCAGTGAGTTGGTCACACCACAGATAAACATTACTGAGGGAGATAGTGAATGGGTGAACAACAGGCAGAGGAAGAGTAGGAAGGCAGTGCAGGGGTCCCCTGCGGTCATCTCCCTCCAAAACAGGTATTCCGTTTTGGATACTGTTGGGGGAGATGGCTCACCAGGGGAAGGTGGCAGTGGCCAGGTTCATGGCACCCTGGCTGGCTCTGCTGCACAGGAGGGCAGGAAAAAGTGTGGCAGAGCTATCGTGATAGGGGACTCGATTAAAAGGGGAATAGACAGGCGTTTATGCGGACGCAACCGAGACTCCAGGATGGTATGTTGCCTCACTGGTGCAAGGGCCAGCGACGTCTCGGAGCGGCTGCAGGACATTCTGGAGTTGGAAGGGTGAACAGCCAGTTGTCGTGGTGCTTATAGGTACCAAAGATATAGGTAAAAAACGGGATGAAGTTCTACAAGCTGAATTTAGGGAGTTAGGAGTTAAACTAAAAAGTAGGACCTTAAAGTTAGTAATCTCAGAATTGCTACCAGTGCCACGGGCTTGTCAGAGTAGGAATGACAAGATAGCTCGGATGAATACGTGGCTTGAGAGATGGTGCAAGAGGGAGGGATTCAAATTCCTGGGCCATTGGAACCGGTTCTGGGGGAGGTGGGACCAGTACATATTGGACGGTCTACATCTGGGCAGGACTGGAACCAATGTCCTAGGGGGAGTGTTTGCTCGTGCTGTTGGGGAGGGTTTAAACTAAAGTCGCAGGGTGATGGGAACCGATGCAGGAAGTCAGTGGGAAATAAAGTGGTGACAGAAACAAAAGGCAGTAAGGGACAGCATACAATACATGACCGGACAGATGGTCTGAGAAAGCAGGGCAAAGACCAAGGGAAGTCTAGATTAAACTGCATTTATTTCAATGCAAGAAGTCTGTTGGGCAAGGCAGATGAACTCAGGGCATGGATGGGTAAATGGGACTGTGATGTCATAGCTATGACTGAAACATGGCTAAGGGAGGGGCAGGACTGGCAGCTCAATGTTCCAGGGTACAGATGCTATAGGAAAGATAGAGCAGGAGGTAAGAGAGGAGGGGGAGTTGCGTTCTTGATTAGGGAGAACATCACGGCAGTAGTGAGAGGGGATATATCCGAGGGTTCGCCCACTGAGTCTATATGGTTAGAACTCTCAAATTAGAAGGGAGAGATCACTTTGATAGGATTGTACTACAGACCACCAAATAGTCAACGGGAAATTGAGGAGCAAATATGTAAGGAGATTACAGACAGCTGCAAGAAAAATAGGGTGGTAATAGTGGGGGACTTTAACTTTCCCAACATTGACTGGGACAGCCATAGCATTAGGGGCTTGGATGGAAAGACATCTGTTGAGTGTATTCAAGAGGAATTTCTCATTCAGTATGTGGATGGCCCGACTAGAGAGGGGGCAAAACTTGACCTCCTCTTGGGAAATAATGAAGGGCAGGTGACAGAAGGGGTAACCAAGAAGATAGATGAGGGCTGTGCAGTAGACGTGGCCTACATGCACTTTAGCAAGGCCTTTGACAAGGTACCGCATGGTAGGTTGTTACATAAGGTTAAATCGCACGGGATCCAAGGTGAGGTAGCCAATTGGATAAAAAATTGGCTTGACGACAGAAGTCAGAGGGTGGTTGTCGAGGGTTGTTTTTCATACTGGAGGCCTGTGACCAGCGGTGTGCCTCAGGAATCGGTGCTGGGTGCTCTGTTATTTGCTATTTATATTAATGACTTGGATGAGAATTTAGGAGGAATGGTTAGTACGTTTGCAGATGACACCAAGATTGGTGGCATTGTGGACAGTGAAGAAGGTTATCTTGGATTGCAACGGGATCTTGATAAATTGAGACAGTGGGCCGATGAATGGCAGATGGAGTTTAATTTAGATAAATGTGAGGTGATGCATTTTGGTAGGTCGAATCGGACCAGGACCTACTCCGTTAATGGTAGGGCGTTGGGGGAGAGTTATAGAACAAAGAGATCTAGGAGTACAGGTTCATAGCTCCTTGAAAGTGGAGTCACAGGTGGATAGGGTGCTGAAGAAGGCATTCGGCATGCTTGGTTTCATTGGTCAGAACATTGAATACAGGAGTTGGGATGTCTTGTTGAAGTTGTACAAGACATTAGTAAGGCCACACTTGGAATACTGTGTACAGTTCTGGTCACCCTACTATAGAAAGGATATTATTAAACTAGAAATAGTGCAGAAAAGATTTACTCGGATGCTACCGGGTCTTGATTTTTTGACTTATAGGGAGAGGTTAGACAGACTGGGACTTTTTTCCCTGGAGAGTAGGAGGTGAAGGAGTGATCTTATAGAAGTCTATAAAATAATGAGGGGCATAGATAAGGTAGATAGTCAAAATCTTTTCCCAAAGGTAGGGGAGTCTATAACGAGGGGGCATAGATTTAAGGTGAGAGGGGAGAGATACAAAAGGGCTCAGAGGGGCAATTTTTTCACTCAAAGGGTGGTGAGTGTCTGGAACGAGCTGCCAGAGGCAGTAGTAGAGGCGGGTACAATTTTGTCTTTTAAAAAGCATTTGGACAGTTCCATGGGTAAGATGGGTATCGAGGGATATGGGCCAAGTGCAGGCAATTGGGACTAGCTTAGTGGTATAAACTGGGCGACGTGGACATGTTGGGCCGAAGGGCCTGTTTCCATGTTGTAAACTTCTATGATTCTATGATTCTATAATGTTAGAGGAGGGTCTCCAACAGTAATATTACAATGTGACACCAACAGAAATGTTACAATTGGGACACCACAATTAATGTTACAATATATGGTCACCAAAAGTAATGTTAGAGAAGGATGACCAGATGTAATGTTAGAGGAGGTTCACCACCAGTTATGTTCGAGTCGGATCACCACGGCAGGATCTTCACCATTAATGTGAGAGTCGGATCCCACCCGGTCACTTACTGTGACGAGGCGCTATTTTAGTTATCAGTGCTGAAACTGGGGTATGCCCGAGACCAGACACTCTCACTCTGAGATCTTTATGTACGTTGTTCCTGCAATCCTATCCATATCTTGACATCTGTAGCACAGCTCATTCATACTGATGGATTTATGTTTCATTCCATACTGGTGTTAGTTGGGCCTCAGTGGTAACAAAATCGCTTCTGAACCAATAGGTTATATAAGACGGGCGGCCGAAACACTATCGCTTGTTTTAAGCCACCGTCCAAAACGAATTTCGATTGTAATCTATCTGCTGTCTCCAGAGATTAGACGACCTCATGTTTTTGAGAGGCGTCGATGAGCTGACCTCCTTCATCCCCTGTGACAGTGATCTTAACTTCAAGAGCGTTGGTTGACGACTCTACTTTGGTGAAACGTTACCTTTCGACTCATGTTCTCTGCTCCAGAATGAATCCACAATAGGCGCTGGGAACTGCACCTGAGCTAACTGGAATACCTCTCACCTTCCTTAACCTCAGGCAACCTGCATATTTAAGTGACACCTTTAACTCGCTGGTACAGTCTTATAATCTGACACAGCCTCGTACTCTCTGTCCAGGATTTACTCTGTCACTCGTTAATGTACTATGTGCATCTGCTAGGTAAAGATTATTAAAGAAGACGGCAAAGAGAATCAGGCAGAATATAAGAGATCCTGAACAAATCTACCGAGTTTTGTATGAATACATGCATATGAACATACGAAATAAGAGCAGGAGTCGGCCAAAACAGATCGTCATATTCCATATAATAGTTTTCTTTTAAAAGCAGTCAATGATAGTCAACTGGAAAGTCGGAAATGGCCTCACTTGTTGCGAGATCCGTGTCTGGTTTTCCTTTCTGACATGCCAAAAACGTATCTTTTGTGTTCTTAGTTCGACATGAAGTAATTCTTGAAGACGTTCATCAGTAATTATATGGTTAGTTTGATTCCAGGTGCTGTCGATAAATATCACTTTTTCTGGTGGGTCCTTCTGTCTCCTTCTCTCCAGCATCCTGCCCTTCTGTTGGATTTTCAGCATCCAAACTGCGGTGGTCTTTCTGGTCATGTGTTCCACGTTTCAGTTCTGGCCCTTCCCATGAAAAACTCGCATCATTATAGGCGTGGCTCAATATTGAGTCCCAACGCCGCCTGTTATAGGCATGGCCCAATATTCAGTCAAATCGTCGCCTGTTATAGGCACGGTCCAATCTTGAGTCCCATCGCTGCCTGTTACATGCATGGCCCAATATTCAGTTCCATCGCCCCCTATTAGAGGCATTGCACAATATTCAGTCCCATCACAGTCTGTTATAGAAATGGGCCAATATTCAGTTCCATCGCCGCCTGTTATTGGCACGGTCCCATATTCAGTCCCTTCACCCCCTGTTAAAGGCACGTTCCCATATTCAGTCCCATCACTCCCTGTTAAAGGCACGGTCCCAAATTCAGTCCCATCACCCCCTGTTATGGAACGGTACCAATTTCAATCACATCGCCGCCTTTTATTGGGAGGGCACAATATTCAGTCCCATCAGCCCCTGTTACAGGAACGGTCCATATTTAGTTCCATCGCCACTTGTTAAAGGCCCAGTACAATATTCGGTTCCATTGCCGCCCATTTTCGACACGGCCAAATATTCGGTGCTTTTAAAATAATGAGGAATGGAGAGGAAACATCCCCAGAACATGAGAAATTGTCAGTGAAAAATGTCTCCTGTAATCCTAATGCTAATCTTGCTTCTTTCTCTGGAGTCAGGTCCTTACATTCCGTGGCAATTTTGCAATCAAGATTCTCAGCCAAGTCGCAGACTCCCAGAATGCACCAGTTCAGTTTGAGTCTCTCTCACGGGTGCAATACAACTCCGGGAATGCAGCAATGTCTCAGTACAATTCACTACGTTTGACTATCAATTTAGTAATGCAGCAGTCTCTCCACATGACACTCATCCCTGGTAACATTCAAGTTCATCTTTTCTGGACAGCCTCGAAGAACTTGACATTTTTCCCAAACTGCGGTGCCCAGAATTGGACACAGTATTCCAGCTGATGCCGAACCAATCGTTTATAAAGATTTTGCATTGCTTCCTTGCTTTTGTACTTTATGCCCCCATTAATAAAGCAAGCTTTGAAATTGTACTCTGCATACCCGAATCCAGCTCATGAATATATATCAAAAAAAGCAGTGGCCCCAATACCGTCCACTTGGGAACACAACTGTTTACTTCCCACCAGTCTGAAAACCATCCGTTCACCACTACGCTCCGCTTTTTGTCCCTGAGCTGATTTTATATCCACGCTGCGACTGTCCCATTAATCCCCTGGGCTTTAATTTTGCTAAGAAGTCTATTATGTGGTACTTTATCAAATGTCTTTTGAAAGTCCAGAAACACAACATCAACCGCGCTACCCTCATTAACCCTTTCCATTATTTCATCAAAGAACTCAATCATGTTGGTCAAACACGATTTTCCTTCAACATGTCCGTGCTGACTTTCATTTATTATCCAATATCTTTCCGAATGCCAAATAATTTTGTCCCTGATTATTGTCTCAAAAAGTTACACCAACACCAACGTTCGGCCGATTGTCCTGTAATTGCCGGGTTCATCACTCAGACCTATTTTGAACAGGGGAGTGACATTTGCAACCTTCCAGTCCTCTGGCACAAGTCGCATATCTCAGGAAAATTGGAGGATTGTGGCCGGAGCCTCTGCAATTTCGACCCTTACTTACCTCAGTAACCCAGGATGCATCCCATCTGGACCGGGTGACTTTCATACTTTGAGAACTCCCACTCTTTTAAGAACCTTCTATTTATCTATTTTTATGCGACCCAATATCGCTCCCAGCTCCTTCATTAATGCTACAATGGCAGCATCCTCTTCTTTATTTAAGGCCAATGTGAAATATTCATTTCGTGCCCCAGCCAGTCCCACTGCCTTCACAAGAAGATCTCCTTTCTGTCCCCAATCGGTCACGCCCTTCTTTTGACTACTCCTTTAGTATTCATATGTTTATAAATGAATTTTGGGTTCCATTTTATGTTTGCCACCAATCTATTCTCATGCTCTCTCTTTGCCCCTCTTGCACCCTTTAAAACATCTCCTCTGAACTTTCTGTATTTCTACTGTATTATGCATCTTAAGTTTGTCATAAGACTCCTTTTTCTGTTTCATTGTAATCTCTATACCTTTCGTCATCCAGGGAGCTCCAACTTTGGATGTCCTGTCTTTCCCCCTCGTGGGAATGTGTCTACTCTGTACCCGAGCCATCTCCTCCTTCAAAGCCTCCCATTGTTCAGTTTTGGTTTGCTGAAGATTTTTGATTCCAGTCCACCAGGAAAATACACTTAGTATTCGTAAAATAACTTCCCTCTCCTTCCCAGATAATAGTCCGGAGCAATTATTATAAATACTTGAAATCATCTCACTTAGTAGAATATCTGTGGTGCAGCCATGTTTAACTATTATAACTCCTTGAAATCATCTCTCTTACTAGAATATCTGTGGTGTAGCCATGTGCAATTATTATAACTCTCTAAAATCATCACTCTTAATAGAATATCTGTGTTGGAGCCATGTTCAATTATTATAACTCCCTGAAATCATCTCTCTTACTGGAATATCTCTGGTGTAGCCATGTGCAATTATTATTTCTCCCTCAAATCAGCACTCTTATTAGAATAGCTGTGGTCTAGCCATGTGCAATGATTATTGCTCCCTGAAATCATCACTCTTACTCGAATCATGTGCAATTATTACAACTCGCTGAAATCATCACTCATAGTAGAATATCTGTGGTGTAGCCATGTGCAATTATGATAACTCCCCGAAATCACCACTCTTAGTATAATATCTGTGGTGATGCCATGTGCAATTATAACTCCCTGAAATCATCGCTCTTACCAGAATATCTGTGGTTTAACTCTATACTTGTGTTACCAAAAGACTGTGGTTGATTCTGAGATTCTGGTATTGGAACGGCTCCATGACTCGGATTTACCCAATCGGTTTCACTCAATACATTCAGCATACTTCTGGAGACATGTTGCTGGAGCTGAAACGGTCCGTGGATTTGCCTGTGCAACCGTTGCTACTTAACCTTGTTATGTAAGTCGGCACGTGGTTATTTGCTATTCACTTGCTGCATAACTCTGGTGACATGTGTTCATGTCTATTAAACGTCCGTGTGCCAAAATCTTACGGTAAATTGAGATTTGTAACCGTTAAACTGTATTTAGTGCATGCCTTTGAATTGGCTTCTTCCTTGATCGTTTGGCAAGAAAGAATTTTAGGATAACCTAATCGAGGGTAAGTGAATTAAATTCGTTTTGATCCGAACTGGGTTAAATGTAAAACAGTTCAGAACCGAATCAGGCAACATTCACCCCTCCTGATAACTGGAAGGGAAAAGCCCAGACAATTCCTCAGTTGGCGGTTAAAGGAGAAAACCAAGGACTCGCCTGTTTCCTCGGTGTATATCTGTCAGGATATCAAATCCAGCTTTCCTCGTGCAGGACCTCCACGACTTTGGAAAATACATGAATTCACAGCACAGGAGATTATGTGCGACTGTTTCTGTGTACGGGCCGCTTCAAAACAACACAATGAGAAGTCCTCTGTTTGCACTTCAATAGAGTGCATCTAACTGGATGGCCAGCTTTTGATATGTTAAAATAGGGACAGGCACCACAGACTAATCAAATAGAATAACTGCGAGGATAAATCATAGAATCATCGAAGTTTGCGGCACAGAAGGCCCACCGTGTCTGTGATGGCCGAAAAAGAGATATCATGCCTAATCCCACTTGACAGCGCTTGTTCCCTAGTCTTGTAAGTTAAGGCACGTCAAGTGCATATCTAAGTACTTTTTAAGTGCGATGCGGGTTTCTGCCTCTACCACCCTTTCAGGCAGCGAGTTTCAGGCCCCAATCACACTTTGGTTGATAAAAAATCTCCTCAGCTCCCCTCTAATCCTTCTACCAAGAACGTTCGATCTGTACCCTCTGTTTATTGACCTATCTGATAAGGGAAATAGGTCCTTCCTATTCACTTTATCTAGCCCCGTCATAACTTTATGCAACTCAATTAAATCTTCCCTCAGCCTCAGTTGTTCCTAAGAAAACAATCCCAGCCTATCCAATCATTTCTCATATCTAAAATTCTCCAGTCCTCGCATCATCATCGTAAACCTCCTCTGTATCCTCTCGAGTACAATCACATCTTTCTGTAATAAATATACAATTGAACAAAATAATATGAAATAATAAAGTTCTTATTTTTGTCCCCTAAACTGTAGTATATGCAGTAACAGTAGTTTTCCATTTAAATGTTTATTTTGTTGTTCTTCTTGGGAGAGTGAATGGACAGGAAACTTCAATGGATTGGGAGAGTGAATGAACAGATATCATTAATGAATTGGAAAGTGAATGGACGGATACCATCAATAGAATGGATTGGGAAAGTGAATGGACGGATACATTTGTGCAAGTTTATTGGACATGGTTATCCAAGGAGCACGGTCACCCATTTTGTAAGTACATGATACCACGAGCAGCGGAGGAGCAAGTCCCTTCTCGTGCAAGTGTAGGGGCACCACTAGTACTGGAGGGGCACTGTCAGTTCTACTTTAATGTACGAGGACCAAAGGTATAAAATGAGAACTGTCAACTCTAATGTAACTAGGATAGATCTACTACCGGAGGAGAACGGTCACCTCTTGTGTTATTCAATGCGTACAGCTAGCACCAGAGCAGCGCGGTTACCTCTGGTGTAACTACAGGGTACCATTAGTACCAGAGGAGCACGGTTATCTCTGGTGTAAGTGTAAGGTACAAATTGTATCGGAGGAGGTGGGATATCTCTAGTTTAATGTGGCGGTATTACTGGTACTGGCGAAGGAATCTCACCTCAAGTGTAAGTATGTGTATCACTAAGATGAGGAGAACATGGTCACAACTAGTGCAAGTGTAGGGGTACCTCTAATACTGGAGGAGCACGATCAATACATGTGTAAGAATAGGGCTACCAAAATATCGGAGCAGCAAAGTGACCACTCTTTGTATGTTTCGAGTTAACAGTACTAGCGGATGACCAGAATCACCATTTGTGTAAGTGTAGCGTGTACTACGAATACCAGAGGAACACGGTCATCCCTAGTGTAAGTGCGGTGCACCACAAGTACCGGAGCAGAATTGTTAGCCCGATTGCAAAATCAGAGGGATTACAAGCAGAGAAGGATCACGGTCACGCTTCGTGTAAGTGCAGGGCTACCCCATGTGCCGAAGAAGCACTGTCGTGTCCAGTTTACGTGAAGCGATGCCACGAGGACTGGAGGAGCGTGATGACCTCTAGTGTTAGTTTAGGGTACCAATAATACCGAAAAGACGGTCACCACTGGTGCAAGATTAGGGTACCACTAGTACCGGAGGAGAAACGTCATCTCCAGTGAAAGTGTAGGTTTACCACTAGTACCAGAAGAGCAGTCAACTATAGTGTAACTGTAGGGTTACTCTACTACCGGAGGAGCACAGTCACCTCTAGTATAATTCTACTTGTACCATTAGTCCCAGAGGAGGATGGACACCTCTGGTGTTACTGTAGTGTACCAATTGTACCGGATGAGCAATGTCACCTCAAGTCTATGTGTAGGGTTTCCATACAGAAGGTAGACCGTCACACCTGGTTTAAGTGTAAGGTTCAACTTGTACCGAAGGAGGAATGTAAACTCTAATGTAAGTGTCGGGGGACCACCAGCAGCGGAGGAACAAGGTCTCCACTAGTGTAATAGCGGAGGAGAACGGTCACCTCTAGTTTGAGTGTAGAGGTACCACTAACACTGGAGGAGCACGATTACCACGAGTGTAACTGTAGGGGCACCGCGAGTAGAGAAGAAGCAAGGTCACCCCAAGTGTAATTGTAGGGAACATTAATACAGAAGGAGAACGGACACCTCTAGTTTAATTGTAGTGACACCACTCGTAGAGAGCACGGTCAGAATAGGTTCACCACCAGTAATGTTAGCATGGGGTCACCACCAGTAATGTTAGAGTAGGGTCACCACTAATAATGTTAGTTTATCAACAACACCAAAAGTCTTATAGTTGCGTCACCAACATTAATTTTAATATCAGAATATCTCCAGTGATGTTAGATCAAGGTTGCCACCAATAATCTTAGAATAGTGTCAACATCAGTAATGTTAGAGTAGGGTCACCATCAGTAATGTGAGAGTATTGTCTCCACCAATTATGTTAGAGTTGGTTCACCACCTGGAAAGTTTGAGTAGCGTCTCAACCAGAAATGTTAAAGTAGTTTCACCATCAGTAATGTTAAAGTAGGGTCTCCACCAGTAATGTTAAAATGGGGTCACCATCAGTAATGTTAGATTAGGGTCTCCACCAGTAATGTTAGAGTATTGTCACCAATAGTAAGGTTAGAGTACGGTCACCTAATGTTCGAGCCGAGTCATCACCAGTGATCATCACATCATAAAACACATTTTAATTGGCGTGTGAAGATTTTACTGAATTCTTGAAGCATCAAGAACCTAGTGCAGTTTCCACGAGGGATGTTCCCTTCACGGTTCACATTCCCTCAGGGATTACTTTCCGTTCATTGAGGTTAATGGACTGAGTTTCATGGACTGAGGTGTACAATTTCCCCATTGACGTCCCGGGCACCCTGAAGAGGAAAATCGCGCCTTGTTTGTTAAGTGACTGTAACTGACGCCAATTATTTTGTAACCTGATTTTCTCACCGGGGCACCGATTGTCCTGTAAAGTGGGAGTATTTACGGATCTCAAATACACTCCAACCGCAACCGCAAAGCCGGACAGAATTCACACATGCTTCTAAAAAATGGAACGGCCAACAATTCTTCAAATGAAAGAGATTTACTACCCGATTCTCGCATCCTTTGGTTTTCCCGGTAAGCCAATAAACCCTGTTGTTTCATAACTCTTCACTATTTCACTGCAAATGATTAAGTAACACAGTCCGAGAATGTCCTCATTTCAGAGTCACTTATCCACCAGGATAAATTGGTGAATATCAGCGGGAACCCGCGCCGCCAATCGGTGGATAGTGAGCATCGGGCGATCAACTTTCTTGCCGAAACGAGGGAGGGCGAGGCTGATTCCCCGGCCCCACGAACAGTACATCGATCATTCAAGAATGTGTTGCCCAGTACCCCTGATGACCATTTTATTTGTATCGTTGTTCCTGTATTCTTTAAGTTGTCAATTCCTCTGTCTGCAGCCAACTCCACCTAACAGGAGTCGATGAAAGATAATTTGAGAACTAATTGCCGCTCAGAGAAATGTTCCTCTCCCCTCGGCTGCAAAGATCCTTCGCGGTTCCACCAGCTCCCGCTTTGTTATCGAGCAGCTCCTTCGGGTCGATTCCAATTTGAAAAATCCCAGAGTTTCGAACGAAAGTGAAGCGTTTGTCTCGGCTGAATGTTTTATTTGAATTCATATCTTTCCAATGATTGCTGTGAAATTATATTTAAAACTGCTGACATTGGTTGCAGCTCCCGAGATCCCGCTCGACAATGAAACTGAAGGAACTAAATGTAAATTTCGATCTATTCTCCCATGGGGCCGCAGCAGTAAATTATAAAATCGGGTCGGTACATCACATGGGTATAAGTGTCATGGCGGGATGGTTTTAGCGCTCAACATTGTATTGAAATGTGTGTTTGGAAGTATGTAAGGAAATCCGTTTACTTACAGACTGCAGAAAATTAACAACTTACAGAACCATCCAATGTTTCCCTTCAAGTCGCTTTTCTTTGCACCTGTACCGTCCCTGCGAGGTGCTCCAGTTTAGCCTGGACCGTACAGTTACAGTGTGATTGGAACCTCAATCTCATGTTAGTGGCGACAGCGATGGAAATTAAATTCGGGACAGATGTATGACGGACGGATAATCCGATGTCGCCTGTTTTACACTATCGCTCAAAGTCCAAATCCACCCATTGACTCTTCAGTGCCCGGGTGTCGGTAGTAGTGGGGACACTCTCCGTTACCAATCCCCAGACTGATTCCGAGTGACCCTCCCAACGCTGCCTTGACAACGTCTGACTGAACTTAGCAAGAAGGACGGCGGATTGTCTGTCCCTCGATGTTGAGTGTTTAGTGTTTTCTCTCTTTTACATAAAGTGTCGTCATCGCTCGCCAAAATAAAAAAATGAACCCGTGTGCATTCCCCTTAGTAGGAAATCATCGGAACATTTCCCCACAATATGCTGTGAGATTTATCTGAGTATCCCCGTTACTTACGTCTTGTTTCTCTTTCTTACAGCGAACCTAGTAACAATCATGATTCTCTCCAGAGGAAATTGCGGCCTTTCCAAATGTATGTCTATCTATATGGTGGCCATGTCAACAGCAGATCTACTGGTCATCATCTTCAATGTAATAGAGCATCAAATTTTCACGATAATCTTTCCACTTCCATTGCTGTCCTTCACTGTCATTCAAAAGTTCATGATCTACATTAATTGTACCAACCTGGATCTGTCGGTGTGGTTCACAGTCTCGTTCACAATTGACCGATTTGTATCGATATGTTGTCAGAAGTTTAAAACAAAATATTGCACAATGAGAACTGCGGCTGCGGTTATAACAACGCTCTCTGTCCTGATCTGTTTAGAAAACATCCCCTATTGGTTTGCATTTGAACATACACAAATAATTAACAATGTTCAGTGGGGTTTCCGCCCCAGATTGGCCTTTTTTTCATCGCCTGCAGGTGTAGTGTACTCATGGTTAGAAAGTATTTTAATTCCATGGATTCCTTTTGCTTTAATGTTTCTGTTTAATTGTTTGACAGTCAGACGTATTTTGGTGGCCAGCAGAGCCCGCAGGGGCCTCCGGAGTCACAGCAGTGAGAATAAGAGCGATCCAGAGCTGGCGAACCGAAGGAAATCTATTATTTTACTGTTCACTGTATCTGGTAGTTTTATACTGTTGTGGCTGACAGCTGCCGTGAACTCTTTAGCTATCGGTCTGGCCGAGCAGTTCCGACCCGATTATACAGCGCTTGCTTATATCGCCTCTGAAACCGGATGTATGCTCATGTTTTTGAGTTCCTGTACAAACACGTGTATTTATGCAGCTAACCAAACGAAATTCAGGGAGGAGCTGAAGAAAGTGGCGAAATCGCCTTGGACATTTATTCTGATTTTGGTTAAAGCAATGAAAAGTCACAGCAAAGTTTCCTGTCCTAACCACAGCTCAATTACAGTCCGTGTTTCATTTTAGAATGGCCGTCTTACTTTGTTGCGAAAATGAACGGGGATCAGAAAATCTTCTCCTTTATGCCCTGAGTTTGATGAATGCTGCTATCCTCGGGTGAACAGAATTGTTTCCTGATAAAAAAGCGCATTTCCTGCACAAGATCAAAGAGAACAGTCATGACTGAGCTTCAACAGTTGGGTAGAGCATGTGGGCGGGAGTGTTCACGGTCTTACGCTCTTGGTACTGGAATAGGACGCGCCAGTTTAATTAACAGTTAAAGTTTTCTTTTGTGTAGAAACAATGACGGATGTTACAATCATGGTTATTTGTGATTATTCTGAATGTTGCAGGCCTGAGTCTCCCCATCAGACACCGCTCCCCATTGTCTCCTGGCCCAATAGAACGGGACCCCTGTCTCCTGATCAGTGACTAATGATGGAGACAGTAGGAAATTGACTGATAAATGTGACGTTAGGCATCTCTGTTAACAGATATTTATTAAAATATCAATTGATCATCAAAATGTTGGAACGTTATCAGAGACCATTTGGCCCAACCAGTCGTTGTCGGCGTTTTTCCTCCACTCGAGAAAATAGTTCCAATCACTTTATCCGCCCAATCACAAAATCACTTCGACCTATTTTTAGTCACACATCTGTACAATTTCATCTTGAATATGAACATGTTTTCTGCCTCTGTAATTTCCGCATCTTCGCATCTCTCCATGTAAAGATGTTTCTCCCACCCTCAGTCCTAAATCTCTTATATTTATTTTAGAATCTATTGCCGTTAATTCTTGATCCCTCAACTAATGGAAGCTTTCTGCTTCCATCTATCCGGTCCCGTCCATTCTTATCTCAAATCACCTGGACATTATTCGCCATAAGATATCAATCTGGTATCAATACACAATCTAGTGAAAGTCAGGAATGTGGAGTTAAGATGGTTAATTGATAACTTTCTCATGGAGATGGTGGTATCCTTGCTTATACTGAACTATGACAAGAATGGATTTGATCGCTTGGCCACCAACCGAAAAATCGGGACCGTGCAGGGAGAGATCCTGATCAAACACCTCCAGACCCCCGATCTATTGAGAGAGAGCCAGAAAGGGCAGGAATGGATTCTATCGGATATCTCATGCTGCCTCATCTTGGGATATCGCGTGTTTACTGAAGTGACGTGTTGCTCTTGAAGCAACCAGGATGCGATATAGACAGATGAATGGAAGGGGAAGCTGGATAAACACTTGAGCGAGGCAAGAATAGAAGTTTATGCTGATAGGGTTCGGTGAAGAGGGCTGGAAGGAGGGTCGTCTGAGGCATAAAGACCGATATGAGCCAGTTGAGTTGAATGATCTGTTTCTGCGCTTTATATTCTATATAATTCTTTATAATCCTGTGATGAAGCTGAACTGAAGAACGGGTCCAAGACATGGTCATTCACGCTGACACTACCACTACATGAAATGGTTAATGTGGCACTGGACATTATGTGACACCAATGGGTAGAGATCTGTGCAATAGAATTGATCGAGACAGATACATAATGCTGGTGAGATATTAAATACGGTAACGCCAACAAAGGGGGCACTGAAAGGAATTTGTAATTCACACTGTCCTGAAGTGTGCCAATGTGATAAGGTTTCTCCTTATATTATATTAATGTTAACCTTTCGCCTTTGCCTATTATGCAGGGAAGTGTATGTCAATTTAAAGTCTCACTGGGCTGTTGGTCCAGGGCTGACCCTGATGAAATGGTCAGTTTCAGGATGAAATAGTATGAAACTTCATTAAAGAGGGATCATTACATACTGATTCATAAATTTCAGAGAACTTTAATCATTTGATAACAGTGTGAGAAAGCAGTTAGTTCTTCAGCGAAAACATCTGGGCATACATAACCAATTGAATTGGTGCGAGTGATACAGAAACATGAATAGACTTATTAATAGAGGTAGAATTGCATGTGTATGGATCATGGGAGAAACTATCGATGATATAACGATGTAAGGGAATTATACTTGTTAGCCCAAAAGAAAAAGAGCTCGGTATGTGAAGAACAATATCGTTATTGATAAAGGATCAGTCAATTCCATTCGCCGTTTGTGGACTTGTATTTTAACTTCCATATAATTATGTGATCCATAATTGTGTGTATTTCCAGGTACAGGGAGTGAGAAAATGTACATATACTGTCTGTTTGTCATAAGTATTCGGATTGTTGAAGTTCTAAGTTCCTGAGCTCAGAACTGTAAAACGGTTGAATCCCCAACTTACCATCATCAGGTGTGGTTGTAAGTGCAACATTTTAAGTGTATATTTAAGTACTAGTGCATGCGTTGTGTGCTTAATAAACTTATGAC
This sequence comes from Heptranchias perlo, assembly GCF_035084215.1. Lineage (NCBI taxonomy): Eukaryota > Metazoa > Chordata > Chondrichthyes > Hexanchiformes > Hexanchidae > Heptranchias > Heptranchias perlo. Next base: position 7,676,115 of record NW_027139548.1, read on the forward strand.
ACCTCACTTCTATGTTCAAGAACCTTATTGTAATCCTTTCGCTAACATTACCCTTAGTATTATAATTGTGAATGGCCTTTATTTATTAATTATGATTCAGTGCCCCCTTTACCCGTCAATCTTTAACGTTCCAGTTGATCCTGGGATTCTCCAAAATCCAAACTCCACATGTTTGCAGGTCCCCGTGGATCATAGTCTTTGCCTATCCGGCTGGATTCGAACTTCTGGAGAAATGGGTTATGGACAATTTCGATTGATTGGCACATTTCCATTTAACCGGAAACAGACCACCAACAGCATTTAATGCAAGAGTCCAGCAACAGGCAGAGGTTTTAAATCCATCAGTCAGCGACGAATCTGCACCCAGCAACAATCTTGAGAAGCCGATGTGCATTCGACCACATCATCCAAAATCAACAGGTAAAATAGAAGCAAAGTCATGTTCAAGTAAACCATTGCATTACCGTGTCAAATTCAATCACATAAGGTGGTGATTCCCCGCCCCCTATTTCTAATCAAACACTTGTTCTTTGCCCTGGATTTCCTCTATTTCTAGTTGAACAGTTACTGTATTTCCCGGACATTCCTGTCTCCTCTATTTCTAATTAAACAGTTACTGTATTTCCCGGACATTCCTGTCTCCTCTATTTCTAATTAAACAGTTAAAGTCTACCCGTGTCGCCTACTTCTAAAAAAATGGTTGTTGTGTCCCGCTGCTCCCTATTATTAATTAAAGATTTGCTGTATTCTCTTAATTTTCCCTGTTCCCAATCCTGAATTGAACAGATACTGTGTTCCCCTATATTCCACTTTATCATATTTCTAATTGAGCATTTATTGTGTTCCCCCTACATTCCACTTGATTCTATTTCTAATTGAACAGTTAAAGTATTCCCCCATATTCCACTTTATTCTATTTCTAATTGAGTAGTCACTGTTTTCCCCCATATTCCTCTTGACTCTATTTCTCATGAAACAGTTGCAATCGTTACTTATATTCCTCTGACATCTATTCCCAATTAAATCATTGCTGTGTTCCCCTGAATTCCCTTGATGTGCATTTCTAGTTAATCAGTTGCTGCGTTCCCCTAAAGTCCCCATTCTATATTTTTAACAAAACCTTTACTCTCCACCCCTGAATTCCCATTTATTTTATTTCCAATTAATCAGCTCGTGTTCCCTTAACTTGCTCTGCCTCTATTTCTAATTAAGCAATTACTGTTCTCCTCTCAATTCCCCTAACTTCCAATTTTAATTATATAGATTGGGAAATGAGCCTGTTCCATCGATATCTGAATTGACCTTCCCCACACGGAGTCGTGGTTCTGATTGGTCGTCGGTCCTTATCTCGCATCTCCTTGTATGCATCTCTGCTATTCGCCTCAACTACTCCATGCGGTAGCAATTTCCACATTCTAACTTCAAAAGAAGTTCCTCCTCAATTCCCTATTGAATTTATTAGAAACTATCTTATGTTTATGGCCCCTAGTTTTGAATGCCCCCACAATTAGAAACATTTTCTCTATGTCGACCCGCTCAAATCCCTTCATAATTCTAAAGACCTCAATTAGCTCCCCCCTCAAACTTCTCTTTCCGAGAGAAAAGAGGCCAAGCCTCTTCAGTCTTTCCTGCTAATTATAACCTCTCAGTCCTGATTATATCCTCGTGAATATTTTTGCACCATATCCAGTGTCTCTATATCCTTTTTGCAACATGGAGACCAGAATTGTGTACAGTACACTAAGTGTGGTCTAACTAAGATTCTATACAAGTTTAATGTAACTTCTCGGTAGGAACAGGTGGTCTCCTCAGTCAGCCAACCAAAACACAACACCGCACGCTTATTTATGTTGAAATTCATTGGCCAATTACATTTACATTCTGCAAGTTTTTTAACGTCTTCTCGTATTTTGTCGCAGTCTTCGTCAATATTAACTATCCCCCATCTATCTCCCAACGTGGTGTCAGCCGCAAATTTTGATACTGTACTACCGATTATCATGTCTAAATAATTTGTGTAAATGGTGAACAACTATGTTCCCAGCATGGACCCTTGTGTAACACCACATTCAACCTTCGACGAGTTTGAGTGACTATCTTTAATCCTCACACTCTGTTTTCGGTTTTGGAGCCAGTTTGCTATCCATTTTGCTAATTGTCCCCTGACTCCACATGTTCTGACTTTAGTCACGAGTCTTCTATGTGGTAACTTATCAAAGTCCGTTTGAAAGTTCACTGCATTAGGAAAGGCATTGGATTGGGAAGGTCAATGGACTGGGATATATCAATGGGTTTGGAAAGTCATTGGACTGGGATATATCAATGGTTTCGTAAACACTGTGGACTGCGATCTGTCAATGGATTGGGAAACACAGTGGACTGGGATATATCAATGAATTGGGATTTTTTTTTGTAATGGGATATATCAATGGATTGGGAAACAGAGTGGACTGGGATATATCAATGGATTGTGATTTTTTTTGTAATCGGATATATCAATGGATTGGGAAACAGAGTAGACTGGGATATATCAATGGATTGGGAAACACAGTGGACTCGCATATATCAATTGATTGGGATTTTTTTTTGCAATGGGATACATAAATGGATTGGGAAAGTCAGGGATTGCAAACATCAATGGTTCCAGAAACAGCAACGAATTGGGAAAGTCAATTGATGGAGATATACAATAGGATGATGGCGAATTTTCGATAGTTCGATAAACCGATCGCTGCTTTTATATCTGACTCTGCCTCTATCAATCGGTCCGTCACTTTCTCTGCCGTCAACTATCTCCACCTGTCTCAGTCTCGTTGTCTGTTTTAATGTCCGGGTTCCTTTGTCCCTTTTTTATGTTGCTCTGATGCAAGAGGTGATTCTATATGTTGAGGGCCAAGAGACACGGGGGTCCCGAGTGAGCTTTACACACTCTCTCCCTTTCTCTCTAATACAGGTTGAGGATCACAGGGTGAGAGAAGGAAACAGATCGGAACAGATTTGTGCCAAAGAAGGAAACATTTGCCTCTGTCCTGATTCAAAACCACAAAATGAAGGAATTGTAATCCTTGGGAAATCGCCACTGGTAGAATTGTTAAATATTCTAAGTTTTCACGGGGAGTTTCACATTCCAGCTGAGACGGCGAGAAACAAGGACACGGGGCCGTTAAGCTGCTTCGTGATAGACAGCGCTGAGTAAACATCTGTTGGAGCGAGATTCCATAGGGAAATACTGCCTGCACGTAATGAAGCCCTTTTGTACATCCTGTTTTTTGCCTTCTATTCGTGAATTACAAGGCTATAACTCAATCAAGAGGTTCAAATGAACTAGAGTTCAAGCAATTAGAAAAGTTATTTGAATCCTGAGATTGAATTTCAGTCTTTTAATACACAGTCCTATCTTATTTTAAAAGGTGTTAAGTTCTAACAGTTAACCAACAGGTGTTTCTGATCCATGTTGGAATGTCCATTGTGTTATGAAGAAACATAAATTCCAAAATTGTACTTTACTCACAATTAGTGCAATACCATTGATCTCCTACTTGCTGTGCATTGTGAGACTGTGCACTATAGTTGCACAATAAACCTCTCAAACTAAACGGTTAAGATTTCTCTGAAACCTTTAGTTTATATACAAAACAAATCTGCAATCAGCTGGTTTGTCAGCAATCTAAGACTGCAGTGACACTGCACCGAAGACACAGAATTTGAATTGAAGCCGTGAAGACTCCTGTTGTGCTTTTGGCTGCGCTGTGCTCCAAATTGCATTCTACCTGCAAGGAGAGAGTTTGCATTTGAACGTTTTGAGATTGCGAGCAAAAACCTTCAGTTTCTCATAACATTGAATTTCAGTAAGTTCATTCACGACAACAACTTGCATTTATATAGCACCTTTAACATAGTTAAACACCCCAAGGCACTTCACAGGAGCATTATCAATTTACTCATAGCAACGTCCGAAAAACAACAAAAATGCAGCTCTGACAGTCCAGCACTGGTAGTGTCAGCCTGGACTGTGTGTTCAGTCTCTGACACTGGTCCCAGAATCGTGTGGAATTTGATGATGAGGGGTCCCGTTTCGGTCATCGGTGGGTTTACGTGGTTACAGGCTTAAAAATCCAATGAGCGTTTATCCGCGAGGGATTGAATACAAATTTAGTTCTGTTAAACCATCTTTGTTTGTCGATCAGTTCCATTAATCGGACATTTAGAGTACGTGGCAGGGAATGCTCCATATTTATCTCCAAATGTTCCATATTTATCACCAAATGCTCCATATTTATCACCAAATGCTCCATATTTATCACCAAATGTTCCATATTTATCACCAAATGCTCCATATTTATCACCAAATGTTCCATATTTATCACCAAATGCTCCATATTTATCACCAAATGTTCCATATTTATCACCAAATGCTCCATATTTATCACCAAATGTTCCATATTTATCACCAAATGCTCCATATTTATCACCAAATCCTCCATATTTATCACCAAATGCTCCATATTTATCACCAAATCCTCCATATTTATCACCAAGTGTTCCAGTTTTATGACCAAATGTTCCAGATTTATCACTAAAAGCTCCACGTTTATCACCAACTGAGGCTCGAACCCCACCGCAGTTCTTTATAAATTGCAAGCTTGGAAATACAAAGCAGAGCATGCGCAGGGAAGCTCTCCTCCACATCATTTATTAAACAGGGGACACCTTCAACAACTGACATTTATATCGAGACATTAACGTAGTAAAACGTCCAAAGGGGCTTCACAGGAGCGGAATCACCTGAAATTGACACAAAAACAAAAAACGAGATATTACGACAGATGAGTAAAAGCTGGGTGAAAGGGGAAGATTTGCAAGGTGGAGAGGTTTTGAGATGGAATTCCAGATCTGAGGGCGCAAATCGTGGGGTGATTGGAATGAAACGTGTGATGTCCAAGGGCTGGAGGAACGCAGGGTTCTGGAAGGTTACAGAGATCGGGAGGGGCGAGATATGCACACTGAAATAGAGCTTCACACAGTGACCGAGAGATATGGTCACAAGCGGAGAGTGGAAAGGCTGAGTCACCCTGTGTTCTGTTGCCCAAGATGCCCCGACTCTCCGCACACCATTCCGGCACCGCACTCTTTCAAAATTCACCGACAGACCGAAGGCCTCCCTCTTCTCCTCTTTGTGGATTGAGTCTAAGTAGAACTGGGTTTGGGAAACCAAGGGCGGCCAGCCTGTGTATTGTTCAAGAGAAGACCCGTTGGCTGCAGGAATGGAACCTGCGCGGGGATACCCCAATAATTATCTAATCCCGCACCGCCTGAAACACTGGTGCTCGACTCCTCGCTGTTTCAGCTGTTTCGTTTCATACAATGAGAAATTGGTCTTGACCCTGTTCGATTCTGGGCCGACACCTTATGACTCCTGGGGAGGAGATTTTCGGAACTGAACCTGCCCTCATCGGACACAAGAGGTGTGTCAGAGCAAAGTCACCCAGCACTTTATCAACCGGAACTGGTGGAAAAACATTTATTAGTTGGAAGTCGTTATTTGTATAATTCGTTTTGTTTTTACCCCTAAAATATCTTGGGTTTTTGCCCCCCCCCCCCGCATAGACTAAATATACATTGGGGTTTAACAGGATAATCCGTATCCAGACAACTTTAAACAGGCTCGAGAACGAGGAAACTCTGAAAGGTCTGAATACTCATGATGGCATCCAACTGTTGTTTATTTATATTGCCCACTCCATACAGTGACCTGTGAGATTACCGGAGCAGACACTTACTGACGGGAGGACCCATCAGGATGGATTGTTACGGCGCAGTTCTAATCTGCTACACTGGTCAAAGCTAGAAGTTTAACTCCCCTGAGTTTTTTGACTATTGTACCTATTCTGGTTTTAGTAACGTCTTGCTAACGTGATGATAACATGTTAACACGATCTGGTTATTATTAGTTAGTATGTAACTGGTTAACCCATGAAGTCATCGTGTAAATTATGTAACTTTGTTTCATGAGTGTGCACAACACTATCATTGTTCTGCTCACGGTTTGCACCTGAATATCTCATTGTTTTCTGATACATCCTCTATTAATCCTTTGTGTTGAGTCAGTCTCTTGACTGTCTCGACAGGAGCCGAGAAGATGTCTGTCTTTACAGACCATAATCCTGGGAAAAATATTTGTCACTTGGAAGAATAAAGGTTAATAAATGACAGCCAGCATGGATTTGTTAAAGACAAATCGTATCTGACAAACGTGATCGTGTTCTTCAATGAAATAACGGAGAGGATCGATGAAGGTAGTGCAGTTGATGTGTGCATGGACTTTCAAAAAACGTTCAGTAAAATACCACATAATAGACGTGTTAACAATATTAAAGGGGCAGGGGCAGCGTGGACATAACATTGGCAAAGAGACAGAAAGCAGAGAGTAGTGGGGACCGGTTGTTTATCAGACTGGAGTGAACAATACAGCGCTGTGCCCATGGGTCGGTATTAGAACCACTGCTCTTTTTGATATATATTAATGTCCGGGACTTCGGTATAAGAGGCATAATTATGGGATGTAACATGTCCATGACCCTCATTGAAACGAATTGCCTTTCCAGATTCTATGTCTACATAACTCCCGAACTACTAACTCTTTAATAATCCCTTGAAAAAGTAGCACTCTAGCCCATTGGGGTAATCTCTCAAAATTGCCGAAATAATTTTTCAGTCTTTACGTACAGAAGCTTTTTTATTCCTCTTATTCTGAATAAAAACCTACAATTACATTTTTCAATCAATGTTTATATCTGAGCTTTCGAATGGAGATCTGTGTGATTCTTTTCATCTCACTAATAACATGTAACAATACGTACATGATTAAGTTTTGCACACAAGAGTTGGAATAACATGATTAATTTGATGCGGGGTATTATAGAGTACGCAGGTCCCAGCTTGTATCTCCAGTGTGTCTGGAGATAACCTATCTTGTCGTGGCACCAGTCGAGACGCATTTGCCTCCTCAGAGCAGTCCATTAGTGAGGAGGGATGAGGCTAATTTCCGGTATCTGATCTGTATCCAATGTCCGCTCCAAGACAACTGGCGAGCGGCGGTGGGGCTGGGTCAGGACAGAAGAGGGCACCGCTGTGAGCCTTCTCTTTGTGAATATCAAAGTGATAACAAAAATCTCGTCCGAAACATTGGGCCAGAATTCGTGCAGAGTGGCGTGGCAACGCACATCGCAGCTCCTGCGAATTAAATTAAAGAAAATACTTACTCCGGGTTCTGTGGTGTCGAATTGCTTGATTATGAACTTTAAAAAATTTGTGCGCCATCAACCCAGCCTCTGAGCAGCGTGAGTTGACGCACATGGAACAGTCGGTGAGAATAGAAGACACGCCCACAAAATCTGTCAGGACGAGAAGTCACACCCACAGGTTCAGGCTGCATTGCTCAAACAAGCACCAATCATGTTAAAGTTAGTGTTCTGAATTTCATAACAAATAAAAGTTTTATTTTATTTTTGTAAAAAGCCGAAGAAATATTTGAATTAATTTAAGGAGACAGAAGGAAAAATTAAAAACAACTTTTTAACAATGTTTTGATTTTTTTTTAACGACCAAAAACTTTTAAAATAAGGAGTAATATGAGACTTCACGATATTAATATTAAATATTTAGTTGTTTGGCAGTCATTAATACTAACCGCGCTTTAAAACTTAGTTTAGGCCTGATAAAAACATAAGAAATAGGAGCAGGAGTCGGCCATACGGCCCATCGAGCCTACTCCTCCATTCAATCAGATCATGGCTGTCCTTCGATCTCAACTCCCCATATCCCTTGATTCCCCTAAAGTCCAAAAATCTATCGATCTGAGCCTTGAATACACTCAATGACTCAGCATCCACAGTCCTCTGGGGCAGGGAATTCCAATGATTCACAACCCAGTGAAAATGGAAATAAGAGGGACAAAGAGAGAGTATGAGAATAGACTGGCGGCCAATATAAAAATGAATCAAAAGTCTTCGACAGGCATGTAAAAAGTAAACAGGTAGTAAGAGCAGGATTGGGACGGATTGGGGACCAAAAACGAGATCTACTCTTGGAGGCAGAGGGCATGGCTGAGGTACTGAATGAGGACTTTGCATCTGTCTTTCGAAGATGATCCTGCCACTGTAACAGTAAAAGAGCAGATCGTTCAGATACTGGATGGGGTAAAAATTGATAAAGAGGACGTACGAGAAAGGCTGGCTGTAATTAAAGTAGATCAATCACCCGGTCCAGATGGATGCATTCTTGGTTTCCGAGGGATGTAAGTGTGGAAATTGCGGATGTACTGGCCATAATCTATCAATCATCCTTAGATATGGGGGTGGTGTTAGAGGACTGGAAAATTGCAAATGTTACACCATTGTTCAAAAAGTGTGTCAGGATAAACCCAGCAACGACAGGACAGTCAGTTTAACCTCGCTCGAGGGGACACTTTCAGAAACATTAATCCGAGACAAAATTAACACTCACTTGGACAAGAATGGGTTACTCAAGGAGAGCGAGCACAGATTTGTTCAAAGCAAATCATGTTGAACTAACTTGATTGAGTTTGTTGATGAGGCAACAGAGAGGGTCGACGAGGGCAAAGCAGTTGATGTGGTGTGTATGTGCTTTCAACAGGCGTTTGATGAAGTGCCACATTATCGGCTTGTCAGCAAATTTGAAGCCCATGGAATTAAAGGGGCCGTGGCAGCAAGGATACGAAATTAGCTCAATAACAGGAAACAGAGAGTAGTAGTGAACGGTTATTTTTTGGGCTTGAAGGAAGTATACATTGGTGTTCCCCACCGGCCGGTACGAGGACCACTGCTTTTCTTGGCATATATTAATGACTTGAACTTGCATGTACAGAGCACAATTTCCAAATTTGCAGATGACAAAAAACTCGGAAGTGTCGTAAACAATGGGGAGCATAGTGATAGACTTCAAGACGATATAGACAGGCTGGTGGAATGGGTGGACACGTGGCAGATGAAATTTAACTCAGAAAAATACGAAGTGCGACATTTCGGTAGGAAGAACGAGAAGAGGCAATATAAACTAATGGGCACATCTCTAAAAGGGGTATAGGAGCATTGAGATCTGGGGGTATATGGGCACAAATCGTTGAAGGTGTCAGGTCAGTTTGACAAAACTGTTAAGAAAGCATACGGCATCCTAGGCTTTATAAATAGAGGCATGGAATACAAAGTAAGGCGGTAATGATGAGCCTTTATAAAACGATGGATAATTGTGTCCAGCTTTGAGCACTGCACTTTAGGAAGGATGAGAAGGTGTTGGAGAGGGTGCACAAGAGATTTACGAGAATGATTCCAGGGATGAGGGACTTGAGTTACGTGGATAGATTGGAGAAGTTGGGATTGTTCTCCTTAGAGCGGAGAAGGTTGAGAGGAGATTTGATAGAGGTGTTCAAAATCATGAAGAGTCCAGACAGAGTTGATCGAGAGAAACTGTTCCCATTGGCGGAAGGGGAAAGAACCAGAGGACATAGATGTAAGTTGATTGCCAAAAGAACCAAAGGTGTCATGAGAATAAAAAACGTTTTTTACACAGCGAGTAATGAGGATCTGGATAAGTCTTTCAAGGGAAACAAATGTCTGTGCTGCAGGAATAGGGCAGCGGAGTGGGACTCGCTGGATTGGTCTTGTAGATAGACAGCATGGACTCGATGGGCCAAATGCCGTCCTTCCGTGCTGTAAGCATTCTATGATTCTATGATTCTATTTGAATGAAATAATTACAGGGCTATGTCGAAAGAGGAGGGGAAAAGGAACAATTTGTTAGCTCTTTCAAAGAGCCGACATAGGTACGATGGGCCGAAAGGGCTCCTCCTGTGTTGTAACTTACTATCATACTATGATACTATGTATCACTGACACAGTGTGGTTAGTAGGTTCAGGTGAGTATTTCCACTATTCTACAGTGCAGTAACGAAAGTAAAAAGAAAGGTAAGGTCTGCAGGTCAGATAGCAAGTAACGTTTTAAAGTGAATCAAGTTCCCGAGTGGAGCTAACATTCTGTAAATTAAGAGTAATTTAAAGCAGTAAACTCCTTAAAGGGAGAACCTAACGAGCTTAATTTAAGGCAGGTCATGGCAGCAGAGCTCGCACCCGTGAGATGCTCCTCCTGCGCTATGTGGGAAGTCATGGACACTACCGGTGTCCCTGGAGACCATGTGTGCAGGAAGTGTGTCCAGATGCAACTACTGGCAACCGCGTTTCGGAGCTGGAGCTGAGAGTTGATTCACGGTGGAGCATCCGTGATGTTGAGATTATGGTGGGGTGTAGCACGTTCAGTGAGGTGGTCATACCGCAGGTAAAGATTACACAGGCAGAAAGGAAATGGGTGACCGCCAAACAGAATAAAAGGATTCGGCAGTTAGAGCAGGGGTCCCCTGGGAACATCTCCCTCTCAAACAGATATTCCGCTTCGGATATTGCCCCCCTGGTGCTTGGGTCAAGGACGTCACGGAGAGGATGCAGGACATTCTAAAGGGAAAGCGTGAACAGCCAGAGGTCGTGGTCAATTTTGGTACCAACGACATCGGTAAATAAAGGGATGAGATCCTGCAGCAGAATATAGGGAATTCGGAAATAAATTAAAAAGGGGGAACTCTAAGGTAGTAATCTCAGGATTACTCCCAATATCTCGTGGTAGCGAGAGCAGAAGTAGGAGAATAGATCAGATGAATGCGTGGCTTGAGAGATGGTGTAGGGGAGAGGGGTTTCGATTCCTAAGGCATTTGGACCGATTCTGGGAAAGGCGGGACCTGGACAAGTTGGACGGCGAGCACCCAAGCAGATCCGGGAACAATATCCTCGCGGGGCATTTGCGAGTTCTGTTGGGGAGGGTTTACAGTGGTATGGCAGGGGGATGGAAACCAAAGTACAGGTACAGATAGGACAAATTCAGACCAGGAAACGGGAATGAGAAAAACAGTTATTGACATAGTTAGCGACTCAGAAAGGCAGAAGAAGCTAAGGTTAAATAGTGTTCAGCACAGGAATCTGACGGGGATAAAGGGTATATACATCAATGCAAGGAGTATTACAAACAAAGCAGATGAGCAAAGGGGCACAGCTAGACATATGACAGCATGATATAATTGCTGTAACGGAAACCTGGCTTAAAAAGGGGGATAATTGGAAGCTCAATATCCCTGGATACCGAGTTTTCAGGCTGGATAGAGTGGGTGATAAAAAAGAAGGGTGGGTAGTATTATTGGTTGAAGAATCAATTACAGTTGAGAGAAGTGATGATATGCTAAATGGATCATCAATCGAGGCCATATGGATTGAGCTACTCTCAATCATCAGCAAAGTGATGGAAGGTGTCGTCGACAGTGCTGTCAAGCGGCACTTACTCACCAATAACCTGCTCACCGATGCTCAGTTTGGGTTCCGCCAGGACCACTCGGCTCCAGACCTCATTACAGACTTGGTCCAAACATGGGCAAAAGAGCTGAATTCCAGAGGTGAGGTGAGAATGACTGCCCTTGAAATCAAGGCAGCATTTGATCAAGTGTGGCACCAAGGAGCCCGAGTAAAATTGAAGTCAATGGGAATCAGGGGGAAAACTCTCCAGTGGCTGGAGTCATACCTGGCACAAAGGAAGACGGGAGTGGTTGTTGGAAGCCAATCATCTCAGCCTCAGGACATTGCTACAGGCATTCTTCAAGGCAGTGTCCTCGGCCCAACCATCTTCAGCTGCTTCATCAATGACATTCCCTCATCATAAGGTCAGAAATGGGGATGTTCGCTGATGATTGCACAGTGTTCAGTTCCATACGCAACCCCTCAGATAATGAAGCAGTCCGAGCCCGCATGCAGCAAGACCTGGACAACTTCCAGGCTTGGGCTCATAAGTGGCAAGTAACATTCGCACCAGACAAGTGCCAGACAATGACCATTTCCAAAAAGACTGAGTCCAAACGCAGCCCCTTGACATTCAACGGCATTACCATTGCCGAAACCACCACCATCAACATGTTGGGGGTCACCATTGACAAGAAACTGATCTGGACCAGCGATATAAATAATGTGACTACAAGAGCAGGTCAGAGGCTGGGTATTCTGCAGCGAGTGACTCACCTCCTGACTCCCCAAAGCCTTTCCACCATCTACAAGGCACAAGTCTGGAGTGTGATGGAATACTCTCCACTTGCCTGGATGAGTGCAGCACCAACAACACTCAAGAAGCTCGACACCTTCCAGGACAAAGCAGCCCGCTTGATTGGCACCCCATCCACCACCCTAAACATTCACTCCCTTCACACCCGGCGCACTGTGGCTGCAGTGTCTACTATCCATAGGTTGCACTGCAGCAACTCGCCAAGGCTTCTTCGACAGCACCTCCCAAACGCGTGACCTCTACCACCTAGAAGGACAAGAGCAGCAGGCGCATGGGAACAACACCACCTGCACGTTCCCCTCCAAGTCACGAACCATCCCGACTTGGAAATATATCGACGTTCCTTCATCGTCGCTGGGTCAAAATCCTGGAACTCCCTTCCTAACAGCAATGTGGGAGAACCTTCACCACACGGACTGCGATGTTCAAGAAGGCGGCTCACCACCACCTTCTCAAGGGCAATTCGGGATGGGCAATAAATGCTGGCCTCGCCAGCGACGCCCTCATCCCATGAACGAATAAAAAAAATCAGCTTTCAACACTGTAGGCTGTAAGATTTCACGTTTCAATATTCCAGGCTCTAATGTTAAACTATTTAATACTCCAGCCAGTAGTATTACACGATTCCACACTCCTGGGTTAATATTGCAGGGTTCTGAAGCACAGGCTGTAATATGATATCATTCAATACACAGAGATCAAGGAACCATAGAAATTTATTGCACAGAAGTCGGCCATTCGTCCCATCGTGCCTGTGCCGGCCGAAAAAGAGCCATCCAGCCTATTCCCACTTTCCAGCTCTTGGTCTGTCGCCTTGCAGATTACAGCACTTCAAGTGCACATTCAGGTACTTTTTTAAAGTGATGAGATTTTCTGCCTCTTCCACCCTTTCAGGCAGGGAGTTCCAGACCCCCACCACCCTCTGGGTGAAAATATTTATCCTCAATTCCACTCTAATCTTGCCACCAATGACTTTAAATCTGTGAGCCCTAGTTCTGGAACTCTGTAAAGAAAACAGGTCCTGCCTGTTCACTCTATCCGTGCCCCTCGCTGTCCAAATCCTCAATTAAATCTTAAATCTCCGCTCAACCCCAACTGCTCCAAAGAAAACAACGCAAGCCTATTCAACCTTCTCGCAGAGCTAAAATTCTCCAGTCTTGGCAACATCCTTGTAAATTTCATCTGCACACTCTCCAGTGCAATCACATATTTTCTGTAATGTCGGGACCAGGACTGTACGCAGTGCTCAAGCTGTGGTCTGACTAGTGTTTTATACAGTTCTAGCATAACTTCCCTGCTCTTCTATTCCATGCCTCGGCTAAGAAAGGAAAGCATCCCGTATGCCTTCTTAACCATCTTATCTACCTGTCCTGCTATCTTCAGGGATCAGTTGAGATTCACTCCAAGGTCCATCTGTTCCTCTGCACTTCTCAGTATCCCACCATTTACTGCGAATTCCCTTGCCTTGTTTGCCCTCCCCAAATGCATTACCTCACACTTCTTGGTATTGAATTCCATTCACCACTTTTCTGCCAACCTGACAAGTCGATTGATCTCCTCCTGCCATCTGCAGCTTTCTTCCTCACTATCATCTGCACGATCAATTTTTGTATAATCTGAAAACGTCTTAATAATGCCCCCTACATTTAAGTCGAAGTCATTGATATATTCCTGTGGAACCCCACTGGAAACATATTTCCAGTCACAAAAGCACCCATTGACCATTACCCTTCGCTTCCTGACACTGAGCCAATTCTGAATCCAATAAGTAACTCAAGGATTGATTCAGAAAGGGAAGAAAGATTTGAAAATAAATTAGCTAATAATATAAAAACAGATAGCAAGAGTTTCGATAGTTATATAAAAAGAAAATGGGTGTCTAAGGCAAATGTAGGTCCCTTCGAGGATGAGACCGGTAAATTAATGCTGGGATACATTGAGATGTCAAAAATTCTGAACGAATATTTTGTTTCAGTCTTTATGGTAGAGGACACTAAGAATATCCCAACACTGGACAAACAGGGGGCTCCAGGCGGGGAGGAGCGAAATACGATAAAAATCACTAAGGAATTGGAAATCAGTAAATTAATGGGACTCAAGGCGGATAAACCCCCTGGACCTGATGGCTTACATCCTAGGGTCTTGAGGGAAGTGGCAGTAGGGATTGTGGATGCTTTGGTAATAATTTTCCAAAATTCTCTAGAATCGGCAAAGTTCCCGGCAGATTGGAAAACTGCTCATGGAACACCCTTATTTAAAAAGGGTAGTAGGCAGAAGGCTGGAAATTATAGACCAGTTAGCCTAAAATCTGTGGTGGGTAAAATTTTGGAGTCTATTATTAAGGAGACAGTAGCGGAACATTTGGATAAACATAATTTAATAGGACAAAGTCAGCATGGCTTTATGAAGGGGAATCATGTCTGACAAATTTGCTTGAGTACTTTGAGGACATAACGTACAGGGTGGATAAAGGGGAACCTGTGGACGTAGTGTATTTAGACTTCAAGAAGGCATTCGACAAGGTGCCACATAAAAGATTATTGCTCAAGATAATGAATCACTGGATTGGGGGTAATATTCTGGCATGGGTGGAGGATTGGTTATCGAACAGGAAGCAGACAGTTGGGATAAATGGTTCATTCTCGGACTGGCAATCAGTAGCCAGTGGTGTTCTACAGGGGTCGGTGCTGGGTCCTGAACTCTTTACAATTTATATTAACGATTTGGAGGAGGAGACCGAGTGTAACATATCAAAGTTTGCAGATGATGCAAAGATGGGAGGGAAAGTAGAGAGTGAGGAGGACATAAGAAACCGACAAGGGGATATCGACAGGCTGGGTGAGTGGGCGTAGATTTGGCAGATGCAATACAATATTGGAAAATGTGAGGTTATGCACTTTGGCAGGAAAAATCAGAGAGCAAGTTATTATCTTAATGGCGAGAGACTGGAAAGCACTGCAGTACAAAGGGATCTGGGGGTCCTAGTGCAAGAAAATCAAAAAGTTAGTATGCAGGTGCAGCTGTTGATCAAGAAGGCCAACGGAATGTTGGCTTTTATTGCTAGGGGGATAGAATATAAAAACAAGGAGGTAGTGCTGCAGTTATATAACGTATTGATGAGACCGCAACTGGAATACTGCATACAGTTTTCGTGTCCATACTTAAGAAAAGACATACTTGCTCTCGAGGCAGTACAAGGAAGGTTTACTCGGTTAATCCCGGGGATGAGGGGGCGGACATATGAGGAGAGGTTGATTCGATTGGGACTCTACTCATTGGAGTTCAGAAGAATGAGAGGCGATCTTATTGAAACATATAAGATTGTGAAGGGGCTTGATCGGGTGGATGCGGTAAAGATGTTCCCAAGGATGGGTGAAACTGGAAATAGGGGGCATAATCTTAGAATAAGGGGCTTCTCTTTCAAAACTGAGATGAGGAGAAACTTCTTCACTCAGAGGGTGGTAGGTCTGTGGAATTTGCTGCCCCAGGAAGCTGTGGAAGCTCCATCATTAAATACATTTTAAACAGAAATAGACAGTTTCCTAGAAGTAAAGGGAATTAGGGGTTACGGGGAGCGGGCAGGAAATTGGACATCAATTTACATTTGAAGTTAGGATCTGATCAGCCATGATCTTGTTGAATCGTGGAGCAGGCTCAAGGGGCCGATTGACCTACTCCTGCTCCTATTTATTATGTTCTTATGTTATGTTCTGATGTGCCACTTTCCCTTGGATCACATGAGCTTTGACTTTAATGACCAGTCTGCCATTTGTGACCTTTTCAAAAGCGTTGCTAAAATCCACGTAGACTGCATCGAATGAACCACCCTGATCGACCCTCCTTGTTACCGCCACAAATTCAATTGAATTAGTCAGACACGACCTTCCCTGAACAAATCCACGCTGACTCTCCTTGATAAATTCTAAATGACGATTTATACTCTCCCTCAGAATTGTTTCCAATAATTTGTCCACCACCGAGGTTAGGCTGTCTGGTCTGTAATTACTCGTACTGTCACTTTCCCCCCTTTTAAAAAGCAGTACAACTTTAGCAGTCCTCCAACAGCACATCTGCAGCCAAAGGGGATGGCTGGAGCCTCCGCTCCTTCCTCCGTTGCTTCTCTTAACAACATGGGCTACATTTCATCTGGGCCTGGCGATTTATCTGCTTTTGAAGATGCGAAACACCTTTATAATTCCTCTATGGGATGATGGTGACCCCACCCTAATGGTGGTGATGCTACTGTAATATTACTGATGGAGACCCTACCCTAACATTACTGGTGGTGACCCGACTCTAACATTCCTGGTGGAGACCCTACTCTAACATTACTGGTGGTGACCCGACTCTCACATTACTGATGGTAAATCCTACTCTAACATTAGTGATGGTGATCCTACACTATCATTAATGATGTTGTTTCTATTCTAACGTTACTGGTGGTGACCACACTCGAACATTACTGGTGGCAGCTGTTACCTATTTCACTGCAACTGGGTCATTCCCAACCGAACCTGACAGTGCAGAACACAGCTGGCCTGTGAGAGCAAAGTGACCATTCACCTTATCACCCGGAGAAGCAGCTCACTTGTCTGCTCAGGAATTTACTGGTGGGGAAATATTTATTCGTTTGAAATCGAAGTTGAACAATTGTTTCCTTAAAATAGAGTTTGCCCTGTCCTGGTGAATGTGTTTAAAATATTTAAACTACATTTCCAGCGAGAGATGGAGAAAGGCACACACAATTAGTTCCAGCTTGGTTTTTTTTTCCAATTCCGTTAGTTTCTTCTATTTTCTGACTCTCTCATTTTATTTATCTTTCTAACTCTGCTATCGGTCTCTCTCAGTCTCTTTTATGCCTCCTTCTCAGCCTATATCCTTCTCTCTCTCTCTGCTACTCTTTCTCTTTATGGCTGTTTCTTAATCTCTATGTGTGTGTCCCTCTTCCCCTGTCTCTGTGTCTCTTTCCCACTCTCTGCAATAGAAAAAAGAACAGTGGAATTGATACTGACCCAACTTACCCCATGGGACACTTCCCATGCCGATTTTCCTAGACCTGATTCAACGAGTGGTTAAGGCGTTGGGTTAAAATCCAATACACGGGGGTTCCAACCTCATTCGTGGTAACTTTGATCAACAATGAGTTTCATAATTACATTCGCATCTACTGGTCTAATATGTACTGAATCTGCGTCAAAATATTCAGAGATTTAAAATCGATAGAACAGAAGGTGTCACATTTATATCTGTCTGTTTCAGTCTCAATCCAACATTCCCTTGTTTATATTTATTACAGATGGTCAGGAGACTTTCCCAATCAATACATTTAAAATTATAATTAACCGGAACCCCATCCATTTCCAGTCCCAGTTTCCGGTGTGGATGCAAGCACAAATCAGGCCGAGCCCGTCTTTTTCAGATATTCACTCCTGTAGTACAGCGAGGCCGGTAGTACAGACACTGAATACAGACGAGAACCCAACGCCTGAATCACTCCGGCATTGAGCGAAATGCACCGAAATATCGAACCGCTCATCAAGTGACCGTGAGCAGCCCCAGGCACAGGGGCTGCAGTAAAACCAATGGACCAGGGCTCGAGATCTCTCACTTTAAATGAAACATCAACGAATAGAAAACATCAAAGGGTTGGGACCAGCGAAAGGGTTGGGAATGGTTAATAAATCAGAAGCATCAATCGATTACAAACTCGCAATTGGGGCGAATTATCAATAGATTGGGAGTCATCGATGGATTCGGAAACATCAATTGTTTGGAGACCACGATGAGGTGGGGCAAATTTGAGAAAAATACTTATTTTCATAACATCGAAGATATCGAACACATCACTTTCTCTATCAGTCTCTTTCTGTGCAAAAGAAAAAAGTAAAAGGAAATGTGTAATGAACACTGAGCCCAAGAATCGCTACACTCGAGTACACGGTTCTGGGAGAGGTCGGCTCAGTCACCGCCAATGAACAGTGGGGAGCAGAGGAAACGTATGATCAGTAAGTTCGCTGATGTTACAAAAATTGGTAGGGTGGTAAATAGCGAGGAGGATAGCCTCAGTCTGCAGGACGACATAGATGGGATGGTCAGATGGGCGGAACAGTGGCAAAGAGAATTTAACCTGGCAAAGTGCGAGGTCATGCACTTTGGAGGGACTAACAAGGCAAGGGAATACACAATGAATGGGAGGACCCTAGACAAGACAGAGGGTCAGAGGGATCTTGGTGTGCAAGTTCACAGATCCCTGAAGGCGGCGGAACAGGTAGATAAGGTGGTAAAGAAGGCATATGCGATACTTGCCTTTATTCGCCGAGGCATAGAATATAAGAGCAAGGAGGTTATGATGGAGCTGTATAAAACACTGGTTAGGCCACAGCTGGAGTACTGTGTGCAGTTCTGGTCGCCACACTACAGGAAGGATGTGATCGCTTTGGAGAGGGTGCAGAGGAGATTCACCAGGATGTTACCAGGGCTGGAGCGCTTCAGCTATGAAGAGAGACTGGGAAGATTGGGTTTGTTTTCCTTGGAGCAGAGGAGGCTGAGGGGGGACATGATTGAGGTGCACAAAATTATGAGGGGCACAGATAGGATGGATACTAAGGAGCTTTTTCCCTTCGTTGAGGGTTCTCTAACAAGCGGGCATAGATTCAACGTAAAAGGCGGGAGGTTTAGAGGGGATTTGAGAAAGAATTTTTTCACCCAGAGGGTGGTTGGCGTCTGGAACTCACTGCCTGAAAGGGTTGTGGAGGCAGGAACCCTCACAACATTCAAGAAGCATTTGGATGAGCACTTGAAATGCCATAGCATACAAGGCTACGGACCAAATGCTGGAATATGGGATTAGATTGGACAGGGCTTGATGGCCGGTGCGGACACGATGGGCCGAAGGGCCTCGATCCGTGCTGTATAACTCTATGACTCTATGACTCTAAACCCTTCAGTGACGACCAGGAGCAAAAGCATCCAGCAGAGGGGCATTCTGGTAGAGGTCGGCTCAGTCACCGCCACTGAACAGTGGGTGGCAGAAAAAAACCCTTCAGTGACTACCAGGAGGAAATGCATCCAGCAGAGGAGACAGAGGGGCATTCTGGGAGAGGTCCGCTCTGTCACCTCCACTGAACAGTGGGAAGCAGAAGAAGCCCTTCAGTGACTTTCAGGAGGAAAGGCATCCAGCAGAGGAGACAGAGGGGCATTCTGGGAGACGTCGGCTCAGTCACAGCCACTGAACAGTGGGTGTCGGAAGAAGCCCTTCAGTGACCACCAAGCGGAAAAGCATTCAGCAGAGGAGACAGAGGGGCATTCTGGGAGAGGTCGGCTCAGTCACCGCCACTGAACAGTGGGTAGCAGAAAAAGCCCTTCAGTGACTACCAAGAGGAAAAGCATTTTCCTGGTGTCGAGGGTCAGGGATGTCTCGGAGCGGCTGGAGGACATTCTGGAGGTGGAGGGTGAACAGCCAGTTGTCGTGGTACATTTAGGTACCAACGATATAGGTAAAAAACGGGATGAGGTCCAACAAGCTGAATTTCGGGAGTTAGGAGTTAAACTAAAAAGTAGGACCTCAAAGGTAGTAATCTCAGGATTGCTACCAGTGCCACGGGCTGGTCAGAGTCGGAATGACAGGACAGCAAGGATGAATACGTGGCTTGAGAGATGGTGCAAGAGGGAGGGATTCAAATTCCTGGGCCATTGGAACCGGTTCGGGAGAGGTGGGACCATTACAAATTGGATGGTCTGCATCTGGGCAGGACTGGAACCAATGTCCTAGGGGGCGTGTTTACTAGTGCTGTTGGGGAGGGTTTAAACTAATGTGGCAGGGGGATGGGAACCGATGTAGGAAGTCAGTGGGAAGTAACGTGGTGACAGAAACAAAAGGCAGTAAGGGAGAGTGTACAAATCTTGACCGGACAGATGGTCTGAAAAAGCAGGGCAAAGACCAAGGGAAGTCTAGATTAAACTGCATTTATTTCAATGCAAGACGTCTGATGGGCAAGGCAGATGAACTCAGGGCATGGGACTGGGATGTTATAGCTATTACTGAAACATGGCAAAGGGAAGGGCAGGACTGGCAGCTCAATGTTCCAGGGTACAGATGCTATAGGAAAGATAGAGTAGGAGGTAAGAGAGGAGGGGGAGTTGCTTTCTTGATTAGGGTGAACATCACGGCAGTCGTGAGAGGGGATATATCCGAGGGTTCGCCCAGTGGTTCTCTATGGGTAGTACTGAAACATAAGAAGGGAGAGATCACTTTGATAGGATTGTACTACAGACCCCCAAATAGTCAACGGGAAATTGAGGAGCAAATATGTAAGGAGATTACAGACATCTGCAAGAAAAATAGGGTGGTAATAGTAGGGGACTTTAACTTTCCCAACATTGACTGGGACAGCCATAGCATCAGGGGCTGGGATGGGGAGAAATTTGTTGAGTGTATTCAGGAGGAATTTTTCATTCAGTATGTGGATGGCCCGACAAGAGAGGGGGCAAAACTTGACCTCCTGTTGGGAAATAAGGAAGGGCAGGTGACAGAAGTGTTAGTGAGGGATGACTTTTTGACCAGTGACCATAATTCCATTAGTTTTAAGAGAGCTATGTAGAATAATAGGTCTGGCCCAAAAGTTAAAATTCTAAATTGGGGAAAGGCCAATTTTGATGGTATTAGATAGAACTTTCAGAAGTTGATTGGGAGAGTCTGTTGGCAGGCAAAGGGACGTCTGGTAAGTGGGAGGCTTTCAAAAGTGTGTTAACCAGGGTTCAGGGTAAGCACATTCCTTATAAATTGAAGGGCAAGGCTGGTAGAAGTAGGGAAA
The DNA here is from genome assembly GCF_035084215.1 of Heptranchias perlo. Lineage (NCBI taxonomy): Eukaryota > Metazoa > Chordata > Chondrichthyes > Hexanchiformes > Hexanchidae > Heptranchias > Heptranchias perlo. The sequence goes on from NW_027139548.1 coordinate 7,697,093, forward strand.
CTTGGATGACTCGGGAGATTGAGGCCCCACTCAAAAAGAAGAAGGAGGTATATGACATGTATAGGCAGCTGGGATCAAGTGGATCCCTTGAAGAGTACAGAGATTGCCGGAGTAGAGTTAAGAGAGAAATCAGGAGGGCAAAAAGGGGACATGAGATTGCTTTGGCAGATAAGGCAAAGGAGAATCCAAAGAGCTTCTACAAATACATAAAGGGCAAAAGAATAACTAGGGAGAGAGTCGGGCCTCTTAAGGATCAACAAGGTCATCTATGTGCGGAACCATAAGAGATGGGTGAGATCCTAAATGAATATTTCGCATCGGTATTTATGGTTGAGAAAGGCATGGATGTTAGGGAACTTGGGGAAATAAATAGTGATGTCTTGAGGAATGTTCATATGACAGAGAGGGAGGTGCTGGAAGTCTTAACGCGCATCAAGGTAGATAAATCTCCGGGACCTGATGAAATGTATCCCAGGGCGTTATGGGAGGTGACGGAGGAAATTGCGGGTCCCCTGGCAGAGATATTTGAATCACCGACAGCTACAGATGAGGTCCCTGAAGATTGGAGGGTAGAAAATGTTGTGCTTTTGTTTAAGAAGGGCGGCAGGGAAAAGCTTGGGAATTACAGACCGGTGAGCCTAACATCTGTCGTGGGTAAGTTATTAGAGGGTATTCTGACAGACAGGATCTACAGGCATTTGGAGAGGCAGGGACTTATGAGGAACAGTCAGCATGGTTTTGTGAGAGGAAAATCATGTCTCACGAATTTGATTGAGTTTTTCGAAGGGGTAACCAAGAAGATAGATGAGGGCTGTGCAGTCGACGTGGTCTCCATGGACTTTAGCAAAGCCTTTGACAAGGTACCGCATGGTAGGTTGTTACATAAGGTTAAATCTCACGGGATCCAAGGTGGGTGAGGTAGCCAAATGGATACAAAATTGTCTTGACGACAGAAGACAGAGGGTGGTTGTAGAGGGTTGTTTTCCAAACTGGAGGCCTGTGTCCAGTGGTGTGCCTCAGGGATCGGTGCTGGGTCCGCTGTTATTTGTTATTTATATTAATGATTTGGATGAGGATTTAGGACGCATGGTTAGTAAGTTTGCAGATGAAAACAAGATTGGTGGCATTGTGGACAGTGAAGAAGGTTATCTAGGACTGCAACGGGATCTTGATAAATTGGGCCAGTGGGCCGATGAATGGCAGATGGAGTTTAATTTAGATAAATGTGAGGTGATGCATTTTGGTGGATCGAATCGGGCCAGGACCTACTCCATTAATGGTAGGGCATTGGGGAGAGTTATATAACAAAGTGATCTAGGAGTACAGCTTCATAGCTCCTTGAAAGTGGAGTCACAGGTGGATAGGGTGGTGAAGAAGGCATTCAGCATGCTTGGTTCCATTGGTCAGGACATTGAATACAGGAGTTGGGATGTCTTGTTGAAGTTGTACAAGACATTAGTGAGGCCACACTTGGAATACTGTGTACAGTTCTGGTCACCCAATTATAGAAAGGATATTATTAAACTGGAAAGAGTGCAGAAACGAATATTAGGATGCTACCGGGACTTGATGGTTTGACTTATAGGGAGAGGTTGGATAGGCTGAGACTTTTTTCCCTGGAGAGTTGGAGGTTTCGGGGTGATCGTATAGAAGTCTATAAAATCATGAGGGGCATAGATAAGGTAGATAGTCAAAATCTTTCCCCAAAGGTCGGGGAGTCTGTAATGAGGGGGCATAGATTTAAGGTGAGAGGGGAGAGATACAAAAGGGTCCAGAGGGGCAATTTTTTCACTCAAAGGATGGTGAGTGTCTGGAACGAGCTGTCAGAGGCAGTAGTAGAGGCGGGTACAATTTTGTCTTTTAAAAAGCATTTGGACAGTTACATGGGTAAGATGGGTATAGAGGGATATGGGCCAAGTGCAGGCAATTGGGACTAGCGTAGTGGTATAAACTGGGCGACATGGACATGTTGGGCCGAAGGGCCTGTTTCCATGTTGTAAACTTCTGTGATTCTATGATTCTAAGTTATGTTAAACATTTATGAAACAATGGTTCGTTCTCAGCTGGAGCATTGCGTTTAATTCTGGGCACCATACGTCAGGAAGGATGTTAAGGCCTTATTGAGGGTGCAGAAGAGAATCACTAGAATAGTAACAGGGATGAGGGACTTCAGTTACGTGTGAATATTGGAGAATATGTGATTGTTGTCTTTAGAACTGAGAAGGTTATGTGGAGATTTGATCGACGTGTTCAAAATCATGAACGGATTTGTTGCAGTAGATAAGGAGAAACTGTTTCCAGTGGCAGAAGGGTCAGTAATCAAAGATCATCAATTTAAAGTGAACGGAAGAAGAGCCAGAGGCGACACGAAGAAATATTTTTTCACACAGCGAGTTGTGATGGTCAGGAATGCACTTTTTGAAAGGGTAGTGGAAGCAGATTCAATAGTAATTTTCAAAAGGGTATTTGATAAATACGTGATTGGGAAAAAATACTGGGCTGTGGGGAAAGATCAGAAGAATGCGACTAATTGGATAGCTCTTTCAAAGATGCAGGCACGATAGGCTTAATGGCCTCTTCCTGTGCTGTACATACTATGATACTCTGAGACTATGATTGGGGAGAAGAGGTCAGTTTGGGAGAAGGGATAAGATTGGGGAGAAGAGTCAGATTGGGGAGAAGGGATAAGATTGGGGAGAAGGGTCAGATTGAGGAGAAGTGGTCAGCTTGAGAAGAAGGGTCACATTTAAGAGAATGAATCACATTGAGGAGAAGGGATCAAATTGTGCAGAAGAGCTCAGGTTGAGAAGAAGGAGTCAGATTCACCAAAATGGTTCAGATTGGAGAGGACGGGTCAGATGGAAACATAGAATGATACTGCACAGAACGAGACCACTCAGTCTATCGTGCCCGTGCCAGCTCTTTGAAAGAGCTGTCCAATTAGTGCCACCCTCCAGAACGCCCACCTCCCACCCCGCCACGCGCTATTCCCCATACCCCTGGAAAAGCATGGGATAATAAATGAAAGTCAGCATTTACTTGTTAAAGGAAACAGACGTTTGACTAACTCGATTGAGTTCTTTAATGAAGTACTGGAGAAGGTTGATGATGGTAGTGTTCTTGATATTATGTATCCCGACTCTCAAAATGGGTTTGAAAAAGTACCACATAATAGATTGGTTCGCAAAATTAAACCACATGGGATTAAAGGGGCAGTGGCAGCAAGGATACAAAATTGGCCAACGGACAGAAAGTAGAGTTGTGGTGAGCGGTTGTTCATCAGACTGGAGGGAAGTATACAGTGGTGTTCCCAAGGGGTCAGTATTAGGACCACTGCTCTCAATGATATATGTTAATAACCTGGACTTGGGTACAGAGGTTATAATTTCAAAGTTTGCCTGTGTCAAGAAACTGAGCAATGAAGTAAACAATGTGGAGGATCGTAACAGACTTCAGGTTGACATGGAGAGACTCGTGAAATGGGTAGATACAAGGCGGATAAAATTAACGCAGAGAAGTGTGAAGTGATACATTATGGTAGGAAGAATGACGAGAGGCAATATCAATTAAATGGTGCAATTTAAAAGTGGGTACATGAGCAGGGAGACCTCTGGGTACACATAAGCACATTTTTGAAGGTGGCAGAGCAAGTTGAGAAGGATGTTAAAAAGGATATGGGATCCTTGGCTTTATAAATAGAGGCATAGAGTACGAAAGCAAGAAAGTTATGCTGTTAGGATACTGTGAAATCCATTAATACAACCCATGTCATGCAGTGCTCATGAGATTGGTACCAATGAATCGCTTTACACGCCCACAATTCTTAGCTTCTCGTATCTGTAGTACTGCTTTCAGTTCTGGTCTCCGCACCTCACAAATGATATATTGGCCTTGGAGGAGGTGCAGAACAGATTCATTAGAATGATACCAGTGTTAAATTATGAGGATATGTTGCATAGACAAGGCTTGGATTTCCCCGGGAATAGAAGATTAAGGACAGATTTGGTTGAGGTGTTTAAGATGATTACAGCATTTGATAGGGACAAAAAAAAACATCTTTCCTCTGAGTAGATAGTCCAGAACAATGGGGAATAACCTTGAATTTAAGCTGGACTGTTCAGGGCTGATGTCAGGAAGCACTTCTGCACATAATGGATAGCGGAAATCTGGAATCTGGAACTCTGTCCCCTAAAGAGCTGTTCAGGTTCGGGGTCAATTGAAAATTTCAAAACTGCAATTGATAGATTTTTGTTCGGTAATTATATTAAGGGTTACTTAAAGCTCGTAGATGGATGTGAGATACAGGTCAGCCAATGATCTAATTGAATGGCAGAGCAGGCTCGTGTGGCAGGAAGGCCTCCTCCTGTTCCAATGCTCCCACTTTCACAACATTTAGAAAATACGCCGATTTACCTTTCTTGGCTCCAAAGTGGATGGCTTCACACTGCCCACAATTCACTCCATTTGTCATAGTTTTGCCCATTCACTTATTCTGCTTACGTCCCCTAGTAACTTTCTGCTCCTATTTGCACTACTTACTGTCCTTCCTAAATGTGTGTCACCTTGAAACTTGGATTTACAACTATCTATTGCTTCATCCAAATGATTAATTGTTACAGTGAAAAGTTAAGGCTCCAGTGCAGATCAATGGGGATCATCACTTGTCACATCTGACGCCACTGTAAAAGAGCGTGTAGTTGGTGGGAGGGTGAGTATTTGTGAAGTGCACCCTGTGGGAGGCAGTCAGTCTGGGTATGCGAGAGAAATGCGCTGTCCAGGCGGGATCACTGCAGTCGGAAATGCAAAATATGGCGGGCGGGGCATGTAACCTTGCATGTCAGCCAGTGAAGGTCGCTGTGTGCACAGCCAACTTCAGAGCCCGAATAGCTCAATCGATGAAACAACAGATTTTTTTAAACCTGAGAATCCAAGGAGCCCTCGTAGACGTATTCAAAATAATGAGGGGTTTTGGGAGAGCAAATGTGGAGAAACTTTCCTCTGACAAGTGGGTCGGTAAACAAAGGTCATAGATTTAAAATAATTGGCCACAGAACCAGAGCGTAAGTGCGTGGATATTTTTTCAGACGGAGGGTTGTTGAGATCTGGAACACACTCCCTGAAAGAGTGGTGGAAGCAGATTCAAACAGGAACTTTCAAGAGGGAATTGGATATGTACTTGAAGGGGACTCATTTGCATCGTTATGGGAAAAAGCTGGGGCGTGGGATTGAATTGGACAGCTCTTTCTGAGAGCCAGCACAGGCACGCCGTGCCGAACGGCCTCCTTCTGTGCTGTAAGGTTCTTTGATTCTATGATCACTGCCCTGATGGGTATGCGACAGTCAGCATTTCTCAAAAGCTCTATCCCTTTCGGTTCCCACAATCCTTGATTCACATGAAGTATCAAATGAGATCTGTCTCTTCCGACAGCCTAACCCCTTCTCCTTATTTTAAAACCTTATCGTCCAGCTCATACTCTGATGTAGCTGGTCCGCATTCTCTCGCTGGGAAATCTGTAGCTCTGACGTCTCTTCCTACATTCTGAGTCACCTTCCACATCAGCGTGTCTGTTTCAAGCTCTCTGTCCACAGCGGGTGTGCCCACTTCAAGGCAATAAACGGACTCGCTTGCCTCCTGCTTTTATCTCTCCTCTTGGATGAGAAACATAGAAACATAGAAAATTGGAGCAGGACCAGGCCATTCGGACCTTCGAGACTGCTCCGCCATTCAATATGATCATGGGTGACTCTCTATCTCAATACCATACTCCAGCTCTGTCCCCATACCCCTTGATGCCTTTTGTGTCTCGAAATCTATCTAGCTTTATGCATTAGTTTTAAGATAGCTATGGAGAATGATAGGTCTGGCCCAAAAGTTAACATTCAAAATTGGGGAAAGGCCAATTTTGATGATATTAGACAGGCACTTTCAGAAGTTGATTGGGAGAGTCTGTTGGCAGGCAAAGGGACGTCTGGTAAGTGGGAGGCTTTCAAATGTGTGTTTACCAGGGTTCAGGGTAAGCACATTCCTTATAAAGTGAAGGGCAAGGCTGGTAGAAGTAGGGAAACTTGGATGACTCGGGAGATTGAGGCCCTAGTCAAAAAGAAGAAGGAGGCACATGACATGCATAGGCAGCTGGGATCAAGTGGATACCTTGAAGAGTATCGAGATTGCTGGAGTAGAGTTAAGAGAGAAATCAGGAGGGCAAAAAGGGGACATGAGATTGCTTTGGCACATAAAGCAAAAAAGAATCCTAAGAGCTTCTACAAATACATAAAGCGCAAAAGAGTAACAAGGGAGAGAGTAGGGCCTCTTAAGGATCAACAAGGTCATCTATGTGCGGAACCACAAGAGATGGGTGAGATCCTGAATGAATATTTCACATCGGTATTTACGATTGAGAAAGGCATGGATGTTAGGGAACTTGGGGAAATAAATAGTGATGTCTTGAGGAGTGCACATATAACAGAGAGGGAGGTGCTGGAAGTCTTAACGCGCATCAAGGTAGATAAATCTCCGGGACCTGATGAAATGTATCCCATGACGTTATGGGAGGTGAGGGAGGAATTTGCCGGTCCCCTGGCAGAGATAATTGAATCATCGACAGCTACAGGTGAGGGGCCAGAAGATTGGGGGGTAGCAAATGTTGTGCCTTTGCTAAGAAGGGCGGCAGGGAAAAGCCAGTGAACAACAGACCGGTGAGCTCGACATTAGTAGTGGGTAAGTTGTTAGAGGGTATTCTGAGAGACAGGATCGACAGGCATTTGGAGAGGCAGGGACTGATGAGGAACAGTCAGCATTGTTTTGTCAGAGGAAATTCATGTATCACGAATTTGATTGAGTTTTTTGAAGGGGTAACCAAGAAGATAGATGGGGGATGTGCAGTTGACGTGGTCTACATGGACTTTAGCAAAGCCTTTGACAAGGTACCGCAAGGTAGGTTGTTACAAAAGGTTAAATCTCACGGGATCCGAGGTGAGGTAGCCAAATGGATACAAAATTGGCTTGACGACAGAAGACAGAGGGTGGTTGTAGAGGGTTGTTTTTCAAACTGGAGGCCTGTGACCAGCGGTGTGCCTCAGGGATCAGGACTGGGTCCGCTGTTATTTGTTATTTATGTTAATGATTTGGATGTGAATTTAGGAGGCATGTTTCGTAAGTTTGCAGATGACACCAAGATTGGTGGCATTGTGGACAGTGAAGAAGGTTATCTAGGATTGCAACGGGATCTTGATAAATTGGGCCAGTGGGCCGATGAATGGCAGATGGAGTTTAATTTAGATAAATGTGAGGTGATGCATTTTGGTGGATCGAATCGGGCCAGGACCTACTCCATTAATGGTAGGGCATTGGGGAGAGTTATAGGAGTACAGGTTCATAACTCCTTGAAAGTGGAGTCACAGGTGGATAGGGTGGTGAAGAACGCATTCAGCATGCGTGGTTCCATTGGTCAGAACATTGAATACAGGAGTTGGGATGTCTTGTTGAAGTTTTACAAGACATTAGTAAGGCCACACTTGGAATACTGTGTACAGTTCTGGTCACCCTATTATAGAAAGGATATTATTAAACTAGTAAAAGTGCAGAAAAGATTTACTAGGATGCTACCGGGACTTGATGGTTTGACTTAAAGGGAGAGGTTGGATAGGCTGAGACTTTTTTCCCTGGAGAGTAGGAGGTTTAGGGGTGATCTTATAGAAGTCTATAAAATCATGAGGGGCAGAGATAAGGTAGATAGTGAAAATCTTTTCCAAAAGGTAGGGGATTCTATAACGAGGGAGTATAGATTTAAGGTGAGAGGGGAGAGAGACAAAAGGGTCCAGAGGGGCAATTTTTCACTCAAAGTGTGGTGAGTGTCTGGAACGAGCTGCCAGAGGCAGTAGTAGAGGCGGGTACAATTTTGTCTTTTAAAAAGCATTTGGACAGTTACATGGGTAAGATGGGTATAGGGGGATATGGGCCAAGTGCAGGCAATTGGGCCTAGCTCAGTGGTATAAACTGGGCGACATGGACATGTTGGGCCGAAGGGCCTGTTTCCATGTTGTTAGCTTCTCTGATTCTAAGATTCTATGATTTTAGCTCCTTCTTAAATATATTCAGTAACTTGGCCTCCACAGCCTTCTATGGTGGAGAATTCCACAGGTTCACCGCCCTGTGAATGATGTCATTTCTCCTCATCTCAGTCCCAAATGAATTATCCCGTATCCTGAGACTGTGATCCATGGTTCTGGACCCCCACACCCAGCCACGGGAAACATCCTCTCTGAATCAAGTCGGTCTGGACCTATCAGAATTTAATATGTTTCAATGAGATCCGCTCTCATTCTTCTAAACTCGAGTGAATACAGGCCGAATCGACCCAATCTTTCCTCACACGACATTCCTGCCATCCCAAGAATCAGTCGGGTGAACCTTCGCTGCACTCCCTATATGGCAAGTTTCTCCTTTCCTCGGTAAGGAGACCAAAACTTCACACAATACACCAGATGCGGTCTCACCAAGGCCCTGTATAACTGCAGTAAGACATCCTTGCTCCTGCACTCAAACCCTCTTGCAACCAAGGCCAACATACCATTTGTCTTCCGAACTGCTTGCCACACCTGCATGTTTGCTTTCAGTGATTGGTGTACAAGGATAGCTAAGCCCCTTTGAAAATCAACATTCCTCAATCTATCATCATTTAAATAATGCTTTCCCTTTCCGTTTTTCCTTCCGAAGTGGATAACTTCACATTTATCCACATTATATTGCATCTGCCATGAATTTGTCCACTCACTCAACTTGTCCAAATCGCCTTGAAGCATCTTTGCATCCTTCTCACAATTCACGATCCCATCTAGTTTTGTGTCGTCAGCAAATTGGAAATAATACATTTGGTTCCCTCATCCAAATTATTGATATATATTGTGAATAGCTGGGGCCCAAGCACTGATCCCTGTGGTATCCTACTAGTCACTGCCTGCCACACAGAAGATACCCATGTATTCCTACTCTCCGTTTCCTTTCTGTTAACCAATTTTCAATCCATGCCAGTACATTACCACCAATCCCATGTGATTCAATTTTGCACACTAACCTCTTATGTGGGAATTTATCAAAGGCATTCTGAAAATCCAAATAAACCACATCCACTGGTTCTTCTATCTCTATTCTACCAGTTACAACCTCAAAAAACTCCAGTCGGTTTGCAAACAGGATTTCCATTTCATAAATTCACGTTGACTTTGTCCAATCCCGTTGATATTTTCTAAGTGTCCTGTCATCATATCCTTTATAACAGACTTTAGCATTTTCCCTACGACTGATGTTGGACTAACCTTTCTGTAGTTCCCTGTTTTCTCTCTCCCTCCCTTTTCAATAGTGGTTTTACATTTGCCACCCTCCAATCTGCAGAAACCGTTGCATAATCTATAGTATTTTGGAAGAAGACAATTAATGCATCCACTATTTCCATGGCGACCTCTTTTAGTACTCTCGGATGCAGATTTTCAGTACCTGGGGATTTATCGGCTTTCAGCCCCATTAATTTCTCGAGCACTATCTTTTTTAAGAATACTAATTTCCTTTCACTGCACCTTCTCACTAGTCCCTTGGTTGCCGAGCATTTCTGGGGAGTTATTTGTGTCCTCTTCCGTGAAGACAGAACCAAAGTATTTGTTTAATTGCTCTGCCATTTCCTTGTTCCCCATTATAAATTCTCCCGTTTATGACAGGAAGGGACCTTCACTAATCGTTTCCCTTTTACGTACTTGTAGCAGCTTTTACAGTCCACTTATGTGTTCCTTGCAAGTTTAATTTCATATTTTATTTTTCCCCTCTTAATCAATCTCTTGTTGCCATTTTGCTGAATTCTAAACTGCTGCCAATCCTCAGCCTTGCTACTTTTTCAGGCAACTTTATATGACTCCTCTTTGGATCTAATGCCATCCTGAATTTCTTTTCTTATCCATTGTTGGGCCGCTTTCCCTTTAGTTTTTTTTTGCACCAGGAACGAATGTATAATTGTTGCAATTCATGCATTCGTTCCTTAAATGTTAGCCATTGTCTATCCACCGTCATGCCTGTTAATGAAGCTTCCCAATCTTTCATAGCCAACTCACTCCTCATACCTTCGTAGTCTCCTTTGTTTGCATTAAGGACCCTAGTTTCGGATTGGACGACTCCACTTTCAATCTTAATGAAGAATTTTTCAATGTTATGGTCACTCTTCCCTAAAGTACCCTGCACAACAAGATAATTAATGAACACCTTCCCATTGCACAATACCCAATCTAGGATAGCCTGTTCCCTGTTTGGCTCCTCAACGTACTGCTCTGAGAAACCATCTCTTGCACACTGTAGGAATTCATCCTCCACAGTATTATGACCAGTCTTTTTGTAGATTAAAGTCACCCATGATTACTGTAGTACCATTGTTATATGCATCTCTAATTTCCCCATTGATTCCATCCTCTATATTAACACTACAGTTTGGAGGCCGACAGAAAACTCCCAACTGTGTTTTCCGCCCCTTGGTGGTTCTTTACTCCACCCAGACTGATTCTACATCTTGATTTTCTGAGCAAATATCATTTCTCACTATTGCTCTGATTTCACCCTTTACCATCAACGCCATACCACCTCCTTTGCATTTTTGACTATCCTTCCGAAATATCGAATATCGTTCGATATTCAGCTCCCAGCCTTGGTCACGCTGCAGCCATGGCTCTGTGATTGCAATTATATCATATCTGTTTACATCTTTTTGCGATGTTAATTCATCTACCTTATTACGAATGCTTCGTGCATTCAGACACAGTGCATTTAGAATTATATTTTTAACATTTTAAGACATCTTAACATGTTTTTATACTCTGGCCCTTTTTGATTATTTTCATTTTCTCTTACCCTGACCCTATTTGTCACTGCAGTCTTTTCTTTGCACGCTCTGTCTTTCCCTTTCCCTGACACAATCTGGTTATCCTAACTCCAAATCACATTCCTGCACTGCTTCCTTGTCTTTTCTATTTAGCATTCTAGATTTCTCTCGCACTATCTACCTCCCGAGTTATTCGTTTCGCTAGAACTCTCGTCCCAACATCGTTCAGGTGTAGTCTGTCCCAACAGAACAGCTCTCTCTTTCCCCAGTACTGGGGCCAGTCCCGCTCGAATCGAAACCACTTTCTCCCACACCAATCTTTGAGACACACATTCATCTCCCTGATCCTATTGACCCTCTGCCAATTTGCTCGTCGCTCAGGTACTAGGACAGAGATTATTACATTTGTTGTTCTGCTTTTTAATTTAGTCCCGAGCTGCTCAAACACTCTCAGCAGAACCTTTTTCTTCGTCCTACCTATGTCGTTGGTACCTACGTGGACCATGACACCTGGATCCTCCCCCTCCCACTCCAATTTCTTCTCCAGCCCTGAGGAGATGTCCTTAACCCTGGCACCGGGTAGGTAACATAGCCTTCGGGACTCATGCTCCTGGCTGCTGAGAACAGTGTCCGTCCCCCTAACTGTAATGTCGCCTACTACAACCACCTTCCTTTTTACTCCCCACAGTTGAACGGTTTTCCGTACCACCGTGTCGTTGTCAGTTTGCACATCCTCCACACAATCCCCGCACTTGTCCACAAGAGTTTCAAGAACCTCAAATCTATTGGACAATCGCACTGTTTGAGGCTCCAGCTATACTACCTCCTGGATCCACGTACCTGACTCACTCGCAGTCACACTCTTCTGTCCATGACCTCGTGTCAATTCTAAAGTATTTAATATAAGTGGTGTGGCTGCCTCCTGGAGGAAAAGGTCCAGGTAGCTTTCTCCCTCCCTGATATCTCGCAATGCCCGCAGCTCGGACTCGAGCTCCTCAATTCGCAGCCAAAGTTCCTCGAGCCGCAGACACTTACCGCAGATGTCGTCGCCCTGGACAAAAATATCCTCACGCTCCCACATATTGCTGCAGCAACGCATCTCCTGTTCTCCCATTGTTTTACGTATATAATTAATTAATTTAGTGTTAATCAAATTATTGACCGCGTTTATTTTATTAGATTAATTAAATTAAGTTTAGTTTTCAACATTTAGCAAAATGGGAAATGTTAACTTAAAACTTAGCCCACAGTCACGACCAATCACTTACCTGCCTCACCAGTGACATCACATTGTATTTTACTCTTGTTGCAGGTCTGCTGCTTTTCGCCCCGCTCTCGGGCCTCGGTCTGCTGCTGCTTTTATCCCCGCTCTCGGGCCTCGGTCTGCTGCTGCTTTTATCCCCGCTCTCGGGCCTCGGTCTGCTGCTGCTTTTATCCCCGCTCTCGGGCCTCGGTCTGCTGCTGCTTTTATCCCCGCTCTCGGGCCTCGGTCTGCTGCTGCTTTTATCCCCGCTCTCGGGCCTCGGTCTGCTGCTGCTTTTATCCCCGCTCTCGGGCCTCGGTCTGCTGCTGCTTTTATCCCCGCTCTCGGGCCTCGGTCTGCTGCTGCTTTTATCCCCGCTCTCGGGCCTCGGTCTGCTGCTGCTTTTATCCCCGCTCTCGGGCCTCGGTCTGCTGCTGCTTTTATCTCTGCTCTCGGGCATCGGTCTGCTGCTGCTTTTATCCCCGCTCTCGGGCCTCGGTCTGCTGCTGCTTTTATCTCTGCTCTCGGGTCTCGGTCTGCTGCTGCTTTTATCCCCAATCTCGGTCTGTTGCTGCTGCTCAGGTCCGCTGCCGCTCTGCGGAAAAACGTTCGAAAAACAAGGCAAAGCAGCATCTCCTTCCCCCACTGCACCGAACTTCCACAATTACCAAACTCTCAAATTGCTCACTCCGTGCCCGCTGCTTGACACGAATGTTCCCCTTTCACACTCAATTGCAATAATGGCTCTTTGTTCTCGTGCGCTTGCAGAAGGAAGTTCAACGTCATGGTAACAGACAGGAGCTGAGAATGAGCATTACTTCACTCTCGCAGATAATTGTTAATGAACTTTCAGGAACTTGCTCGAATTCCGTTACAGGATCCCTGCTGATGCTGCTGTTGCCCCGGTGAACCCCACAAGTAATACTGCAGTTACCTTCAACAGGTTTCATTTTCCTTCATTTTATTTTATTTCATATCATTGCCCAACATCTCCCATTTTTCAGATTACCAGAAAGAAGGACTTTCTAATACAGAGAATGATTTGAAATTTCGATTTAGTTATGAGAAGAATCTTTGGTTTGATTTAATTTTATCTAATATGTAACCAATCTGCGAATCAGTGACCAGGTAGATTTCAGGAGAGTTTTCAGTTCTTCTCTGAATTTCCGCTGGGTCGCTGCATAAATACATGTATTTGTGCAGCAACTCAAATACTAGAGCAGATATCTGCTTTCAATGGCGATATATCCAGTGTCTGAATAATCACCTTGGTAATATATGGTGCCCGAAAACTTGGTGGTAATAAAACTCATGGCAGATTAAATCCACAACAGTATAAAACTGCCCGATATAGTGAAGAGTAAAATGATGGATCTCCTTCGGTTCTCCATCTCTGGGTCACTCTGATTGTTAGTGCTGTGACCCCGGAGTTCCCTGCGGGCCCTATTGGCCACTAAGGTTCTTCTCACGGTCAAAGAATTAAACAGGGCTATGCAAGTAAAGGGAAGCAATGGTACTGACAGAGTCTGGATCCAGCTGTATGCTTCCCATGCAGGTAATGTAAAAACGTCCACCTTTGGCCAGCATCCCCACTGCACATTGTTAATTATTCGTTCAGGTTCATATGAAAACAACATAGGAACTCCGTTCAAATAAGCCAGCACAGTGACCGTTCCGATAACCACGGTTGCCGTTCTCTTCGTCCAATACTTCCCTTTAAACTCTTGAAAGCAAATCGACACAAATCGGTCAAATGAAAACGAAACTGTAAACCATACCGACATATCAAGTATGACAAAATAAACGTACAGAAGGAATTTACAAACGGCAGTGTAGGACAGGAATGAATATGGAAAGTGATAATTGAATATCTGATGGCATATTACGTTGAAGATCATGACCAGTAGATCTGCTGTTGCCATGGCCACCATGTAGACAGAGACACATTTGGAAAGGCCGCAATTTCCTCGGGAGAGAATCACAATTGTCACTAAATTTGCTGTAAGAAAGAGGGAGAAGAGGAAAGTTACTGGGGACACTCAGGTTGAATCTCACTGTATATATTTGAAATGTTCAGCTGTGTTGCTCCTTACGGTGATGTTCACGGGCTCCTTTTTAACGGAGAGCATTAGCGAGAATGTTAAAAAGAAAGAAAACTTTCCACAGAAAAAATAGAGGGATAAACATCGCTGGTCCGAGATTTCCAAGAAGTGTCTGGAAATGGGGAGCATCTGGAGAATGAGGATTGGGGGAGGTAAGCGAGTGACCTTGTTGATTTTTGAAAGTCAATAAGTAACCAGATTCTCTGTCATCCATCCAGATATATATTTCGGAGCAGCGTTGAGCGCTGAGCTCACACCGCCATGAAGGTTTCACCACGGATTCCACCCACTCAAATTTCTCAGTTATCCCCTGAATTGGTGCAACTAATTTCTCCACGCACTCCGCCCAGGCGATGGTTAACCTCAGATGGTAAAGACCAAAATCTACCCCGGAATATCCCAGAGGACGCTGCAGGAGAGCAGATTGGCACCTGGAGAAACCCGCAAAGTTTCTTTCCAGCAGGAGGCATCAGATGTGGTTGAAACAAATGTTTCACAAAGTATCTTTTAAAGTCACCGGTTGGATGGAGATGTCTTTAATCCAAGTAATTACCCACATTAAGCAGAGTGATCATAGAATCACAGACCCACACACCGATACAGTATAGAAGCAGGCCATTCAGCCCATCGTGCTGTTCGTAATTAAATTGGTGCAATGCAATCAGGCAACACAATCTTCAGTGAGCTGACTACTGTGCAATAGAAGGGCGTCACCCGCCCTCCTGAAGTCAAGCGAGAAAATACGGGCACCCATTGTCTCCGATTTATCGACTCGAATAGAGTCTTGCCTGCAGCCCGCACTCGTTGGGAAAGAACTGATATTTATCACTTTTTCCCAGCGACTCTGTGATTTACAATGATTTTATTATCGGGAATCTGTAACATTATGAAACAGGCACCAAAGCGGTCACATAGTCAACAGCTATTAAACATTAGGATACAATGTCTTACCCGGAACACCAAAGGATGCGAGAATAGGGTAGTAAATATCTTTTATCAGTAGAATTGCTGCCCGTCCCAATTTTGGAAGAGCAGGTGAATTCCGTCCAGCTTTATGGTTCACACTGACGAATGTCCGAGATCCATAACTGCTCCCACTTTATAGATCAATCAGTGCCACGATGAGAAAAACATGTTACATAATCTTGATATTAGTTACTGTCACTAAACAAATAAGGGGAGATCTTATGTTTAAGCGCACCCGGCAGTGCCAATCGGGAAATAATGTACTTCCATCCTTGAAATTCGCTCCAAAAAATGAATGAACGGAAAGTAACCCCAAAGGGAATGTGCTCGTTCTTAGATCCCTGCGGGTCCTTATAATAATTCGTTGAAATCTTCCTTCTTCTATTATAAAATTAAAATTGTTTTTTAATGTGATTTTCACCGGTGATGATTCGTCTCCAACATGACTGGTGGTGACCCTACTCTAACATTAATTATGGTGATCCTGGTGTAAAATCACTGGTGGTGATCCGACTCTAACATTCTCCGGCATCGGACCACGAGGCACCGGACACGACAAAGGCAAGCCGAGCCCTGTCGACCCTGTAAAGTCCTGCTCGCGAACCTCAGGTGACTTTTGCCAAAATTGGGAGAGCTGTCCCACAGACTAGTCAAGCAACAGCCTGACATAGCCATACTCACAGAATCATACCTTTCAGCCAACGTCCCAGACTCTTCCATCACCATCCCTGGGTATGTCCTGTCCCACCGGCAGGACAGACCCAACAGAGGTGGCGGTACAGTGATATACAGTCAGGAGGGAGTGGCCCTGGGAGTCCTCAACATTGACTCTGGACCCCATGAAATCTCAAGTCATCAGGTCAAACATGGGCAAGGAAACCTCCTGCTGATTACCACCTTCCGCTCTCCCTCAGCTGATGAATCAGTCCTCCTCCATGTTGAGCACCACTTGGAGGAAGCACTGAGGGTAGCAAAGGCACAGAATATACTCTGAGTGGGGGATTTCAATGTCCATCACCAAGAGTGGCCAGGTAGCACCACGACTGACCGAGCTGGCCGAGTCCTGAAGAACATAGCTGCCAGACTGGGCCTGCGGCAGGTGGTGAGCGAACCAACACGAGGGGAAAACTTATTTGACCTCGTCCTTAACAAATCTACCTGAGGCAAATGCATCTGTCCATGACAGAATTGGTAGGAGTGATCACCGCACATTACGCGTGGAGACGAAGTCCCGTCTTCGCACTGAGGACACCATCCAACGTGTTGTGTGGCACTATCACCGTGCTAAATGGGATAGATTCAGAACAGATCCAACAGCTCAAAACTCGGCATCCATGAGGTGCTGTGGGCCATCAGCAGCAGCAGAATTGTAGTCCGGCACAATCTGAAACCTCATGGCCCGGCATATTCCTCATTCGACCAGAACCAACAAGCCAGGCGATCAACCCTGGTTCAATGAGGAGTGCAGAAGCGCATGCCAGGAGCAGCACCGGGCGTACCTAAAAATCAGGCGCCAACCTGGTGAAGCTACAACTCAGGACTACATGCATGCTAAACAGCGGAAGCAAAATGCTATTGACAGAGCTATGCGATTCCACAAACAACGGATCAGATCAAAGCTCTGCAGTCCTGCCACATCCATTCGTGAATGGCGGTGGACAATTAAACAACGAACGGGAGGAGGAGGCTCTGCAAACATCCCCATCCTCAATGATTGTAAACAATTTTACAACACCAAGTTATAGTCCAACAAATTTATTTTAAATTCCACAAGCTTTCGGAGGCTTCCTCCTTCGTCAGGTGAACGGTGTAGAAATGAAATTTTCGAATCCTTCGCATTTGAAAATCACAGAACAATGCCTGGTGATTACTGCCCGTTGCCAAGGGAATCACAGTGAGCAGACAGAAAGGTGTCACCGATAAAGGCCACCGAATATACAAACCCCCCCAAAAAAGAGAGAGAGAGAGAGAGAAGGAAGACAGTCAATGACCCGTTATATTAAAAACAGATAACATTTGTTCGCTGGTGGGGTTACGTGTAGTGCGACATGAACCCAAGATCCCGGTTGAGGCCGTCTGCATGGGTGCGGAACTTGGCTATCAATTTCTGCTCGACGATTTTCCGTTGTCGTGTGTCTCGAAGGCCGCCTTGGAGTATGTTTACCCGAAGGTCGGTGGCTGATGTTTGGCGATTGTTGCGCGGTGTCCGTTCATCCGTTGTCGCAGCGTCTGCATGGTCTCGCCAATGTACCATGCTCTGGAGCATCCTTTCCTGCAACGTATGAGGTAGACAACGTTGGCCGAGTCACAGGAGTATGAACCATGCACCTGGTGGGTGGTGTCCTCTTGTGTGATGGTGGTATCTGTGTCGATGATCTGGCATGTCTTGCAGAGGTTGCCGTGGCAGGGTTGTGTCGTGTCGTGGACGCTGTTCTCCTGAAAGCTGGGTAATTTGCTGCGAACGATGGTCTGTTTGAGGTTGGGTGGCTGTTTAAAGGCGAGTAGTGGAGGTGTGGGGATGGCCATAGCGAGGTGTTCGTCATCATTGATGACATGTTGAAGGCTGCGGAGAACACGGCGTAGTTTCTCCGCTCCGGGGAAGTACTGGACGACGAAGGGTACTCTATTGGTTGCGTCCCGTGTTAGTTTTCTGAGGAGGTCTATGCGATTTTTCGCTGTGGCCCGTCGGAACTGTCGATCGATGAGTCGAGCATCATATCCCGTTCTTGCTAGGGCGTCTTTCAGCGTCTGTAGGTGTCCATCGCGTTCCTCCTCGTCTGAGCAGACCCTGTGTATTCGCAGGGCCTGTCCATAGGGGATGGCCTCTTTGACGTGGTTAGGGTGGAAGCTGGAAAAGTGGAGCATATTGAGGTTGTCCGTGGGCTTGCGGTAGAGTGAGGTGCTGAGGTGCCCGTCTTTGATGGAGATTCGTGTGTCCAAGATAGAAACTGATTCTGAGGAGTAGTCCATGGTGAGCTTGATGGTGGGATGGAACTTGTTGATGTTATCGTGTAGTCTCTTTAGTGATTCCTCACTGTGGGTCCATAGAAAGAAAATGTCGTCGATGTATCTGGTGTATAGCATTGGTTGGAGGTCCTGTGCAGTGAAGAAGTCCTGCTCGAACTTGTGCATGAAAATGTTGGCGTATTGGGGTGCGAATTTGGTCCCCATGGCTGTTGCGTGTGTTTGGGTAAAGAACTGGTTATCGAAGGTGAAGACATTGTGATCCAGGATGAAGCGGATGAGTTGTAGGATGGCGTCTGGAGATTGGCTGTTGTTGGTGTTGAGTATTGATGCTGTCGCAGCGATGCCGTCATCATTGGGGGATACTGGTGTAGAGTGCCGAGACGTGCATCGTGGTGAGAAGTGTTCCTGGTTCAACAGGTCCGTGGGTACTGAGTTTTTGTAGGAAGTCTGTAGTGTCGCCACAGAAGCCAGGGGTTCCATGCACGATGGGTTTCAGGATGCCCTCGATGTATCCAGAGAGGTTCTCACACAGGGTTCCGTTGCCTGATACGATAGGACGTCCGGGTGTGTTGGCTTTGTGTATCTTTGGGAGGCAGTAGAAGTCTCCCACGCGGGGAGTACGTGGGATGATGGCGGAGTCCAGCACATGAGTGCAGAAGACAAGGCTTAAGCGTTTACAATGTTCCTCAGCCAGAAGTGCAGAGTGGATGGCCCATCTCGGCCTCTTCCCGATATCCCGAACTTCACAGAAGCCAGTCTTCAGCCAATTAGATTCACTCCACGTGATATCAAGAAACGGCTGAGTGCACTGGACACAGCAAAGGCAATGGGCCCCGACAACATCCCGGCAGTCGCGCTGAACACTTGTGCTCCAGAACTAGCTGCGCCTCTCGTCAAGCTGTTCCAGTCCAGCTACATCACCGGCATCTACCCGATAATGTGGAAAATTGCGCAGATATGTCCTGTTCACAAAAAGCAGGACAAATCCAATCCGGCCAATTACCGCCCCATCAGTCTACTCTCAATCATCAGCAAAGTGATGG
The DNA here is from genome assembly GCF_035084215.1 of Heptranchias perlo. Taxonomy (NCBI): domain Eukaryota; kingdom Metazoa; phylum Chordata; class Chondrichthyes; order Hexanchiformes; family Hexanchidae; genus Heptranchias; species Heptranchias perlo. The sequence goes on from NW_027139548.1 coordinate 7,716,270, forward strand.
AAGGTGTCGTCGACAGTGCTATCATGTGGCACTTACTCACCAATAACCTGCTCACCGATGCTCAGTTTGGGTTCCGCCAGGACCACTCGGCTCCAGACATTACAGCCTTGGTCCAAACATGGGCAAAAGAGCTGAATTGCAGAGGTGAGGTGAGAGAGACTGCCATTGAAATCAAGGCAGCATTTGACCGAGTGCGGCACCAAGAAACCCTGGTAAAATTGAAGTCAATGGCAATCATGAGGAAAACTCTCCAATGGCTGGAATCACACCGAGCACAAAGGAAGATGGTCGTGGCTGTTGGAGGCCAATCATCTCAGCCCCAGGGCATTGCTGCAGGAGTTCCTCAGGGCAGTGTCTTGGGCCCAACCATCTTCAGCTGCTTCATCAATGACCTTCCATCTATCATAAGGTCAGAAATGGGGATGTTTGCTGATGATTGCACAGTGTTCAGTTCCATTCGCATCCCCACAGATAATTAAACAGTCCGTGCCCACATGCAGCAATATCTGGACAACCTCCAGGCTTGGACTCATAAGTGGCAAGTTATATTTACGCCAGTCAATTGCTAAGCAATGACTATCTCCAACAAGAGAATGTCTAACCACCTCCCCTTGACATTCAATGGCATTACCATCACCGAATCCCCCACCATCAAAATCCTGGGGTCATCATTGAACACAAACTTAACTGGACCAGCCATATAAATACTGTGGCTACGAAAGCAGGTCAGAGGCTGGGTATTCTGCGACGAGTGACTCACCTCCTGACTCCCCAAGCCTTTCCACCATCGACAAGGCACAAGTCTGGAGTACTCTCCATTTGCCTGGATGAGTGCAGCTCCAACACACTAAAGAAGCTCGACACCATTCAGGAAAAAGCAGCCCAATGGATTGGCACCCCATCCACCACCCAAAACTTTCACTCCCTTCACCACCGGCGCAATGTGGCTGCAGTTTGCACCATCCACAGGATGCACTGCAGCAAATCGCCGAGGCGTCTTCGACACAAACCCGCGACCTCTACCACCTAGAAGGACCAAAGCAGCAGGAACAAGGGAACAACTATATCTGCACCTTCCCCTCCAAGTCACACACCGTCCCGACTTGGAAATATATCACCGTTGCTTCATCGTCGCTGGGTCACAATCCTGTCACTCCCTTCCTATCAGCACTTTGGGAGAACATTCATCACATGTTCACAACGGTTCAAGAAGGCAGCTCAGCAGCACCTTCTCAAAGGCAATTATGGTTGGGCAATAAATGCGAGCCTTACCAGCGACGCCCACATCCCATGAACGAATAAAAAAACCTGCCGATCAGAGTTGGTACAAGGCCTGCGAGGGTGCATGCTCCAAGATTCTTCTGAAGCACGAGAGACCTTGGTGCATGAGGTGGATAGAAGGAGGGACAGCCTATATCTGCAGAACGGGAGGCGGGGGGCGGAGGTGCAAGAGGCCCTCCAGTCATATATCCAAAAGGCAGCGGGTGGCAGTGCGGGACAAAGTCAATGTCAGTAACACAGCATCATGAACATGGATGCCGTACAGGTGGAACATCAATGCTTTGACATAAGTGGGCAAGGTGAGTGAGGTCAACAGTCAACTGGCGTCAACGTGCACAAAGGATTGGGAGAGACGGATAGCATTACCGTCAGAAATTGTACAGTATTGGATGGGATGAAACTAAGAGAGGTTTCGAGAAGGTCTAGGATACGTTTAGAGTGCGTGTGCACCTTTCCTTTGTGACGTGCGCCAGAAACCATCTTAGAACCATGGAAAGATACAGCACATAAGGGGGCCATTCGGCCCATCGTGTCCATCGCCGACTCGAAGGTTCCCATTCTAATCCCACCTTCCAGCACCCGGTCCGTAGCCCTGCAACTTACAGCACTTTAGGTGCAGGTTCAGGTACATTTGAAAAGAGTTGAGCGTCCATGCCTCTACCACAAATTCGGCAGCGAATTCCAGACACCCACCACCCTTTCAGTAAAAAAGGTTTTTCCTCATGCCAATCAGCTTAGATCAATGTCCTCTCGTTCTGAACTCTCCGCTCGGGGAAACAGCTACTTCCTGTCGACTCTATCTGGGCCCCTCATAATTTTGAAAACCTCTATCAAGTCTCCCCTCAGCCTCCTCTGCTCGAAGGAAAACAACCACAGACTATCCAATCTTTCCTCGCAGCTGCAATTTTCAAGCACTGGTAACATTCCTGTAAATCATGTCTGCACTCCCTCCATAGCAATTACGCCCATCCAGAAATGTGGTGACCAGAACTGCGCACAATACTCCAGCTGTGGCCTTACCAGTGTTTTATACAGTCCCATCATTACATCCCTGCTTTTGTATTCTATATCTCGGCTAATAACGGAGAGCATTCCGTATGCCTTCTTCACAACCTTATTTATCTGTACTGCCACGTTCAGGGACCTGTGCATATGCACTCCAAGGTCTCTCACTTCCTCTACCCCTCTCAATATATTCCCATTTACAGCGTTTTACGTTTTACTGTTTGCCCTCCCGATGTGCATTACCTCACACTTCTCCGGATTGAAGTCCATTTGCCACTTTTCTGCCCACTCCACCAACCCATTGATATCTTCTTGGAGTCTACAGGTATCCTCTTCACTATCAACTCAACGGCCAATTTTTGTTTCGTCGGCAAATTTGCCAATCATGCCCCCCACATTCAAGTCCAAATCATTAATATATACGACAAACAGCAAGGGACCCAACGCTGAGCCCTGTGGCACACCACTGGACACGGATTTCCACTTGCAAAGACATCCATCGACTGTTACCATTTGTTTCCTGCTAATGAGCAAATTTTGGATCCAATTCGCCACATTTCCCTGTATCCCATGGGCTTTTACCTTGCTGACCCGTCTGCCATGTGGGACCTTGTCAAATGCCTTTCTAAAATCCATGTAGACAACATCCACTACACCACCCTCATCAATCCTCCTTGTCACTTTCTCAAAAAATTAAATCAAACTTGTAAGGCATGACCTTCCCTGAACAAATCCATGTTGACTATCCCTGATTAAACCATGCCTTTCCAAGTGACAGTTTATCCTATCTCTCAGTATTGATTCTAATAGTTTGCCCACCACCGAGGTAAGACTGATCGCCCTATTATTGTTCGGCTTTCCCTTGTACCCTTTTGAAACAATGGTACTACGTTTGCAGTCTTCCAGTCCTCGGGTACCTCCCCTGTATCTCGTGGGGATTGGAAAATGATCCGCTGTTTCCTCCCTGGCTTCCTTCAATAGTCTAGGAAACAATCCATCCGGCCCTGGTGACTGTCAACTTTCAAGGATTCCAGTCCCTCTAATACTTCCTCTCTCGTTCTGTTTACCTTATCCAATATTTCACACCTCTGGCCTGGATCATCCCTTTCTCTTGTGATTACAGAGAGAAAATATTCATTTAAATCCCTACCCACATCCTGTGCTTCTGCACACAAGTTACCCTTAACATCCCTGATAGGTCCTACCATTTCCTTAGATATCCTCTTGTTCTTAATGTACTGATAAAACAAATTTGGGTTTTCTTTATTCTTGCTGGCTAATATTTATTCATGCCCTCTCTTTGCTTTCCTTATTTCCTTTTTTACGTCATCCCTGTACTTTCTATACTCCTCTAAGCTTTCTGCAGTATTTAGTTTTCTGTGACAATCATAAGCCTTCTTTTTCTGCCTCATCTTGCCCCGTATACTTCTAGAAAACCAGGGGGCTCGAAATTTGGCAGTCCCACCCTTTTTCTTTGAGTGGACGTGTCTGCATTTAACCCGTAGAATTTCACTTTTTAATGCCTCTCACTGGCTTGCCACTGATTTCTCCTCAAGTAGTTGTGTCCAGTCCACTTCTGCCAAAAAGCGAAAAACAGTTACACAGGGCAGGAAGAGTTCAGTGTAACTTCCACCACCTGAATAACAGTCACACAGGGCAGGAAGAGTTCAGTGTAACTTCCACCACCTGAATAACAGTCACACAGGGCGGGAAAAAGTTCTGTGTAAGTTCCACCACCTGAATAACAGTCACACAGGGCAGGATGAGGTTCAATGTCCTGACAACAAGTCGAGATAAGTCAAAGCACTCTTCCAAATTCATTCCTTCATCACTCATACAGACTTTAATCCCGTTCTAACAAAACATACTCTTTCTCTGTCCACACTTGGGTGTGAGGGAAACTCTCTTATCAAAGAGGCCAGCACTGCTAACACTCAATCGCACTCTGGAAAATCATACTGCCTTCAACAAGGGCGTCTGCTTATCTTTAAGGAGACTTCACGTAACAGGACAATTCACCTCGATCTCTCATCATCATGGGATGCCTGGGTTCATATGGGGCAAGTGTCCCAGTCACTCACCTGCCGACAACATTCTCTTATCTCCCTCCAAAGGAAATGTTTACCCACATCCAGCGTAAGAGGAATTCAACTGGGGAGTATAAGAACTGTTACTGAAAGCCATGAGTCCACAGTACAGGGGTAGCTGAGCACGAACACTGATAACTCTGAGTCCACAGTACAGGAGGTGTGGAGCACGAACACTGATAGCCCTGAGTCCTCAGTGCAGGGGTTGCTGAGCACGAACACTGATAACCCTGAGTCCACCACACAGGGGGTGTGGAGCACCGACACTGATGACCCTGAGTCCACTGTACAGGGGGTGTGGAGCACGAACACTGATAGCCCTGAGTCCACAGTACAGGGGGTGTGGAGCACGAACACTGATAGCCATGAGTCCACAGTACAGGGGTTGCTGAGCACCAACACTGATGACCCTGAGTCCACAGTACAGGGGGTGTGGAGCACCAACACTGATGACCCTGAGTCCACAGTACAGGGGGTGTGGAGCACCAACACTGATAACCCTGAGTGCACAGTACAGGGGGTGTGGAGCACCAACACTGATAACCCTGAGTCCACAGTACAGGGGGTGTGGAGCACCAACACTGATGACCCTGAGTCCACAGTTCAGGGGGTGTGGAGCACCAACACTGATAACCCTGAGTCCACAGTACAGGGGGTGCTGAACACCAACACTGATAACCATGTGTCGACAGTACAGGAGGTGCTGAGCACAGTCACTGATAACTATGAGTCCACAGTACAGGTGGTGCTGAGCACCAACACTGATAGACCAGAGGCCACAGTACATAAGAACATAAGAACATAAGGGATAGGAGCAGGAGTAGGTCATTTGGCCCTTCGAGCCTGCTCCGCCATTCGATGAGATCATGGCTGATCTGATTCTGTCCTCAACTCCACTTTCCCACCTCTTCCCCATATCCTTTGACTCCCTTGCTGATCAAAAATTTGTCTAACCGAGCCATGAATATATTCAAGACTCAGTGTCCACAGCTCTTTGGGCAAAAAATTCCGAAGGTTCAATAACTTCTCAGAGAAGAATTTTCTCCTCATCTCAGTTTTAAACGGGCGACCCCTTATTCTGAGACAATGCCTCGAGTTCGAGATTCCACGATGAGGGGAAATATCCTCTCAGAATTGACGCTGTCAAGCTCCCTCAGAATCTTATATGTTTCACTAAGATTTCCTCTCATTCTTCCAAACTCCAGTAGGTATCAACCCAACCTGCTCAATCTTTCCTCATCAGAAAACCCTTCCATACCTGGAACCAACCTTCTGCACCTTCTCTGTATTGCTTCCAATGCAAGTATATCCTTCCTTAAATAAGGGGACCAAAACTGCACGCAGTGCTCCAGGTTTGGTCTCACCAGCGCCCTGCACAGTTGAAGCAAGACTTCCCTGCTTTTATACTCCCTCCCCATTGAAATAAAGGCGAATATTCCATTTGCCTTCCCAATTAGCTGCTGCACCTGTATGCTAACTTATTGTGTTTCATGCACTAGGACACCCAAATCCCGCTATACAGCAACATTCTGTAGTATTTCTCATAGAATCAGAGAAAATTTAATGCACAGAAGGAGGTAATTCAGCCCATCAGGAAAGGCCTACTTCAACGGGATGAGACAGAGACTGTCCACAGGAATCTGGGCAAATCTGTTCATGGGTCAAACGGCAAAAGGTCAGTGGGAGGTCTTCAAAAAAGAATTGAACGTGATGTAGAACCGATTTATACCACTTGTGTCAATAGCTCTACTTGGCACAAAAAAATAGCCATGGACAACAAAAGAGGTAAGGGACAACATCAAAGTAAAAGAAATAGCATACAGAAATTTTAAAAATAGCGCAAATCCTGGCAACTGGGAGAGATACAAAGAGTAGCAAAGGGTGACAAAACAGATAGTAAGAGCTACAAAAAGAGAGTATGAAAAGAAACTTGCAAGGGATATCAAAATCAACACTTCTAAATCAACAGTTATATTAGGAAAAAGAGGGTGGTCAAGAGCAATGTGGACCCCTTCAAACTGATGATGGTGATATTCTAAATGAAAATAAGGAAATAGCAGACAAGTTAAATAATAACTTTACGTCAGTGTTTAGAGTCGAAGAGGATCGCATGCCGGACACCCCAAGGAAACTAATTTTAAATCAGGGATTGGGGACTCACCATTATTAACGTAAGCAATTAAGCGTAATGAAGAAAATAATGGCACTAAAGAGTGACAAATCCCCAGGACCCGATGGCTTCCGTCACTGGGATTTAAATGAAGTCGGTCAGTGAATTGCAGGTGCCCTAACTGTAATATTCGAGATTTCTTTCGATTCTGGAAACATTCCTTTAGATTGGAAAATTGAACATGTCACTCCGCTATTTAAGAAAAGTGAGAGAGTGAAACCAAGCAATACACAGTGAATCCCCATACACACCTGACAGGATCCCGATAAATTGTGAATCACCATACACAGCTGACAGAATCCTGATACACACTGAATCCCCATAGACACCTGGAAGGATCCTGATACACTCCGAATCCCCATATACACCTGACAGAATACTGATACATTCTGTACCCCCATACACACCTGACAGGTTCCTAATACACTGTGAATCCACATACACACCTGACAGGATCCTGATAAACTGTGAATTGCCATGCACACCGGCAGAATCCTGATACACTATGAATTCCGACACACACCTGGCAGCATCCTGATACACTCTGAATTCCCATACACACCTGGCAGGATCCTGATACACTGTGAATCCCCATATACACCACACCTGGCAGGATCCTGATACACTGTGAATCCCCATATACACCACACCTGGCAGGATCCTGATACACTGTGAATCCCCATATACACCACACCTGGCAGGACCCTGATACACTGTGAATCCCCATACACACCTGGTCGGTTTCTGGTACGCAATCAAGTCCCATACACAGCTGACAGGACATTAATGTGTTACATGAGAATATGGACAGATGTTCATACAATATAACATTAAATCGTGGAGAAATATGAGGAAACGGTCATGTTCAGGGTGACGAGGAAGTTATTGGCTCACTTCCTAATGGAAGTGAAAGAGGGAACCATATTCTACTCAAAGAATATTCCTTTGATTCAGGAGTCTTTTTAGACCCAATGTAATGACTAACGGAATCTCCCAATCCTCCATTATAGGAAACTAAGACCAAAATGAACTAACGGAGTATAATTATTGGTGGTATAGTTCAATAAACTGTGACTGTTTTCGGTCTAACATTACACTGTGTAAAGTAGGCAGTATTTCTACTTCTGATTCCAATCGGTGATATGACATAACTGTTATAAAATCAGTTGAATGTACGTGTAAATTTGGAGAAAAAATGTTCGCAATTTTGAAATACAACATGACAGGAAAAGACGATTTAGCACAAATAAGCCTCACCCTGATAAAGCGATGATCCCACCTAGCCCTCCTCCAAGTGTATCCACAGAATCACATTCAATGGCCTGATCACCGCACTTACACTACCCTTTAGTGTACTTCCCTGGTAACTGGTCCTCCCGCTCTACTATCCTTGGTGAAAAAATTATCCTGACTCCCCTTCTTAATTTTGACTTTCAATTTTCTCCGTAATTAATTATTTTGGTAATTGTGAGCTTGTTTCCTGCACTAATTTTGTGAATTCCATTGAAACATTTCAACCCCAAAGTCTCTTGCCCAAACAAAATACATCAAACCATCTCGCCATTCCCCCAACCCAAACTCCTCGTACCTTAGATCATCTTTCTGATGCCCCTCTGTATTTTCAAAATGGCTGTAAACTTTACCTGTGCCAGCTGACGATAGAAGTGCGGATAATGTTCCCGTGTCCTGGAACAATAATAATTTAACTCCTGTCTATTCACAGTCTGTCCATCTCTTAGTGCACGCAATACCCCAGGTAATCCGCCCGAGTCCTGATACAATAACAGTGGAACCTCTATTAAGAGACGGAGAGGTTTAGGGAGGGAATTCCAGAGCTCAGGACCTAGGAATCTGCAAACATTGCCGCTAATGGTGGAGCGATCAAAACCGGGAATGCGCAAGAGGCCAGAATTGGATGAGCGCAGAGATCTCTTAGACTTTTAGAGCTGGAGGAGGTTACAGAGATGGGGATTGGGCGAGGCCATGGAGGGATTTGAAAACAATAGTGAGATCGAGTCTTTGCTGGACCCGGAGCCAATGGAGGTCAGCGAGCACGGGGTGATGGGTGAGGATGTGGGGTCGGAAGCTCATCTCAGGGTTCAATAGGCCGCCGATTGGAACTTCTGTTCATTCACAGTCTGTTGCTCACCGAATGCTCATAATATCTAAGATAACCTGCCCAAGGCCTGATACAATTACAATGGAACTTCTGTCCATTCATAAACTTTCTCCCTTCCAGCTCATACAAATACTCCAAATACCATTCACGGTATACCCCTCTCCCACTGATATCCAATGGTCTATTTCCTATTTCAGTAGAAAGTACAACTGAGGGTTTCAAAGATTGATCCAGTCGAACGTCTCCTGTCGTTTAATCAGAATCATGTGTGGATTTGGAATGAGATGTCTATAGTGCAGAGCAGGGCTGATAGTATTAACCATCAGAGGCAAAATATCACCTACATCCAACTCACCATGTTCAGTAAGTATTAGAATCAAGTGAGGATTTGACACTTTTCTCGGCCATTGTTCACATTCAAGCGAGATTTCCAATAACACAGTTTAATTTCCAAACGCACCTCTATTGAAGCTGTGAAATAAATCTTGCAACATTTTACCGAATAGTAAAATGATACTGAGAAGCTGTTTTTATGTCAATACAACTAACATTGAGAACTACTTCCTGACTGTTCCAATTGAAGATGAACAACAGAAACACATGGAAACACTGCGGGTTTAAACTGAAACACTGAGAGTGAACACGATCTTAACAAAGGAGAAGCTTAAGATTTTCCAGCTGGTTGATCGATACGCTGAACTAACGGTCATTTCTACTGTTCGAGATTGGACACTTATAGAACATGAACTGTTGGCAAGAGGCCGAGACCATGAAAAGTAGAGAGAGAAACATCTCCGGAGAGACCTGGAAAAAATCCGAACTGATCATTTGTTCGAGAGCAGTTTTTTTTTCCGGAGAAAATCCAAATCTGGGAATTCAGCAGCAGTGAATGTAGTCGCGGGGATTGGAAAAACAACAATAATTCAAAAAAATGTTTATGACTGGGCCATGGGAAAATATACCCACACTTTCAATTTGTTTTCAGTTTTAAATTTCGGGATATGAATGCTATTAACTGTAGAATAAACCGGAGGAATCTGATACTGGATGTGTATCCTTACTTCGGGAATATTCTGGAAGAGCTCTGGAAGAACCCAGAGGAGTTGCTGTTTACATTCGATGGTTTGGATGAATTCAAGGACAGTATCGATTTTGATGACAAACGGAGAAGTACGGAACCTCAGTACATGTGCACTGATCCCGAATGCTGGTGTGAAGTGTCTGACATTGTATACAGTTTAATACAGCACCAGCTGCTCCCAGGATGTTCAGTACAATGACCAGCCGCCCCACTGCATTACATGTATTGGAAAAGGCTGAGTTCAGTGTCTGGGCTGAAATCCTGGGATTTATTGGTGAAGAACGGAAGGACTATTTCAACAAGTGTTTTGAAGATCAGGTGGTGGCAGCAGCTGTTTTCAAACATGTGGAGGAGAACGAGATCCTGTACACCATGTGTTACAACCCTTCCTACTGCTGGATCCTCGGTCTGGCACTGGGTCCCTTCATACCAAGAGAAAGGAAACAGCAGCGAGTTCCCACGACCATCACCCAACTCCATATTGCCACTATAATTGCAACATACTGAAAAACCATGGCCGAGAGATTGTCTTCCCCCGTGATGTGTTCCTGAAGATCGGTGAGATGGCCTTCACAGGAGTCTCTGAGAAGACGATTGTGTTTAGAAGTGGAGATTTGATCAAGTACAATCTGCAGCCGTCCCAGTTTCTCTCTGGGTTTCTAATGGAACTTTTGGAAAGAGATGAATCTGCCCAGATTGTGGTGTACACATTCCCGCACCTCATCATCTGCTCTATAATATCCCAACACTGGACAAACAGGTGGCTCGAGGGGGGGGGGGTGGAGGAGCGAAATACGATTAAAATCACGAAGGAATTGGTACTCAGTAAATTAATGGGACTCAAGGCGGATAAATCCCCTGGACCTGATGACTTACATCCGAGGGTCTTGAGGGAAGTGGCAGTAGGGATTGTGGATGCTTTGGTAATAATTTTCCAAAATTCTCTGGACTCGGCAAAGGTCCCGGCAGATTGGAAAATTGCTCCCACAAACAGTATTTGTTTGATAATGAAGAAATAATTTGTTTTTAGTGATGATGGCTGAGTGTTAAATATTGGCTGGGACACTGGGAATCGATCTCCTGCTCCTGCTTCGAAATAGTGCCAAGGGGGCTTTTACATCCACGCGAGAGGATAGATGAGGCCTCGGTTTAACATCTCATCGCAAAGACGGCAGCTCCAACAATGCACCACTCACGCATTGTTGGTGGGAGATTGCAGTTTGTAAATTGGCTGCTGCGTTTCCTACATTCCAACAATGACAACACTTCTTTTGTTATAATGCTCTTTGCGATGTCCTGAGGTGGTGAAAGGCGTTTTATAAATGCAAGTCTTTCTTTGAATCATCCACTGGAGTTTCAGTCTGGACTTTGTACTCAAATTTCTCGTGTGGGATTTGAAGTCACGACCTTTTAACTCAGAGGCGAGAGGGCTACCAACTGAACCACAGCTGTCACGATTCAATAGACGTATCACAAATGATAAGAGGATCAGTTCGTAATTCCATAAGGACTGGAGTATTTAAAATGAATCGTCGTGAATTAGGAGGGATTTTACAGTCTTTATCAGATCAGCAAAATACAAGTCACTGAAAGAGTCAGAGAACTTAATTGCAATAAATGATATTTATTGCTGTTCTACCCACTGCCTAAGATGAAGCAGCTCGTTTTTACTGTTACTTGCACCTGATTCGACACTAACTGCGGCACTGCGTGTGTCGGAGCATCGCACCCTTTTACCGTGGTGTCGGGGCAAGTGACATTCACCGGAGTGTCAACGTGTATAGGAGAGGAAAGCAGAAACACCAAACGTTCAGTAAGAAAGTGCAAAACACAGCTTTCAGGCAGTCAACCGTCAGCGGGCGAGCTGAGCTTCCCCCGCAGGACGTCAGTACGTTCTCTAAACTCAATAATGACACAGCCCTTCACTCCCGAATACATCCACCATCTCTGCACCCAGCTGGCAGCACTCACGACTCTGAGTCAGAAGGTCGTGCATCCAGGCCCCACGCTCATTAATCCAGGCCGACACTTCAGTGGCATTTGGGAGCTCAAATCTGCCGGTAAAAAGGTTCAAATCTGATATGTTGTGAGGTATTAGCCCGGGAGTACAGGCACACACTGGGCAGAGATTGGCACTCGGTTCAAATCTAACATGTTGTGAGCTATTAGCCCAGGAGTACAGGCACACACTGGGCAGCGGTTGGGACTCTGTTCAAAGCTAACGGGTTGTGGGGTATAACCCCAGGAATACAGACACACACTGGGACAGAGATTGGGATTCGGTTCAAATCTAACATGTTGTGGGTTATTAGCCCGGGAGTAACAGACATACACTGGGCGGAGATTGGGACTCGGTTCAAATCTAACGGGTTGCGGGGTATCAGCCCAGGAATACAGACACACACTGGGACAGAGATTGGGACTCGGTTCAAATCTAACATGTTGTGGGTTATTAGCCCGGGAGTAACAGACATACACTGGGCGGAGATTGGGACTCGGTTCAAATCTCACGGGATGCGGGGTATCAGCCCAGGAGTACAGAAACACTCTGGGCAGAGATTGGGACTCGGATCAAATCTAACATGTTGTGGGTTATTAGCCCAGGAGTACAGACACAAACTGGGCAGCGGTTGGGATTCACACACAGCGAGAAGCTCCTGGGTGAACCGTGGCAGTGAACCCGGGAATTTCCTAAAATCTTCACCGTGTGGGTGAGGGAACTTCTGAAAATTCCGCAAAAACTGTCGGGTCAGTAACAGCTGAAAGAAATGTCGAGAATGTTTAATAGGGAATGAAGTGAAACTCCCCTCCCCAATAAACTAGGAGTACAGGGACATTTAAAACTCGTAAAGGAACAGAATAACTTTCCTTTTACATAAAATCACCTACGATGTTCCACAATATAACTCACCTCAACATATTATACAGATTAATATAAAACGCAGGAAATCACTGCTTTATTATTTATCCGTGAAAATCGTCCCATCCATATAAAATCCGACCGGATAATGAGCAGCAGAAATGAAACAAGATTCGGCAAACATGACCGAGGCGGTCACGGACTTCCAGGAGGGTAATTCTGATCATCAGGGAATGAGACCGGCCTGAGGGACACCATCATGCATTTTAATTAATAAATCTATTTACTGATAATCCCTCACTATATGGAGAGTTGGACAGAGTGAGACTCAATGTCAGTGACAGGAAAATCTGTCCATTAATCTCCCGAAATTTTTTTAGTGTTTCCTTTTCATATCTGGGTGAAAAAAATATATAAGATCCAGTGTTTGATTCAATTAGTTGCTCACTCTCTTTTGTTTCTATTTAGATTGGGGAGAAATAATCTGAGCGATTCAGGAGTGAAACGATTGTCTGCTGCTCTGAGGAACCCGGATTCTAAAATAAAGGAACTTCAGTAAGTACCAAACTGTGTGAGATTGCGTTTATAATAACTGGATGTCTAACACTGTACATTATTATTAGTATCAAAACTAGTGCTATTAATACATCCTGAGGGTTCACCCTGATTCATGTTACTCTCTCTTACTCTCTCATTCTCTCTCTCTCTATCTCTCTGATCCCCAGGCTGGATGAAAACGATATCACAGATTCCTGCGCCGAGGATCTTTCCTCCGGTCTCAGGACAAACCGGTCACTGACTGTTCTGAAGCTGAGTAATAATAAACCGAGAGATTCGGGAGTGGAACTACTGTCTGCGGCTCTGAGGAAGCCGGACTGTAAAATACAGGAACTGCAGTGAGTACCAAACTGAGATTGTGTTTATAATAACTGGATAAGAGTATAAGAACATCAGAAATGGGAGCAGGAGCAGGCCATACTGCCCCTTGAGCTCGCTCCGCCATTCAATAAGATCCTGGCTCATCTTCTAACTCAACTCCACTTTCCCGATCTAGCCCCATATCCCTTGATTCTATCGGTGTTCAAAAATGTATCGATCTCAGTCTTGAATACATTCAACGACTGAGTATCCATAGCCCTTTGGGGTAGAGAATTACAAAGATTCACAACACTCTGAGTAAAGATATTTTCCTCATCTAGGTCCTAAATGGCCGACGCCTAATCCTGAGATTATACCCCCTTTTTCTAGACCCACCAGCCAGGGGAAACAGCCTCTCAGCATCTATCTTATCAAGTCCTCTAAGAATGTTATACATTTCAATGAGATCATCTCTCATTCATAGAATCATAGAATCGTTACAGCACAGGAGGCCATTCGAATAATCGAGCCAATGCCTGATCTTTGTAAGAGCAATCCAGTTAGTCCCATTGCCCCACTCTTTCCTCGTAACCCTGCACATATGTTCCCTTCAAGTGTTTATCCAATTCCTTTTTGAATGACATGATTGAATCTGTTTCCTCTCCCTTTCAGGCAGCGCATTCCAGATCATAGCTATTCGCTGTGTGGAAAAGTTTTCCCTCACTTCGCCTTTGGTTCTTTTGCCAAGCACTTTAAATCTGTGTCCTCTAGTTCTCGACCCTTCTGCCAATGGGACCAGTTTCTCTTTATTTACTTTGTCTAAACTCTTCATAATTTCGAACACTTCTATCAAATCTCCCCTCAACCTCCTCAACTCTGAGGAGAGCAATCCCAGCTTCTCCAGTCTATCCACGGAACTGAAGTCCCTCATCCCTGGAACCATTCGAGCACATTCATTCTCCTAAGATCCACAGAATATAGGCCCATTCTACTCAATCTCTCATCATTGGACACCTACCTTATTATTGGTATCAGAAATAGTGCTATTAATAAACACTGAACATTATTAATAATATCAATAATAGTGTTACTAATAATATTGGATGTTTACCCTGATTCCTGTTCATCCATCTCATTCTCTCTCTCTAACTCTCTCTGATCCCCAGGCTGAATGAAAACGATATCACACATTCCTTTGTCGAGGATCTCTCCTCTGCTCTCAGTACAAACCGGTCACTGACTGTTCTGAATCTCCTTTACAATAAACTGGGAGATTTAAGAGTGAAGGTACTTTCTGCGGCTCTGAGGACACCTGCCTGTAAAATACAGAAACTGTAGTAAGTACCAGGCTGTTCGATATTGTGTTCATAATAACCGGTTGTGTCACACAGCAGATTATTACTGGTATCAGTAATTGTGTTACTAATAATATTCTGCAGTGATCATTATCAGGAATAGCATTATTTCTTATTGGAATCAATAATAGTGTTATTACGAATTACTGTACATGATGTAGTATCAGGAATAGCATTATTATTAATATCAGTAATCGTGTACTAATAATAATGTATAATATTAATTAATATTAGTTACAACTTCTTCAATATACACTTATCTCTGCCTCTGATCCCCAGGGTGGAGAATGCTCCTCTCACAGATTCTTGTACCGATGATTTTGCCTCCGCTCTCAGTACAAACCGGACACTGAGGGTTCTGGCCCTCGGATTGAACTCCTTCACAGACCGATCCGTCCCCGCTCTCCACTCCCTCACACTGACCTGCGGGTGTCTGGAGAGTGATTGTGTTAACGTTTAATATAATAAATAAAATATCAATGGGATTCAGTCCCTTTTATGGGTAATATGTGTCTGTAATTATTATTGAAATATTAAGCCCAGCCTCCCTGTTATTTACACGGTTGTGCAATCTGTTTATTTCCTGTTTAATATTTAATGTTTCAGGCTGCGGGAGAATTGGTTCAGTTCAAACGGAAAGAATCAGCTGAAGTCGCTGCAGGATACAAGACCCAGACTGATAGTGGAAGTGTGATCATTTCAATTTGTAAACATTATTATTTTCATTATATGAAAATTTTGGCCGATTTGCTGTCCCTCCCCTCTATACGGCCGTTTAACGGTTTTCAACTCGAGCTGATCGAGTGTCGTCTCCCGTTGTAACGTCAGAGGTCCAGCAACGAGTCAAGAGACTCAGCAGCCCAGCCCCACACGGCTGATTCAGCAGGATATCCAGTGCTGAATGTTCCCCAATGGGGCACTGCATAAATGCACAGACAGGAAGGGCCCAGGGTGGAGCTCAAACTGCTTGTTGGGGGAGAGAGTTCCAGATTTCCACTACCCTTTGTGTGAAGAAGTGCTTTCTGGTATCACTCCTGAATGGCCGAGCTCTAATTTTAAGGTTATGCCCCCTAGTTCTGGACTCCACCACCAGACGAAATGGTTTCTCTCCATCTATCCTATCAACTCCTTTGATCATCTTAAACACCTCAATTATGTTACCCCATGATCTTCTATATTCGAGCCTAGTCTATGTAACCTATCCTCATAATATAACCCTTTTCGCCCTGGTATTATTCTGGTGGTTCAGCGCTGCACCCACTCCAAGGCCAATATATCCTTCCTGAGATGCAATGCCCAGAACGGAACGCAGTACTCCCTATGGGCTCTAACCAGGCCTCTTGCAGCTGTATCATAACTTCCAACCCTTTGTATTCCAGCTCTCTTGAGGTAAAGACCAACATTCCATGAGACTTTTTAGTTATTTTTATACCTGTCCACAAGTTTGTATGGCTTTCTGTAGTTGGACCCCTAAATCTCTCCGTTCCTTGCTCCTCGCCAGGTTTAACAATGTTTTTTGCGAAGGGAAACCTGCTGTATTTCCCCGGTCAGACTGCATTCCCTCACCAATGTGGTTGACTGTATGTTCGCTGCACTCTTAAGTGCTCGACTAAGCCATTCAGTTCTAACAAACAGCTGCATCAACGGTTCAAGAAGGCGGCCCACCAGCACCTTCTGAGGACAATTGGAGTGGACAATTAATGTGGATTATCAGCGACGCCCACAGCTCGAGAATGAATGAAACAAATCTTACATCTCGGGAGTGAAACTGTGTTTCTGATCATTGAAATGAAAATCGAAAGGTTTCTATGAGTGCTGCCGATTTCTACCGCCAGTTTCACACCCGAGCAGCAACTTGGTAAACGTTGATCTGGACACCGGAGAACACCCCATCTCTTCTCGCATCAGTGCTGTTGGATTTGTTAGGAACACACAATGAGGCCCTGGATTAACATCTCATCGGGAAAAGCAACAGTCAATGGTGAAGTACTCGGCGGAGTGTAAAACCGGCTGTCGATTCACTATCGCCCGTTTTACACCAACGCCCGAGGACATTTATATTCGAATCTATTCAGTTCTCCAGCGATACAAGGCGGTCATTTTGTCAGCAATCTAAATAGTCAATTCGAAATTAATCTCACCAGCCTGCAGTAATCGTAGACACTGATCTGAACTATAATTTGCTAATCAGAGACCCAGTTAATGCTGAATTACAGTGATACTCTGAACTGTTTATACAACCTCTGTTCGCCATTTTGTTAAGAAATTGCCTATTAGTTATGTATTAGTAAAAGTGCTGGAAAATCCTGTCTTCAGCTCTTTTTATTCACTAACTATTGGTGTATTCAATGTTTACATGTATGTAATGATTATGTTTCTGAAGTCAATAAACAATTGTGCAAGATTTGCTGTCTGACTTCTTTGAAGATTTGGCAAGAACGCGTTAGTGCATTCACTCAGTAGCTTGCGGGGATCCTAATTGATGGTCGGTGAGGTGAAATCATTCAATCCGAAATGGGAGATATAAGACAGTTCAGCGAGCAAGATCAGAAATCATTCACTTCTCAATGTAGGCTGGGAGGTAAAACCCAGACGGTTCCTTAGTGAGGAGGTAAAGTGAGGCGGTTAAAGGTTCGTCTGTTCCCTTGACAAATATGTGTTGGGTCACTGAATGCCAGTGTTCTAATAGGGGCTTGAAACACACAACCTTCTGGTTCAGAATTGTGCTACCACTGAGCCACTAGTGTGCAATGAAGTATAAGTCCATCTGTATGAATGAGCCATGCTACAGATATCAAGATATGAATAGGATTAAATGACAATGTACATAAAGATCTCAGAGTGACAGCACCTGGTCTACAAAATATCATAAGAAATTGGAGCAGGAGTAGGCCATGCGGCCCCTCGAGCCTGCTCTGCGATTCAATCTGATCATGGCTGATCTTCGACCTCAACTCTACTTTCCTGCCCGATCCCCATATCCCTTGATTCCCTTAGAGTCCAAAAATCTATCGATCTCAGCCTTGAATATATTCAATGACTCAGCATCCACAGCCCTCAGGGGTAGAGAATTCCAAAGATTCACACGCCTCTGAGTGAAGAAATTCCTCCTCATCTCAGTCTTTAATGTCTCATCTGTTATCCTGCGACTTTTTACCCTCGTTCGAGACTCTCCAGTCAGGGAAAACAACCTCTCAGCATCTACCCTGTCAAGCCCCTTCATAATCTTATATGTTTCAGTGAGATCACCTCTCATTCTTCTTAACTCCAGAGAGTATAGGCCCATTCTACTCAATATCTGCTCGAAGGACAACCCTCCCATCCTAGCAATTAATCGAGTCAAACTTTGTTGCACCACCTCTAAGGCAAGTATATCCTTCCATACCTAAGGAGAACAAAACTGCAAGCAGTACTCCAGGTGTGGTCACACCAAAGCCCTGTACAATTGCAGTAAGACTTCCTTACTCATGTACTCCAACGCCCTTGCAATAAAGCCCAACATGCCATTTGCTTTCCTAATTGTCTGCTGTACCTGCATGTTATTTCCCTTTGCAAACTCTGTGTCCTTCTTACAGTTTACTTTCTCGGGGATGAGCCCAGGTTCAGTACTGAGGACTAAACCAGTGCATCGTGGCAGTAAGCAACAGGATAGCAAAAATTGATTCACAGGTGTAGAGGTACAAACCCACGATTATTGCCCAATGAGGAGAGAACACAGCTCCACATCTCCCAGTTATCGAATTGTCCATTGGTATCATTTGCTCAACCTCAAGATTTCTGGATCAATTTCGAAAAATGTTTCCTCGTTGGTTTTCTGCTGAAACTGAGACCAAATGCCATACCTGGTTATCAAATAGTGTGTGTCTGTGGTAAGATGCAGCCCCCTCCCCATTATGGAAAGAGAGTCTATGCCTGATCTAACCGAGCACTATCTGCTGCAGTTATGCCGCGGTAGAAACAGTCTGCACTCCCTTGAGAGCCATGCAGAAGGAGAGGGGAAGAGCGGCCTGTTTCTCTCTCTCTCAATCAGTTTGCCTCTCTCCTCTTTCCTATCTCCTCTTTCCCTCCGCCTGTTTCTCCCTAAATATGTTTCTCTTTCTCTGATCTCCCAGATCTCTATTACAGTTTTTCCTTTTCTTTTTGCATGTCGCCCTCTATCTTTCCGATCCTCTGTCTATCTCTTTCTCTCGCATATGAACAGGAGTAGGCCATTCAGCCCATAGAGCCTGTTCTGACATTCAATTCGATCATGGCTTGTCTGAATCTTAACTCTATCTACCCACCTTGGTTCCATAACCTTTAATACCTTTGCCGAACAAAAATGTATCAATCTCAGCTTCTACATTTTCAATTGACTCCCAGCATTCACAGATTTTTGAGGGAGCGTGGTCCAGATTTCCACTACCCTTTGAACGAAGAAGTGCTTCCTAACATCACCCCTATCTCTAATTTTAAGGTCATTCCCCCTTGTTTTGGAATCTCCCACCAGAGGAAAAATCGTCAAAATCAGTTTTAATGAAGCCACATCGCCTCCACAAGGCAAGGCTGTGGTGGTGAGAGAATGTGACTGAATAGACAAAAAACAATTCATCTCTCAATGTCTGCCCTGCACTTTCATCTGACTGTCGGTCGCCCTGAAAGACTAAGATGATTGATTCTTTCTGCTTCCCTTTACAACACGGAGATACTTGATCTCATCGTAACCTGTGTTTCTCAATTTGGGGAATTTCTGTGACTGTCTAATGTACGGGCCATATTCCAGTCTCCACTTGTTGTATCTGTCTGAAGCTGAGTTCGAACACTGCACCTTCTGACTGAGAAGAAGAAAATATTACCTCTAAACAAATACTCGCTCCTGTCCTCAGCATTTGGTCATTTATATAATTGCTCTTTGTGGGACCTTGCTCTGTGCAAATTGACTGCCGCGTTTCTTACATTTTAACAGTGATTACACTTCAAAATAATTAATTGGCCTCGAAGTGCTTTGGGACATCCTGCAAGGAGCTACATAACGGCAAGGTTTTATCTTCTCTCTCTCCGTTTATCAAAGTGTAACAGGTTCTTCTTCCACCCACGTTCCCTTTAAAGTATTCCTTATAACTCTCTGATCAAACATAATCCCCGAACACGCTTGACTCCGGTCAGAGCACGTGGAGTCAGGGGACAAGGAGTAGAATGGATAGCAAGTTGGCTACAAAACAGAAAACAGAGAGTCGGGATTGAAGGTCGTTTCCCAAACTGGCAAAAGGAGGGAAATGGTGTTCCACTAGTATCGGTGCTGGGGCCACTGTTATTCACCATTTACATAAACGATTTGAACTCGGGAATCGGAAGTAGATTTTCGAAATTTGCAGATGACACCAAATTGGGTGGAATAGTTACTACTGAGGAGGACTGCGGCAAAATAAGGGAAGACATTAATAAACTTGCAGAATGGCTGAGTAATTGGCAAATGAATTTCAATATAGATAAGTCTAGTTGGTGCATTTTGGAAGGAATAATAAGGAGGCCACATATTCTTTGGAAAGTAAGAGTCCAAACGGAGTAGAGGAGCAGAGTGATTTATGGGTACAGATACACAAATTACTAAAAATAGCGACGCATGTTAATAGGCCATAAAAAAGCAAACCAAGTACTGGGGTTTATTTCCAGAGGAATAGAATTGAAAAGCAGAGAAGTTATGTTAAACTTGTACGGAACCTTGGTCAGACCACATTTGGAGGAGTGCAAACAGTTCTGGCCTTCACACTATAAAACACGATATAGAGGCACTGGAGAAGGTGCAAAAAAGATTGACTAGGATGATAGCAGAACTGAGAGGATACACTGCTCGGGAAAGATTGAATGGGCTGCAGAATAAGCTCGAGAAAAGAAAAGACTGAGGGGTGACCTGATAGAGGTCGTTAAGATGATGAAAGAGTTTGATAGGGTTGACGTAGAGAAGATGTTTCCACTTGCAGGAGACCAGAACTAAGGACCATAAATATAAGATGGTCACTAATACATCCAATTAGAAATTCAGGAGAAACTTCTTCACTCAAAGAATGGTAAGAATGTGGAACTCGCTACCACAAGGAAAAGTTCAGGCGACTAGAATAGATGCATTTAAGGAGACGCTAAATAAACACAGGAAGGAGAAGGGAATCGAAGGATGTGTTGATATGGTGAGATGAAGAAGGGTGAGTGGAGGCCCACGTGGTGCATAAACAAAGGTATGTACCTGTTGGGACGAATGGCCTGTTTCTGCATTGTACATTCATTGTAATTCTTTGTAATTCTCTGCAAATGTTTCGTCAGATATAGATCATTAGAATCGTGGAAAAACAGTAACTGTTTAATTCGAAATAGGGGATACGGGAAGAGAGTAACTGTTCAATTCAAAGTGGATGACACGGAAGACAGTAACTGTTTAATTAGAAATGGGGCGCACGGGAAGACAGTAACTGTTTAATTAGAAATGGGGCGCACGGGAAGACAGTAACTGTTTAATTAGAAATGGGGCGCACGGGAAGACAGTAACTGTATAATTAGAAATGGGGCGCACGGGAAGACAGTAACTGTTTAATTAGAAATGGGGCGCACGGGAAGACAGTAACTGTATAATTAGAAATGGGGCGCACGGGAAGACATTAACTGCTTAATTCGAATTGGGGGACGCGGGAAGAAAAGAAATGTTTAATTCGAAATGGGGGACACGGGAATACAGGAAATGTTTAATTCGAAATGGGGGACACGGGAATACAGGAAATGTTTAATTCGAAATGGGGGACACGGGAAGACAGTAAATGTTTCAATGGAAATGGAGGACACTGGAAGACAGGGAATGTTTATTTCGAAATGGGAGACACGGGAAGACAGGAACTGCTTAATTATCAATGGGGGACACGGGAAGACAGGAACTGCTTAATTATAAATGGGGACACGGGAAGACAGTAACTGTTAATTCGAAATGGGGGACACGGGAAAACAGGAACTGCTTAATTATAAATGGGGGACACGGGAAGACAGGAACTGCTTAATTATAAATGGGAGACACGGGAAGACAGGAACTGCTTAATTATAAATGTGGGACACGGGAAGACAGGAACTGCTTAATTATAAATGGGGGACACGGGAAGACAGGAACTGCTTAATTATAAATGGGGGACACGGGAAGACAGGAACTGCTTAATTATAAATGGGGGACACGGGAAGACAGGGAATGTTTATTTCGAAACGGGGGACACGGGAAGATAGGAACTGGTTAATTCGAAATGGGGGACACGGGAAGACAGGAACTGTTTAATTGGAAATGGGGGACACGGGAAGACAGGAACTGCTTAATTATAAATGGGGGACACGGGAAGACAGGGAATGTTTATTTCGAAACGGTGGACACGGGAAGACAGGAATAGTTGAATTCGAAATGGTGGACACAGGAAGACAGGAACTGTTTAATTACAAATGGGGTACACGGGACGACAGTAAATGTTTAATTCGAAATGGGGCACACGGGACGACAGTAACTGTTTAATTCGAAATGGTGGACACAGGAAGACAATAAATGTTTAAATCGAAATGTGGGACACAGGAAGACAGTAAATGTTTCAATGGAAATGGAGGACACGGGAAGACAATAACTGTTTAATTAGAAATGGGGGACACGGGAAGACAGGAACTGTTTAATTAGAAATCGGGGACACGGGAAGACAGGAACTGTTTAATTCGAAATGGGGTACACGGGAAGACACTAACTGCTTACTTAGAAATGGATGAACTCAAGCGAACACAGCAAATATATAATTCGAAACATGGGCGGGCAATAACACCCTAATGGCATTGAATTTGTCACGGCAATGTAATAGTTAACTTGATTACGCCTTTGCTTTCTATTTTATCTGTTGTCATTGGATGATGTGGTTGATTACACATCGCCTTCTCATGATTGTAACTGAATGCAGATACATCGCTGACCGATGGAATTTAAACCTCTGCCTACTGCCTGACTCGTATTGTAAATACTGCTGGTCGTCTGAATCCAGTTCAATGAGCAGGAATCAGTTACACAGAACTGCCGCAACTGATCAGCACTTCCCCCAGACGCTGGATGCCAGTCGGATTGGCAGAGTCTGGTCTCCACGGACACCTGAAAACAAGTGGAGTTTGGCTTTTGGAGAACCTCAGGATTAAGTGGAACGTTAACAAGGGACTGGGAAAGGGGACACTTAATTACCAGCAATAAATGAAGGATATTCACAATTAAAGTAATAAGGCTATTGTTAGCGTGAGGTTTTAAATAAGGTTCTTGAACAATGAACTGAGGTGTCATATGTTTATTAAACACACGGTACATTCAATAGAACTTAAACATAGAGTTAAAACATCGTGATTCCAAACACACCTGATGATGGTTACCTGGGGAATCAAACGTGTAACAGTTCTGAGTTCAGTATCTCAGGAGTTACGGAAACCCTATAGTCATCACATACTGTCAGTTTTCATGCATTTTTCTCACACCCTGTAAGTGAGAATCCATGCAATTTTGCATTTCATAATTATATAAAATTTAAAATACAACTCCATATAAAGAGAATTTAATTGAATTATCTTATTGATAGTTTCACTTTTGATCCAGATAATTGCAATTCTACCAAGTTAAATATTTAATTATAGGTCTGTCTTTGTTTCTGTATCATTTTTACCAATTAAATTGGTTATGAAGACCAAGATATTTTCCTTTCCAGAACTAACTGCATTCCCACACTGTTATCAAATGATTAAAGTTC
Source organism: Heptranchias perlo (assembly GCF_035084215.1). Classification (NCBI taxonomy): domain Eukaryota; kingdom Metazoa; phylum Chordata; class Chondrichthyes; order Hexanchiformes; family Hexanchidae; genus Heptranchias; species Heptranchias perlo. The sequence goes on from NW_027139548.1 coordinate 7,739,851, forward strand.
TCTGAAATTTATGAATCAGTCTGCAATGGCCTTACTTTAATTAAGTTTCTTATTACTTCATCCTGAAACTGACCATTGCTGCATGGTCAGCCCTGGCCCAACAACCCAGTGGTACTTTAAATTTACTGACATTTACCTGCTTAACTGGCAAAGGCTAAATATTATCGTTACTAAAATATAACGAGAAACCAAGACACTACAACATTAGAATTCTTCAGTACAGTCTGATTAAACCTTTCTTTACAATACTCCCTTTGTTGGTGTTAGATTGTTTAAGGCGAACACTAAACAATATCTCATCAGCATCATATATCTATCACGATCTATTCTATTGCACAGATCTCTACCAATCGGTTTGACATACTGTTCTCACTCTCCAGAACCACATTAATCATTTCATGTAGTGGTAGGTCAGCGTGACTGACCATGCCTTGGATCCTCTGTAACCTCCTCCACCCCTACAACCCACCGAGATGTCTGCCTTCTCCAATTCTGGCCTCTTGGTTATCCACGGCTTTGATCGCTCCAGCTTTGGCGGCCGTGCCTTCAGCTGCCTGGGCACTAAGCGCTGGAATTTGCTTCCTAAACTTCTCCACCTCTCTACCCCTCTCTCGTCCTTTAAGACGCTCCTTTAAAACTGTCCTAACATATCCTTATGTGGCTCGGGGTCAGATTTTATCTGACTATGCTCTTGTGAAGCGCCTTGGGTCCTTTTACTACGTTAAGGCGCTGTATAACTACAAGCAGTCGTTGTTCTTCTTCTTGTGGCGGCAGACAGCATGACCGAGGTACTGAATGAGGACTTTCCATCTGTCGTCACAAAAGAAGAGGATCAAGTTAATGTCGCAGTAGAGGAGGGGGAGCAGAGATATTTGTTCGGATATAAATAGATAGAAAGGACTTGGTAAATAGGTTGGCTTCGCTCAAGGTTAACAAGTCTACCTGCCCAGATGGGCTGCAATCTCGGTTGCTGAAGGAAGCAAGGGTGGAGATTTCAGAGGACTGGAGGATTGCAAATGTCACACCCTTGTTCAAGAAATGGGAGAGGGATATACCTGATAACTACAGGGCAATCAGTCTAACGTCAGTGGTGGAAAACTGCTGCAGATCATTGTCAAGCACAACATTAATTCTCACTTGGAGAAGCATGGGTTAATAAAGGACGGTCAGCACGGATTTATTTAAAGGCAAATCGTGTCTCATTAACTTCACTGAGTTATTTGATGAAGTAATGGAGAGGGTTGATGAGATAGTGCAGTTGGTGTACATATAGGCTTTCAAAGGGCATTCAATTAAGTATCACATAACAGACTTATTCGGAAAATAGAAGCACATGGTATTAAAGGGGCATTGTTAGCTCTGGTAAGTAATTGGCTACGGCATAGAAGGCAGATAGTAGTGGTGGACAGATGTTATTTTTCCCAGCAAATGTAACCCCGCTATTCAAGAAAGGAGGGAAAGAGAAAACGCGGAACGACAGGCCAGTTAGCCTGACATCAGTCGTCGGGAAAATGCTGCAATCCATTATTAAGGAAGTAGTAGCAAGGCTCTTAGAAATTCATAATATGATTGGGCAGAGTCAACATGGTTTTATGAGAGGGCAATCTCTTTTGACAATTTCGTTAGAGTTTTTTGAGGATGTAACTAGCAGGGTAGATAAAGGGAGCCTAGTGTATGTACCGTATTTGCATTTTCAAAAGGCATTCGATAAGATGCCATGGAATAAGGTTGTTCCGTAAGATAAAGTCTCATGTGGTTGGGGATAATGTATTCGCATAGATAGAGGATTGGATAACGGACAGAAAACAGAGAGTAGGGATAAATGGGTCATATATTTCCAAGTCACACACCATCCCGACTTGGAAATATATTGCCGTCCCTTCATTGTCGCTGGGTCAAAATCCTGGAACTCCCTTCCTAACAGCACTGTGGGAGAACCGTCACCACACGGACTGCAGCGGTTCAAGAAGGCGGCTCACCACCACCTTCTCGAGGGCAATTAGGGATGGGCAATAAATGCCGGCCTTGCCAGCGACGCCCACATCCCGTGAACGAATAAAAAAAAAAATTCAGGTTGGAAGGCTGTAACCTTTATTTCTAGGGGGATGGAGTGTAAATGCAGGGAAGTCATGCTACAACTTTACAGGTTCCTGGTGAGTCCACATCTGGAGTTCTGCATACAGATCTGGTGCTCTTATTTACGGAATGACATACTTGCATTGGAGGCAGTTCAGAGAATTTTCACTAAGTTGATTCCGGTTATGGAAGGGTTGTCTTATGAGGACAGATTGAACAGGTTGGGTCTATACTCATTGGAGTTTAGAAGAATGAGAGGAGATCTTATTGAAACATACAAGATTCTGAGGGGACTCGATAGGATAGATGCTGAGAAGATGTTAACCGTCATGGGGGAATCTAAAACTAGGGGGCATAGTCTCAGAATAAGGGGTCGCCCGTTTAAGACGGAAATGAGGAGCAATTTCTTCTCCCAGACGGTCGTGAATCGTTCGAATTATTTACCCCAAAAAGCTGCAGTGGCTGAGTCATTGATCCATTCAAGACTGAGTTAGACAATTTTTTGATCAGCAAGGGAGTCAAAGGATATGGGGAAAAGGGGGGGAAAGTGGAATTCAGGTAAAAATCAGATCAGTCATGATCTCATTGATTGGCGGAGCAGGTTCGAGGGTCCGAATGGCCTATTCCTGCTCCTATCCCATATGGACTTATGGTCTTATGATCGATGCTTGGGGCTCAGCTAATACAATCTACACATATGACGCAGATGAAGGGACCGAGTGTAACGTATTCAATTTTGCTGAGGATGCAAATCTAGGTGGGAAAGTATGCTCGAGGTACAAACAAAGAGTCGGCAAAGGGATATAAACAGGTTTGGTGAGTGGATAAGAAGGTGGCAGAAAGAGTATAATGTGGGGCGATGTGAGATTATTCACTTTGATGGGAGGAATAGAAAAAAACAGAACATTTTTTATACGGTGAGAAAGTGTTAAATGTTGGTATCCAGAGAGATTTGGGTGTCCTCGTTGAAAAGAAACAGAAAAAGTAGCAATTAGGAAGGCAAATAGCATGTTGGCCTTTATTGCAAGCAGATTGGAGTTCAAGAGTAAGGAAGCCTTAATCCAATTTTAAAGAGCTTTAGTGAGACCTCACCTGGAATACTGCGTACAGTTTTGGTCTCCTTATCAAAGGAAGGATGTAGTTGCCTTAGAGAGGGTGCAACAAAGGTTCATTTGATTGAGTCCTGGAATGAGAAGGTTTTCCGATGAGGAGAGGTTGATAGAATAGAACTATACTATATGGAGTTTAGAAGAATGGGAGGTGATCTCATTGAACCATATAAGATTATGAGGGGGCTTGACAGGGTAGATGCTGAGAGCTTGTTTCCCTGGCGGGAGAATCTAGAACTAGGGGGCATACCCTCAGGATAAGGGTACGGCCATTTCAGACTGAGATGAGGAGGAATTTCTTCAATCAGAGGGTTGTGAATCTTTGGAATTCTCTACCCAAGAGGACTGTGGATGCTGAGTCGTCGAATATATTCAAGGCTAAGATCGATACATTTTGGATCTCTAGGGGAATCAAGGGATGTTTTTATTGGTTCATGGGATGTGGGCGTCGCTGACGAGGCCTGCATGTATTGCCCATCCCCAATTGCCCTTGAAAAGGTGGTGGTGTGCCGCCTTTTTGATATGGGATCGGGCCGGAAACTGGTTTCGAATTCGAGATCAGCAATGGTCTGATTGAATGGCGGAGCAGGCTCGAGGGGGCGTGCGGCCAACTCCTGCTCCTATTTCTTACGTTCTTTTGTTCTTATGATTGGAGAGAAGTATGCAGTGGGGTCCACCAGGAGTCGATGTTAGGACCAATGTTTTTCTTGTTATAAATAAATGACCTGGATTTGGGTGCAGGGTTTACATTTTGAAGTTTGCGGATTATACAAATCTTGCAACGTAGGAAGTTATGCGCATGATAGTAGGAGACTTCAGGACGGTGTAGACAGACTGGTGAAATGTGCAGACACATGGCAGATGCAATTTAATTCGGTTAAGTGTGAAGTGAGGAGCAAATTGGAGAGTGTAAACTAAATGGCAATATTTTGAGGGGGTGCAACATCAGAGGGATTTGTGGGGAGGGGGACATATTCCCAAATATTTGAAGGTGGCAGGTCAAGTTCATAAAGCGCTAAGAAAGCCTATTGGATATTTGGCTTTTTAAATAGGGGCATTGAATACAAAAACAAGGAAGTCATGCTGAACCTTTACAAATCACTGGTTAGGCCTCAGCTGGAGTATTGTGTACAATTCTGGGCACCTCACGTTGCGAAGGATGTCAAGGCCTTGGAAAGGGTACAGAGGAGGATTACCAGGATCATACCAGGGATGAGCGTCTTCAGTTGTGTGGATAGGTTGGAAAAGCTGGGGTTATTCTCCTTGGAGCAGAGAATGTTAAGAGGAGACCTAATAGAAGTGTTTACAATTATATAGGGTTTTTAAGGAGCACATAGGGAGATATTATTTCTTCTCACAATTGGGTCAGTAACTAAAGGTCATGCATTTTAAAGAATTGGCAGAAGAACTAGAGGGGAAATGAAGCGATTTTTTTCACACAGAGGGTTGTTAAGATTTGGAAATAATTACCTAAAACATTGATGGAATCAGGTTCCCAAGGAACTTTCAAAAGGCAATTGGTAATTGAAGTGGACTAATTTGCAGGGTTATGGGGAAGAAACTGGGGTGTGGGACTAAATTCCACAGCTCTTTGAAAGAGCCGGCACAGGCATGTCGGGCCGAATGGCCTCCTTCTGTGCTGTAAGATTCTATGATTCGATTATTCTTCTTCAATGCATCTTCATCGTGAACATCGAATGCAGAGTTCTTCACGCACAGCGCGTCACTTCTATAAACACAGCGATATCCCAAGATCAGGCAGCACGAGACATCCGATACAAGCCATTCCTGCCCTTTTTGCCGATCTATCAACAGATCAGGGAGCTGGAGGTGTTTGATTGGAATCTCTCACTACACGGTCCCGATGTTTCGGGTAGTGGCCAAGCCATCAAATACATTCTTCTCATTGTTCAGTATAAGGAAGAGAGATATCCAAGAGAAAGATATCAATTAACCATCTTAACTACACGTTCCTGTCTTTCACTACATTGTGTATTGATTGCAGATTGATATCTAGTGGCGAGTCGTGTCCAGGTGTTATAAGAAATGAATGGGACGGTACAGGATAGATAGAAGCAGAATGTTCCCATCACGTGAGGGATCAAGAACCAACAGCCATAGGTAAAAGAATAAATTTAAGAGATTTAGAAATGAAGGTCGGAGAAACCCCTTTGTGAGGCTTCAGAATACACGGATGTGGAAATGACGACTATATTTCAGATTCAATTGGATGGATCGATAAATAACAATCGGTTGAAGGGAATTTCAGACAGCGCGGGCAAAGTGAATGGAACTATTTACTCGGGTGGAGAGTAAACGCCGACAAGGAATGTGCGTCGAATGGTCTGTTCCGAGGTTATAAAGTTCCAACAGTTTGGTGATCAGTTGAGACTTTAAGTAAATAACAGAGATGCCTGACGTCACATTGACGAGTCAAGTTCCTACTGTCTCCAACATTAGTCACTTATCAGGAGACAGGGACCCGTTCTATTGGGCAGGAGACAATGGGGAGCGGTGTCTGATGGGGGACCAGCGCCTGCAACATTCACACAAGATTACAGATTAATTACAAATAACCATGATTGTAACACCCTTCATTATTTCTATTCTAAAGGAAACGTTATTTATTAAATAAACTGGCTCGTCTCATTCCAATACCTGCGGTAACCTGCAGTTAACGCTGAAGCCACGCGTTCGACTCCACTTCTGAAACTCAATCATGACTGTTCGCTTTGAATCTTGAGCAGGAAGTGCACTGTTTTAGGAATAAGATTCTGTTCATCCTGGGAAAGCAGCAGACATCAAGCACAGGGTACACAATGGAGGAAATGTTTTCAGAGCACTTTTAATTTCGTTAGAGCGATCTATTTCCGCCATTCCACAACGGAACACGTGTTGTAATTGAGCTCCAGGTAGGACAGGAAGCTTTGGTTTGATTTTTCATTTTTTGACCATTGTTAGAATAAATGTCCATGGTGATTTCATCAGCTGTGTCAGCTCTTCCCTGAATTTAGTTTGGGTAGCTGCATAAATACACGTGTTTGTACAGGAACTCAAGTACATGAGCATGTAACCTGTTTCAGTGGCGATATAAGCAGGTGCAGCATAATCGCCGCGGTAATACACGGCGTTTGTCAGTTTGGTAGTTAAAAAACTAACACCAGCTGTCAGCCACAGTAGTATAAAACTGCCCGACACAGTGAACAGTGAGATGATGGATTTCAATCGGTTCTCCATCTCTGGATCGCTCTGATTCTCACTGTTGTGACTCCGGAGGCCCCTGCGGATTCGACTGGTTACTAAAATGCGTCTGACTGTCAAACAATTAAACAGTAATATCATAACAAAAGGAATCCATGTAACTAAAAGACTATCTGACCAGAAGAACGCTACACCTGCAGGCGATGAAAAAAAGTCCAGTCTGGGGCGGAAACCCCAGTGAACATTGTTAAATATTCGAGCAGGCGTATATGCAAACCAATACGGGAGATTCTCTAAATAGATCAGAACAGAGACCAATGTTATAAGCGCAGTCGCAGTTCTCACTGTGCAATATTTTGTTTGAAACTTCTGACAACATATGGATACAAATCGGTCAAATGTGAACGAGACTGTGAACCACACCGACATATCCAGGTTGTTACATTTCATGTATACAATGAACTTACAAACGGCAGTGTAGGACAGGAATGAATATGGAAAGAAATAACTGAAAATGTGATGCACTATTACATTGATGACCATGACCAGGAGATCTGCTGTTGCCATGGCCACCATATAGACAGAGATACATTTGGAAAGGCCGCAATTTCCTCTGGAGAGAATCAGGATTGTCACGAGGTTCGCTGTAAGAAAGAGGGACAGGAGGTAAGTAACGAGGATACTCAGATAAATCTCAAAGCATATTGTGGGGAAATGTTCCGATGTGTTCCTGCTCAGGCTTATACACATGGATTGTTTTTTATTGGTAGAGGCGAACGTTGATGACGTCTTGTTTAAAGGAAAGAAAAGTTTGAACAATCAATACAGAGAGAATAAAAATCCGCCGTCCATCCAGCACACTTCAGTCAGACGTCGTCAAGAATTAAATATAATTTCACAACAATTACTGGAAAGATATGAATTCAAATAAAACATTCAGCTGAGACAAAAGCTTCGATTAAGTCGATACGATTAAGTCGATATCCGATTTACAATCGCCCCGAGAGAGCTGTTCGGTAACAAAGCAGAAGCTGGTGGAACCGCGAATGTTCTTTGCAGCCGAGGCGAGGGAGCAAAGCTCTTGGCGACAATTGTTTCTCAAATTATCTTTCAAAGGCCCCTGTTGGGTGGACGTGGCTGCAGAACGAGGAATTATGTACTGAAAGTCGAAAGGGAACAGCGGTGCAAATAAGATGATGAACCTGGACACTAAGAAATGCATCCTTTGTTGAATTATGTATTGTTGGAGGGGCCGGAGAATCAGCCTCGCCCTCCCTCAGTCTATGGAAGACAGTTGATCACTCGGTGCCCACGATCTAATAACCAGAAAAGCGCAGTGAGGAATGTTAGGATTCCCGCTGATATTCATCAACATATCCCGGTGGATAAGTGACTCTGCAATGAGGATATTCTCGGAATCTCTTACATAATCATTAACAGTCAGATTGTAATCAATTAAGAAACAACAGGTTATAATGACTTACCAGGAAAACCAATGGCTGCGAGAACACTGTAGTAGATGTCCTTAATTTGTAGCATTGTTGGCTTTTCCATTTTTGTGAAGAATGCGTGATGTCTGTCCGGCTTTACGGTTACAATTGGAGTGTATCTGAGATCCGTAAATACTCCCCCTTTATAGAACAATCGGTGCCCCGGTGAGAAAATCAGGTTACACAATAACTAGCGTTAGTTTCAATCACTTAACAAACAAGGCACGAGTTTCCTCTTCACTGCGCACGGGGCACCAAAGGGGAAATTGTTCAGTTCAATGCCTGATACTTGTTCCATTTCAAAAAGTCAACGCTCTGCGCAACCTCTGTCATCTCTGAAGGTGAACGTCCCTCCCAGACACTGTGTTCGGTTCTTCGGGCCTCGTATTAATTCGGTGAAATCTTCATGTATCCATTACATAATTGAAATTTATTTTGTATTGTGATGATGACGCGGCTCTAACATTATAGGAGGTGACAGCAATCTCACATTAGTTATGGTGATCCTAACCTAACAATACTGGTGGTGACCCTTCTCTAACATTACTGGTAGTGTCCCTAATCTCACATTACTGGTGGTGATCCTACTCTAACATTAATGGGGGTGGTCCTAGACTAACATTACTAGTGGTGACTCTACTCTAACATTACTGGTAGCGACCCTATTGCAGGATTACTGGTGGTGACCCTCCGCTAACATTACTGGTGGTGACGCTCCTCTAACATTACTGGTGGTTATCCGACTGTAACATTACTAGTGGTGATCCTACTGTAACATTACTCGTGCTGATCCTACTCGAACAATACTGGTTGTGACAGTACTCTAACATTACTGGTGGCGAACCTATTGTAGCATTACTGGTGGTGACCCTCCTCTAACTTTACTGGGAGTGACCCTACCCTAACATTAATGTTGGTGACCCTATTATAATATATGAATATATGAATTAAGAGCAGAAGTATGCCATTCGCCCCCTCGAGCCTGCTCTGCGATTTGATAAAATCATGGCTGATCGGATTGTGATCTCAACCCTACTTTCCCGCCTACCTAGTATAGCCTTTGACTCCCTTGTTAATCAGGATCTATTTATCTCAGCCTTAAAAATACTCAATGACCTGCCTCCACCGCTCAGTGGGGAAGGGAGTTCCACAGACTCACGACCCTCTGAGAACAAAATTCTCCTCATCTCCGTTTTAAACTGTGGCCCCAATTCTAGAATCTCCAACAAGGGGAAAAATCCCCTCAACAGCTATCCCTTCTAGTCATCGCAGGATCTCAGATATTTCAATAAAATCGCCTCCATTTCTTCTGAACTCCAGTGTATACAGGGCCAATTTGTCCAAACTTTCCTCATAAGAAAATCCCCTCATCCCAGGACTCATTCGACTAAACCTTCTCTGAACCGCCTCTAAAGCAATGATGCCCTTTCTTAAATAAGGAGACCGAAACTGCAAACAGTATTCTGGATGTTTTCTCACCAATACCAGGTGCAACTGTAGCAAAAGATCTCTACTTTTATAATCCATTCCCCTTGCAAAGAATGACAACATTCCATGTGCCTTCCTAATCACTTGCTGTACCTTGTGATTCATGTACTTGGACACCAAATACCTTTGTACCTCAGAGTTCTTCAATCTATCTCCATTTAAATTATATCCCGCTTTTCTATTCTTCCTTCCAAAGTGGACAAGTTGAAATATCCCACATTATTCTCCATCTGCCAATTTTTTGCCCCCTCACTGAACCTATCTATATCCCTTTGCAGACTCCTTATGTCCTCTTCACAACTTACTTTCCTACCTACCTTTGTGTCATGTGCAAATTTACCAACCATACATTCGGTCCCTTCATCCAAGTCATTGATATAGAATGTAAATAGTTGAGGGCCAAGCATTGATTCCTGTGGCACTCCACTCGTTACATCTTGCCAACCTGAACATGACCCATTTATGCCTACTCTGCATATCCTGTGAGGTAACTTATCCTTTATCCATGCTAATATGTGACCCCCGACACCATGAGCTCTTATTTTGTGCAGAAGCCTTTACTGTGGCACCTTGTCAAAAACCTTCTGTAAATCCAAGTACACCACATCCACAGGATCCCCTTTATCCAAGTTGCTCGTTACTTCCTCAAAGAACTCTAATAAATCAGACAAGTATGATTTCCCTTTGACAAAGCCTTGTTGACTCTGCCTGATTACATTGAGATTTTCAAAGCACCCACCTATAACCTCCTGAAGAATAGATTCGAGTATTTTCGTAGTGACAGATGTTGAGCTCACAGGCCTGCAGCTCCCTACTTTAAGTCTCCCTCCTTTCTGGAATAAAACATTCGTGCTGGAGTCTCTTCTCTAACATTACTGGCGGTGACAGTACTATAATAATACTGGTCGAGTCTCTACTCTAACTTTGCTGGCGGTGATACTACTCTAACATTACTGCTGGTGACTCTACTCTTACATTACTGGTGGTTTTCCTACTGTAACATTACTGGTGGAGACCGTCCTTTAACATTACTGCTGGTGTCTCTACTCTAACACTACTGGTGGTGATACTACTCTAATATTACTGGTGGTGAAACTACTTTAACATTGCTGCTGATGATCCTACTGTAACATTACTGGTGGTGACCCCACTCTAACATGACTGGTGGTAACCCTCCTTTAACATTACTGCTGTTGACTCTAATTTAAAATTAATGTTGTTGATCCTATCTAACATTAGTGGTTGTGACTCTACCATAACATTACAGGTGGTGATCGTCCTCTAAAATTACCGGTGATGATGATACTCTAACATTACTGGTTGTGACCGAGTTTAACATTACTGGTAATGACTCAACTGCAACATTACCATTGGCGGCGCAATCTAACATTATTGGTGGTGACTCTCCTCAAACATTAATGGTGGTGTCTCTACGCAAACATTACAGGTGGTAACCCTTTTCTTGCATTAATTGCAGTGACTCTACTCTAACTTGACTGGTGGTGACCCAACTCGAACATTACTGCAGCTGACTCTACCACAACATTACTGGTGGTGTCTCGACTCCATCATTATTGGTGATGTCCAGACTCTATCATTAAAGGTGTTGACCCTACGCTCACATTACTGGTGGCGACCAAACACTAACATTACTGGCCGTAACCCTAAGTTAATATTAATGATGGCGACATTACGATAAGATTACTGCTGTTGTCACAATACCAACATTATTGGTGGTGACCCTACACTATCTTAACCTATCATTACTGATGGTGACCCTACTCTAATATTACTGGACGTTATTCTGCACTAACATTAATGGTGGTGACCTTACTCTAACATTACTGATGATGACACTACTCTATAATTATTTGTGGTGACCCTAATCTAACGTTACTGATGGTGCCCCTTCTTTATTGTTACTGGTGTTGACTTTACTCTAACATTACTCGTGATGAACCCACACTATCATACTTGTGGTGAGGATACCTTAACATTACTGGTGGTGATCCTACTCTAACATTACTGGCGGTGATCATACTCTAACATTACTGGTGGTGATCCTACTCTAACATTACTGGTGGTGACCCTACTCTAACATTACTGGTGGTGACCCTACTCTAACATTACTGGTATTGATCCTACTCTAACATTACTGGTGGTGACCCTACTCTAACATTAATGGTGGTGATCATACTCTAACATTACTGGTGGTGATCCTACTCTAACATTACTGTTTATGACGTCGGGAGTCTAATCTAAAAAATCAAATGTTACCTCCAACATTATTGAGGGCGATCCTACTCTATCATTAATGGTGTTTACCGTATTTTGATATTACTGGTGGTGACCCGACTCTAACACTACTGGTGACGATCCTATCCTAACATTACAGGTGGTGACCCTATTCTAACATTACTGGTGGTGACACTACTCCAATATTACTGGTGGTGACCATAAATTAACATTGCCGGTGGTGATCATACTGTAACATTACTGGTGATGATGCAGCTCTAACATTACTGGTGGTGATCCTACCCTAGCATTATAGGTGGTGACCCTACTCTAACATTAATGGTGGTGACACTACTCTAATATTACTGGTGGTGACCCTACATTAACATTGCTGTTGGTGACCCTACTGCAACATTACTGGTGATGATGCGACTCTATCATTACTACTGATGACTCGGGTCGAAAGTGACTGGTGGTGACCCTACTATAACATTAATGGTGGTGACCCTACTCTAACATTATTGTTGGTGATCCTGCGCTAAAATGACTGGTGGTTACCCTTCTCTAACGATACTGATGGTGACCCTACTCTAGCATTATTCCTGGTGACCCTACAATAACATTACTGTTTATGACGTAGTGAGTCTAATCTAACAATACAAATGTTGCCTCTCACATTATGGATTGGCGATGTTACTATAACATTACTGATGGTGACCCTATTCGAACATTATTGGTGGTGACCCTACTCTAACATTACTAGTGGTGAATCTACTCTAACATTACTAGTGGTGAATCTACTCTAACATTACTGGTGGTGAATCTACTCTAACATTACTGGTGGTGAATCTACTCTAACATTACTGATGGTGAATCGACCCTAACATTACTGGTGGTGACCCTACTCTAACATTACTGGTGGTGAATCTACTCTAACATTACTGATGGTGACCCTACTCTAACAATACTGGTGGTGAATCTACTCTAACATTACTGGTGGTGAATCTACTCTAACATTACTAGTGGTGACCCTACTCTAACATTACTGGTGGTGAATCTGCTCGAACATTACTGATGGTGAATGTACTCTAACATTACTGGTGGTGAATCTACTCTAACATTACTGGTGGTGAATGTACTCTAACATTACTGATGGTGACCCTACTCTAACAATACTGGTGGTGAACCTACTCTAACATTACTGGTTATAACTCTAGTATAACATTATTGCTAGCGAGTCCATTGTAACAATAAAAATATTGTCCATCCGCCAAAAGTACTGGTGATGACCCCACTCTATCATTACTGGTGGCGACCCAAATATAACATTAACGGCGGAGATTCTACAATATCATTACTGGTGGTGACCCAAATCTAACATTACTGATGGTGTCCCTACTCTAAGATTAGTGGTGGTGATTGCACTTTAATATTAGTGTTGGTCACCACTATTAATATTAGAATAGGATCACCATCAGTAATGTTAATTTAGTGTCACCAAAAGTAATGTTAGAGTAGGGACAACGCCTCTAATGTTCTAGTAGGGACGCCATTAGTATTCTAGAGTAGGTTCACCATTAGTAATGATAGACTAGGGTCACCATCAGTAATGTTAGTTTAGGTTCACCACAAGTAATATTAGAGTAGGTTCACCGCCAGCAATGTTAGATTAGGAGCATCACCATTTATATTAGAGTAGGGTCACGACCAATAATGTTAGAGTAGAGTCACCACCAGTAATGTTAGAGTAGGATCACCACCAGTAATGTTAGAGTAGGATCACCACCAGTAATGTTAGAGTAGGATCACCACCAGTAATGTTAGAGTAGGATCACCACCAGTAATGTTAGAGTAGGATCACCACCAGTAATGTTAGAGTAGGATCACCACCAGTAATGTTGGAGTAGGATCACCACCAGTAATGTTGGAGTAGGATCACCACCAGTAATGTTAGAGTAGTATCACCGCCAGTAATGTTGGAGTAGGATCACCACCAGTAATGTTGGAGTAGGATCACCACCAGTAATTTTAGAGTAGGGTCACCACCAGTAATGTTGGAGTAGGATCACCACCAGTAATTTTAGAGTAGGGTCACCACCAGTAATGTTGGAGTAGGATCACCACCAGTAATGTTGGAGTAGGATCACCACCAGTAATGTTGGAGTAGGATCACCACCAGTAATGTTGGAGTAGGATCACCACCAGTAATTTTGGAGTAGGATCACCACCAGTAATGTTAGAGTAGGATCACCACCAGTAATTTTAGAGTAGGGTCACCACCAGTCATGTTAGAGTAGGATTACCACCAGTAATGTTACAGCCGAATCGTCAACATTCAACACCAGAGTACAAAATATGTTTCATCCATGTAATGAGTGAGTCAAGACTTCGCAGTATTACTATGAGACCCACGACCCTAACACAGTGTCCGGGAGGATGTTTTCCTCGGGGTTCGCGGGCCATGCGCACACTACGTTCCGTCTGTGATTGTTTTCCGTTCATGAATTTTAATAGCAATAATTTCACGGACTGACCTGTGGAATTTCAGTTTCGGCGTCCCGGGCTCACTGGATTTGAAAATCGCGCTTTGTTTGTTACGTGACTGTAACTAACGCAAATGATTGCATAAACTGATTTTCTCACCGGGGCACCGATTGTTCTATAAAGGGGGAGTATTTATGGATCTCAGATACACTCCAATCGGAACCGTAAAGCTGGACAGAATTCACACATTCTTCTAAAAAATGGAAATGGCAACAATTCTTCACATAAAGGAGATTTACTACCCGCTTCTCGCATCCTTTGGTTTTCCCGGTAAGTCAATATAACCCGTTGTTTCACAGCTGTTCACTATTTCACTGTTAATGATTATGTAACAGATTCCGAGAATAGCCTCATTTCCACTTCTCCATCGGGATAAATTGGTTAATATCATTGGGAATTCTAGCAATCCGCGCCGCCGGTGAGGCGCTGCTCTGATCGGTAGATCGTGGGCAACGGGCGATCAACTTTCCTCCCTATACGAGGGAGGACGAGGCTGATCCCCGGCCCCACCATCAATACATAGATCACTATAGAATGTGTTGCTTGGTGTCTTTGTTAACCATATCATTTGTACCTTTGTTACCTGTGTATTTTAAATTGATAATTCCCCAGACTGCAGTCACCTCCACCAACAGGGGCCGTTGAAAGATAATTTGAGAACTGATTGCCGCTCAGGGACCTGCTCCCCTTTCCTCGACTGCAAAGAACCTTCGCGTTTCCACCAGTTACCGCTCTGTTACCGAGCAGTTTCCTGGGGCGATTATAAATAGAAAAAGGCCAGAGATTCGACCGAAATTGAATGTTATTTTCGCAGTTGATTTTTTAATTTGAATTCATATCTTTCCAGTAATTACTGTGAAATTATATTTAATTCTTGACGACGTCTGACTGAAGGCTGCTGGAAGGACGGCGGATTTTCACTCTCTATATTGAGTTTCAATTATTTATTTACTTTGAACAAAATGTCGTCAGCGCTCTCCTGTATAAATAAAATAATCCGTGTGTATAAACCTAAGTAGGATCACATCTAAATACTTTCCCCACAATGTGCTGTGAGATTTCTCTGACTGTCCACGTTATTTACCTCTTGTCCCTCTTTCTTACAGCGAACCTCGTGACAATCGTGATTCTCTCCAGAGGAAATTGCGGCCTTTCCAAATGTATCTCTGTCTACATGGTGACCATGGCAACAGCAGATCTCCTGGTCATTATCTTCAATGTAATCGTGTATTACATTTTCAGTTATTACTTTCCACATTCATTCCTGTCCTACACTGCCGTTTGTAAGTTAATTCTGTGCATGAATCCCGCTACCCTGGATATGTCGGTGTGGTTCACAGTCTCGTTCATATTTGACCGATTTGTATCTATATGTTGTCAGATGTTTGAAACAAAGTATTGCACAGTGAGAACTGCGGCTGCGGTTATCACAACGATCTCTGTCCTGATCTGTTCGGAGAACATCCCCTTTTGGTTTGCATGTGAACCTGACCGAGGAATTAACAGTGTTCACTGTGGTTGCCACAACAGACTGGACTCTTTTCATCACCTGCAGGTGCAGCGTACTCATGGTTAGAAAGTGTTCTGGTTGCATGGCTTCCTTTTGCTTTGATATTACTGTTCAATTGTTGGACAGTCATGTGTAATTTAGTGGCCAGTCGAGCCCACAGGGGACTCCGGGGTCGTGGCAGTGAGAATCAGAGCGATTCAGAGATGAAGAACCGAAGGAAATCCATCATTTTACTGTTCACTGTATCGGGCAGTTTTATACTATTGTGGCTGACAGCGATCGTTAGTTTTTTAACTACCAGTCTGACAAACACCGTGCATTACCGCGGCGATTATGCAGCTCCTGCCTATATCGCCACTGAAACCGGATTTATGCTCATGTATTTGAGTTCCTGTACAAACACGTGCATTTATGCAGCTGCCCAAACTAAATTCAGGGAAGAGCTGAAGCAGATGATGAAATCTCCATGGACAATTATTCTGATATTTGTTAAACAAATCAAAAAAACTATACCAAAGCTTCCTGTCTTAATGAGAACTCAAATACTTCCGGGTACCAACTTTGACTGGCCGTCTTACTGTCAGGACGAAAATGGATTGTCCTTGTGAAAACTAACAGGTATCAGAAAACATCACCTCCATTTTTGTCCTGTGTTTTATGTCGGCTGCTTTCCCAGGGTGAACAGAATCGTTTCCTGCTAAAACAGCGCGCATCCCGATCAAGATTCAAAGAAAACATTCATGATTGAGCTTCACTCGTGGAGTAGAACATGAGGCGTCAGCGGTAACTGGTTCACAGGTCACCGCAGGTACTGGAATGAGACGCCCAATTTAATTAATAGATAAAGTTTCCTTTCGTGTAGAAATAATGACGGGTGTTACAATCGTGGTTATTTGTAATTCTTCTGTAATCTTCGTGAGAATATGCAGGCAAAATGACATGGTAACTACACTTCAAAGGTGTTTTATTGGATGAAAAGCGCCTTTGGACGTCTTGAGGTCGTTAAAGGCGCTATATAAATGCAAGTTCCTCTTTTCTTGCTTTTCAACCAGTTCTTGTAGGCGTTTACGCACCAACCGAGCAAATCAAACAACTAACAGGAGGAGCAGGATCTGTTAACATCCCCATCCTCAATGATGGCAGAGTCCAGTACGTGAGTGCAAAAGACAAGGCTGAAGCGTTTGCAACCATCTTCAGCCAGAAGTGCCGAGTGGATGATCCATCTCGGCCTCCTCCCGATATCCCCACCATTCGAAGGATATCAAGAAACGGCTGAGTGCACTGGATACAGCAAAGGCTATGGGTCCCGATAACATCCCAGCTGTAGTGCTGAGAACATGTGCTCCAGAATTAGCCGCACCTCCAGCCAAACTGTCGTTCAGAGACAACACTGGCGTCCAACCGACAATGTGGAAAATTGCTGAGGTATGTCCTGTCCAGAAAGAAGCAGGACAAATCCAATCTGGCCAATTAACCCCCCCCCCCCCACCACCCCGCACCACCCCGCCCCCGGCCAGTTTATTCTCAAACATTAGCAAAGTGATGGAAGGTGTCGTCGACAGTGCTATCAAGCGGCACTTATTCACCAATAACCTGCTCACCGATGCTCAGATTGGGTTCCGCCAGGACCACTCGGGTCCAGACCTCATTACAGCCTTGGACTAAACATGGGCAAAAGAGCTGAATTCCAGAGGTGAGGTGAGAGTGACTGCCCTTGACATCAAGGCAGCATTTGACCGAGTGTGGCACCAAGGAGCCCCAGCAAAATTGAAGTTATTGGGAATCAGGGGGAAAACTCTCCAGTGGCTGGAGTCATACCTCGTACAAAGGAAGTTGGTAGTTGTTGTTGGAGGTCAACAATCTCAGCCCCGGGACATTGCTGCAGGAGTTTCTCAGGGCAGTGTCTGAGGCCCAACCATCTTCAGCTGCTTAATCAATGATATTCCATCTCTGATAAGGTCAGAAATGGGGATGTTCGTTGATGATTGCAGAGTGTTCAGTTGCATTCGCAACACCTCAGATAATGAAGCAGTCCGTGTCCGCATGCAACAAGGCCTGGATAACATCCAGGTTTGGGCCGATAATTGGCAAGTAACATTCACGCCAGACAAGTGCCAGATAATGACCCTCTCCAACAAGAGAGAGTCTAACCACTTCCCCTCGACCGAACAGCATCGTGGGAGAAGCGTAAACGGCATTACCATCGCCGAATCCCCCACCGTCAACATCCTGAGGGTCACCATTGACCATAAACTGAACTGGACCAGCCACATAAATACTGTGGCCACAAGAGCAGCTCAGAAGCTATACATTCTGTGGGGAGTGAGTCAACTCCTGACACACGAAAGCCTTTCCACCATCTTCAAGACACAAGTCAGGAGTGTGATGGAATACTCTCCACTTGCCTGGATGAGTGCAGCTCCCACAATACTCAAGAAGCTCAATACTATCCAGGACAAAGCAGCCCGCTTGATTGGCACCCCATCCACCACCCTAAACATTCACTCCCTTCACCACCGGCGCACAGTGGCTGCAGTGTGTACCATCCACAGGATGCACTGCAGCAACTCGCCAAGGCTTCTTCGACAGCACCTCCAACACCCATGACCTCTACCACCTGGAAGGCCAAGGGAAACAGGCACATGGGAACAACACCACCTGCACGTTCCCCTCCAAGTCACACACCATCCCGTCTTGGAAATATATCGCCGTTCATTTATCGTCCCTGGGTCAAAACCCTGGAACTCCCGACCGAACAGCATCGTGGGAGAGCCTTCACCACACGTCCTGCAGCGGTTCAAGAAGGTGGCTCACCACCACCTTCTCAAGGGGCAATTTGGGATGTCCAGAGACGCCCGCATCCCATGAACGAATGAAAAGAAAATAAATAAAATTTCCAATTACTTTATCTGCCCGGGGTCTCAATATTCCTTCAACCGATTTTCGTCATCCATCTATCCAATTTTATCTTGAATATTGATATAGAAACATTGCAACATAGAAAATAGGATCAGGATTAGACCATTCGGCCCTTTGAGCCTGCTCCGCCATTCAATATGATCATGGTCGATCCTCTATCTGAATACCATATTCCCACTCTCTGCCCTTACCGCTTGATGCCTTTTGTGTCTAGAATTCTATCTAACTCCTTCTTAAATATATTTCAGTGACTTGGCCTCCACAGCATTCTGTTGTAGATAATTCCAGAGGTTCACCACATTCTGAGTGAAGAAATGTATCCACATCTCAGTCCGAAATGTCCTAACCCGTATCCTGAGATCTGACCCCTCATTCTGAACCACACAGCCAAGGGAAGCACCGTCACTACATCCAGTCTGTACAGCCCTTTCAGAATTTTATATGTTTCAATGAGATCACATCTCATTCTTATAAACTTTAGTGAATACAGGCCTAGTCGACCCAATCTCTCCTCATACGACAGTCCTGCCTTCCCAGGAATCGGTCTGATGAACCTTCGCTGCACTGACTTTATGGCAAATATATCCTTTCTTAGGTCAGGAGACCAAAACCGTGCACAATACTCCGGGTGTGGTCTCACCAACGCCCTATATAACTGCAGAAGATATCCTTGCTCCTTCACTGAAATACTCTTGCAATGAAGGCAAACATACCATTTGCCTTCCTAACTGCTTGCGACACTTGCATGTTTGTTTTCAGTGACTGGTGTTTATGGACACCCAGGTCCTTTGTACAGCAACATTTCTCAATCTATCAGCATTTAAATAATATTCTGCCTTTCTGTTTTCCCTTCCTAAATGGATAAGTTCACATTTATCCATATTGTATTGCCTCTGCCGTGTATTTGCCAACTCATTTGAATTCTAATCCTTAAATTCCAAGATACACAAATCTCCACTGAAAGGAGTTTCTCCCACCCTCACTTCTAAACCTCTTACATTTATTCTTTTATCTATGGCCGTTACATTTTGATCCCTCAACGAATGGAAGCTTTCTGCTTGTATCTATCCTGTCCCGTCATATCTTATCTTAAATCACCTGGGCAGCACTCGCCAAAATATATCAATCTGGTATCAATACACAATCTAGTGAAAGTTAGGAAAGTGTAGTTAAGATAGTTAATTGATACCTTTCTCTTGGAGATGGAGGTGTATTTGCTTATATTGAACAATGAGATGAATGTATTGGATGGCTTGGCCAACACACGAAACATCGGGACCGTGCAGGGAGAGATTCTAATCAAACACCTCCAGACCCCCGATCTATTGAGACAGAGCCAGAAACGGCAGGAATGGCTTGTATCGGTTGTCTCGTGTTGCATGAGCTTGGGATATCGCTGTGTTCACAGAAATGATGAGTTGTGCATGAAGAAACCACCAAGCGAGATGCATGATGAAGATGGACTTAAGAACAGGTCCAAGACATGGTTAGTCACGGTGACAACACCACTACATGAAATGGTTAATGTGGGTCTAGAGAGTGAGAACATATGGAAAAACAATGGGTAGAGATTTGCGCAATAAATAGATGGAGACAGATTTATGGTGCTGTTGAGATATTCTTCAGTGTTGATCCTAAACACTCGAATGTGAATAATGGAGGGACTGTAAGGAAAGGCCAATCAGACTGTCCTGAAACTGTTAATCATACACTGCATTGGTTTCTCCTTATATTGCAGTAATATTTACCTTTAACCTTTGCCTGTTAAGCAGGGAAGTGAAAGGCAATTTATAGTCCCATTGGGCTGTTGGACCAGAGCTGACCCTGCAGCAATGGTTAGTTTCAGGGTGAAGTAATAAGAAACTTCATTAGAGACGGACCATTACATATTAATTCATAAATTTCACAGCAATTGAATCATATGATAACAGTGTGGAAAGCTGTTAGTTCTGCAAAGGGAAATATCTGGACATACATCATCATTTGTAATTGGTACAAATGATAAAGAAACAAAGACAGATTTACAATTAAAGGATTTACCTTGTAACATTGCAATAATATGGATAAGGAATGAAATTATCGATAAGATAAAGAAATAACGAAATATATTTTTTAGCACAACGGAATAAATATATGGGGGTGTAATTGAACTTTTCTATAATTATGTAATGCAGAATTGTGTGGATTGACACGTACAGGGACTGAGAAAATGTTTAAAAACTGACAGTTTGTAATGGTTATTCGGACTGGTAAAGGTCTAAGATACTGAGCTCAGAACTGAAACACGTTTGAATCCCCAACCAACCATCATCAGGTGTCGTTGCAATTACAACCTTTTAATTGTATGTTTAAGTATTATTGCATGTATTGTGTGTTCAATAAACTTATGACGCCTCACTTCAATGTTCAAGAACCTGACTGAAAACTTTCCGCTAACAATAGCCTTCGTACTTTAATTGTGAATGACCTTCATTTATTAATGTGATTAAGTGCGCCCTTTACCCGTCACTCTTTCACGTTCCACTTCATCCTGAGGTTCTCCGAAAGCCAAACTCCACTTGGTTTCAGGCCCCCGGGGAGCCCAGGCTCTGCCAATCCTGCTGGCATCCAGCGTCAGGCGGAAGTGCTGATGAGTTGCTGGCAGTTCTGTGTAATACTAACTTTTATTGTGATTCATGTACCCAGATCCCTCTGTACCTCAGTGTTCTGCAATCTCTCTCCATTTAAAAAAAATATACTGCTTTTCTATTCCTTCTGTCAAAGTGGACAATTTCACATTTTCCCACATTATACTCCATCTGCCAAATTTTTGCCCACTCACTTAACCTTTCGATATCCCCTCGCAGAATCCTTATGTCCTCTTCAGAACTTACTTTCCGACCTCTCTGTGAGGAAGAGAGTTATATCAAATTTAAAAATTCAGTGTATCGGTCGGGACAAAAGAGACCAACTTTCCGTGGAGGCAGAGGGCGTGAATGACACACAGAATGACAACGTTGAATCTGCCTTCACAAAAGAAGAGGATGAAGTCAATGTCACAGTAGAGGAGGGGGGAGTAGAGTTATTGGTAGGATAAAAATAGATAGAAATGATGCACTAAATAAGTTGGTACAACTCAAAGTTAACAAGTCACCCGGTCCAGATGGGATGCAATCACGGTTTGCAGAGGGTGGAGATTGCAGAAGCTCTGACCACAATCTTTCATTCTCCTTGGATATGGGAGTGGTGTCAGAGGACTGGAGGATTGCAAATGTTACACCCTGCTCAAAAGTGGAGAGGCATGAACCTGGTAACTACAGGCCAATCAGTCTAACGTCAGAGATGGGAAAGTTGCATAGACTATTGTCAAGGACACGATTAATTCTCACTTGGAGAAGCATGGGTTCATAGAATCATAGAATCATAGAAGTTACAACATGGAAACAGGCCCATCGGGCCAACATGTCCATGTCGCCCAGTTTATACCACTAAGCTAGTCCCAATTTCCTGCACTTGGCCCATATCCCTCCAGACCCATCTTACCCATATAACTGTCCAAATGCTTTTTAAAAGACAAAATTGTACCCGCCTCTACTACTGCCTCTGGCAGCTCGTTCCAGACACTCACCACCCTTTGAGTGAAAAAATTGCCCATCTGGACCCTTTTATATCTCTCCCCTCTCACCTTAAATATATGCCCCCTCGTTATAGACTCCCCTACATTTGGGAAAAGATTTTGACTATCTACCTTATCTATGCCCCTCATTATTTTATAGACTTCTATAAGATCACCCCTTAACCTCCTACTCTCCAGGGAAAAAAGTCCCAGTCTGTCTAGCCTCTCCCTATAAGTCAAACCATCAAGTCCCGGTAGCATCCTAGTAAATCTTTTCTGCACTCTTTCTCGTTTAATAATATCCTTTCTATAATAGGGTGACCAGAACTGTACACAGTATTCCAAGTGTGGCCTCACCAATGCCCTGTACAACTTCAACAAGACATCCCAACTCCTGCATTCAATGTTCTGACCAATGAAACTCAGCATGCCGAATGCCACATTCACCACCCTATCCACCTGTGACTCCACTTTCAAAGAGCTATGAATCTGTACTCCTAGATCTCTTTGTTCTATAACTCTCCCCAACGCCCTACCATTAACGGAGTAGGTCCTGGCCCGATTCGATCTATCAAAATGCATAACCTCACATTTATCTAAATTAAACTCCATCTGCCATTCATCGGCCCACTGGCCCAATTCATCAAGATCCCGTTGCAATCCTAGATAACCTTCTTCACTGTCCACAATGCCACAAATCTTGGTGTCATCTGCAAACTTACGAACCATGCCTCCTAAATTCTCATCCAAATCATTAATATAAATAACAAATAACAGCGGACCCAGCACCGATCCCTGAGGCACACCGCTGGACACAGGCATCCAGTTTGAAAAACAACCCTCTACAACCACCCTCTGTCTTCTGTCGTCAAGCCAATTTTGTATCCAATTGGCTACCTCACCTTGGATCCCATGAGATTTAACCTTATGTAACAACCTACCATGCGGTACCTTGTCAAAGGCTTTGCTGAAGTCCATGTAGACCACGTCTACTGCACAGCCCTCATCTATCTTCTTGGTTACCCCTTCAAAAAACTCAATCAAATTCGTGAGACATGATTTTCCTCTCACAAAACCATGCTGACTGTTCCTAATTAGTCCCTGCCTCTCCAAATGCCTGTTGATCCTGTCCCTCAGAATACCCTCTAACAACTTACCCACTACAGATGTCAGGCTCACCGGTCTGTAGTTCCCAGGCTTTTCCCTGCCGCCCTTCTTAAACAAAGGCACAACATTTGCTACCCTCCAATCTTCAGGCACCTCACCTGTAGCGGTGGATGATTCAAATATCTCTGCTAGGGGACCGGCAATTTCCTCCCAAACCTCCCATAACGTCCTGGGATACATTTCATCAGGTCCCGGAGATTTATCTACCTTGATGCGCATTAAGACTTCCAGCACCTCCCTCTCTGTAATATGTACACTCCTCAAGACATCACTATTTACTTCCCCAAGTTCCCTAACATCCATGTCTTTCTCAACCGTAAATACCGATGTGAAATATTCATTCAGGATCTCACCCATCTCTTGTGGTTCCGCACATAGATGACCTTTTTGATCCTGAAGATGCCCTACTCTCTCCCTAGTTACTCTTTTGCCCTTGTAGAAGCTCTTTGGATTCTCCTTTGCCTTATCTGTCAAAGCAATCTATTGTCCCCTTTTTGCCCTCCTGATTTCTCTCTTAACTCTACTCCGGCAATCTCTACACTCTTCAAGGTATCCACTTGATCCCAGCTGCCTATGCATGTCATATGCCTCCTTCTTCTTTTTGACTAGGACCTCAATCTCCCGAGTCAGCCAAGGTTCCCTACTTCTACCAGCCTTGCCCGTCACTTTATAAGGAATGTGCTTACCCTGAACCCTGGTTAACACACTTTTGAAAGCCTCCCACTTACCAGACGTCCCTTTGCCTGCCAACAGACTCTCCCAATCAACTTCTGTAAGTTCCAGTCTAATACCATCAAAATTGGCCTTTCCCCAATTTAGAATTTTAACTTTTGGGCCAGACCTATCCTTCTCCATAGCTATCTTAAAACTAATGGAATTATGATCACTGGTCCCAAAGTGATCCCTCACTAACACTTCTGTCACCTGCCCTTCCTTATTTCCCAAGAGGAGGTCAAGTTTTGCCCCCTCTCTAGTCGGGCCATCCACATACTGAATGAGAAATTCCTCCTGAATACACTCAACAAATTTGTCCCCATCCCAGCCCCGAATGCTATGGCTGTCCCAGTCAATGTTGGGAAAGTTAAAGTCCCCTCCTGTTACCACCCTATTTTTCTTGCAGCTGTCTGTAATCTTCTTACATATTTGCTCCTCAATTTCCCGTTGACTATTTGGGGGTCTGTAGTACAATCCTATCAAAGTGATCTCTCCCTTCTTATTTTTCAGTTCTACCCATATAGACTCAGTGGGCGAACCCTCGGATATATCCCCTCTCACTACTGCCGTGATGTTCTCCCTAATCGAGAACGCAACTCCCCCTCCTCTCTTACCTCCTGCTCTATCATTCCTATAGCATCTGTACCCTGGAACATTGAGCTGCCAGTCCTGCCCCTCCCTTAGCCATGTTTCAGTAATAGCTATAACATCCCAGTCCCATGTACCCATCCATGTCCTGCGTTCATCTGCCTTGCCCGTCAGACTTCTTGCATTGAAATAAATGCAGTTTAATCTAGACTTCCCTTGGTCTTTGCCCTGCTTTCTCAGACCATCTGTCCGGTCATGTTCTGTACACTCTCCCTTACTGCCTTTTGGTTCTGTCACCACTTTATTTCCCACTGACTTCCTGCATCGGTTCCCATCCCCCTGCCACATTAGTTTAAACCCTCCCCAACAGCACCAGCAAACACTCCCCCTCGGACATTGGTTCCAGTCCTGCCCAGAAGCAGACCGTCCAATTTGTACTGGTCCCACCTCCCCCAGAACCGGTTCCAATGGCCCAGGAATTTGAATCC
Organism: Heptranchias perlo; assembly: GCF_035084215.1. Taxonomy (NCBI): domain Eukaryota; kingdom Metazoa; phylum Chordata; class Chondrichthyes; order Hexanchiformes; family Hexanchidae; genus Heptranchias; species Heptranchias perlo. The sequence continues at coordinate 7,764,975 of NW_027139548.1, forward strand.
CTCCCTCTTGCACCATCTCTCAAGCCACGTATTCATCCTAGCTATCCTGTCATTCCTACTCTGACTAGCCCGTGGCACTGGTAGCAATCCTGAGATTACTAATTTTGAGGTCCTACTCTTAAGTTTAACTCCTAACTCCCTAAATTCAGCTTGTCGGACCTCATCCTGTTTTTTCCCTATATCGTTGGTACCTATATGCACCACGACAACTGGCTGTTCACCCTCCCCCTCCAGAATGTCCTGCAGCCGCTCCGAGACGTCCCTGACCCTTGCACCAGGGATGCAACATACCATCCTGGAGTCTCGGTTGCGTCCGCAGAAACGCATTTCTATTCCCCTTACAATCGAGTCCCCCATCACTATAGCTCTGCCACTCTTTTTCCTGCCCTCCTGTGCAGCAAAGCCAGCCACGGTGCCATGAACCTGGCCACTGCCACCTTCCCCTGGTGAGCCATCTCCCCCAACAGTATCCAAAACGGTATACCTGTTTTGGAGGGAGATGACCGCAGGGGACCCTTGCACTGCCTTCCTACTCTTCCTCTGTCTGTTGGTCACCCATTCACTATCTCCCTCAGTAATCTTTATCTGCGGTGTGACCAACTCACTGAACGTGCTATCCTCGACTTTCTCAGCATCGCGGATGCTCCAAAGTGAGCCCATCCGCAGCTCCAGAGCCGTCAAGCGGTCAAACAGTAGCTGCAGCTGGACACACTTCCCGCACGTTTGACTAACTTGTTGAAATAACGGAGATGGTTGATGAGGTTAGTACGGTTGATTTTATGTGTGTGGACCTTCAAAAAGCATTTGATAAAGTATCACATAATGGATTGTTAGCAAAATTAAAGCCCATGGGATTAAAGGGACAATGGCAGTGTGGATACAAAATTGGCTGAGAGACAGAAGACGGAGAGTAGTGATGTACGGTTGATTTTCAGATTGGAGGGAAGTTTACAGTGGTGTTCCCCAGAGGTCAGTATTAGGACCACTGCTCTTTTTGATATATATTAATAACCTGAACTTGGCTGCAGAAGGTAAAATTTCAAAGTTTGCAGATGACACGAAACTCGGCCATGCAGTCAACAATGTGGAGTATAGTAATATACTTCAGGAGGACATAGACACACTGGAGAAATGGGCAGGCACATAGCAGACGAAATTTAACGCAGAAAAGTGTGAAATGATGCATTTTATTAGGAAGAATAGGGACGGGCAATATAAACGAAATGGTACTCATTTAAATGGGGTGCAAGAGCAGCGAGAGCAGGGGGTGCACACACACACAACTGTTCAAAGGTTCCAGGAGAAGTTGAGAAGGCTTTTTAAGCAGCATATAGGATCATGGGCTTTATTAATAGCGGCAGAGCATACAAAAGCAAGGAAGTTATGCTGAACATTTATAAAACACTGGTTCGGCCTCAGCTGTAATATTGTATTCAATTCTGGACACTACAGTTTAGAAGGATGTTAAGGCGTAGACAGGGTGCAAAAGAGATTTACTGGAGTGGTATCAGGTTAAGGGACTTCAGTTATGTGGAGAGACTGGAGAAACTGGCGTTCTTCTCCTCCTAACAGGAAAGGTTAAGAGGAGATTTGAAAGACGTTTTCAAAATCATGAACGGTTTTGATAGAGTAAATAAGGAGAAACTGTTTCCAATGGCAGGAGGGTCGGTAACCAGAGGACACAGATTTAAGATGATCAGCAAAAGAGCCAAAGGCGACATGAGGAAACATTTTTTTTTCAAGCTGCGTGTTGTCATTATCTGGAATGCACTGCCTGAAAGGGTACTGGAAGCAGATTCAATAGTAACTTTCAAAAGGGAATTAGATAAATACTTGAGTGTAAAAAATAGGGTGTTCGGGAAAGAGAAGGGGAATGAGACGAATTGGATAGCACTTTCAAAGAGCAAACACAGATACGATGGGCCGAATGGCCTCCTCCTGTGCTGTACCTACTATGATACTATGATATACTATGTTTCGGCTATAAATCATTTGGCTGCTGCCGGATTCCCGGTGGTGGAGTTGCGAACTATACCTGCATGTAAGTCTCCTTTTGCAGCGGCCCTCATGTTAATTTGAAATAAAAGCAGAAAATGCTAGAACAGGTTAAGCAGCATCTGTGGAGAGGAAACAAAGTTAACGATTCAGTTCGATGACCTTTCCGCAGAACTGGAAGTAGTTAGAGATTTAGCAGTTTATAAGTAAGTACTGAGCCAGGGAAAAGGTGCATTTGGGGGGTGGGGGTGGGGAGGAAATGACAACAACAACTTGCGCATAAATAGCGCCTTTAACGTAGATAAATTGAGGCGTTACCGAACTAGAACCCAATATACGTTAACGAGCACAAGGGTAATGGCTGAGCAGGACTTGTTGTGAGTTAGGTTATGGGCAGCAGAATTTTGGATGAGCTCAACTGTCCTGAGGTTGCAAGGTGAGAGCCCGGCCAGGGGAGCATTGGAATAGTCGAGTCTAGAGGTAACAAAGGCATAGATGAGGGTTTCTGCAGCAGATAAGCTGAGGCAGGAGTGGAAACGGGCGATGTTATGGAGGTGGAAGTAGGCAGTATTGGTGGTGGAGCGGATACGTGGTTGGACGCTCATCTCAGGATCAAGTAGGACGCCAAGTTTGCAATCAATCTGGCTCAACCTCAGACAGTGACCAAGGAGAGGAGTGGAGTTGCTAGTTAGGGAATGGAGTTTGTGGTTGGGACCAAAGGTAATGGCTTTGGTCTTCCCAATCTTTAGTTGAAAGATATTTCTGCTCATGTTGTACTGGAAATCGGACAAGCAGTGTGACACCTGCGAGACAGTGGAGGGGTCGAGGAAGGTGGTGGTGAGGTAGAGCTGGGTGTCGTCAGTGTACATGTGGAATCTGACGTTTTGTTTTCGGAAGATGTCGCCGAGAGGCAGCAAAGGATGCGAAATAGGAATGGGATAAGGATAGATCCATGAGGAACTCCAAAGGTAACGGAGTGTGAGCGGGAAGAGAAACCATTGCAGGTGATTGTCTGGCTCTGACTGGATAGACAAGAATGGAACCAGACGAGGGCAATCCCACCGAGCTGGACAAGAGAGGAGAGGCGTTGGAGGAGGATGGTGTGGTCAACTGTGTCAAAGGCTACAGACAGGTCGAGAAGGATGAGGAGGGATAGTTTACCACGGTCACAGTCACATAAGATGTAATTTGAGACTTTGATAAGGACAGTTTCAGTGCTGTTGCAGCGGTGGCAACCTGATTGAAGGGGTTCAAACGCTTAATTGTGGCAATGATGGGGATGCGGAATGTGCCTGAGGAGCGGGAGCCATTAACAACATCAGCTAACATGGGGGCCAGGAAAGGAAATTGTGTGGTCAGCAGTTTGGTGGGAAGAGAGTCGAGGGAGCAGGAGGTGGGACTCATGGACAAGATGAACTCGGAGAGGGCATGAGGGGAGATAGGAGAGAAACTAGAGAAAACTATGAGTTCAAGGTTAGGTCAGGTGCGAACCATCGGGGAAGTTTTGCTAGGTGGGCTGGGGGAAGGGAGGGAAGCGGCAGAGACAGCTGAATGGTTGATCTCAATCTCAGTGACAAAGACGTCCATGAACTTCTCATACTATTTGTTAGAGGTGAGGGTCGAGGGGACAGGGCAAAGGGGTTTAAAAGGACGGTTTGTCGTGGAGAAGAGAAGCCGGGGGTTATCTTTGCATTCCAGGATGATCCTGCAATAGTGAACAGTTTTGGCAGAGAAGAGCAGTACCCGACAGTGCTTTATGTGATCCAGCCAGATCTGGCGATGAATCGCTAAACCAGTTGTCCACAGTAAACGTTGATGTCTGTGTCCCTTGGACTTAAGGGACTGGTGATGGGCACTGCACCAGGGGGAAAGACCAGGGTGAGAAAGAATAAGGGTTTTAATGGGGACCAGAGTATCAAAGGTGGAGGTGAGGGTGTGATTGTGCAGAAATGTCGTGGTGAATGGAGGTCCAAAGGCTCGACGGTTGGGAATTTGAAAGTGCCGTTGTAAGTGACTTGGGGGAGAGGTTCTTTCCGAGGGCGGACACAGAAGGAAGTGGGATTGGGAGCGGGGTGTGAGTGGAGAGAGATACAGAGAAGTGATCAGAGATGGCCTTATCCATGATTGACATGATGGGAGTCGACAGGTCACGTGAGATGGCAAGTTCGAGGGGATGGCCCTGATAATGGGTAGGGGACTTTATTTGGAGGAAGAGATTAAGGGAGGTTTGGAGGACAGTGAACTCAGAGGAGAGAGAGGATGATGAGCTAAGATGGAGGTTGAAATTACCGAGGATGAGAAGTTGCTCGGTGCAGAGGCTGAGGGAAGCAGGGCGGTAGAGTATGAGGATTTTAAAGGAGAGGCGAGAGGGGTGGAACAAGGTGAGATACTCAAAGGAGGAGAAGGTGCCGGAGGAGTAGAGGAAGTGACCAAGTTGTGATTTGATGTTAGGGGCTGTACAGCCACTATGGTGATCTGTGCGAGGCAAGTGGTGGAAGAAATAGGCATGCGGGGAGGCTTCATGAAGGGGGAAGGTATCATCACCCATCAGCCAGGTTTTCTTTAAGGCCATGATGTCGACACAATCATTCACAATAAGCTCATGAATGGCAAGGTCCTTGTTCACAATTGAACGGACTTTCTGGAGGGAGATCAAGAGCGGGGTGGTGATAGCTGATCCGCCGTCAGAGTCTCAGGGTCAGCGCTGGGAGGGGTGAGTGGGATGGGAAGGAGGTTGGTAACATTATCCCCCAGTGGGCCTCGCTGGGCCCTTTGGAGGATGCCACATGAGGCACAGAGAGATGTTGTAGACTTATCATGAGGGAATCAAGCCTGCGATGGCAGCATGAGCGTAGCAAATTCGCAGAGTGATGAAGGGTTGGGGTAGGGATTTTGGGGGGTCGGCAGAGTATGCCAGAGGGGAGAAATGAAAGGAGGTATAATGGCAGGAGAGAAGGGCCCAGGAGGGGTAAAGAGAAATGAAGAATAAGAGGTGGACATAGAAGTGCTGGACTCGGGTCCGGAGGGAAGGTCTGTGATAGGGTCGTTGCACGAGTAATTAAATAACAAAAGGGATGAGAGTGCAAAGCAAGGAGGGTGATAATGGGACAATAAAGAAAGAGAAGGTGGGTGCAGAAGAGGTGTAAATAGCAACAGCAGAATCATTGTCCGAGACAATGCGATCAGTGGATCTGATCGAAAGTCGGGAGGCTGTAAATTACCTCATGGTCATTTGTTGGGCTCTTGTGACATCTTCTACCTCATTGGTCCTGAGCACTGACACTAAAACTTGCCAGGCCAAACATAAATTTTCGAAAAGCTCAAGGCGCTGGTGTTCCGACAGTCATTACCTATACAAGCCTGTTAATAATTTTCTGTTTCTGAAATCTTTAATTGTTCTGTAACGAGTGAAACGGTTTGCTTTTTGTGTTTGCTCCTGGTTCACTGATCTGAATAAACGTTGTACATTTAAATAACTCCTTAATCCCTTTGTTCCCATCTGCCTGCGATTTAAACTTTCAGTCGTAAACCCTCTGAAAAAGCACGGACATCACCTCTCCTCCTGTTTGAAGTTCCAATTCTCTAATGTATTTATAAAGGTAAAAGTTCCTTCAGCTCCTCAGTGCCGTGCACACCGTTCTGAATAGAGATTCTTTAAAGTTGACTATCGAAGTAATGAGTCTCTACATGTAATGACTTGTTAAGGATTCTGCTACGTAATTCATGAATCTTTGCGGAGAATGGTCGATTAAATCTGTTTAGTTAACTGAGTGTAACTAATGTCTCTGTTGAAGCGCTTCAATTAATTATCCCAGCAGAGGATCCCCTCTGATATAAATGAGGGATTCGTTGACTGAATTGACACTTTTCAGTCAGAGGTTTCTGCCCTGCACTGCGGACATCGCTCCTTCACACAGAGCATGTACTATCCAGTCATCTTTGAGGTTGAACGTATTTATTACCCCGTTCTTGCAGCCATTGGTATTACGGGTAAGGAAATGGAACGAGTCATATTGTAAAGCAATGCCATTGTTGCTGCTCTTGTTGCTTGTAACAAATTGGTTTTGATATATTTTGTTATATATGACATAAATAACACAAATTAACGTAAAAGAGACAGTGATGGAGCGTGTCTATGTTAGAGAGGAAGAGAGAACAAGAGAGGCAAAAACAGAGAGAAAGAGATCGATGCATATAACAACTATTATATGTTTTGAAATGTTTGTGATATAATCGCCTATTCCATTCGATCAGTTCATTGTCAAGATTTTTTTGTTGTCTAGTAATACAATGTCTTCATTGAAATGATGAACTTTTTTGAATTTTGAATCTAAGAAGTAATAGCGGATTATTCCTTAGTACTGGGTGAAGGAAAATTCCTTATCTCGAATAGACGTTGGCATCAGATGGAACGTAAACCTTAGTCTGGATTTGAGAAAGTGTAATCTTTGCCTGTGCTGAAGTTTCAACTTATCCCTCGTATTGCCTGAAATATTATGTTAACACCCAAGGTCAAAGAAAGCATTTTTCAACCGAAAGCAATCAGCTTAATCCGGACAGCTGTCTACAAGTTCTCCACAAGGTTCAAGGTACCAGGTAATGTAGTTCGCTGCTGTTGGTATTGAATTGACCACATGTCATTACATTGATTGAAAAAAATATTTGCCATTGTCAAAAGTTGACTATCTCTCAATATCAATGGATGGTTCTTTGGTCTGTTATAATTGACATCCTTTTGATCGAGTTTAGTTGCAGAGGTAGTCCCGGGCCATCTAGAGCTTGCTGCCCTGTCTGAGATTTAAGAGAAGTAGACTGGACCAATGATTGGCATGAGGCCTTTTTGATGATGACAGTGGTGCCCCGAGGTCCCCTCGGTAGGAATTCTATTGGATGTTAGGTAGCGCTCTGTGGTCAGTGTGCTTCAGTCTTGCAAACAGAAACCTAACTGTTCAAACTTGATGGGATGGCCAAGCAAGTGGAAATTTAACTCCAAAAGTAGTTGGCTAAATCTAACAATATGATTGGACAGAAAACAAAGGGTGATTCCATTGATTGTCGATAGAGGAGACATTCAGCACGGCAATGCACTGCAGGTCAATGTTCGGTTTCTGATCAGACTGGTCCAACTGAAACAGGTGCGCTGTATAAAATCTGAAGTTTAGAATCATACAATCATAGAAAGGTTACAACACGGAAGGAGGCCATTCAACCCATCCAGTCTGCACCGGCTAAATGCAAGAGCAATCCGGCTCGTCCCACTCCCCCGCCCCACCCCCGTAGCCCCGCACATTTGTTCGTTTCAACGACTTATCCAATCCCCTTTTGAAGGCCATGACTGAATCTGCCTCCACCGCCCCCTCGGGCATTGCATTCCAGATCCCAACCACTCAATGCGTAAAAAAGCTTTTTCTCATGTCACCTTTGGTTCTTTTGCTAATCACCTTCAATCTATACCTTCTGGTTTTTGACCATTCCGCCAATGGGAACAGTTTCTGTCTAACTACTCTATCTAGACCCTTCGTGATTTTGAATGCCTCGATCAAATCTCCTCTCAACCTTTTCTGTTCCAAGGAGAACAATCCCTGCTTCGCCAGTCTATTCACGTAATTTCAGTCCCTCATTCCTGGAATCAATCCAGTAAATCTCCAATGCAACTTCTCTAAGGCCTTCACATCCTTCCCAAAGTGCATTGCTCAGAACGGGACACAATACTCCCATTGTGGTCGAACCAGTGTTTTACAAAGGTTCATCATGACTTCCTTGCTTCCTTGCTCTATGCCTCTATTGATAAACCCCAGGATCCCACATGCTTTTCTAACCGCTATCTCAACCTGCCCGACAAACCTCAACGATTTGTGCACATATACCCCCACATCCCTCTGTTCCTCTACCCCTTTTAGAATTGTGCCCTCTAGTTTATATTGCCTCTCCTCATTGTTCCTACCGAAATGCATCACCTCGCATTTTCCCATGTTAAATTTCATCTGCCACGTGTCCGACCATGCCACCACTATATCCCCTTGAAGTCTATCACTATCCTCCACATTGTTCACTACTCTTCCAAATTTTATGTCATCTGCAAATTTGGAAATTCTGCTCTGTACTTCCAAGTCCAAGTCATTAATATATATCAGGAAACGCAGTGGCCCCAGCACCGATCGCTAGGGAACACCACTTCATACCTCCCTCCAGTACGAAAAACAACCGGTCACCACTACAGTCTGTTTCCTGTCCTTTAGCCAATTCTGTATCCATGATGATATTGCTCCCTTTTATTGCACGGGCCGCAATCTTAATAGCAAGGCTACCATGTGGCACTTTATCAAACGCTTTGTGAAAATCCATATACACCACATCAACTGCATTACCCTCATCTACTCTCTCCGTTACCTCATCAAAAAAATCTGTCAATTTGGTTAAAAACGATTTGCCTTTAACAAATCCACACTGGCTTTCCCAAATCAATCCACAAGTGAGTGTTACTACTGTCCCGGATTAAGGTTTCCAAAAGTTTCCCCACCACCGACGTTAAACTGACTGGCCATCAGGATAAGGATTGCAATTTAAGTGGAAAGCTCTGGGCATTGTGGCAACGGAATCTGTGCGTGATGAGCATTCAAGGTTCAACACTCGCCAATCCTGGATTTTCCGAATCACTGGGGAAATAAATCGCGGGCTGGCGAATGTAAATCTCCGTCAGTGTGTTTGGGATCTCAGCATCCAACGGAGCTGGGAAATGAGACAGCATTGATGAGGCTCAGGGAGTCCCGGAGACTGCTCAATGGAGTGAAGGAAACTTGAGTAGACTGCGGTAAAAATGGAGAAGAAAGAAACATCAAACCGAGGATTTTGCACAAATGTCACTGGATTGAAAACTTTTCCATCGATTAATCTCACGTTAAGTAAAGAAAACCTCAACCATCTCTGCTTTATTTTCATTTCTATCTCCACTTAGTTACCTCGCCCCCTCTGAGCTGTAACGCTGTGGATTCTCTCAATACTCTGAGTAATTTATTTTATATCCGCTGCGGAGTTTGTCTCACGGTCCAGTGTGGTTGCCAACATAAAGAAGTACGTTACAATCCGAGCACACCAATCCACTGCAAAGGACCAACACCCTCCCCGCACCTGAATTCGACTTAGCTGGTTGGGTTCACCAGGTCAGATGAGCAATTCTACTTTCTCCAGATCACTGTACACTCCCACATCATTTTAATTTTGCCGAGTTTTATTCCTCCGATAAGTAATCTTTTACTGATGAAATTCGCTTCCTTTGTCGGAATCTTCCACGTTACAATGATGGTATTTTACCTCCCCCGCCCCACCCCCACCCATCCCCCACTATCTTGTTATCTCTTATCTACCTCAGGTTATTTCAATCGATGCTGGTATGTTGTTTATTTTAATTACCCTCATTGCAATTCCACAGTTTATTATTGTGTGCAGAACCAGTTATAAATAATACAGGGAACAAGACGCCTGGAATCAGCACGCAGACTTCTGTGGGACTGGTTATTTTTTGGGAGAGCCTGGTGATACTTTCCTTTTCTCTCTCTTACAGTTAACTTGGTGGCGATTGTGATCCTGTCCCGAGGAAAGTGCGGTCTCTCCAAATGCATCACTCGCTACCTGATGGCGATGGCAGCGGCCGATCTAACGGTGGTGATCATTGACGTAATTCTGAAACGAATTAACAACATTTACTTGCCAGTAAATTTCTTGTTCATCACTCCGATATGCGCCCTGAAACTTCTCATGAAGATTGCGGCCCTGGACTGTTCGGTTTGGTTCACGGTCGCTTTCACTTTCGATCGTTTTGTAGCCATTTGCTGTCAGAAGCTTAAACCAAAGTTTTGTAACCAGAGGACGGCGAGCGTGATTGTAACGAGCGTGTGTGTCCTGGGCTGTTTGAGGTGCATTCCGTTTTACTTTACGTTCGAACCCAAACTTATAATCAACAATGTCCCGTATTTTTGTATTTCAACCATGGCCTATTACACCTCGCCCTTCTGGGCAGCGTACGAGTGGTTCGACAGCATTTTAACCCCATTACTGCCCATATTTCTCATCCTGTTGTTCAATGCTCTCACCGTCAAACATATTATCATGTCCACTACTGTCCGCAGGGCACTCCTGAACAACGTCGATAATCACAATGACCCAGAGACCGAGAACAGAAAGAAATCCATGATTTTGCTCTTCACTCTATCTGGCAATTTCATTCTACTCTGGGCCACGTATGTTGTACAATCCTTTATCTGGCGGCTGCAAAACTACAATTATACAGACAAATATTTCAGTAACCCGATATATATCATTCAGCAAACGGGATTCATGCTGCAGCTTCTAAGTTCCTGCACCAACACGTGTATCTATGGACTGACGCAGAGGAAATTCAGAGAGGAGCTGAAGAAAGCGGTGAAATATCTGGTCACACTGAATGGGAGATTGTTTAAATAAAGCTCCAGCAGACTTTGCAGATTTGCAATCTATTCCCTTCTTCTCTTCAATAACGCCACGCTGGCAAGTGAAGGAAGAAAAAGACTTATTGTCTTGAGAGGGAATTGGCCAATTATGTAGATCGGCAGAAGAAGGCATATTGGATTTGTTGTGGATTAATTGAGAGAATCGGAAAGTAGTAACATGGGCAGAGCAATGAACCGAGTCAAGGGAATTAGCCAATTGACTGGTGGGGTTATGCAACATTAATCCAACAGGGATACAAGTGCTTTCCTGAAAATATCAGCGAGGGTCTGTCCGGCGCACTGATTTTTTAACAGAATAAATTAACACAAGCAACAAAAATACAACAAATTCAACGTCTCAAATCCTGGAGAAGTCGATGAAAAAAATGGGAAAGCATCTGGTCAATGTGAAGCATTTAATAATAAAAATGCACACAGGACCATATCTGGTCAAAGTGAAGCATTAAATAATGACGAACACTGGTCAATGTGACGCATTTAATAGTAATGCACATTGGATAACATCTCGGCACTGTGAATCATTTAATAATAATGCGCACTGGACACTGGATGACATCTGCTTACTGTGAGGCATTTAATAATTATGTGCAGTGGACACTGGGTTAATTCTGGTCAATGTGAAACATTTAATAATAATAATAAACACTGGATCAAATCTGGTCAATGTGACACAATTATTAATAATAATGCGCACTGGACCATGCCTGGTCAATATGAAGCATTTAACAAGAATGCACACTGTTGACTGCGACACATCCAGACAGAGTGAAGCATTTTACAATAATACACACCAGACCACATCTGGTCACATTCAATGTAAATTATTTATTAACGCACATTGGACTCTGCGGCACATCTGGTCGCAACGATGCATTTAATAATAATGCACACTGGACGGTAGAGTAGATCATGTCAATGTGAAACATTTAATCATAATGCACACTGGAGCAGAACTGGCCAATGTGAAACACTTAGTAATAATTTGCAGGGAAATTGCAGAAAGATGCAAAAGCAATATAGTAGTGATAAATTGGGACTTGAACTATATGAATATAGACTGGGATAACATTAATAACATAAGAGGCAAAGAGGCGGAGGAATTTTTGATATGTGTTCAGGATAAATTTGTTAAACAGAACGTTTCTGGCCCAACAAGGAAGGAGGCATTGCTGGACTTGGTTCGATGAAGCGGGCCATGTGGAGAAAGTTGCAATCGGGGATCATTTAGAGAACAGCGATCATAGTATCATAATAGCTTTGGAAAAGGACACGGACCACTCTAAAGAATAAATACTCAATTGTAGGAGGGTTAATTTCAGTGGGATGAGAACAGATCTGTCCGGGGTAAATTGGAATCAAAGATTGGAGGCAAAACTGGAATTGAACAGTGGGAGCCTTTAAAGAGGCGATGGTTCGGGTATAGTCTAGGCAAATTCCCACGAGGCAGAAGGGCAACTATGACAAAAGGGCAACTGTGATGACAAAAGAGATAGTGAGTAAGATGAAATGGAAAAAGGTGCACATGACAGATGTCAGGTTGCTCACACAAGTGAGAACCAGGCTGAATATAAAAAGGCCAGAAGTGAAGTGAAAAACGCAAAATTAAAAAAGGTAAACAAAAGAGGCAAATGGACAATATGGGAACAGACTGGCAGCTAACATTAAAGTGAAGCCAAAAGTCTTCCACAGGCATGTAAACAATAAACGGGTAGTAAGAGGAGGGGTGGAGCCAATTTGGGACCATAATGGAGAATTACTCATGGAGGCAGAGGGAATGGCCGAGGTACATGGATGTCACTGAGCGGCTTCAGGGCATTCTCAAGGGGGAGGGTGAGCAGGCAGAGGTCGTGGTTCACATTGGGACCAACGACATAGGTAGGAAGGGAGATGAGATCCTGCATCAAGAATTTAGGGAGCTAGGTAGCAGATTAAAGAGCAGGACCTCAAAGGTTGTAATCTCTGGATTACTCCCAGTGCCACGGGCTAGTGAGTATAGAAATAGGAGGATAGAACAGATGAATGCATGGCTAAAGAGTTGGTGCAGGAGGGAGGGTTTCAGTTTCCTGGATAACTGGGCCTGCTTCTGGGGAAGGTGGGACTTTTACAAGTCGGACGGGTTGCATCTGAACCAGAGCGGGACAAATATCCTTGAGGGGAGGTTTGCTAGCACTGTTGGGGGGGGGGGGGGGGTTTAAACTAACTTGGCAGGGGGATGGGATACAGAGTGGAGCTACAATAGGGGGTGATGTGCAGCCAAATATAGAGAAAAAAACAAGTCAGCTCGGAAGACAGGGCAAATATGTGAGGGCAAGGCTGGATGGCATCTATTTTAATGCAAGGAGTCTTGCGAATAAGGTGGATGAACTGAAGGTGTTGATAAACACATGTGAGTATGATATTGTTGCTGTCACAGAGACATGGTTGAGGGAGGGGCAAGACTGGCAGCTCAATATTCCGGGGTACAGAATCTTCAGGCGAGACAGAGGGGGAGGTATAAGAGGAGGGGGGGTCGCAATATTAATTAAAGAATCAATTACTGCCATAAGGAGGGATGATATATTAGCAGGTTCCTCTAATGAGGACATATGGGTGGAGCTTAAAAACAAAAAGGGGGCAAGCACTTTGATGGGAGTGTACTATAGGCCCCCAAACAGTCAGGGGGAGATAGAGGAACAGATATGTAGGCAAATCTCAGAAAATTGTGCAAATAATAGGGTAATAATAGTGGGGGATTTCAACTTCCCCAATATTAACTGGGATACTCAGAGTGTAAAAGGCTTAGAGGGTACAAAATTCTTAACGTGCATCCAGGAGAGCTTTTTGAGCCAGCATGTAGAAAGTCCTACAAGAGAGGGGGCGGTACTGGACCTGATTCTAGGGAATGTGGCCGGCCAAGTGGAAGAAGTGCTAGTAGGTGAGCACTTTGGTGACAGTGACCATAATTTGGTGAGATTTAAGGTGGTCATGGAAAAGGACAGGGAGGGGCCGGAAATAAAGGTTATAAATTGGGGGAAGGCCGATTTTAATAGGATAAGGCAGGATCTGGACAAAATGGACTGGGATCAGCTGCTTGTAGGAAAATCCGCATCGGAGCAATGGGAGTCTTTCAGAAGGGAGATTGAGACCATACAATGGCAACATGTTCCCGTAAAGGTCAAGGGTGGTTCCAAGAACTCCAGGGAACCTTGGATGTCAGGGGATATACGAGAATGTATCGGAAAAAAAGGAGGGCTTTTGGCAGAAACAAAAGGCTAAAGACGGAGGAAGCCCTAGAGGAGTACAAAAAGTGCAGGGGGATACTTAAAAAAGAAATTAGGAGATCAAGGAGGGGCCATGAAATAACACTGGCGAGCAAAATAAAGGAAAATCCTAAGATATTTTATAAGTATATTAAGGGTAAGAGGATGACTAGGGAAAAAATAGGGCCCATTAGGGACAAAAATGGCAATCTGTGTGTGGAGCCGGCAGATGTAGGAGGGGTTCTAAATGAATTTTTTGCATCTGTTTTCACTATGGAGAAGGACGATGTAGACATAGAAATACGGCAGGGGGACTGTGATATACTCGAACATATTATCATCGAGCGGGAGGAGGTATTGGCGGTTTTAGCAGGCCTAAAAATGGATAAATCCCCAGGCCCGGACGAAATGTATCCCAGGCTACTGTGTGAGGCAAAGGAGGAGATTGCGGGGGCTCTGACACATATATTCAGAACCTCTCTGGCCACAGGGGATGTGCCAGAGGACTGGAGAACCGCTAATGTAATACCATTATTCAAGAAGGGGAGTAGGGAAAAACCGGGGAACTACAGGCCAGTGAGCCTAACATCAGTGGTAGGAAAATTATTGGAAAAAATTCCGAAGTACAAAATTAGTCTCCACTTGGAGAAGCAAGGATTAATCAGGGATAGTCAACATGGCTTTGTCAAGGGAAGATCATGTCTGACTAATTTGATTGAATTTTTTGAGGGGGTGACTAGGCGTGTGGATGAGGGTAACGCAGTGGATGTGGTATACATGGATTTCAGTAAGGCCTTCGATAAAGTCCCACACAGGAGACTGGTCAAGAAGGTACGAGCCCATGGAATCCAGGGTGCCTTGGCACTTTGGATACAAAACTGGCTTAGTGGCAGAAGGCAGAGGGTGATGGTCGAAGGTTGTTTTTGTGACTGGAAGCCTGTGGCCAGTGGGGTACCACAGGGATCGGTGCTGGGTCCCTTGCTGTTTGTGGTCTACATTAATGACTTGGATATGAATGTAAAAGGTATGATCAGTAAGTTCGCTGATGATACAAAAATTGGTCGGGTGGTAAATAGCGAGGAGGATAGCCTCAGTCTGCAGGACTATATAGATGGGTTGGTCAGATGGGCGGAACAGTGGCAAATGGAATTTAACCCGGAAAAGTGCGAGGTGATGCACTTTGGAGGGACTAACAAGGCAAGGGAATACACAATGAATGGGAGGACCCTAGGCAAGACAGAGGGTCAGAGGGATCTTGGTGTGCAAGTTCACAGATCCCTGAAGGCGGCGGAACAGGTAGATAAGTTGGTAAAGAAGGCATATGGGATACTTGCCTTTATTAGCCGAGGCATAGAATATAAGAGCAAGGAGGTTATGATGGAGCTGTATAAAACACTGGTTATGCCACAGCTGGAGTACTGTGTGCAGTTCTGGTCGCCACACTACAGGAAGGATGTGATCGCTTTGGAGAGGGTGCAGAGGAGATTCACCAGGAAGCTGGAGCGCTTCAGCTATGAAGAGAGACTGGGAAGATTGGGTTTATTTTCCTTGGAGCAGAGGAGGCTGAGGGGGGACATGATTGAGGTGCACAAAATTATGAGGGGCACAGATAGGATGGATACTAAGGAGCTTTTTCCCTTCGTTGAGGGTACTATAACAAGGGGACATAGATTCAAGGTAAAAGGCGGGAGGTTTAGAGGGGATTTGAGAAAGAACTTTTTCACCCAGAGGGTGGTTGGAGTCTGGAACTCACTGCCTGAAAGGGTTGTGGAGGCAGGAACCCTCACAACATTCAAGAAGCATTTGGATGAGCACTTGAAATGCCATAGCATACAAGGCTACGGACCAAATGCTGGAATATGGGATTAGAGTAGACAGGGCTGATGGCCGGCGCGGACACGATGGGCCGAAGGGCCTCTATCCGTGCTGTATAACTCTATGACTCTATGACTCTATCACTCTATGACTCTACTAAATGGATACTTTTCATCTGTCTTTACTAAGGAAGAAGATGCTGCCAGATTCTCAGTGAAGGACGATGTAGTTGTGATACTGGATGGGCTAAAAATTGAGAAAGAAGAGGTGCTAGAAAGACTAGCTGTACTTAAAGTGGACAAGTGTGTTGTGCTGTCCGACATCACACTCACCCAGCCCGACATCCGACTCACCCGGTCCGAGATCATACTCACCCGGTCCGACATTACACTCACCCAGTCCGACATCACACTCACCCAGCCCGACATCACACTCACCCAGTCCGACATCACACTCACCCAGTCCGACACACACTCACCCAGTCCGAGATCACACTCACCCAGCCCGACATCACACTCACCCGGTCCGAGATCACACTCACCCAGTCCGTCATCACACTCACCCGGTCCGACATCACACTCACCCGGTCCGTCATCACACTCACCCGGTCCTACATCACACTCACCCGGTCCATCATCACACTCACCCAGTCCGACATCACACTCACCCAGTCCGACATCACACTCACCCAGCCCGACATCACACTCACCCGGTCCGAGATCACATTCACCCTGTCCGACATCACACTCACCCAGTCCGAGATCACACTCACCCAGTCCGACATCACACTCACCCGGTCCGAGATCACACTCACCCTGTCCGACATCACACTCACCCAGCCCGACATCACACTCACCCAGTCCGACATCACACTCACCCTGTCCGACATCACACTCACCCAGTCCGAGATCACACTCACCCAGTCCGTCATCCGACTCACCCAGTCCGACATCACACTCACCCAGTCTGAGATCACACTCACTCAGTCCGAGATCACACTCACCCAGTCCGTCATCACACTCACCCGGTCCGAGATCACACTCACCCAGTCCGAGATCACACTAACCCGGTCTGAGATCACACTTACCCAGTCCGAGATCACACTCACCCAGTCCGACATCACACTCACCCGGTCCGAGATCACACTCACCCGGCCGGCGATCACACTCACCCGGTCCGAGATCACACTCACCCTGTCTGACATCACACTCAACCAGTCCGAGATCACACTAACCCGGTCCGAGATCACACTCACCCTGTCCGACATCACACTCACCCGGTCCGAGATCACACTAACCCGGTCCGAGATCACACTCACCCGGTCCGACATCACACTCACCCAGTCCGAGATCACACTCACCCGGTCCGAGATCACACTCACCCAGCCCGACATCCGACTCACCCAGTCCAACATCACACTCACCCAGTCCAACATCGCACTCACCCGGTCCGACATCACACTCACCCGGTCCGTCATCACACTCACCCAGTCCGTCATCACACTCACCCAGTCCGACATCACACTCACTCACTCCGTCATCACACTCACTCAGTCCGTCATCACACTCACCCAGTCCGACATCACACTCACCCAGTCCGACATCACACTCACCCGGTCTGAGATCACACTCACCCGGTCCGACATCATCACTCACTCAGTCCGACATCACACTCACCCAGTCCGACATCACACTCACCCGGTCCGAGATCACACTAACCCGGTCCGAGATCACACTCACCCAGTCCGAGATCACACTAACCCAGTCCGAGATCACACTCACCCAGTCCGAGATCACACTCACCAAGTCCGTCATCACACTCACCCAGTCCGAGATCACACTAACCCGGTCCGACGTCACACTCACCCAGCCCTAGATCACACTCACCCAGTCCGACATCACACTAACCCAGTCCGAGATCACACTCACCCAGTCCGACATCACACTCACTCAGTCCGTCATCACACTCACCCAGTCCGACATCACACTCACCCAGTCCGTCATGACACTCACCCAGTCCGACATCACACTCACCCGGTCCGAGATCACACTCACCCAGTCCGAGATCACACTCACTCAGTCCGACATCCGACTCATATAGTCCGAGATCACACTCACCCAGTCCGAGATCACACTAACCCAGTCCGAGATCACACTCACCCAGTCCGAGATCACACTAACCCGGTCCGACGTCACACTCACCCAGCCCGAGATCACACTCACCCAGTCCAACATCACACTAACCCAGTCCGAGATCACACTCACCCAGTCCGACATCACACTCACTCAGTCCGTCATCACACTCACCCAGTCCGACATCACACTCACTCAGTCCGTCATCACACTCACCCAGTCAGACATCACACTCACCCAGTCCGTCATCACACTCACCCAGTCCGACATCACACTCACCCAGTCCGAGATCACACTCACCCAGTCCAACATCGCACTCACCCGGTCCGACATCACACTCACCCGGACCGAGATCACACTCACCCAGTCCAACATCGCACTCACCCGGTCCGACATCACACTCACTCAGTCCGTCATCACACTCACCCAGCCCGAGATCACACTCACCCAGTCCGACATCACACTAACCCAGTCCGAGATCACACTCACCCAGTCCGACATCACACTCACCCAGTCCGTCATCACACTCACCCAGTCCGTCATCACACTCACCCAGTCCGACATCACACTCACCCGGTCTGAGATCACACTCACCCGGTCCGACATCACACTCACTCAGTCCGTCATCACACTCACCCAGTCCGACATCACACTCACCCAGTCCGACATCACACTCACCCGGTCCGAGATCACACTAACCCGGTCCGAGATCACACTCACCCAGTCCGAGATCACACTCACCCAGTCCGAGATCACACTCACCCAGTCCGTCATCACACTCACCCAGTCCGAGATCACACTAACCCGGTCCGACGTCACACTCACCCAGCCCGAGATCACACTCACCCAGTCCGACATCACACTAACCCAGTCCGAGATCACACTCACCCAGTCCGACATCACACTCACTCAGTCCGTCATCACACTCACCCAGTCCGACATCACACTCACCCTGTCCGTCATCACACTCGCCCAGTCCGACATCACACTCGCCCAGTCCGAGATCACACTCACCCAGTCCGACATCACACTCGCCCAGTCTGACATCACACTCACCCAGTCCGACATCACACTCACCCGGTCTGAGATCACACTCACCCGGTCCGACATCACACTCACTCAGTCCGTCATCACACTCACCCAGTCCGACATCACACTCACCCAGTCCGACATCACACTCACCCGGTCCGAGATCACACTAACCCGGTCCGAGATCACACTCACCCAGTCCGAGATCACACTCACCCAGTCCGAGATCACACTCACCCAGTCCGTCATCACACTCACCCAGTCCGAGATCACACTAACCCGGTCCGACGTCACACTCACCCAGCCCGAGATCACACTCACCCAGTCCGACATCACACTAACCCAGTCCGAGATCACACTCACCCAGTCCGACATCACACTCACCCAGTCCGTCATCACACTCACCCAGTCCGTCATCACACTCACCCAGTCCGACATCACACTCACCCGGTCTGAGATCACACTCACCCGGTCCGACATCACACTCACTCAGTCCGTCATCACACTCACCCAGTCCGACATCACACTCACCCTGTCCGACATCACACTCACCCAGTCCGAGATCACACTCACCCGGTCCGAGATCACACTAACCCGGTCCGAGATCACACTCACCCAGTCCGAGATCACACTCACCCAGTCCGAGATCACACTCACCCAGTCCGTCATCACACTCACCCAGTCCGAGATCACACTAACCCGGTCCGACGTCACACTCACCCAGCCCGAGATCACACTCACCCAGTCCGACATCACACTAACCCAGTCCGAGATCACACTCACCCAGTCCGACATCACACTCACTCAGTCCGTCATCACACTCACCCAGTCCGACATCACACTCACCCTGTCCGTCATCACACTCGCCCAGTCCGACATCACACTCGCCCAGTCCGAGATCACACTCACCCAGTCCGACATCACACTCGCCCAGTCTGACATCACACTCACCCAGTCCGACATCACACTCACCCGGTCTGAGATCACACTCACCCGGTCCGACATCACACTCACTCAGTCCGTCATCACACTCACCCAGTCCGACATCACACTCACCCAGTCCGACATCACACTCACCCGGTCCGAGATCACACTAACCCGGTCCGAGATCACACTCACCCAGTCCGAGATCACACTCACCCAGTCCGAGATCACACTCACCCAGTCCGTCATCACACTCACCCAGTCCGAGATCACACTAACCCGGTCCGACGTCACACTCACCCAGCCCGAGATCACACTCACCCAGTCCGACATCACACTAACCCAGTCCGAGATCACACTCACCCAGTCCGACATCACACTCACCCAGTCCGTCATCACACTCACCCAGTCCGTCATCACACTCACCCAGTCCGACATCACACTCACCCGGTCTGAGATCACACTCACCCGGTCCGACATCACACTCACTCAGTCCGTCATCACACTCACCCAGTCCGACATCACACTCACCCAGTCCGACATCACACTCACCCGGTCCGAGATCACACTAACCCGGTCCGAGATCACACTCACCCAGTCCGAGATCACACTCACCCAGTCCGAGATCACACTCACCCAGTCCGTCATCACACTCACCCAGTCCGAGATCACACTAACCCGGTCCGACGTCACACTCACCCAGCCCGAGATCACACTCACCCAGTCCGACATCACACTAACCCAGTCCGAGATCACACTCACCCAGTCCGACATCACACTCACTCAGTCCGTCATCACACTCACCCAGTCCGACATCACACTCACCCTGTCCGTCATCACACTCGCCCAGTCCGACATCACACTCGCCCAGTCCGAGATCACACTCACCCAGTCCGACATCACACTCGCCCAGTCTGACATCACACTCACCCAGTCCGACATCACACTCACCCGGTCTGAGATCACACTCACCCGGTCCGACATCACACTCACTCAGTCCGTCATCACACTCACCCAGTCCGACATCACACTCACCCAGTCCGACATCACACTCACCCGGTCCGAGATCACACTAACCCGGTCCGAGATCACACTCACCCAGTCCGAGATCACACTCACCCAGTCCGAGATCACACTCACCCAGTCCGTCATCACACTCACCCAGTCCGAGATCACACTAACCCGGTCCGACGTCACACTCACCCAGCCCGAGATCACACTCACCCAGTCCGACATCACACTAACCCAGTCCGAGATCACACTCACCCAGTCCGACATCACACTCACTCAGTCCGTCATCACACTCGCCCAGTCCGACATCACACTCGCCCAGTCCGAGATCACACTCACCCAGTCCGACATCACACTCGCCCAGTCTGACATCACACTCGCCCAGTCCAACACCCAACTCAACCTTTTAGGTGCATGTACATCTCAATATCTTTGGTGGTAATGGGAGCCAGACTCAAACTGCCATGAAGCCCGTTACAGAATGTATCCAGTTCCACATAAATTAATACAAAACATTTCAAAGACATCGGCAGACTTGATTGTGAGATTAAAAAAAACAATTGTACACATATATATTATTATGGTGAAATATGTCAGCCCTGGAGTTACACTGTGAGATCACTGAATACGAAGTATTAACTCATTCATCTGACATTTGTCTCTGCTACTTTAGCGGAGGCGTTAACCGGTTTGAAGTAAACACTAATGACTCCGATGGATTAGCAGAGAGAGGAATTTCAGACGATAGCCCAGTAGTTTCAAAGCCTCTGACTTCTCAAATTGTGGCCCTTCTCCGCACTTTCTTTCAAGCTCTGTCTGTACGACAGGAACAGCAATGATTAGAATCAGTACAAAGGGCCCTTTCCTTTTGTTCTCAAAAATCCAGGGCAATTCTTTTTATCACATACAAGACACATTTTGCTCGCCAACTGAAGTACGGTGATAAATGGAAGATAATTACAAATTAACGTGCAGTTTGATTCCGGTATTGAAAGGAAGAACGCGCAGGAGCTGGTTTTAGTTTCCACTGCCAACCATGGTATCGCAGGACACAAGCAGTGACCATGGTCTCGCAGGACACAAGCAGCAGACCAAGGGCTCGCAGGACACATGCAACTTGTGACTGGAAGCCTGTTTCCAGTGGGGAACCGCAGGGCTCAGTACGAGGTCCCTTGCTTTTTGTGGTATGTATCAATGATTTAGACCTAAATGTAGGGGGCATGATTAAGAGGACTGCAGATGATACAAAAATTGTCCGTGTGGTTGATAGTGAGGAGGAAAGCTGTAGACTGCAGGAAGATATCAATGGACTGGTCAGGTGGGCAGAAAAGTGTCAAATGGAATTCAATCCAGAGAAGTGTGAGGTAATGCATTTGGGGAGGGCAAACAAGGCAAGGGAATACACAATAAATGGGAGGATACTGAGAGGTGTAGAGGAAGTGAGGGACCTTGGAGTGCATGTCCACAGATCCCTGAAGGTAGCAGGACAGGTAGATAAGGTGGTTAAAAAGGCAAATGGGATACTTTCCTTTATTAGCCGAGGCATAGAATATAAGAGCTGGGAGGTTATGCTGGAACTGTATAAAACACTAGTTCGGCCACAGCTTGAGTACTGTGTACAGTTCTGGTCACCACATTACAGGAAAGATGTGATTGCACTAGAGAGGGTGCAGAGGAGATTTTCGAGGATGCTGCCAGGGCTGGAGAATTTTAGCTGTGAGGAAAGATTGGATAGGCTGTGGTTGTTTTCTTTGGAACAAAGGAGGCTGAGGGGAGATTTAATTGAGGTGTATAAAATTATGAGGGGCCCAGATAGAGTGGATAGGGAGGACCTATTTCCCTTAGCAGAGAGGTCAATAATCAGGGGGCAGAGATTTAAAGTAATTGGTAGAAGGATTAGAGAGGAGCTGAGGAGAAACTTTCTCACCCAGAGGGTGGTGGGGGTCTGGAACTCACTGCCTGAAAGGGTGGTAGAGGCAGAAACCCTCAACTCATTCAAAAAGTACTTGGATGTGCACTTGAAGAGCCGTAACCCACAGGGCTACGGACCAAGTGCTGGAAAGTGGGATTAAGCTGGATGACTCTTTTTCGGCCGGCACGGACACGATGGGCTGAATGGCCTCCTTCTGTGCTGTAAATTTCTATGATTCTATGAAGTCACCCGGTCCAGATGGGACGTGTCCTAGGTTGCTGAGGTAAATAAGCGAAGAAATTGCGGAGGTACTGGCCTTAATCTTCCAATCATCCTTAGATATGGGCGTGGTGCGAGAGGACTGGAGAATTGCAAATGTTACACCCTTGTTCAAAAATGGGTGTAAGAGTAAACCCAGCAACTACAGGCCAGTCAGTTTAACCTCAATGGTGGGAAACTTTTAGAAACGATAATCCAGGTCAGAATTAACACTGTGGATTGTTTAGCGAAAGCCAGCACGGATTTGTTAAAGGCAAATCCTGTTTAAATAAACTGGTAGAGTTTTTTGATGAGGTAACGGAGAGGGTAGATGAGGGTAATGCAGTTGATAAGGTATATACGGACTTTCAAAAGTTGTTTGGTAAAGTGCCGCATGGTAGGCTTAGTATCAATATTGCGGCTGGTGGAATAAAGAGGGCAATGGCAACATGTATACAGAATTGGCTAATTGGCAGTAAACAGAGAGTAGTGTTGAACGGTTGTCTTTCAGACTATAGGGAGGTGTACATTGGTGCTCCCCAGGGGTCGGTGCTGGGACCAGTGCTTTTCGTGATATATATTAATGACTTGGACTTGGGTGTACAGGTCACTATTTCCAAATTTGCAGATGACACTAAACATGGAAGGATGGTAAACAGTGAGGAGGATAGTGATAGACTTCAAAAGGATTAAGGCAGGCTGTTGGCATGGGCAGACCCGTAAGAGAAGAAATTTAAGGCAGAAAAATATGACGTGATACTTTTCGCTAGGAAGAACGAGAAGAGGCAATATAAACAAGAGGGCACAACTCTAAAAGGGGTACAGGAACAGAGAGATCTGAAGGTGTATGTGCACAAATCGCTGAGGGCAGGGATGGTTGGGATAGCAGTTAAACAGCATACAGGATCCTGGGCTTTATAGAGGCATAGACTGCAAAAGTATGGAATCATGATTAATCTTGATAACACTCTGATTCAGCCACAACTGGAGTATTGTGTCCAGTTCTGGACTCTGCACTTTAGCAAAGGTGTGAAGGCCTTAAAGAGGGTGCAGAAGAGATTTAGTGGAATGATTCCAGGATTGAGAGGCTTTAATTACGTGGATAGAATGGAGAAGCTGGAGTTGTTCTCCTTGTAGTATAGACGTTGCGAGGAGATTTGATAGAGGCATCCAAAATCATGAAGGGTCTCGACAGAGTAGATAGAGAGAATCTGTTCCCATTGACGAAAGGATCGAGAACTAAAGGGCATAGATTTAAGGTGATTGGCAAAAGAACCAAAGGTGACATGAGGAAACACATTTTGCTCAGCGAGTGGTTAGGATCGGGAATGCACTGCCCGAGGAGGTGGTGGAGGCAGATTCAATCATGGCCTTCAAAAGTGATAAGTACTTGAAAGGAAAAAAAAATGCATGGCTACGGGGATAGGACGGGTGAGTGGGACTAGTTGGATTGCACCTGAATAGAGCCGGCGCGGACTGGATGGGCCAAATAGCCTCCTTCCATGCTGTAACTTTTCTATGATTCTATGATTCTATGATTCTAGTGCACGCTGGACCTCATCTAGTCGCAGTGAAGCATTTAGCAATGAACACTGGACCTCATCTGGCAATGTAAAGCATTTAATAATAATATTAATGCACACTGGGTCATGCTTGGTCAATGTGAAGCAGTTAATAATAATGCACACTGGACCACATCTGGTCAGTTTGAAGCATTTAATAATAATATTAATGCACACTGGGTCACGCTTGGTCGATGTGAAACAGTTAATAATAATGCACTCTGGACCACATCTGGTCAGGTTGAAGCATTTAATAATAATGAACACTGGAGTACATCTGGTCAGATTGAAGCATTTAATAAGAATGCACACTCGACATTGCGTCACATCTGGTCAAGGTGAGGCATTTAGTAATAACGCACATGCAACACTGAAGCACATCTGGTCAATGTGAAGCATTTACTAATAACGCACACTGGATCACATTTGGTCACTATGAAGCAGTTACTATTACTCTGCACTGCAAACTTGCTCATACCTGGACGCTGTGAAGCCTTTAGTCATAATGCACACTGGGCTACGTCTGGTCAACGTGAAGCATTTAATAATAATGCACACTGAACACTGGGGCACATCTCGTCACTACGAAGCATTGAACAATAATGTACACTGGACCACATCTGGTCAATATAAATTATTTAGTAATGCACACTCTGGGATCTGCAGCACATCTTGTCGCGGTGACGCATTTAATAATAATGCGCACTGGACATTGGACCGCAACATGCGAATGTGAAATATTCAATAATAATGCACACGCAGCAGATCTGGTCAATGTCAAACATTGAATAATAATGCACACTGGGCCACGTCTGGTCAGAGGGAATCATTTAATAATGAACACTGGACCACTTCTGGTCAATGTGTCGCATTTAATAATAATGCACACTCGACACTGAGGTTCACCTGGTCGAAAACAAACATTTAATAATAATGCGCATGCAACAATGCAGCACCTTAGGTCAACGTGAAATCTTTAGCAAAATGTACACTGGGTCACACCTGGTCACTTTGAAGCATTTACTATTAATATGCACTGGACACTTGGTCACATCTGGGCGCTGTGAAGCATTTATTAATAATAAACATTAGACACTGGGTCGCATCTGGTCAATGTGGAACATTTAATAGTAATGCAAACTGGACTACACCTGGTCAACGTGAAACATTTAGTAATAATATTAATGACCAATGGGACACGTCTGGTCAATGTGAAGCAGTTAACAATAATGCACACTGAACACTGTGGCACATCTAGATAGTTGTACAGGGCATTGGTGAGACCACACCTGGAGTATTGTGTGCAGTTTTGGTCTCTTTATCTAAGAAAGGATATACTTGTCTTAGAGAGGCTGCAGCGAAGAAGCCTTGGCGAGTTGCCGCAGTGCATCCTGTGGATGGTATGCACTGCACCCGTGGTGCGACGGCGGTGAAGCGAATGAATGTTCAGGATGGTGGATGGGGTGCCAATCAAGCGGGCTGCTTTGTCCTGGATGGTGTCAAGCGTCTTGAGTGATGTTGGAACTGCATTCATGCAGGCAAGTGGAGAGTATTCCATCACACTCCTGACTTGTGCCTTGTAGATGGTGAAATGCATTTGGGGAGTGAGGAGGTGAGTCATTCGCCGCAGAATACCCAGCCTCTGAGCTGCTCTTGCAGCCAAAGTATATTTGTGGCTGGTCTGGTTAATTTTCTGGTCAATGGTAACCCACAGGATGTTGATGGTGGGGGATTCGGCGATGGTAATGCAGTTGAATACAAGGGGAGGTTATTGGATTCTCTCTTGTTGGTTATGGCCATTATCTGGCACTAGTCTGGCGCGAATGTTACTTGCCACTTATCAGCCCAAGACTGGGTGTTGTCCAGGACTTGCTGCGTGCGGGCCCCTTCATTATCTAAGGAGTTGTGAATTGAACTGAACACTGTGCAAGCATCAGCGAACATCCCCATTTCTGACCTTATGATGGAGGGACAGTCATTGATGAAGCAGCTGCAGATGTTTGGGCGGAGGACACTGCCCCGAGTAACTCCTGCAGCAATGCACTTGGGCTGAGGTGATTGGCCTCCAACAACCACTACCATCTTCCTTTGTGTTAGGTATGACTCCAGCTACTTTAGATTCTACCCCCTAATTCCCATTGACTTCAATTTTACTTGGTGTCACACTCGGTCAAATGTTGAGTGATGTCAAGGGCAGTCTCTCTCAACCCACATCTGGAATTCAGCTCTTTTGTCCATGTTAAACCAAGGCTATAATGAGCTCTGGAGCCGAGAGGTCATGGTGGAACCCAAACTGAGCATCAGTGAGCAGTTTATTGGTGAGTAAGTGCCACTTGATAGCACTGCCTACGACATCTTCCATCACTTTGCTATTGATTGAGGATTAGAGTGGGATTGAGGAGAAGGTGTACATTGAGGTTGCAGGAGACTCGGGGCAGATTGATAGCGGTTGGGGTGCAGTGTATTTGGAAGGAAATGGGCGGAGAAGCGGTGTTAAGCTGACTCAAGCCGACTCATCGTCGCTGGGTCAAAATCCTGGAACTCCCTTCCTAACAGCACTGTGGGAGAACCTTCACCACACGGACTTCAGCGGTTCAAGAAGGTGGCTCACCACCACCTTCTCAAGGGTAATTAGGGATGGGCAATAAATGCCCGCCTCGCCAGCGACATCCACATCCCATGAAATAATATTTTAAAAATTCTGTGACGGGACATGTGTTGACAGGGTGGCTTTGAGAATGAAATGATGGAAATGTAATTCCCTACCACAACCAGAAAGGGTCGCCGTGCCGTCAAAGAAAACGTTTTTACCAGTTCAAAAATGCAGATAAAATTTGCCCAAGTCCGCTTTCCTACTCCTGTTCCTTCATCCTTAATTCTCTGCATTTCCTATTCTATCGGAGTTTCATGATTATTTCTCAGGGAGATTAAAAGAGAGCATGTTAAAATTGACCGTAGGACAGTGAACATTTGAATAGAAAAGGCAGGCGGTGAACATCGGAACAGGAGGAGGCCATTCTGCCCTCGAGCTTGTTCCGCTATTCAGTCAGATCATGGCTGATCTGTCGTTTAACTGCATTTACCCGCCTTTGTTCCATATCCTTAATACCCTTAACTAACAAATATCTATCGATCTCTGTCCTGAAATTCCAATTGAGCGCCATCATCCACAGCCTTTTAGGACAGAGAGTTACGGATTTCCACTGGCGTTTGTGTGAAAAAGTGCTTCATGATTTCGATCCAAAATGACCTTGATGTAGCGGTCAGATTAAGGAGAAGTGGTCAGACTGGGAGAGAAGAGGTCACATTTGGGAGTAGTGTTGAAATTGGGGAGAAACGATCAGATTGCGGTGAAGGGGTAAGATTGAGGATGGAGGAGTCCTATCTTCACAGGGCGTGTGTAAATGTCGAGTGAGGGGAGCCACAACCAGTCAGGGTTGCTGAGCCTTTCATATTCCAAACACAATTATGTTCTTTGCTCGGATATCTTAGTCGGTAAAACATCACATTTTTAATCTGAGGGTCCAGGGTTCAAGTCACTGTTTGGGAGTTGTTTTAAAAATTAAAACCCAACTCAATTTACACCTTAAAACATCGCAATCAGGCAGGGATTCGTAGTGTCGTAGCACTTCTGCTCAATCAGACCCCTTCGCTTCAATCTTATCCTTTAACCTCATTCTGACCGTTCCTTCTCCTCAATGTGTTACCTTCTCCTCCTTTTCTCCCTTTCTCCTCATTTGCTCCCTTCGCCTCAATCTGTCGCCTTCTCCTCAAACTGTCCCCTTCTCGTCAACGTGTTCCCTCCTCCCGAATCCGACCCATCCTCTTCATTCTGACACCTTCTCCTCAGTCTGAACAATCAGAGAAATGAGGAAGCACTTTTTCACACGAAAGTTAGTGGAAATCTATAACTCTTCCCTAATAGGCTGTGGTTAGTTGAAATGTCATGACTGAGATCGATAGATTTTTGTAGGGTAAGGGATATGGAGTAAAAGCGGGTAAATTAAGTTGAGTGTTCGGATCGGTCACGGTCGAATTGGATGGTGAAATAGGCTCTTGGGGCTGAATGGCAAAATTCCTTTTTCCCAGGTTCATCACCTGCCTTTTCTGCTCAAAGGCTGACTGCCCAATGACCAGTTTTAACCTGCTCTGTTTTAATCTCCATGAAAAATAATCAATAATCACTGATACAATAAGAAATGCAGAGAAAGAATGATGAAGGAATCGGCGAATGAAGAGGACATGGGCAAAAATTTCCCACAACTTGAAACTGGGAAAATAGTGATTTTTGAGTGAGGGACGTTCAGTTCCATCCTCCCCGATTTAAAGTTCCCTTTGAGTGAATCTGACTCCTTGTCAATCGTTCGGTTCCCTCCTCCCTGACTCCGCTGGACACAATGTTGCAATGAATAATAATGCAGCTCAGTCCAATTTATATTTTTCCTCAGCAGACTTTAACTGACTGGCTCTTAATGGCGGTGGTTTAAGGTGTAAATTGAGTGGGATTGAAATTGAGAAAAGCAACACCCGAAAAGGGCCTTGAACCCTGCACGCACAACACTTTAATCTGCAGACTGAGCTCTGCGGGCTTTGAAACACTAACGACACAGCGACGCTGACTGGCTGTTATCGGGAATTACATCCACTTCACGTGCAAAGCCGCCCTGTCAACACAAGTTACGTCACAAAATTGCTTCAAATCCATCACATCTTCTCAGGCCAATTCATCTCAATCATACCGCACTCAAGCACCATCTACCTCTGAGTCTCGTCCAAACTCAACCTGAACCTTCATCGCAATCTGAACCTTCTCCTCAATCTGGCCCCTTATCCTCAATCATTCCCTTCTCCGCAATCTTCCCTGTCTCCGCAACCTGGCCTCTTCCCTCAATCTGACTCCTTCTCAATCTGTCCACTTCTCCTCAATCAGAACCTTTCTTAATCTGCCAGCTTCTGCTCACTCTGACCCATTCTCTCCACGTAGACTCCCTCTCCTTAATAAGAACATAAGAACATAAGAAATAGGAGTAGGAGTAGGCCAATCGGCCCTTCGAGCCTGCTCCGCCATTTAATAAGATCATGGCTGATCTGATCCCAACCTCAAATCTAAATTCATGTCCACTTTCCTGCCCGCTCCCCGTAACCCCTAATTCCTTTCACTTCTAGGAAACTGTCTATTTCTGCTTTGAATTTATTCAATGATGTAGCTTCCACAGCTTCATGGGGCAGCAAATTCCACAGACCTACCACCCTCTGAGTGAAGAAGTTACCCCTCATCTCAGTTTTGAAGGAGCAGCTCCTTATTCTATGATTATGCCCCCTAGTTCTAGTTACACCCAACCTTGGGAACATCCTCACCGCATCCACCTGATCAAGCCCCTTCACAATCTTATATGTTTCAATAAGATCGCCTCTCATTCTTCTGAACTCCAATGAGTAGAGTCCCATCTACTCAACCTCTCCTCATATGTCCGCCCCCTCATCCCCGGGATTAACCGAGTGAACCTTCTCTGTACTGCCTCGAGAGCAAGTATGTCTTTTCTGAAGTATGGACACCAAAACTCTATGCAGTATTCTAGGTGCGGTCTCACCAATACCTTATATAACTGCAGCAATACCTCCCTGTTTTTATATTCTATCCCCCTAGCAATAAAAGCCAACATTCCGTTGGCCTTCTTGATCACCTGCTGCACCTGCATACTAACTTTTTGATTTTCTTGCACTAGGACCCCCAGATCCCTTTGTACTGCAGTACTTTCCAGTCTCTTGCCATCAAGAAAATAACTTGCTCTCTGGTTTTTCCTGCCAAAGTGCATAACCTCACATTTTCCAATATTGTATTTCATCTGCCAAATCTGCGCCCACTCACCCAGCCTGTCTATATTCCCCTGCAGGTTTTTTATGTCCTACTCACTCTCTACTTTCACTCCCATCTTTGTATCATCTGCAAACTTCGAAATGTTGCACTCGGTCCCCTCCTCCAAATCGTTAATATAGATCGTAAAGAATTGGGGACCCAGCACCGAACCCTACGGAACGCCACTGGCTACTGGTTGCCAGTCCGAGAATGAACCATTTATCCCAACTCTCTGCTTCCTGTTAGATAACCAATCCTCCACCCATGCCAGAATATTACCCCCAATCCAGTGATTCTTTATCTTGAGCAATAATCTTTTATGTGGCACCTTGTCGAATGCCTTCTGGAAGTCCACTGGTTCACCATTATCCACACTGTACGTTATGTCCTCAAAGAACTCAAGCAAATTTGTCAGACATGACTTCCCCTTTGTAAAGCCATGCTGACTTTGTCCTATTAAATTATGTTTGTCCAAATGTTCTGCTGCTGTCTCCTTAATAATAGACTGCAAAATTTTACCCTGCACCAAATTTAAACCCCTCTCCTCAATTTGTCTCTTTTCCCTTAATTGAGGCCTTCTCCTCATTCTGCCCCTATTTC
The DNA here is from genome assembly GCF_035084215.1 of Heptranchias perlo. Classification (NCBI taxonomy): domain Eukaryota; kingdom Metazoa; phylum Chordata; class Chondrichthyes; order Hexanchiformes; family Hexanchidae; genus Heptranchias; species Heptranchias perlo. The sequence goes on from NW_027139548.1 coordinate 7,795,795, forward strand.
AAAGCTGTCCCTTTCTTCTCAATCTCTATGTTTCTCCTCAATCAGATTCCTTTCTCCTCAATCTGAACCCCCCTGCGCAATTTGATTCCTTCGCCTTAATCTGACACCTTCTATGCAATTTGACCACTTCTTTTCAACATCACGCCTTATCCTCAATCTGACCGTTTCTCCTCAGTCTGATCACTCAGAGATAGGATATTTACAACCGAAATCAGGAAGCACCTTTTCTCACAAAGGTTAGTGGAAATCTGTAACTCTCTTCCCCTAATAGGTTGTTGGTCAATTTCAATTTCAGGATTGAGATCGATCGATTTTTGTTGGGTAACGTACTTGGAGCAAAGGCGGGTAAATGAAGTTCAGTTACGGATGGGCCACGATCAAATTGAATGGTGGAACATGCTCTAGGGGCTTAATGGCCTACTCCTCTTCCCTCGCTTCATCATCTGGCTTTACTAATCAAAGGTTTACTGCCACATGGCCAATGGTAACAAGCTCTGTTGAGAAGTAATGAATAATCGCCGATACAATTAGAAATGCAGAGAATGAAAGATGACGAATAAAGGAGGAAGCGGACATCGGCAGAGACTGTCCAGCATTTTTAAACTAGTAAAAAAGTTATTTCTGAGTCAATGACGTTCAGTTCCCTTCTCCCTGACTCCGCTGGGCAGCAGTTTTACACTGAATAGTAATACAGCTCAGTGACATTTAAGTTCAATTGCTATCAACTGTTTAAGTTCAATTTTAAAGTTTACATTCTTAAGTTTCTGTCAGGCATCAGCAGAGAGAGCTGCTGTCGTAAATTAATTGGTTAGCTAGATTAAACTGATACCTGAAGGTGGGGCAGGCCTGACTCATCTGAGTCACAAACTGTAGAAATACAGGGGTCTGTCAGTGCGACAGCACGGTGTGCGGACAACACAGTGTGAACTGCTGAGAGTTTGGTAAGTGTGGGATTTCGTTGAAGTGGGAGAAGGAGGTGCTGCTTTGCCGTGCTTGTCCTAACTTTTTCCACAGAGCGGCAGTGGACCTGAGCGTAGAAGACTGAGATTGGGGAATAAAAGCAGCAGCAGACCTGCAACAAGAGAAAACTACTCGAGCGGCGGTACTGAAGATGAGCCCCGAGGCGGCTCACAAATCCAGATTCCGGGAGAGGGAAGCAAAAAGTTGTCGTAGTGTGACGTCACCAAAAAGCAGGTAAGTGATTGGTTGGTGCGTATTTTCTTTCTCAATTTTTCTAAACTTATATTTTGTGGTTACTACGGTCTCTTTGTGTAGCGGGGACGACTTTTAAGCAGGGGCCCTTGAGTATATCACTTAATTCCAGTTTGATTGGTGGGATCCATTTAATTTTAATTTAATTTAAATCAATTAAAGTGTAATTTATGGCAGGACAGCTCGGCCCCGTGGCATGCTCCTCCTGCTCTATGTGGGAAATGAGGGACACTTTCTGTGTCCCTGACGACCATGTGTGCGGGAAGTGTATCCAGCTGCAGCTACTGATATGCGGCACTGGAGCTGCGGATGGATACATATTGCTGCATTCGCGATGCTGAGAACCACGTGGATAGCACATTTAACGAGTTGGTCACACCGCAGGGAAAGGGTGTACAGGCAGGAAGTGAATGGGTGACCACCAGGCAGAAGAAGAGGTGCAGGCAGGTAGTGCAGGGCTCCCCTGTGGCCATCCCCCTCTCAAACAGATATACCACTTTGGATACTGTTGGGGGGGATGACTTATCAGGGGATGGCAGCAGCAGCCAACTTCCTGGCACCATGGGTGGCTCTGCTGCACAGGCTGGGAGGAAAATGAGTGGAAGAGCTTTCGTGATAGGGTGCTCAATTGTAAGGGAAATAGACAGGCTTTTCTGCGGCCGCAACCGAGACTACACGATGGTGTGTTGCCTCCCTGGTGCAAGGGTCAAGGACGTCTCGGAGCGGCCACAGAACATTTGGGAGGGGGTGGGGGAACAGCCAGCTGTCGTGGTGCACATAGGTACCAAAGATATAGGTAAAAAAGGGGATGAGGTCGTAAAAGCAGAATATAGGGAGTTCGGAGGTAAATTTTAAAAATCGGACCTCAAAGGTAGTAATCTCAGGATTGCTACCAGTGCCACATGCTAGTGAGAGTAGAAATAGGAGGATATTTCAAATGAATACGTGGCTAGAGCAATGGTGCAAGGAGGAGGGATTCACATTCCTGGGGCATTGTAACCGGTTTTGGGGGAGGTGGGACCAGTACAAACCGGACGGTCTGCACCTGGGCAGGGCCGGGACCGCTGTCCGAGGGGGAGTGTTTGCTAGTGCTGTTGGGGAGGGTTTCAACTAAAGTGGCAGGGGGTTGAGATCCTGAGCAGGGAGACAGAGGAAAGCGTGTCAGGAAGGGTTAGAAGTTATGGAGTCAAAGGTAAAATGTTAAAAAAGGATAAAGCAGGAACTAAGTGTCACAAAATATATTTGAAAGTTCTTTATCTGAATGCACGTAGCATTCGTAACAAAATGGACGAGTTAACGGCACAAATAACTACGTGTGGGTATGATCTTGCGGCCATTACAGAAACATGGCTGCAGGGTGACAACGACTGGGAATTAAATATGCCAGGGTATTTAACAATCAGGAAGGACAGGCAGGAAGGATGAGGAGGTGAGGTGGCGATGTTAATAAAGGAAGGAATCACTGTAATACAGAAAAATGATATTGGGACAAAGGATCAGGATAATGAAACAGTTTGGGTAGAGATAAGGAATAATAAGGGGAAAACACACTAATGGGCGTAGTATATAGGCCTCCTAATAATTGCAACTCTGCTGGAAGAAGTAATAATCAGGAAATAGTCGGGGCATGTAATAAGGGAACAGCTATAATTATGGGGGATTTTAACTATCATATTAACTGGACAAATCAAATTGGGCAGGGCAGCCTTGAGGAAGAATTTATTGAGTGTATTCGGGAGGGATTTCTTGAGCAGTATGTAACTGATCCTACAAGGGGGCAAGCAACCTTGGACCTGGTCCTGTGTAATGAGTCAGGATTAATTAATAATGTCCTAGTTAAGGATCCCCTTGGAATGAGTGACCATAATATGGTTACATTCTATATCCAATTAGAGTTTGAGAAGGTTGGTTCTCAAACAAGCGGACTGAGCTTGAATAAAGGAAAATCAAGGATAGTATCCAACTAAAAACAAGGACATAAAAGGTAGCCAAACATTGGGAGGATCGAAGATTGAGAAGTCTTCAAAAGACAGCAAAAAGTAACTAAAGGATTGATTAAGAAAGGGAAGATAGATTAGGAAAATAAATTAGCAAAAAATATAAAAAGAGACAGGAAGAGTTTCTACAGTTATATAAAAAGAAAAAGGGAGGCAAAGGCAAACGTCGGTCCCTTAGAGGATGAGACCGGGAAATTAATGGTGGGAAACATGGAGATGGCAAAAATGCTGAACAAATATTTTGTTTCAGTCTTTACGGTAGAGGACACTAAGAATATCCCAACAATGGACAAACAGGGGGCTCTGGGGGTGGGGGGAGCAGCTAAATACGATTAAAATCACTAAGGAATTCGTACTCAGTAAAATAATGGGACTCAAGGCGGATAAATCCACTGGACCTGATGGCTTACACCTGAGGGTCTTGAGGGAAGTGGCAGTAGGGATTGTGGATGCTTTGGTAATAATTTTCCAAAATTCTCTGGACTCGGCAAAGGTCCCGGCAGATTGGAAAACTGCTAATGTAACACCATAATTTAAAAAGGGTAGTAGGCAGAAGACTGGAAATTGTCGACGAGTTAGCCGAGCATCTGTGTTGGATAAAATTTTGGAGTCTATTATTAAGGAGACAGTAACGGAACATTTGGATTAACATAATTTAATAGGACAAAGTCAGCATGGCTTTATGAAGGGGAAGTCATGTCTGACAAATTTGCTTGAGTTCTTTGAGGACATAACGTACAGGGTGGATAATGGAGAACCAGTGGACGTAGTGTATTTAGACTTCCAGAAGGCATTCGCCAAGGTGTCACATGAAAGATTATTGTCCATGAAGAAGAATCACTGGATTGGGCCTATTATTCTGGCATGGGTGGAGGGCTTGTTATCTAACAGGAAGCAGAGAGTTGGGATAAATGGTTCATTCTCGGACTGGCAACCAGTAGCCAGTGGTGTTCCACAGGGGTCGGTGCTGGGTCCCCAAATCTTTACAATCTATATTAACGATTTGGAGGAGGGAACCGAGTGTAACATATCAAAGTTTGCAGATGATACAAAGATGGGAGGGAAAGTCGAGAGTGAGGAGAACATTAAAAACCTACAAGGGGAAATAGACAGGCTGGGTGAGTGGGCGGAGATTTGGCAGATGAAATACAATATTGGAAAATGTGAGGTTATGCACTTTGGCAGGAAAAATCAGAGAGCAAGTTATTAGCTTTATGTCGAGAAATTGGAAAGTACTGCAGTACAAAGGGATCTGGGGGTCCTCGTGCAAGAAAATTAATAAGTTAACATGCAGGTGCAGCAGGTGATCAAGAAGGCCAACGGAATGTTGGCTTTTTTTGCTCGGGGGATAGAATATAAAAACAGGGAGGTATTGCTGCAGTTATATAAGGTATTGGTGAGACCGCACCTGGAATACTACATACAGTTTTTGTGTCCAGACTTAAGAAAAGACATATTTGCTCTCGCGGCAGTACAAAGAAGGTTCACTCGGTTCATCCCGAGGATGAGGGGATGGATATATGAGGAGAGGTTGAGTAGATTGGGACTCTACTCATTGGAGTTCAGAAGAATGAGAGGCCATCTTATTGAAACATATCAGATTGTGAAGGGGCTTGATCGGGTGCATGCGGTCAGGATGTTACCAAGGATGGGTAAAACTGGAACTAGGGGGCATAATCTTAGAATAAGGGGCTGCTCTTTCAAAACTGAGAGGAGGAGAAACTTCTTCACTCATAGGATAGTAGGTCTGTGGAATTTGCTGCCCCATGAAGCTGTGGAAGCTACTCATTAAATAAATGTAAAACAGAAATAGACAGTTTCCCAGAAGTAAAGGGAATTGGGGGTTACCGGGAGCGGGCAGGAAATTGGACATGAAGCTGAGTTCGGATCGGTCAAGGCCCTGTGGGTGGCGGAGCCGGCCCAGGGGTAGAGTGGCCAGGTCCTGCTCCTATTTCTTGTGTTTTTTAGATTTGAGGTTAGGATCAGATCAGCCATGTTCTTATTGATTGGCGGAGCAGGCTCGAGGGGCCGATTGGTCCACTCCTGCTCTTATTTCTTATGTTCTTCAGCTGACCCCTTCTCCTCAATCTGCTCTCTTCTCATCAACCTCACTTCTCCTCCCCAATTCGAACACTTCTCCGCAATCTGACCAATTCTTTTGGAACATTTTGGATTTAAATCAGGAAGCTCGTTTTCAAACAAAGGGTGGTGGAAATCTGTAACTCTCTCCTCTTGGTGTCTGCATGAAGAGGGTTGATGAGGGGAGTGCGGTTGATGTTGTGAATATGGACTTGCAAAAGGCATTTGATAAAGTGCCACATAATAGGCATGTTAGCAAAATTTAAGTCCAGGGGATTAAAGGGTCAGTGGCAGCATGGAAATTGGCTCGGGGCAGAAAGCAAAGAGTAGTGGCGAATGGTTGTTTTTCAGACTGGTGGGAAATATACAGAGTTGTTCCCCAGGGCTCAGTATTAGGACCACTCCGCTTTTTTATATATATTAATGACCTAGATATGGGCACGGAGGGTAATAATTTCAAAGTTGTGGGTGAGATGAATCTCGGAAATATAGTAAATAATGTGAAGGATAGTAAGAGACTTCAGGAGGACATAGACAGACTGGTGAAATGGGCAGACACATGGAAGATGAAATTTACGCAGAGAAGTGTGAAATGATACAACTTGTTAGGAAGAACGAGGAGAGGGAATATAAGGTAAATGGTCCAATTTCATAGGGATTGTGGGTACAGAGAGACTTGGGGGTGTACGTTGTTAAATCTTTGAAGATGGCTGGACAAGTTGAGAAGGCAGTTAAAGAAGCATATAGGATCTTGGGTTTTATTAATAGAGTCATAGAATGCAGCAGCAACGAAGTTATGCTGAACCTTTATAAAACATTGGTTCGGCAGCAGATTGGAGTATTGTGTCCAATTCTGGGCACCACACTTTAGGAAGAATGCCAAGGACTTAGAAAAGGTACAGAAGAAATTTACGAGAATGGGAGCAGGGACAAGGGACTTCAGTTCTGCGGAGAGACTGGAGTATCAGGGATTGTTCTCATTAGAACAGAAAAGGTGAAGAGGAGATTGATAGAGGTGTTCAATATCATGAACTGATGATAGATTAAATGAGGAGAAACTGTTTCCAGTAGCAGAAGGGTCGGTAACATAACGACTCAGATTTCAGATGATTGGCAAATGAGCCGGAGGCGAAATGACAAAATATTATTGTAACGCAGCGAGTTGTTATTTGCTGGAATGCACTGCCTGAAAGGGTGGTGGAAGTAGATTCAATTAGAACTTTCAGAAGTGATTTGGATAACAACTTAAGGGTAAAAAAAATGACAGGGCAATATGAAAAGAGCAAGGCAGTAGGACCAATTCGACAGCTCTTTCAAAGACCTCATCCCGGCGCGATGGGCCTAATCGACTCCGAAAGTACTGTATTGGACGATGGTAATTAGATCCTGTGATCAAGGACAAAGAAGGAAATCCTCTTGTGCAGGAAGACGGCGTGACTGATGTACTGAATGAGGAATTTACATCTGTCTTCACAAAAGAAGACTATGAGGTGAATGTCGCAGTAGAGGAGGATGGAGTAGAGATATTGGATATGATAAAAATAGATAGAAAGAAGGTGCTAAATAGGATGGCATCATTCAAAGTTAAAAAGTTTCCCGGTCCAGATGGGATGCCTCCTGGACTGCTGAGGGAAGCAAGGCTGGAGATAGGAGAAGCTTTGACCACATTCTTTCAATCCACCTTGGATATGGGAGTGGTGCCAGAGGACTGGAAGAATGATAATGTTACATCCCCAATGAAAAAGGGGAGATGGATAAATCGTTTAACGACAGGCCAATCAGTCTAACGTCAGTGGTTGGAAAACTACCAGGGACTATTGCCAAGGACACAACTTCTCACTTGGAGAACCGTGGGTTAAAAAGAGACAGCCAGCAAGGATTTGTTAAAGGCCAATCTTGTGTGACTAACCTGATGGAGTTCTTTGATAAAGTATCAGAAGTGGTTGATGAAGTTTGTGCAGTAAAAATTTTATATATGGACTTTCAAAAGGCATTTCATAAAATAGAAGAACATTGGATTAACGGGATGACGACAAATTGGGTAAGTAATTGACCAATGCATAGGAGGCAGAGAGTAATGGTGAACGGATGCTTTTTTCACTGGAGTGAATTGTTCAGTTGGGTCCCCCATGAGTCGTTATTATGATCATTATCTTTCTTGTTATATATAAACGGCGTGAACTTGGTTCCAGCGAGTACAATTTAGAAGTTTGCGGATGATACAAAACTTGGCAACGTAGTGAATAGAGAATAGGATAGTCGCAGACTTCAGGAGGACATCGGCAGGTTGTTGAAATCGGCAGACACATAGTAGATGCAAATCAACACGGATAACTGTGAAGTGATACACTTTGAGAGGAACAACAGTTGAACGGCTTTCCGGACCACGTTGTCGTTGTCAGTTTGCACATCCTCCAAGCAGTCCCCGCACTTGTCCACAAGAGTTTCAAGAACCTCAAATCTATTGGACAAGCGCAGGGACTGAGGCTCCTGCTATACGACCTCCTGGATCCCAGCACCTGCCTCACTCGCAGTCACACTCTTCTGTCCCTGACCTCGTGTCAAATCTAAAGTATTTAATCTAAGTGGTGTGGCTGCCTCCTGGAGGGAAAGTTCCAGGTAGATTTCTCCCTCCCTGATATCTCGCAATGCCCGCAGCTCGGACTCGAGCTCCTCAAATCGCAGCCGAAGTTCCTTGAGCCACAGACACTTGCTGCAGATGTCGTCGCCCTGGACAAAACTGTCCACAAGCTCCCACATATTGCTGCAGCTGTTCTCCCATTGTTCTATTTATATTATTGAGTGTTAATCAAATTATTTACCTCGTTTAATTTATTACATTAATTAAATTAAGTTTAGTTTTCAAAATTTAGTAATATGCGAAATGTTAACTTTAAACGTAGCCCACAGTCACCACCAATCACTGACATGCCTCACTAGTGACGTCACATTGCTGTTTTCTCTTGTTGCAGGTCTGCTGCTTTTATCCCCGCTCTCGGGCCTCGGTCTGCTGCTGCTTTTATCCCCGCTCTCGGGCCTCGGTCTGCTGCTGCTTTTATCCCCACTCTCGGGCCTCGGTCTGCTGCTGCTTTTATCCCCGCTCTCGGGCCTCGGTCTGCTGCTGCTTTTATCACCGCTCTCGGGCCTCGGTCTGCTGCTGCTTTTATCCCCAATCTCGGTCTGTTGCTGCTGCTCAGGTCCGCTGCCGATCTGCGGAAAAACGTTCAGAAAACAATGCAAAGCAGCATCTCCTTCCCCCACCGCACCGAACTTCCACAATTACCAAACTCTCAAATCGCTCACTCCGTACCCGCGACTTGACACGAATGTTCCCCTTTCACACTCAATTGCAATAATGGCTCTTTGGTCTCGTGCGCTTCCATCAGGAAGTTAAACGTCATGGTAACAGACAGGAGCTGAGAATGAGCATTACTTCACTCTCGCAGATAATTGTTAATGAACTTTCAGGAACCTGCTCTAATTCCGCTACAGGATCCCTGCTGATGCTGCTGTTGCCCCGGTGAACCCCACAAGTAATACTGCAGTTACCTTCAACAGGTTTTATTTTCCTTCATTTTATTTTATTTCATATCATTGCCCAACATCTCCCATTTTTCAGATTACCAGAAAGAAGGACTTTCTAATACAGAGAATGATTTGAAATTTCGCTTTAGTTATGAGAAGAATCTTTGGTTTGATTTATTTTTATCTAATTTGTAACCAATCTGGGAATCAGTGACCAGGGAGATTTCAGTAGAGTTTTCAGTTCTTCTCTGAATTTCCTCTGGGTCGCTGCATAAATACACGTATTTGTGCAGCAACTCAAATACTCGAGCAGATATCCGCTTTCAATGGCGATATATCCAGGGTCTGAATAATCACCTTGGTAATAAACGGTGCCCGAAATCTTGGTGGTAATAAAACTCACGGCAGATGTTATCCACAACAGTATAAAACTGCCTGATATAGTGAAGAGTAAAATGATGGATCTCCTTCGGTTCTCCATCTCTGGGTCACTCTGATTGTTAGTGCTGTGACCCCGGAGTTCCCTGCGGGCCCTATTGGCCACTAAGATTCTTCTCACGGTCAAATAATTAAACAGGGCTCTGCAAGTAAAGGGAAGCCATGGGATTGACAGAGTCGGGATCCAGCTGTGCACTTCCCATGCAGGTAATGTAAAAACGTCCACCTTTGGCCAGCATCCCCACTGCACATTGTTAATTATTCGTTCAGGTTCATATGAAAACAACATAGGAACTCCCTTCAAATAAGCCAGCACAGTGACCGTTCCGATGACCACGGTTGCCGTTCTCTTGGTCTAATACTTCCCTTTAAACTCTTGAAAGCAAATCGACACAAATCGGTCAAATGAAAACGAGACTGTAAACCATACCGACATATCAATTATGACAAAATTAACGTACAGAAGGAATCTACAAACGTCAGTGTAGGACAGGAATGAATATGGAAGTGATAATTGAATATCTGATTGACTATTACATTGAAGATAATGACCAGTAGATCTGCTGTTGCCATGGCCACCATGTAGACAGAGACACATTTGGAAAGGCCGCAATTTCCTCGGGAGAGAATCACAATTGTCACTAAATTTGCTGTAAGAAAGAGGGAGAAGAGAAAAGTTACTGGGAACACTCAGGTTGAATCTCACTGTCGATATTTGAAATGTTCAGTTGTCTTGCTCCTTACGGTGATGTTCACGGGCTCCTTTTTAACGGAGAGCATTAGCGAGAATGTTAAAAAGAAAGAAAACATTCCACAGAAAAAATAGAGGGATAAACATCGCTGGTCCGAGATTTCCAAGAAGTGTCTGGAAACGAGGAGCACCTGGAGAATGAGGATTGGGGGTGGAAAGCGAGTGACCTTGTTGATTTTTGAAAGTCAATAAGTAACCAGATTCCCTGTCATCCATCCAGATATATATTTCGGTGCAGCGTTGAGCGCTGAGCTCACACCGCCATGAAGGTTTCACCGCGGATTCCACCCATCCAAATTTCTCAGTTATCCCCTGAATTGGTGCAACTAATTTCTCCACGCACTCCGCCCAGGCGATGGTTAACCTCAGATGGTAAAATCCAAAATCTACCCCGGAATATCCCAGAGGACGCTGCAGGAGAGCAGAGTGTCACCTGGAGAAACCCGCAAAGGTTCTTTCCAGCAGGAGGCATCAGATGTGGTTGAAACAAATGTTTCACAAAGTATCTTTTGAAGTCACCTGTTGGATGGAGATGTCTTTAATCCAAGTAATTACCCACATTAAGCAGAGTGATCATAGAATCACAGACCCACACACCGATACAGTATAGAAGCAGGCCATTCAGCCCATCGTGCTGTTCGTAATTAAATTGGTGCAATGCAATCAGGCAACACAATCTTCAGTGAGCTGACTACTGTGCAATAGAAGGGCGTCACCCGCCCTCCTGAAGTCAAGCGAGAAAATACGGGCACCCATTGTCTACGATTTATCGACTAGAATAGGGTCTTGCCTGCAGCCCGGGCTCGTTGGTAAAGAACTGATATTTATCACTTTTTGCCAGCGACTCTGTGATTTTACAATGAGGTTATTATCGGGAATCTGTAACATTATGAAACAGGCACCAAAGCGGTCACATAGTCAACAGCTATTAAACATTAGGATACAATGTCTTACCCGGAACACCAAAGGATGCCAGAATAGGGTAGTAAATATCTTTTATCAGTAGAATTGCTGCCCGTCCCATTTTTGGAAGAGCAGGTTTATGGTTCAGACTGACGAATATCCGAGATCCATAACTGCTCCCATTTTATAGATCAATCAGTGCCCCGATGAGAAAAACATGTTACATAAACTTGATGTTAGTTACAGTCACTTAACAAATAAGGGGAGATCTTATGTTTAAGCGCACCCGGCAGTGCCAATCGGGAAATAATGTACTTCCATCCTTGAAATTCGCTCCAAAAAATTAATGAACGGAAAGTAACCCCAAAGGGAATGTGCTCGTTCTGAGATCCCTGTGGGCCCTTATAATAATTCGTTGAAATTTTCCCTCTTCTGTTATGAAATTAAAATTGTTTTTTAATGTGATGTTCACCGGTGTTGATTCGTCTGCAACATGACTGGTGGTGACCCTACTCTAACATTAATTATGGTGACCCTGGTCTAACATGACTGGTGGTGACCCTACTCTAACATTAATTTTGGTGATCCTGGTCTAACATCACTGGTGGTGATCCGACTCTAACATTCTCCGGCATTGGACCACGAGGCACCGGACACGAAAGAGGCAAACCAAGCCCAGTCGACCCTGCAAAGTCCTGCTCACAAACCTCAGGTGACTTTTGCCAAAATTGGGAGAGCTGTCCCACAGACTGGTCAAGCAACAGCCTGACATAGCCATACTCACAGAATCATACCTTTCAGCCAACGTCCCAGACTCTTCCATCAGCATCCCTGGGTACGTCCTATCCCACCGGCAGGACAGACCCACCAGAGGTGGCAATACGGTGATATACAGTCAGGATGGAGTGGTCCTAGGAGTCCTCAACATTGACTCTGGACCCCATGAAATCTCAAGGCATCAGGTCAAACATGGTCAAGGAAACCTCCTGCTGATTACCACCTACCGTCCTCCCTCAGCTGATGAATCAGTCCTCCTCCATGTTGAGCAAAACTTGGAGGAAGCACTGAGGGTAGCAAAGGCACAGAATATACTATGAGTGGGGGACTTCAATATCCATCACCAAGAGTGGCTCGGTAGCCCCACTACTGACCGAGCTGGCCGATTCCTGAAGGACGCAGCTGCCAGACTGGGCCTGCGGCAGGTGGTGAGCGAACCAACCCGAGGGGAGAACTTATTTGACCTCGTCCTTACTAATCTACCTGAGGCAAATGAATCTGTCCATGACAGTATTGGTAGGAGTGATCACCGCACAGTACTCGCGGAGATGAAGGCCCATATTCTAACTGAGGACACCATCCAACATGTTGTGTGGCACTATCACCGTGCCAAATGGGATAGATTCAGAACAGATCCAACAGCTCAAAACTCGGCATCCATGAGGCGCTCTGGGCCATCAGCAGCAGCAGAATTGTATTCCAGCACAATCTGTAACTCATGGCCCGGGATATTCCTCACTCTACCAGAACCAACAAGCCAGGCGATCAACCCTGGTTCAATGAGGAGTGCAGAAGTGCATGACAGGAGCAGCACCAGGCCTACCTAAAAACCAGGCGCCAACCTGGTGAAGCTACAACATGCATGCTAAACAGTGGAAACAACATGCTATAGACAGAGCTAAGCGATTCCACAAACAACGGATCAGATCAAAGCTCTGCAGTCCTGCCACATCCAGTCGTGAATGGCGGTGGACAATTAAACAACTAACGGGAGGAGGAGGCTCTGCAAACATCCCCATCCTCAATGATGGCGGAGTCCAGCACATGAGTGCAAAAGACAAGGCTGAAGCGTTTACAACAATCCTCAGCCAGAAGTGCCGAGTGGATGGCCCATCTCGGCCTCCTCCCGATATCCCGACTTTCACAGAAGCCGGTCTTCAGCCAATTCGATTCACTCCACGTGATATCAAGAAACGGCTGAATGCACTGGACACAGCAAAGGCTATGGGCCCCGACAACACCCCGGCTGTAGCGCTGAACACTTGTGCTCCAGAACTAGCTGCGCCTCTACTCAAGCTGTTCCAGTACAGCTACAACACCGGCATCTGCCCGATAATGTGGAAAATTGCCCAGATATGTCCAGTTCACAAAAGGCAGGACAAATCCAACCTGGGCAATTACCGCCCCATCAGTCTACTCTCAATTATCAGCAAAGTGATGGAAGGTGTCGTCGACAGTGCTATCATGTGGCACTTACTCACCAATCACCTGCTCACCGATGCTCAGTTTGGGTTCCGCCAGGACCACTCGGCTCCAGATATTATAGACTTGGTCCAAACATGGACAAAAGAGCTGAATTGCAGAGGTGAGGTGAGAGAGATTGCCATTGAGCCTCCTCCTCCCGATAGTGGCACCAAGGAACCCAAGTAAAATTGAAGTCAATGGCAATCATGAGGAAAACTCTCCAGTGGCTGGAATCACACCGAGCACAAGGAAGATGGTAGTGGCTGTTGGAGGCCAATCATCTCAGCCTCAGGACATTGCTGCAGGAGTTCCTCAGGGCAGTGTCTTAGGCCCAACCATCTTCAGCTGCTTCATCAATGACCTTCCCTCCATCATAAGGTCAGAAATGGGGATGTTCGCTGACGATTGCACAGTGTTCTGTTCCATTCGCAACCCCTCAGATAATTAAACAGTCCGTGCCCGCATTCAGTAAGACCTGGACAACATCTAGGCTTGGGCTCATAAGTGGCAAGTTACATTTACGCCAGTCAATTGCCAGGCAATGTCTATCTCCAACAAGAGAATGTCTAACCAACTGCCCTTGACATTCAATAGCATTACCATCGCCGAATCACCTACCATCAAAATCCTGGGGTCATCATTGACCACAAACTTAATGGACCAGCCATATAAATACTGTGGCTGCAAGAGCAGGTCAGAGGCTGGGTATTCTGCGACGAGTGACTCACCTCCTGACTTCCCAAGCCTTTCCACCATCTACAAGGCACAAGTCTGGAGTACTCTACATTTGCCTGGATGAGTGCAGCTCCAACACACTCAAGAAGCTCGACACCATCCAGGAAAAAGCAGCCCACTTGATTGCCACCCCATCCACCACCCTAAACTTTCACTCCCTTCACCACCGGCGCACTGAGGCTGCAGTGTGTACCATCCACAGGATGCACTGCAGCAAATCGCCGAGGCGTCTTCGACGGCACCTCCCAAACCCGCGACCTCTACGACCTAGAAGGACAACAGCAGCAGGAACATGGGAACAACAATATCTGCACCTTCCCCTCCAAGTCACACACCGTCCCGACTTGGAAATATATCACCGTTCCTTCATCGTCGCTGGGTCACAATCCTGTCACTCCCTTCCTATCAGCACTTTGGGAGAACATTCATCACATGTTCTCAACGGTTCAAGAAGGCGGCTCAGCAGCACCTTCTCAAGGGCAATGATGGTTGGGCAATAAATGCTAGCCTTACCAGCGACGCCCACATCCCATGAACGAATAAAAAAACCTGCCGATCTGAGTTGGTACCAGGCCTGCGAGAGTGCATGCTCCAAGATTCTTCTGAAGCACTAGAGACCTTGGTGCATGAGGTGGATAGAAGGAGGGGCAGCCTATATCTGCAGAACGGGAGGCGGGGGGTGGAGGTGCATAAGGCCCTCTAGTCATATATCCAAAAGGCAGCGGGTGGCAGTGCGGGACAAAGTTAATGTCAGTCACACAGCATCATGAACATGGATGCCGTACAGGTAGAACATCAATGCTTTGACATAGTTGGGCAAGGTGAGTGAGGTCAACAGTCAACTGGCGTCAAAGTGCACAAAGGATTGGGAGAGACGGATAGCATTACCGTCAGAAATTGTACAGTATTGGATGGGATGAAACTAAGAGAGGTTTCGAGAAGGTCTCGGAAACGTTCAGAGTGCGTGTGCACCATTCCTATGTGACGTGCGCCAGACGCCATCTTAGAATCATGGAAAGATGCAGCACATAAGGGGGCCATTCGGCCCATCGTGTCCATCGCCGACTCGAAGGTGCCCATTCTAATCCCACCTTCCAGCACCCGGTCCGTAGCCCTGCAACTTGCAGCACTTTAGGTTCAGGTTCAGGTATATTTGAAAAGAGTTGACGGTACCTGCCTCAACCACAAATTCGGGCAGCGAATTCCAGACGCCAACCACCTTCTGGGTGAAAAAAAGTTTTTCCTCATGTCCCCTCGAATCCTTCCGCCATTCAACTGAAATCTATGACCTCTATTTCTGAACTCTCCGCCAGGGAGAACAGCTACTTCATGTCTACTCGATCTGGGCCCCTCATAATTTTGAAAACCTCAATCAAGTCTCCCCTCAGCCTCGTCTGCTACAAGGAAAACAACCACAGACTATCCAATCTCTCCTCGTAGCTGCAATTTTCAAGCCCTGGTAACATTCCTGTAAATCATGTCTGCACTCCCTCCATAGCAATTGCACCCTTCCAGAAATGTGGTGACCAGAACTGCGCACAATACTCCAGCTGTGGCCTTACCTGTGTTTTATACAGTCCCATCATTACATCCCTGCTTTTGTATTCTATACCTCGGTTAATAACGGAGAGCATTCCGTATGCCTTCTTCACGACCTTATCTATCTGTACTGCCACGTTCAGGGACCTGTGCATATGCACTCCAAGGTCTCTCACTTCCTCCACCCCTCTCAATATATTCCCGTTTACTGCGTATTCCCTTTTACTGTTTGCCCTCCCGAAGTGCAGTACCTCACACTTCTCCAGATTGAACTCCATTTGCCAATTTTCCGCCAACTCTACCAACCCATTGATATCTCCTTGGAGTCTACATGTATCCTCTTCACTATCAACTCCAAGGCCAATGTTTGTGTCGTCGGCAAATTTGCCAATCTTGCCCCCCACATTCAAGTCCAAATCATTAATATATACGACAAAGAGCAAGGGACCCAACACTGAGCCCTGTGGCACACCACTGGACACGGATTTCCACTCGCAAAGACATCCATCGACTGTTACCATTTGTTTCCTGCTACTGAGGCAATTTTGGATCCAATTCGCCACATTTCCCTTTATCCCATGGGCTTTTACCTTCCTGACCAGTCTGCCATGTGGGAACTTGTCAAATGTCTTAGTAAAATCCATGTAGACAACATCCACTGCACTACCCTTATCAATCCTCCTTGTCACTTCCTCAAAAAATTAAATCAGACTTGTAAGGCATGACCTTCCCTGAACAAATCCATGTTGACTATCCCTGATTAAACCATGACTTTCCAAGTGACAGTTGATCCTATCTCTCAGTATTGATTCTAATGGTTTGCCCACCACCGAGGTAAGACTGATCGGCCTTTAATTGTTCGGCTTTCCCTTGTACCCTTTTTAAACAATGGTACTACGTTTGCAGAAGTCCAGTCCTCCGGTACCTCCCCTGTATCTAGTGAGGATTGGAAAATGATCCGCTATTTCCTCCCTGGCTTCCTCCAATAGTCTAGGAAACAATCCATCCGGCCCTGGTGACTATCAACTTTCAAGGATTCCAGTCCCTCTCGTACTTCCTCTCTCGTTATGTTTACCTTATCCAATATTTCAGACCTCTGGCCTGGATCATCCCTTTCTCTTGTGATTACAGAGAGAAAATATTCATTTAAAACCCTACCCACATCCTCTGCTTCTGCACACAAGTTACCCTTATCATCCCTGATAGGTCCAACCATTTCCTCAGATATCCTCGTGTTCTTAATGTACTGATGAAACATATTTGGGTTTTCTTTAATCTTACTGGCTAATATTTTTTCATGCCCTCTCTTTGCTTTCCTTATTTCCTTTTTTCCGTCATCCCTGTACTTTCTATACTCCTCTAGGCTTTCTGCAGTATTTAGTTTTCTGTGACAATCATAAGCCTTCTTTTTCTGCCTCATCTTGCCCCGTATACTTGTAGACAACCAGGGGGCTCTAAACTTGGCAGTCCCACCCTTTTTATTTGAGGGGACGTGTCTGCACTTAACCCGTAGAATTTCACTTTTTAGTGCCTCTCACTGGCTTGCCACTGATTTCTCCTCAAATAGTTGTGTCCAGTCCACTTCTGCCAAATCACGAAAAAGTGTTACACAGGAAAGGAAGAGGTTCACTGTAACTTCCACCACCCGAATAACAGTCACACAGATCAGGATGAGGTTCAATGTCCTGACAACAAGTCGAGATAAGTCAAAGCACTCTTCCAAATTCACTTCCTCCATCACTCATACAGACTTTAATCCCGTTCTAACAATACATACTTTTTCTCTGTCCAAATTTCGGTGTGAGGGAAACTCTCTTATCAAAGAGGCCAGCACCGCTAACACTCAATAGCACTCTGGGAAATCATACTGCCTTCAACAAGAGGGTCTGCTTATCTTTCAGGAGGATTCACGTAACACGACAATTCACCTCGATCTCTCATCATCATGGGATGCCTGTGTTCATATGGGGCAAGTGTCCCAGTCACTCACCTGCCGACAACATTCTCTTATCTCCCGCCAAAGGAAATGTTTTCCAACATCCAGCGTAAGAGGAATTCAACTGGGGAGTATGAGAACTGTTACTGAAAACCCTGAGTCCACAGTACAGGGGGTGCTGAGCACCAACGCTAAAAACCCTGAGTCCACAGCACAGGGGGTGCTGAGCACCAACACTGAAAACCCTGTGTCGACAGTACAGGCGGTGCTGAGCACCGACAGTGATAAACGTGTGTCGACAGTGCAGGCGGTGCTGAGCACCAACACTGATAGACCAGCGGCCACAGTGCATAATAACATAAGTGATCGGAGCAGGAGTCGGCCATTTGGCCCTTCGAGCCTGCTCCGACATTCGATGAGATCATGGCTGATCTGATTCTGGCCTCAACTCCACTTTCCCACCTCTTCCCCATATCCTTTGATTCCCTTGCTGATCAAACATTTGTCTAACCGAGCCTTGAATATATTCAAGACTCAGTGTCCACAGCTCTTTGGGCAAAGAATTCCGAAGGTTCACAACATTCTCAGAGAAGAAATTTCTCCTCATCTCAGTTTTAAACGGGCGACCTCTTATTCTGAGACAATGCCTCGAGTTCGCGCATCGCATAAAAAGGCGGGATTTCAGAGCGCTGAGAACAGCTGAGAGGAGCAGATCGGAGCAGAGGGAGCATCGCATAAAAAAGCGGGATTTCAGAGCGCTGAGAACAGCTGAGAGGAGCGGATCGGAGCAGAGGGAGCATCGCATAAAAAGGCGGGATTTCAGAGCGCTGAGAACAGTTGAGAGGAGCGGATCGGAGCAGAGGGAGCATCGCATAAAAAGGCGGGATTTCAGAGCGCTGAGAACAGTTGAGAGGAGCGGATCGGAGCAGAGGGAGCATCGCATAAAAAGGCGGGATTTCAGAGCGCTGAGAACAGCTGAGAGGAGCGGATCGGAGCAGAGGGAGCATCGCATAAAAAGGCGGGATTTCAGAGCGCTGAGAACAGTTGAGAGGAGCGGATCGGAGCAGAGGGAGCATCGCATAAAAAGGCGGGATTTCAGAGCGCTGAGAACAGCTGAGAGGAGCGGATCGGAGCAGAGGGAGCATCGCATAAAAAGGCGGGATTTCAGAGCGCTGAGAACAGTTGAGAGGAGCGGATCGGAGCAGAGGGAGCATCGCATAAAAAGGCGGGATTTCAGAGCGCTGAGAACAGCTGAGAGGAGCGGATCGGAGCAGAGGGAGCATCGCATAAAAAGGCGGGATTTCAGAGCGCTGAGAACAGTTGAGAGGAGCGGATCGGAGCAGAGGGAGCATCGCATAAAAAGGCGGGATTTCAGAGCGCTGAGAACAGCTGAGAGGAGCGGATCGGAGCAGAGGGAGCATCGCATAAAAAGGCGGGATTTCAGAGCGCTGAGAACAGCTGAGAGGAGCGGATCGGAGCAGAGGGAGCATCGCATAAAAAGGCGGGATTTCAGAGCGCTGAGAACAGCTGAGAGGAGCGGATCGGAGCAGAGGGAGCATCGCATAAAAAGGCGGGATTTCAGAGCGCTGAGAACAGTTGAGAGGAGCGGATCGGAGCAGAGGGAGCATCGCATAAAAAGGCGGGATTTCAGAGTGCTGAGAACAGTTGAGAGGAGCGGATCGGAGCAGAGGGAGCATCGCATAAAAAGGCGGGATTTCAGAGCGCTGAGAACAGTTGAGAGGAGCGGATCGGAGCAGAGGGAGCATCGCATAAAAAGGCGGGATTTCAGAGGGAGCTGCGACGGAGTTCGAAGTGACGTCAGGAATCAGAAAGGGACGCGACACAGGGGAGGCACCTGATTGGTGAGTAGGTTCAGGTGAGTATTTCTACTTATCAACAGTAACGAAATGAAAAGAAAGGTAAGGTCTGCAGGTCTTATACAAAGTAACGTTTTTTTAGTGAATCAAGGTCCCTAGTGTAAGAATAATTTAAAGGAGTAAATTCCTTAAAGGGAGTGGTAAGTAGTTTTTCTTTCCTTTTTTTTCTCTTGACATTGTAGTTATTGTTGAGCGAACTTAAGGGTTAAGTCATGGCAGGAGATCCCACAGCCGTGTCATGTTCCTCTTGTGGGATGTGGGAATTCAGGGATCCTTCCTGTGTCCTTGATTCCTTCACCTGCGGGAATTGCGTCGAGCTGCAGCGACTGTTTGACCGCTTGACGGCTCTGGAGCTGCGGATGGACTCACTTTGGAGCATCCGCGATGCTGAGAAATTCGTGGATAGCACGTTCAGTGAGTTGGTCACACCACAGATAAAAGTTACTGAGGGAGATAGTGAATGGGTGACCAACAGACAGAGGAAGAGTAGGAAGGCAGTGCAGGGGTCCCCTGCGGTCATCTTGCTCCAAAACAGGTATACCGTTTTGGATACTGTTGGCGGAGATGGCTCACCAGGGGAAGGTGGCAGTGGCCAGGTTCATGGCACCGTGGCTGGCTCTGCTGCACAGGAGGGCAGGAAAAAGAGTGGCAGAGCTATCGTGATATGGGACTCGATTGTAACGGGAATAGACAGGCGTTTCTGCGGACGCAACCGAGACTCCAGGATGCTATGTTGCCTCCCTGGTGCAAGGGTCAGGGATGTCTCGGAGCGGCTGCAGGACATTCTGGAGGGGGAGGGTGAACAGCCAGTTGTCGTGGTGCATATAGGTACCAACGATACAGGTAAAAAAACAGGATGAGGTCCTACAAGCTCAATTTAGGGAGTTAGGAGTAAAACTAAAGGGTAGGACCTCAAAGGTAGCAATCTCAGGATTGCTACCAGTGCCACGGGCTAGTCAGAGTAGGAATGATAGGAGAGCTAGGATGAATACGTGGCTTGAGAGGTGGTGCAAGAGGGAGGGATTCTAATTCCTGGGCCATTGGAACCGGTTCTGGGGGAGGTGGGACCAGGAAAAAATTGGACGGTCTGCATCTGGCCAGGACTGGAACCATTGTCCGAGGGGGAGTGTTCGATAGTGCTGTTGGGGAGTGTTTAAACTAATGTGGCAGGGGGATGCGAACCGATGCAGGAAGTCAGTTGGAAGTAAAGTGGTGACAGAAACAAAAGGCAGTAAGGGAGAGTGTACAGAACATGACCGGACAGATGGTCTGAGAAAGCAGGGCAAAGACCAAGGGAAGTCCAGATTAAACTGCATTTATTTCAATGCAAGAAGTCTGATGGGCAAGGCAGATAAACTCAGGGCATGGATGGGTACATGGGACTGGGATGTTATAGCTGTTCCTGAAACATGGCTAAGGGAGGGGCAGGACTGGCAACTCAATGTTCCAGGGTACAGTTGCTATAGGAAAGATAGAGCAGGAAGTAAGAGAGGAGGAGGAGTTGCGTTCTTGATTAGGGAGAACATCACGGCAGTAGTGAGAGGGGATATATCCGAGGGTTCGCCCACTGAGTCTATATGGGTTGAATTGAAAAATAAGAAGGGAGAGATCACTTTGATAGGATTACACTACAGACCCCCAAATAGTCAACGGGAAATTGAGGAGCAAATATATAAGGAGATTACAGACAGCTGCAAGAAAAATAGGGTGGTAATAGTAGGGGACTTAACTTTCCCAACATTGACTGGGACAGCCATAGCATTAGGGGCTTGGATGCAGAGAATTTTGTTGAGTGTGTTCAGGAGGAATTTCTCATTCAGTATGTGGATGGCCCGACTAGAGAGGGGGCAAAACTTGACCTCCTCTTGGGAAATAAGGAAGGGCAGGTGACAGAAGTGTTAGTGAGGGATCACTTTGGGACCAGTGATCATAATTCCATTAGTTTTAAGATAGCTATGGAGAAGGATAGGTCTGGCCCAAAAGTTAAAATTCTAAATTGGGGAAAGGCCAATGTTGATGGTATTAGACAGGAACTTTCAGAAGTTGATTGGGAGAATCTGTTGGCAGGCAAAGGGACGTCTGGTAAGTGGGAGGCTTTCAAAAGTGTGTTAACCAGGGTTCAGGGTAAGCACATTCCTTATAAAATGATGGGCAAGGCTGGTAGAAGTCGGGAACCTTGGATGACTCGGGAGATTGAGGGCCTAGTCAAAAAGAAGAAGGAGGCATATGACATGTATAGGCAGCTGGGATCAAGTGGATAACTTGAAGTGCATAGAGATTGCCGGAGTACAGTTAAGAGAGAAATCAGGAGGGCAAAAAGGGGACATGAGATTGCTTTGGCAGATAAAGCAAAGGAGAATCCAAAGAGCTTCTACAAGTACATAAAGGGCAAAAGAGTAACTAGGGAGAGAGTTGGGCCTCTTAAAGATCAACAAGGTCATCCATGTGCGGAACCACAAGAGATGGGTGAGATCCTAAATGAATATTTCACGTCGGTATTTACGGTTGAGAAAGGCATGGATGTTAGGGAACTTGGGGAAATAAATAGTGATGTCTTGAGGAGTGTACATATTACAGAGAAGGGGGTGCTAGAAGTCTTAACGCGCATCAAGGTAGATAAATCTCCGGGACCTGATGAAATGTATCCCACGACGTTATGGGAGGCTAGGGAGGAAATTGCGGGTCCCCTAGCAGAAATATTTGAATCATCGACAGCTGCAGGTGAGGTGCCTGAAAATTGGAGGGTAGCAAATGTTGTGCCTTTGTTTAAGAAGGGAGGCAGCGAAAAGCCTGGGAACTACAGACCGGTGAGCCTGACATCTGTAGTGGGTAAGTTGTTAGAGGGTATTCTGAGAGATAGGATATACGGGCATTTGGAGAGGCGGGGACTGATTCGGAACAGTCAGCATGGTTTTGTGAGAGGAAAATCATGTCTCACGAATTTGATTGAGTTTTTTGAAGGGGTAACCAAGAAGATAGATGAGGGCTGTGCAGTAGACGTGGTCTCCATGGACTTTAGCAAAGCCTTCGACAAGGTACCGCATGGTAGGTTGTTACATAAGGTTAAATCTCACAGGATCCAAGGTGAGGTCGCCAATTGGATACAAAATTGGCATGACGACAGAAGACAGAGGGTGGTTGTAGAGGGTTGTTTTTCAAACTGGAGGCCTGTGTCCAGCGGTGTGCCTCATGGATCGGTGCTGGGTCCGCTGTTATTTCTTATTTGCATTAATGATTTGGATGAGAATTTAGGAGGCATGGTTAGTACGTTTGCAGATGACAACAAGATTGGTGGCATTGTGGACAGTGAAGAAGGTTATCTCCGATTGCTACGGGATCTTGATAAATTGGGCCAGTGGGCCGATGAATGGCAGATGGAGTTTAATTTAGATAAATGTGAGGTGATGTATTTTGGTAGATCGAATCGGACCAGGACCTACTCCGTTAATGGTAGGGCGTTGGGGAGAGTTATAGAACAAAGAGATCTAGGAGTACAGATTCATAGCTCCTTGAAAGTGGAGTAACAGGTGGATAGGGTGGTGAAGAAGGCATTCGGCAAGCTTGGTTTCATTGGTCAGAACATTGAATACAGGAGTTGGGATGTCTTGTTGAAGTTGTACAAGACATTAGTAAGGCCACACATGTGTACAGTTCTGGTCACCCTTTTATAGAAAGGATATTATTAAACTAGAAAGAGTGCAGAAAATATTTATTAGGATGCTACCGGGACTTGATGGTTTGACTTATAGGGAGCGGTTGGATAGACTAGGACAGTTGAATGGGTAAGATGGGTATAGAGGGATATGGGCCAAGTGCAGGCAATTGGGACTAGATTAGTGGTATAAACTGGGCGACATGGACATGTTGGGCCGAAGGGCCTGTTTCCATGTTGTAACTTCTATGATTCTATGATTCTGTGAATGATGTGAAGGCCTTCGTAAGGGCACAGAAAACATTTTAAGGTGATGAGGGATAACAGTTGCAAGGATAGAATAGAGAAGCTGGGTTTGTTCTCTTTCGAGCAGAGACGGTTGAGAGAAGATTCGATGGAAGTGTTCAAAACCATGGAGGGTTTCGATAAAGGGAAATAACCAAAGGCAACGTGAGGAAAAACTTTTTTACCCAGCGAGTAGTTATGAACTCGAATGCGCTGCCTCAACCTGGAAGCAGATTGAATCGTGGCTTTCAAAAAGAAACTGGATAAATATTGAAGAGAAAAATACAAGCAGGGCCATGCGGAAAGAGCAGGGAAATGGGACTAACTGGATTGCTCTTGCAAACGGCTGACATGGGCTCGATGGGTCGAATGGCCTCTTTTTGTGCAGCAACCATTCTGTGATACTATGATGAATTGAACATGATAACTAATACAGAGGGAATAAAGTTACAGTCAATTATTAAATTGGATATGATAACCAATACACAGCGGAGTGAATCTGTAGTTAATTGTTAAATTGAACATGACAAGCATTACAAAGCGAAAGGTATTTACAGATAATTGTTAAATTGAAATGATAACCAATTGAATGGGGAATAACGATACAGTTAACATAAGAACATAAATGCATAAGCACGTAAGAAATGGGAACAGGACTAGGCCATATGGCCCCTCGAACCTGCTCCGTCATTTAATAAGATCCTGGCTGACCTTCAACCAGAACTCCACTATCGCACCCGATCCCCACATCCATTGATTCCCTTAGAATCCAAAGATCTATCGACCTTAATCTTAAACATATCCAACGACTGGGCAAACAGAGCCTTCTTGGGTAGAGAATTCCAAAGATTCACCACCCTAATTATTAAATTGGCCAGGATAAGCAATACAGAGTTGGATAAAGTTACAGTTAATAGTTAATTTAGCATGGTAACTTAATCTGAGGAGAATAGTTCAATTGGACATGATAACTAAAGCACTGGGAAATAAAGTCACAGTTAATTGTTCAATTGGATATGAGAAACAATAATCAGGTTAATAAACTTACAGTAAATTGTGAAATTGGCCATGATAACCAATACACTGGTGAATAAAGTTACAGTTAATTGTTCAATAGGACATCACAACTAATATTAAGGGGAATAACGTTACAGTTATTTTTTTAAATTGGACATGCTAACTATAACACGGTAAGATAAAGTCATAGTTAATTGTTAAATTGGACATGACACCGAAAACACAGGTGACTAAAGAGATAGTTAATTGTTAAATTGACCATGATAACGACTACAGATGAGAAAACAGTTAACGTTAATTGTTAAATTCAGCATGATAACCAGTGGACAGGGAAATAAAGTTGCAGTTAATTGTTAAATTGTTCATGATGACTATTGCACAGGGGATCATGTTAAAGTTAATTTTTAAATTCGGCATGATAACTGATACAGAGGGGGATAAGCTGATATTTAATTGTTAAATTGGACTGGATAACTCATACTTAGGTGGACAACATTCACAGTTAATTGTTCAATTGGTCATGATAACCAATACACTAGTGAACAAAGTTACAGTTAATTGTTAAATTCGTCAAGATAATTAATACTCAACCAATACAACAATTAACAGTTGTAGTCAATTGTTAAGTTGGACATGTTGACCAGTACATAGGGAACTAAAGATCCAGTTAACAGTAAAAATGAAGACTAATACACATGGGATAGATTTAAATTAATTATAAATTCGACATGATAACTAACACACAGGGGAATAAACGTCCTTTAAATTGTTCAATTGGGCATGATACCGAACACACATAGGATTATATTCACAGCTGATTTTTCAACTGGACGTGAAAACCAATACACAGGAGAATTAAGTTACAGTTATTTGTTAAATTGGGCATGATAATACATACACAGAGGAATAAAATTAGAGATAATTGTTACATTGGTCACGATGACTAATGATCAGAGAATAAAGTTACAATTAATTATTAAATTGGACATGACAACTAATACACAGGGGAATAAAGACACAGTTAATGCATAAACTGGACATGATAACTTGTACGCTGTGGATAAAGTTACAGTTAATTGTTCAATTGGACACCATAACTAATACACAGGGGAATAAAGTTATAGTTAATTGTTCAATTGGACATCATAACTAATATACAGAGGAATAAAGTCACTGTTAATGTATAAATTGGACATAATAACTGGTATGCTGGTGATTATGTGACAGTTAATTGTACAATTGGACATCGTAACTAGTACACAGAAGAATAAAGCTACAGTTAATTGTTCAATTGGACAGGAGAATTAATACACAGGGAATAAAGTTGCAGATAATTGCTAAATTGGAAATGATGACAAATACACAGGTGATAAAGCTACAGTTAATTGTTCAATTTATTTCGAAAACTAATACACAGGGGAATGAAGTCACATTTATTTGATAAATAGGCCATGAAAACTAATATACAGGGGTATAAAGTTACAATTACTTGTTCAATTTAATACTATAAACAATACACAGGGAAACTGTCACAGTTAATTGTTAAATTGGACATGATTACTGAAACAGGGAATAAACGTCCAGTTAATTGTTCACTTGGCCAGAATAACAACTACACAGGGGAATAAAATTAGAGTTAATTGTTACATCGGTGATGATAACTAATAATCAGAGGATAAAGTTACAATTACTTGTTAAATTTGACATGATAACTAATACACGGTGGGATAAAGTCAAAGATATCTGTTAAATTGAACATGATAACTCGTACCTATTGGACTGCAGCTATAGTTAATTGTTCAACTGGACAGGAGAACTAATACACAGTGGAATAAAGTCGCAATTAACTGTTCAATTGGACACGATAGACAATAAACAGTTGGACAAAGTCACAGTTATCTGTTAAATTGGACATGCTAATTAATATATAGCATGATAAATTCACAGTAGAGAGTGAAATTAAGCATGATAATTAAAATATAGAGGAATAAAGCTACAGTCAATTGTTTAATTGGACACAGATAATCGCTAAATTGGACATCATGAATAATACACAGCTGATAAAGTTACAATTAATTCTTCAATTAATAATGATAACTAATACACAGGGGGATAACGTGATATTTTATTATTAATTTGGACTTGATAACTGAAACACTGAGGAATAAAGTCACAGATACTTGTTCAATTGGACGGGATAACTAATACACAAGTGAATAAACCTACATTTGATTGTTAAATTGGCCAGGATAACAAATACGTGGGGGATAAAGTAACAGTTAATTGTTCAGTTGGAAAAATAGTAAATGGGGAAATAAAGATCCAGGTAACAGTTAAATTTGACAAAGCGACTAATAGCATAAGAACATAAGAAATAGGAGCAGGAGTAGGCCAATCGGCCCCTCGAGCCTGCTCCGCCATTCAATAAGATCGTGGCTGATCTGATCCTAACCTCAAATCTAAATTCATGTCATCATAGTCATAGAGTCATAGAGTTATACAGCACGGATAGAGGCCCTTCGGCCCATCGTGTCCGCGCCGGCCATCAGCCCTGTCTACTCTAATCCCATATTCCAGCATTTGGTCCGTAGCCTTGTATGCTATGGCATTTCAAGTGCTCATCCAAATGCTTCTTGAATGTTGTGATGGTTCCTGCCTCCACAACCCTTTCAGGCAGTGAGTTCCAGACTCCAACCACCCTCTGGGTAAAAAAGTTCTTTCTCAAATCCCCTCTAAACCTCCCGCCTTTTACCTTGAATCTATGTCCCCTTGTTATAGTACCCTCAACGAAGGGAAAAAGCTCCTTAGTATCCATCCTATCTGTGCCCCTCATAATTTTGTACACCTCAATCATGTCCCCCCTCAGCCTCCTCTGCTCCAAGGAAAACAAACCCAATCTTCCCAGTCTCTCTTCATAGCTGAAGCGCTCCAGCCCTGGTAACATCCTGGTGAATCTCCTCTGCACCCTCTCCAAAGCGATCACATCCTTCCTGTAGTGTGGCGACCAGAACTGCACACAGTACTCCAGCTGTGGCCTAACCAGTGTTTTATACAGCTCCATCATAACCTCCTTGCTCTTATATTCTATGCCTCGGCTAATAAAGGCAAGTATCCCATATGCCTTCTTTACCACCTTATCTACCTGTTCCGCCGCCTTCAGGGATCTGTGAACTTGCACACCAAGATCCCTCTGACCCTCTGTCTTGCCTAGGGTCCTCCCATTCATTGTGTATTCCCTTGCCTTCTTAGTCCCTCCAAAGTGCATCACCTCGCACTTTTCCGGGTTAAATTCCATTTGCCACTGTTCCGCCCATCTGACCAATCCATCTATATCGTCCTGCAGACTGAGGCAATCCTCCTCGCTATTTGCCACCCTACCAATTTTTGTATCATCAGCGAACTTACTGATCATACCTTTTACATTCATATCCAAGTCATTAATGTAGACCACAAACAGCAAGGGACCCAGCACCGATCCCTGTGGTACCCCACTGGCCACAGGCTTCCAGTCACAAAAACAACCTTCGACCATCACCCTCTGCCTTCTGCCACTAAGCCAGTTTTGTATCCAAAGTGCCAAGGCACCCTGGATTCCATGGGCTCGTACCTTCTTGACCAGTCTCCTGTGGGGGACTTTATCGAAGGCCTTACTGAAATCCATGTATACCACATCCACTGCGTTACCCTCATCCACACGCCTAGTCACCCCCTCAAAAAATTCAATCAAATTAGTCAGACATGATCTTCCCTTGACAAAGCCATGTTGACTATCCCTGATTAATCCTTGCTTCTCCAAGTGGAGACTAATTTTGTCCTTCAGAATTTTTTCCAATAATTTTCCTACCACTGATGTTAGGCTCACTGGCCTGTAGTTCCCCGGTTTTTCCCTACTCCCCTTCTTGAATAATGGTATTACATTAGCGGTTCTCCAGTCCTCTGGCACATCCCCTGTGGCCAGAGAGGTTCTGAATATATGTCCAATATCCTGCCCGCTCCCCGTAACCCCTAATTCCTTTTACTTCTAGGAAACTGTCCATTTCTGTTTTAACTTTATTTAATGATGTAGCTTCCACAGCTTCCTGAGGCAGCAAATTCCACAGACCTACTACCCTCTGAGTGAAGAAGTTTCTCCTCATCTCAGTTTTGAAAGTGCAGCCCCTTATTCTAAGATTATGCCCCCTAGTTCTAGTTTCACCGATCTTTGGGAACATCCTTACTGCATCCACCCGATCAAGCCCCTTCCCAATCTTATATGTTTCAATAAGATCGCCTCTCATTCTTCTGAACTCCAATGAGTAGAGTCCCAATCTACTCAACCTCTCCTCATATGTCCGCCCCCTCATCCCCGGGATTAACCGAGTGAACCTTCTTTGTACTGCCTCGAGAGCAAGTATGTATTTTCTTAAGTATGGAGATCAAAACTGTATGCAGTATTCCAGGTGCGGTCTCATCAATACCTTATTTAACTGCAGCAATATCTCCCTGTTTTTATATTCTATCCCCCTAGCAATAAAAGCCAACATTCCGTTGGCCTTCTTGATCACCTGCTGCACCTGCACACTAACTTTTTGATTTTCTTGCACTTGGACCCCCAGATCCCTTTGTACTGCAGTACTTTCCAATTTCTCGCCATTAAGATAATAACTTGCTCTCTGATTTTTCCTGCCAAAGTGCAAAACCTCACATTTTCCAATATTGTATTGCATCTGCCAAATCTCCGCCCACTCACCCAGCCTGTCTATATACCCCTGTAGGTTTTTTTTATGTCCTCCTCACTCTCCACTTTCCCTCCCATCTTTGTATCATCTGCAAACTTTGATATGTTACGCTCGGTCCCCTCCTCCAAATCGTTAATATAGATTGTAAAGAGTTGGGGACCCAGCACCGACCCCTGCGGAACACCACTGTCTACTGGTTGCCAGTCCGAGAATGAACCATTTATCCCAACTCTTTGCTTCCTGTTAGATAACCAATCCTCCACCCATGCCAGAATATTACCCCCAATTCAGTGATTCTTTATCTTGAGCAATAATCTTTTATGTGGCACCTTGTCGAATGCCTTCTGGAAGTCTAAATACACTACGTCCACTGGTTCCCCTTTATCCACCCTGTACGTTATGTCCTCAAAGAACTCAAGCAAATTTGTCAGACATGATTCCCTTTCGTAAAGCCATGCTGACTTTGTCCTATTAAATTATGTTTATCCAAATGTTCCGCTACTGTCTCCTTAATAATAGACTCCAAAATTTTACCCACCACAGATGTTAGGCTAACTGGTCTATAATTCCCAGTCTTCTGCCTACTACCGTAATACACATGAGATAAAGTTACAATTAATTATAAATTCGACATGAGAACTAATTCACAGCGGAATCAAGTGACAGTTAATTTTTATAATTGTTCATGATAACCAATACCCTGGTGATAAATTTACAGTTAATTGTTCATTACGACATCACGGCTAATATATGGGAATAAAGTTACAGTTAATTGTTAAATTGGACCTGACAACTAATTCACAGTGGAAACAAGTTACAGTTACTTTTTTCAATTGGATGTGATACCTAATACGCAGGGGAATAATATCACAGCATTTTTTTTAAAATTGGAGATGATAACTAATACTCGAGATAAAGTTACAGCTAATTGTTAAATTGGACCTGATAACTAATAAAGAGGGGAATAAAGTTAGAGTAAATTACTAAATTCGATATTATAACTAATACACAGGGGATAATGTCGCAGTTAATTGTTCTACTGTCTATGGTAACTAATACACAGGGTAATAAGGTTAAAGTCCATTCTTAATTTTGATATTATAACTAATAAACAGGGGAATAAAGTTACACCCCACTATTAAATTGGACATGTTAACTAATACACAGGGAAATAAAGATACAGTTAATTGTTAAATTAGGTATGATAACTAAGAAACAGTGCTATAAAATGACGATCAACAGTTAAATTGGACATTAGTCCAATGCAAAGCGAATAAAGTCACAGATAATCGTTACAGTGGAGAAAGAATAATCAACAGATTTGATACTATTCGGGGAGTTAGTCTATAGTCAATTGTTAAATTGAACATGATCACTAATATACATTGAAATAACTTTATAGCTAATTGTTCAGTTGGAAATGATAACTAATACACGGGGCAATAAAGCTATAGATAATGGGATTATTGGACATAGCAATTAATACACAGAGGAATAAACATACAGTTAATTGTTAAATTGGACATAATAACCACTACACTGGGGAGTAAGGTAACAGTTAACTGTTAAATTAACTGTATTGCAAATACATTGCAAATGTTACACCCTTGTTCAAGAAAGGGTGTAGGGATAAACGCAACAACGACAGGCCAGTCAGTTTAACCACGATGATAGGCAAGCTTTTAGAAAGGATAATCCTGGACAAAATTAATAGTCACTTGGACAAATGTGAATGAATAAAGGAAATCCAGCACGGATTTGTTAAAGGCAAATCATGTTTCTGAAATTAATTGCGTTTTTTGATGAAGTAACAGACAGGGTTGATGAGGGCAATGCGGTTAATATTGCTTATATGGGCTTCCAGTTTGAAAAAGTGCCACATAACAGCAAAATTGAAGCACGTGGATTAAAAACGGCAGTGGCAGCATGGATACCAAATCGACTAAGTGACTGGAAACAGAGAGCCGTGGTGAACGGTTGTTTTTCGGACTCCAGGAAGGTATAGAGTGGTGTTCCCCAGGTGTTTGTACAAGGACCACTGCTTTCTTTGATATATATTAATGAGCTTGACTTGAGTATATGTGCACATATCATGGAAGGTGCAGGACCGGTTGAGAAAGTGGTTAAAAAAAAGCATAGGGGATCCTGGGCTTTATAAATAGGTGCACAGAGTACAAAAGGAAGGAAGTTATGATGAACCTTTATAAAACACTGGTTCGGCCACAACTGGAGCATTGTGTCCAATTCTGGGCACCGCACTTCAGGAATGATGTGAAGGCCTTAGTGAAGAAAAGGTTTACTAGAATGGTTCCAGGGATGTTCAGTTACATGGATAGACTGGAAAAGCTGGGATTGCTCTCCTAGAGCAGAGAAGGATAAGTGAAGATTTGTTAGAAATGTTCAAAATCATGGAGGGTTTCAATAAAGCAGAAGAACCAAAGGCGACATGAGGAAAAACTTTTTATGCAGCGAGTAGTTACGATATAGGATGCGCTGCCTGAAAGGGTAGTGGAAGCAGATTCAATCGTGGCTTTCAAAAAGGAATTGGATAAAGAGTTGAAACGGGAAGAAAAACATGCAGGGCTACGGGGAAAGAGCAGAGAAATGGGCCTTACCGAATTGCTCTTGAAAAGAGCTCGCATTGGCTCGATGGGCCGAATGGCGTCCTTCTGTGTAGCAACCATTCTATGATTCTGTGACAATATGAACATGACAACTAATACAGAGGGAATAAAGTTATAATCAATTGTAAAATTGGAAATGATAACCAATGCACAGGGGAGTGAAGTGGCAGTTACCTGTTAAATTGGACATGATAACTAATATACAGGGAATAAAATTACAGTCAGTTGTTAAATTGTACATGATAACCAATGCACAGGAGAATAAAGTTGCAGTTACTTGTTAAATTGGACATGACAACCAGTACGAAACGAAATATATTTACCGATAATTCTTAAAATGGCACGATAATCAATTCAATGGGGAACAAAGTTACACTTAACATAAGAACATGCGTGCATAAGCACATAAGAAATGGGAGCAACAGTAGGCCTTACGGCCCCTCGAGCTTGCTCCGTCATTTAATAAGATCCTGACTGATCTTCGACCTCAAATCCACTGTCGCGCACGATCCCCATATCCCTTGATTCCCTTCGAGCCAGAGATCTATCAATCTCAGTCTTGACTTTATTCAGCGACTGAGCATCCACAGCCCTTTTGGGTAGAGAATTCCAAAGATTTACCACACTAATTATTAAATTGGCCATGATAACTAACACAGAGTGTGATAAAGTTACAGTTAATAGTTAATTTGGCATGGTAACTTAATCTTAGGGGATTAACGTTACAGTTGTTGTTCAATGGACATGATAACTAAAACACAGGACAATAAAGTCACAGTGAATTGTTCAACTGGACCTGAAAACTTATTTTCAGGCTATTAAATTTAGAGTTAATTGTTCAATTTGTAATAGTTAATTTTTAAATCGGACATGGCAATACACCATGTGATAAAGTTACAGTTTATTGGTAATTTCGACATGATACCTTTTTTTTTATTCGTTCACGGGATGTGGGCGTCGCTGGCGAGGCCAGCATTTATTGCCCATCCCGAATTGCCCTTGAGAAGGTGGTGGTGAGCCGCCTTCTTGAACCGCTGCAGTCCGTGTGGTGACGGTTCTCCCACAGTGCTGTTAGGAAGGGAGTTCCAGGATTTTGACCCAGCGACAATGAAGGAACGGCGATATATTTCCAAGTCAGGATGGTGTGTGACTGGTAGGGGAACTTGCAGGTGGTGTTGTTCCCATGTGCCTGCTGATCTTGTCCTTCTAGGTGGTTTGGGAGGTGCTGTCGAAGAAGCCTTGGCGAGTTGCTGCAGTGCATCCTGTGGATGGTACACACTGCAGCCACATTGGCCAGTGGTGAAGGGAGTGAATGTTTAGGGTGGTGGATGGGGTGCCAATCAAGCGGGCTGCTTTATCTTGGATGGTGTCGAGCTTCGTGAGTGTTGTTGGAGCTGCACTCATCCAAGCAAGTGGAGAGTATTCCATCACACTCCTGACTTGTGCCTTGTAGATGGAGGAAAGGCTTTGGGGAGACAGGAGGTGAGTCACTCTCCGCAGAATACCCAGCCTCTGACCTGCTCTCGTAGCCACAGTATTTATATGGCTGGTCCAGTTAAGTTGCTGGTCAATGGTGACCCCCAGGATGTTGATGGTGGGGGATTCGGCGATGGTAATGCTGTTGAATGTCAAGGGGAGGTGGTTAGATTCCCTCTTGTTGGGGATGGTCATTGCCTGGCACTTATCTGGCGCGAATGTTACTTGCCACTTATGAGCCCAAGCCTGGATGTTGTCCAGGTCTTACTGCATGCGGGCTCGGACTGCTTCATTATTTGAGGGGTTGCGAATGGAACTGAACACTGTGCAATCATCAGCGAACATCCCCATTTCTGACCTTATGATGGAGGGAAGTTCATTGATGAAGCAGCTGAAGATGGTTGGGCCTAGGACACTGCCCTGAGGAACTCCTGCAGCAATGTACTGGGGCTGAGATGATTGGCCTCCATCAACCACTACCATCTTCCTTTGTGCCAGGTATGACTCCAGCCACTGGAGAGTTTTACACCAGATTCCCATTGACTTCAATTCTACTTGGGTTCCTTGGTGCCACACTCGGTCAAATGCTGCCTTGATGTCAAGGGCAGTCACTCTCACCTCACCTCTGGAATTCAGCTCTTTTGTCCATGTTTGGACCAAGGCTGTAATGAGGTCTGGAGCCGAGTGGTCCTGGCGGAACCCAAACTGAGCATCGGTGAGCAGGTTATTGGTGAGTAAGTGCCGCTTGATAGCACTGTCTACGACACTTTTGCTGATGATTGAGAGTAGACTGATGGGGCAGTAATTGGCCGGATTGGATTTGTCCTGCTTTTTGTGGACAGGACATACCTGGGCAATTTTCCTCATTGTCGGGTAGATGCCAGTGTTGTAGCTGTATTGAACAGCTTGGCTAGAGGCGCAGCTAGTTTTGGAGCACAAGTCTTCAGTACTACAGCTGGGATGTTGTCCGGGCCCATAGCCTTTGCTGCATCCAGTGCACTCAGCCGTTTCTTGATATCACGTGGAGGGAATCGAATTGGCTGAAGACTGGCTTCCGTGATGGTGGTGATATCGAGAGGTGGCCGAGATGGATCATCCACTCGGCACTTCTGGCTGAAGATGGTTGCAAACGCTTCAGCCTAGTATTTTGCATTCCCGTGCTGGACTCCGCCATCATTGAGAATGGGGATGTTTGCAGAGCCTCCTCCTCCCGTTAGTTGTTTAATTGTCCCCCACCATTCACGATTGGATGTGGCAGGACTGCAGAGCTTTGATCTGATCCGTTGGTTGTGGAATCGCTTAGCTCTGTCTATTGCATGTTGCTTCCGCTGTTTAGCATGCATGTAGTCTTGTGTTGTAGCTTCACCAGGTTGGCACCTCATTTTTAGGTACGCCTGGTGCTGCTCCTGGCATGCTCTTCTACACTCCTCATTGAACCAGGGTTGATCCCCTGGCTTGTTGGTAATGGTAGAGTGAGGAATATGCCGGGCCACGAGGTTACAGATTGTGCTGGAATACAATTATGCTGCTGCTGATGGCCCACAGTGCCTTATGGATGCCCAGTTTTGAGCTGCTAGATCTGTTCTGAATCTATCCCATTTAGCACGGTGGTAGTGCCACACAACACGTTGGATGGTATCCTCAGTGCGAAGACGGGACTTCATCTCCACGAGGACTGTGCGGTGGTCACTCCTACCAATACTGTCATGGACAGATGCATTTGCGACAGTTAGATTGGTGAGAACGAGGTCAAGTAAGTTTTTCCCTCGTGTTGGTTCGCTCACCACCTGCCGCAGGCCCAGTCTAGCAGCTATGTCCTTCAGGACTCGGCCAGCTCGGTCAGTAGTGGTGCTACCGAGCCATTCTTGGTGATGGACATTGAAGTCCCCCACCCAGAGTACATTCTGTGCTCTTGCTACCCTCAGTGCTTCCTGCAAGTGGTGCTCAACATGGAGGAGGACTGATTCATCAGCTGAGGGAGGGCGGTAGGTGGTAATCAGCAGGAGGTTTCCTTGCCCATGTTTGACCTGATGCCATGAGATTTCATGGGGTCCAGAATCAATGTTGAGGACTCCCAGGGCCACTCCCTCCTGACTGTATATCACTGTACCGCCACCTCTGCTGGGTCTGTCCTGCCGGTGGGACAGGACATACCCAGTGATGGTGATGGAAGAGTCTGGGACGTTGGCTGAAAGATATGATTCTGTGAGTATGGCTATGTCAGGCTGTTGCTTGACTAGTCTGTGGGACAGCC
This sequence comes from Heptranchias perlo, assembly GCF_035084215.1. Lineage (NCBI taxonomy): Eukaryota > Metazoa > Chordata > Chondrichthyes > Hexanchiformes > Hexanchidae > Heptranchias > Heptranchias perlo. The sequence continues at coordinate 7,831,054 of NW_027139548.1, forward strand.
ATCCCAATTTTGGCACAAGTCCCCAGATGTTAGTCAGGAGGACCTTGCAGGGTCGACTGGGCTTGGTTTGCCATTGTCGTGCCCGGTGTCTAGTGGTCCGATGCCGGGTGGTCCGTCCGGTTTTATTCTTATTATGACTTTTCGTAGCGAGATTTTACAACTGAGTGGCTTGCTAGGTCATTTCAGAGGGCAATTAAGAATCAACCATATTGCTGTGGGTCTGGAGTCACCTTTAGGCCAGACCGGGTAAGGACGGCAGGTTTCCTTCCCGAAAGGACATTAGTAATATAGCAGCTGAATCAAATAGAGAACCGCAAACGAATACAGTACCTGAAACTATTGCAGCACCTCAAACTACAACAGCATCTCAAACTATTGCAGCATCTCAAACTATTACAGCATCTCAAACTATTACAGCATCTCAAACTATTACAGCACCTCAAACTATTACAACACCTTAAACTGAATCAAACATGCAAATTAATGCAAACGCTCAAAGTAATACAATCTTTCAATCCAATACAGTACTTCAAACTAAGACAAATCCTCAAAGTGATACAGCGCTTCAAACTAACACAACATCTGAAACGAACAGAGCAATACATCCTAATACAGCACCTCAAACTAATACAGACCCTCAAACAAATACAGACCCTCAAACTAGTACAGACCTGAAATTAATACAGACCCTCAAACTAACACAGACCCTCAAACTAATACAGGCCCTCAAACTAGTACAGACCCTCAAACTAGTACAGGCCCTCAAACTAGTACAGACCCTGAAATTAATACAGACCCTCAAACTAACACAGACCCTCAAACTAACACAGACCCTCAAACAAATACAGACCCTCAAACAAATACAGACCCTCAAACTAATACAGACCCTCAAACTAATACAGACACTCAAATTAATGCATCACCTCAAAATAATACAGACCCTGAACCTAATACAGCAACTCAAAGTAAATGAACACTCAAACTAATGCAGCAGCTCAATCTAAAACAAAATCTGAAACTATCACAGCAACAAACTAATATACACTTCAAATTGATAAAGGAACACAAACCAATACTAATAACCTTCATGCTAATTCAGCAGCTCAAGCTAATAAAGTATCTGATACTAATACAGGCCCTCAAACTAATACAGTCCCTCAAACTAATACAGACCCTCAAACTAATACAGGCCCTCAAACTAATACAGACCCTCAAACTAATACAGACCCTCAAACTAAAACAGACCCTCAAACTAATACAGGCCCTCAAACTAATACAGACCTTCAAACTAATACAGACCCTCAAACTAAAACAGACCCTCAAACTAATACAGACCCTCAAACTAATACAGACCCTCAAACTAATACAGACACTCAAATTAATGCATCACCTCAAAATAATACAGACCCTGAACCTAATACAGCAACTCAAAGTAAATGAACACTCAAACTAATGCAGTCGCTCAATCTAAAACAAAATCTGAAACTATCACAGCAACAAACTAATATACACTTCAAATTGATAAAGGAACACAAACCAATACTAATAACCTTCATGCTAATTCAGCAGCTCAAGCTAATAAAGTATCTGATACTAATACAGGCCCTCAAACTAATACAGGCCCTCAAACTAATACAGGCCCTCAAACTAATACAGGCCCTCAAACGAATACAGACCCTCAAACTAAAACAGACCCTCAAACTAATACAGGCCCTCAAACTAATACAGACCTTCAAACTAATACAGGCCCTCAAAGTAATACAGACCCTCAAAGTAATACAGACCCTCAAACTAATACAGGCCCTCAAAGTAATACAGACCCTCAAACTAATACAGGCCCTCAAAGTAATACAGACCCTCAAACTAATACAGACCCTCAAACTAATACAGACCCTCAAACTAATACAGGCCCTCAATCTAAAACAGACCCTCAAACTAATACAGGCCCTCAAACTAATACAGACCTTCAAACTAATACAGACTCTCAAACAAATACAGGTCCTCAAACTAATACAGGCCCTCAAACTAATACAGGCCTTCAAAGTAATATAGCAGCTGAATCTAAGAGAGAACCGCAAACGAATGTAGTACCTGAAATTATTACAGCATCTCAAACTATTACAGCATCTCAAACTATTACAGCATCTCAAACTATTACAGCATCTCAAACTATTACAGCATCTCAAACCAGTGCAACACCTTAAACTAAATCAAACATGCAAATTAATGCAAACGCTCAAACTAATACAATCCTTCCATCTAATACAGTACTGCAAACTAATACAAATCCTCAAAGTGATACAGCGCTTCAAACAAACACAACATCTGAAACGAACAGAGCAATACATCCTAATACAGCACCTCAAACTAATACAGACCCTCAAACCAATACAGACCCTCAAACTAGTACAGGGCCTCAAACCAATACAGACCATCAAATTAATACAGACCCTCAAATTAATACAGAGTCTCAAACTAATACAGACCCTCAAACTAATACAGATTCTGAAACCAATACAGACCCTCAAACCAATACAGACCATCAAATTAATACAGACCCTCAAACTAATACAGACCCTCAAACTAATACAGACCCTCAAACTAATACAGACCCTCAAACCAATACAGACCATCAAATTAATACAGGCCCTCAAACCAATACAGACCATCAAACTAATACAGACTCTCAAACTAATACAGATCCTGAAAGTAATGCAGATCCTCAAACTAATACAGACCGTCAAACTAATACAGATCCTGAAACTAATACAGACCCTCAAACTAATACAGACCCTCAAACTAATACAGACCCTCAAACTAATACAGATTCTGAAACTAATACAGACCCTCAAACTAATACAGACCCTCAAACTAATACAGGCCCTCAAACTAATACAGACCCTCAAACTAATACAGACCCTCAAACTAATACAGACCCTCAAACTAATACAGAACCTCAAACTAATACAGACTCTCAAACTAATACAGACCCTCAAACTAATACAGACCCTCAAACTAATACAGGCCCTCAAACTAATACAGACCCTCAAACTAATACAGACCCTCAAACTAATACAGAACCTCAAACTAATACAGACTCTCAAACTAGTACAGATCCTCAAACTAATAGAGATCCACAAACTAATACAGACTCTCAAACTAATACAGACGCTCAAACTATTATAGATTCTGAAACTAATACAGATCCTGAAACTAATAAAGGCCCTCAAACTAAAACAGACCCTCAAACTAATACAGATCCTGAAACTAATACAGATCCTGAAACTAATACAGGCCTTCAAACTAATACAGCCCCTCAAACTATGACAGTATCTCAAAATAATACAGCATCTCAAATTTATACAATATATCAAACTATACTGCCCCTCCAACTAATATATCACCTTAAACGAGTGCAGCACCTCAAACAAATACAGCACCTCAAACAATCATTCAAATTAATGCAAATGCTCAAACTAATACTATCCTTCAAACTAACACACTCACTAAAATTAACACAAAAACTCATGCTAATACAGCACCTCAACTTAACACAATATCTGAAACTAATAAAGGAACAGAAACTAATACAGACCCTCAAACTAATACAGACCCTCAAACTAATACAGAACCTCAAACTAATACAGACCCTCAAACTAATACAGACCCTCAAACTAATACAGACCCTCTAACTAATACAGACCCTCAAATTAATACAGGCCCTCAAATTAATACAGACACTTAATCTAACACAGGAACTCAATCTAATATAAAAACTCAAACTAATGCAGTCGCTCAATCTGAAACAAAATCTGAAACTATCACAGCAACAAACTAATATACACTTCAAATTAATAAAGGAACTCAAACCAAGAAAGCACTTCATGCTAATTCAGCAGCTCAAACTAATAAAGTACCTGATACTAATACAGGCCCTCAAACTAATACAGTCCCTCAAACTAATACAGACCCTCAAACTAATACAGGCCCTCAAACTAATACAGACCGTCAAACTAATACAGACCGTCAAACTAATACAGACCCTCAATCTAAAACAGACCCTCAAACTAATACAGACCCTCAAACTAATACAGGCCCTCAAACTAATACAGATCCTCAAACTAATACAGACCCTCAAACTAATACAGACCCTCAAACTAATACAGACCCTCAAACTAATACAGGCCCTCAAACTAATACAGACCCTCAAACTAATACAGACCCTCAAACTAATACAGACCGTCAAACTAATACAGACACTCAAACTAATACAGACCCTCAAACTAATACAGGCCCTCAAATTAATACAGACACTTAATCTAACACAGGAACTCAATCTAATATAAAAACTCAAACTAATGCAGTAGCTCAATCTAAAACAAAATCTGAAACTATCACAGCAACAAACTAATATACACTTCAAATTAATAAAGGAACTCAAACCAATACTAATAATTCATGCTAATTTAGCAGCTCAAACTAATAAAGTACCTGATACTAATACAGGCCCTCAAACTGATACAGTCCCTCAAACGAATACAGTCCCTCAAACTAAAACAGACCCTCAAACTAATACAGTCCCTCAAACTAATACAGGCCCTCAAACTAATACAGACCCTCAAACTAATACAGGCCCTCAAACTAATACAGACCCTCAAACTAATAGAGTCATAGAATCATAGAATCATAGAAGTTTACAACATGGAAACAGGCCCTTCGGCCCAACATGTCCATGTCGCGAACTTTATACCACTAAGCTAGTCCCAATTGCCTGCACTTGGCCCATATCCCTCTATACCCATCTTACCCATGTAACTGTCCAAATGCTTTTTAAAAGACAAAATTGTACCCGCCTCTATTACTGCCTCTGGCAGCTCATTCCAGACACTCACCACCTTTTGAGTGAAAAAATTGCCCCTCTGGACCCTTTTGTATCTCTCCCCTCTCACCTTAAATCTATGCCCCCTCGTTATAGACTCCACTACCTTTGGGAAAAGATTTTGACTATCTACCTCATTGATGCCCCTCATTATTTTATGGACTTCTATAAGATCACCCCTTAACCTCCTACTCTCCAGGGAAAATAGTCCCAGCCTATCCAACCACTCCCGATAAGTCAAACCATTAAGTCCCGGTAGCATCCTAGTAAATCTTTTCTGCACTCTTTCTAGTTTAATAATATCCTTTCTATAATAGGGTGACCAGAAAGACCTTCAAACTAATACAGGCCCTCAAACCAATACAGGCCGTCAAACTAATATCGGCCCTCAAACTAAGACAGGCCCTCAAACTAATATAGGCCCTCAAACTAATACAGACACTCAAACGAATACAGACCCTCAAACTAATACAGACCCTCAAACTAATACAGACCATCAAACTAATACAGACCCTCAAACTAATACAGACCCGCAAAGGAATTCAGACCCTCAAACTAATACTGACTCTCAAACCAATACCGACACTAAAACTAATACAGATCCTCAAAATAATACAGGTCCGCAAACTAATACAGATTCTGAAACGAATACAGGCCCTCATACTAATACAGACCCTCAAACTAATACAGATTCTGAAACGAATACAGGCCCTCATACTAATACAGACCCTCAAACTAATACAGATTCTGAAACTAATACCGACCCTCAAACTAATACAGACCCTCAAACTAATACAGACACTCAACCTAATACAGACCCTCAAACTAATACCAACCCTCAAAATAAAATAGGCCCTCGAACAAAAATCGGCCATCAAACTAATATAGGCCCTCAAACTAATACAGACCCTCAAACTAATACAGGCCCTCAAACTAATACAGATTCTGAAACTAATACAGGCCCTCATACTAATACAGACCCTCAAACTAATACAGACCCTCATACTAATACAGATCCTCAAACTAATACAGACCCTCAAACTAATACAGACCCTCAAACTAATACAGGCCCTCAAACTAATACAGATTCTGAAACTAATACAGGCCCTCATACTAATACAGACCCTCAAACTAATACAGACCCTCAAACTAATATAGGCCCACAAACTAATACAGGCCCTCAAAATAAAATAGGCACTCAAACAAAAATCGGCCATCAAACTCATATAGGCCCTCAAACTAATGCAGACCCTCAAACTAATACAGGCCCTCAAACTCATACAGGCCCCCAAACTAATACAGACCCTCAAACTAATAGAGGGCCTCAAACTAATACAGACCCTCAAACTAATGTAGGCCCTCAAACTGATACAGACCTTCAAACTAATATAGGCCCTCAAACTAAGACAGGCCCTCAAACTAATACAGACCTTCAAATTAATACAGGCCCCCAAACTAATACAGACCCTCAAACTAATACAGGCCCCCAAACTAATACAGACCCTCAAACTAATAGAGGGCCTCAAACTAATACAGACACTCAAACTAATACAGACACTCAAACTAATAGAGGGCCTCAAACTAATTCAGCACCTCAAACTAATACAGGACTTCAAACTAATACAGCACCTCAAACTAATACAGACCATCATACTAATATAGGCTCTCAAATTAATACAGATCCTCAGACTAATTCAGGCCCTCAAACTAATTCAGGCCCTCAAACTAATACAGGCCCTCAAACTAATACAGAACCTCATACTAATACATGCCCTCAAACTAATACAGGCCCTCAAACTAATACAGACCCTCAAACTAATACAGATCCTCAAACTCATACTGGTCCTCAAACTAATACAGGCCTTCAAAATAATATAGCAGCTGAATCTAATAGAGAATCGCAAGCTAATAAAGAACCTGAAACTATTTCAGCATCTCAAACTATCGCAGCATCTCAAACTATTGCAGCATCTCAAACTATTGCAGCATCTCAAACTATTACAGCGTCTCAAACAATTGCAGAATCTCAAACTATTGCAGCATCTCAAACTAGTACAACATCTCAAACTATTACAGCATCTCAAACGATTACAGCATCTCAAACGTATACATCATCTCAAACTATTACAGCATCACAAACTATTACAGCATCTCAAATTATTACATCATTTCAAATTATTACAGCATCTCAAACTATTGCAGCATCTGAAACTATTACAGCATCTCAAACTATCGCAGCATCTCAAACTATTACAGCATCTCAAACTATTGCAGCATCTCAAACTATTGCAGCATCTCAAACTATTACAGCATCTCAAACTATTACAGCATCTCAAACTATTACAGCGTCTCAAACAATTGCAGCATCTCAAACTATTGCAGCATCTCAAACTAGTACAACATCTCAAACTATTACAGCATCTCAAACGATTACAGCATCTCAAACGTATACATCATCTCAAACTATTACAGCATCACAAACTATTACAGCATCTCAAACTATTACAGCATCACAAACTATTGCAGCATCTCAATCTATTTCAGCATCTCAAACTATTGCAGCATCTCACACTTATAAAGAATCTCAAACTATTGCAGCATCTCAAACTATTGCAGCATCTCAAACTATTGCAGCGTCTCAAACTATTGCAGCGTCTCAAACTATTGCAGCGTCTCAAACTATTACAGCATCTCAAACTATTGCAGCATCTCAAACTATTGAAACATTTCAAACTATTACAGCAACTCAAACTATTACAGCACCTCAAACCATAACAGCATCTCAAACTATTTCAGCACCACAAACTATTGCAGCATCTCACACTTATAAAGAATCTCAAACTATTGCAGCATCTCAAACTATTGCAGCATCTCAAACTATTGCAGCATCTCAAACTATTGCAGCGTCTCAAACTATTGCAGCGTCTCAAACTATTGCAGCGTCTCAAACTATTACAGCGTCTCAAACTATTACAGCATCTCAAACTATTACAGCATCTCAAACTATTGCAGCATCTCAAACTAATAAAGTACCTGAAACTATTACAGCATCTCAAACTATTGCAGCATCTCAAACTATTGAAACATTTCAAACTATTACAGCAACTCAAACTATTACAGCACCTCAAACCATAACAGCATCTCAAACTATCGCAGCATCTCAAACTATTACAGCATCTCAAACTATTGCAGCATCTCAAACTAATAAAGTACCTGAAACTATTACAGCATCTCAAACTATTACAGCACCTCAAACTATCACAGCACCTCACACTTATAAAGAATCTCAAACTATTGCAGCATCTCAAACTATTGCAGCATCTCAAACTATTGCAGCATCTCAAACTATTACAGCATCTCAAACTAATAAAGTACCTGAAACTATTACAGCATCTCAAACTATTACAGCACCTCAAACTATCACAGCACCTCACACTTATAAAGAATCTCAAACTATTGCAGCATCTCAAACTATTGCAGCATCTCAAACTATTACAGCATCTCAAACTATTACAGCATCTCAAACTATTGCAGCATCTCAAACTAATAAAGTACCTGAAACTATTACAGCATCTCAAACTATTGCAGCATCTCATACTACTGCAGCGTCTCAAACTATTACAGTGTCTCAAACTATTACAGCGCCTTAAACTATTGCAGCATCTCAAACCATTACAGCGTCTCAAACTATTACAGCGCCTCAAAGTATTGCAGCATCTCAAACTATTGCAGCATCTCAAACTATTGCAGCATCTCAAACTAATGCAACACCTTAACTAAATCAAGCATGCAAATTAATGCAAACGCTCAAACTAATACAATCCTTCAATCTAATACAGTACTACAAACTAATACAAATCTTCAAAGTGATACAGCGCTTCAAACAAACACAACATCTGAAACTAACAGAGCAATACATCCTAATACAGCACCTCAAACTAATACAGACCCTCAATCCAATAAAGACCATCAAACTAATACAGACTCTTAAACTAATACAGACCCTCAAACTAATACAGACCCTCAAACTAATACAGACTCTCAAACTAATGCAGCACCACAAACTAATACAGCACCTCAAACTAATACAGACTCTCAAACTAATACAGACTCTCAAACTAATACAGACTCTCAAACTACCACAGACCCTAAAACTAATACAGACTCTCAAACTAATACAGACTCTCAAACTAATACAGACTCTCAAACTAATACAGACCCTCAAACTAATACAGACTCTCAAACTAATACAGACTCTCAAACTAATGCAGCACCACAAACTAATACAGACTCTCAAACTAATACAGACTCTCAAACTACCACAGACCCTAAAACTAATACAGACTCTCAAACTAATACAGCACCTCAAACTAATACAACACCTCAAACTAATACAGGCCCTCAAACTAATACAGACCCTCAAACTAATGCAGCACCACAAACTAATACAGACTCTCAAACTAATACAGACTCTCAAACTAATGCAGCACCTCATACTAATACAGACTCTCAAACTAATACAGACTCTCAAACTAATACAGACTCTCAAACTAATACAGTGCCTCAAACTAATACAGACCCTCAAACTAATACAGACCCTCAAACTAATACAGACCCTCAAACTAATACAGCAATACAAACTAAGGCAACTCAAACTCATAATACAAATGAAAGGAATACAGCACCTCAAACCAATACAACAGCTCAAACTAATAGAGACCCTCAAACTGATACAGCAGGTCAAACTCATACAATCACTCAATCTAATAAAAACACGCAATCTAAAACAGCACCACAAACCAATATAGCACCACATACTAATACAATAGCTCAAACTAATAAAGTACCTCAAAATAAACAGTAGCTCAAACTTTCAAAAGTGAATTGGTTAAAAACTTTAAGGTGAAATAATGGAGGGTTACCGGTAATGGGGGAATGGGACTAATTGGATTGCTCTTACAAAGAGCTGGCACGGGCTCAATGAGTCGAATAGCCTCCATCTATGCTGTAACCATTCTATGATTCTATACAGATCAATCACGATCTAATTGAATGGCGGAACAGGCTCGAGGGACTGAATGGCCTACTCCTGTTGCTATGTTCCTCCCTTCCTAGATCGGACTATTCCCAAGTTCTCCTGCCCGGTCTCACGTCTTCCATTCTCCATAAACTTGAGCTCATCCAAAACTGTGCTGCTTTTATCTTAACTCGTTCCAAGTCCCGTTCACTAAGCACCCTGTGCTGGCTGACATACATTGGCACGCGGTCCAGTGGATCGATTTTAAAATGCTCATCCTCGTGTTTAATCTGTGGCCTCGCCCTTCCCTTTCTTTATAACCATTCTCAGCCCTTCAACTCACCGAGATCTCAGCGTTCCTCCAACTCTGGCATCTTGTGCATCCCACACGTCCGTCCCCCAACATTGGCGGCCGTGCCTTCAGCCTTCTCGGTCCTAAGCTCTGGAATTCCCTCCTCAAATCTCCCCGCCTCTGCACGTCTCTCTCCTCCTTTAAGACGCTCCTGAAAACTTACCCCTTTGACCAAACGTTTAGTTCCCTGTCCTAATGTTTCTTTCTTTGGCTTAGTGTCAATATCTTTCTGCTCACCCTCCTGTGAAGCGTCTGAGGACATTTCCCCAGTTAAAGGCGATATATAAATGCAAGAAGCTGGATCAAAAAATCCAGGCTGTTTAAATGAACACCCAATATAAGGTCTTCAGTTTGCATTTACCTGCATGTCACATTTTTAAAAAATCCTGTTTCACTTTTTGTCAAACCATAGATATTGACAAACTCAGAATATCTACTAAAATTTAATCTGTTGCGACAAAGATCTCGCACAAAATCTAAAAGATATTTTAAAATATCATCTTCCAGCAAACTCTCCGTGGAAGTAAACTGAAAACTAAGAAGGTTTAGAGCCACTAATCTCTTCACTGGTTCAACTTTATATTTAAAGTGAAACTTACAATGTAGATTTCACAAACAGCAATTTCCACCCACAGAATCTTATCCGGAACTTTCTGCGCTGATAAAGTTGCTCCTGTTTGAAAGGGGTCTTCTCCTGTACTAAGGTGACGCCGGATGGGCTCTGGGCTTCTCACAGCGTCGATGAGAGAGAACGCCAGGGGGCCGGGCGACTGGAGGAGGGGAGCGGGTGGAATTCGGCCCTTTGCTCTTATCCCGGCCCACCCTCCTCTCTCCCCCTGATAACGTCATTCCATCCCCCAGTTTGGAAACCTCCGTGTTATGGGATTAAATGTCACTGTTGGTTTTGAGGTTTAACGTTTAATGTGGTTTAACTGTATTTTGTACATTAATGATTTAATCAGTGAAACGAGAGAGTGGATTTAAATCCTCTGCAATTGCAGCGTTACACGGGGAGCACAGAGAGAATCTGCAATCTGTGAATGAAGCTGCTCTCACTTCGCATCAGGACATTCATATTGCAGGTGGAGCCATTTCTGTTCTTCCCGATCGTTGTTCAAACAATATCGGGAGATCTATGGAGTTTAATTTTCCCTCCGTACAATCTTTGATTAAATAACTTTTATTATATAACATTAATGGGCTGAAATTGATTGACTGAAGTTGTTTGTTCAGTGACTGTAATTAATGTCAGTCCCCACTGACCTGAGCTGCCTCACTGGAGTGTTTCTCTCTGCTATAAATAAGGAGATGTTTACCTGCCTTATCTCAGTATCAGTTGGAGCACTGCCACCCGCACAAACTGGGATCATCGCTTCTCACCGAATCCGAACCAATGGAAAGATGTCAATCAACTGGGGACAAGATCTTAGTCGCACTTTATTCTATACAAAAGATTTACTCCCCACTCCTCGCTGTTGTCGGTGTTCCTGGTGAGTCTCTTTATACGATCATAGAATCTTACAGCACAGTTATCAATCTTATATCCAATAGTAACTTAAATAATCTTTCTTAAACTGTTATCCTTATTATTTGTGTCCTGATATACAGTACATACAGTTTTGGTCTCCATACTTAAGAAAAGACATACTTGCTCTCGAGGCAGTACAAAGAAGGTTCACTCGGTTAATCCCGGGGATGAGGGGGCGGACATATGAGGAGAGGTTGAGTAGATTGGGACTCTACTCATTGGAGTTCAGAAGAATGAGAGGTGATCTTATTGAAACATATAAGATTGTGAAGCGGCTTGATCGGGTGGATGCAGTAAGGATGTTCCCAAGGATGGGTGAAACTAGAACTAGGGGGCATAATCTTAGAATAAGGGGCTGCTCTTTCAAAACTGAGATGAGGAGAAACTTCTTCACTCAGAGGGTAGTAGGTCTGTGGAATTTGCTGCCCCAGGAAGCTGTGGAAGCTACATCATTGAATAAATTTAAAACAGAAATAGACAGTTTCCTAGAAATAAAGGGAATTAGGGGTTACGGGGAGCGGGCAGGAAATTGGACATGAATTTGGATTTGAGGTTAGGATCAGATCAGCCATGATCTTATTGAATGGCGGAGCAGGCTCGAGGGGCCGATTGGCCTACTCCTGCTCCTATTTCTTATGTTCTTATATCCGCCGATTGATGGTGTTTAGTTTATTCCCCCTCCTTCTGCCAAAGCACCATGCTCCTTCTCCATGACTCTTTCTCTAATCGTCCACATACTGATCTCAGGTCAGTGAATCGTGCGTCTTGACTTCTCACTGATTGTCCCATGTGATTGAATCGTGTTATAATTGAAAAGTTATTTCAGTCTCCAAACACAAGCAATGTTGATGGATGATTCTGGTTATTGAAAACTTGCAGTCTGCTGTCCGAACTATGTGGACATACTTTTTTCGGTGGTTTTTACAATCTTCTGTTCCGTATAGTTATTTCTACAGAGTGGAAGAAACCAGATCGGGTAGTCAGATCAACAGATTCATATTTTATCGACAATATCCCACAATAATCGAGCTGTTTCCAACTGTCTCCCATCGCAGCAGAGCCCACTCTACATTGGTGATGCTATTTCTGGATGGTTGGGATCGGAATATTTGTTCCAATAACATTTTTATTGAGTTATGTTACAGTGAATTCATTCCAACCATTGTTGAGCTATGGAAGCGTTAGTCAATTGTCAGACAATTTGAAGCAGTATTTATCATCTAATTACAAATCGTCTCTTAAAATGAAGTACAATATATTTTATTAAATACATTGAATGTGTAGTTTCTGCTTTCAACAAATAATTCATTTGATTTCACTGCCACTGTCCTTCTACATTCCCACCATGTTCACTTCCTCCGGCCCATTTTCTTCATGGCTCTGCATTCCACCTTTTCCAGTTCCATTATGTTGCACTTCTCTCTCTCGCTCTCCCTCCCTCTCTCTATCACTCCATCTCCCTCCCTCACTTTCTCTCTCTGTCAATCTCTTCATCCCTCTCTCTCCATCCCCCTCTCCTCCCATCTGTCTATCTCTCTTCTATCACTAGCCCATTAGCTTTTCCGCCGCCCCTTGCATGAAGGTGCAGATTCCTGATGGAGCAGTTGAATGGGTTCCCTGCGCCGTCAGGTATCTCATACGACTTCTCATCGTTAGTGAGTGCTTCTGGACAGTGGGTGGGCGAAATTATTGAATTCTTGATTCAATCTCGGCCAACACAGCCCTGTTTTCATCTGACACCCGCTCGCTCCATTTCTCGTGGGAGTCATGGTACTTTGATCAGGAGCAGGAATTTAAGTTGATTGCCGCTCCATGTCCCGCAATCACTGAGCAGAGACCCAGAGCAGGAATCCTGCTGCCGTTTCCGCTCCATAACACGTGATGAAGGGGTTGTGATCCGCGGAAGGTAACTCAGTTGATGTTCCGCTTCCTAATGTAGTATCACTGGACATTATATAGGATCGGGAACTGTGTCTGTTTCTCCCTTCCCTAAATCTATATCACTGTGTAGGGATCAGGAACAGGAACACTGGGTGATTTTTCCCTTCATAATCCGGGATTGCTGGTTAGTGATCAGTAGCAGGAACCTGGGCTGATTTACCTCCTCCCTAATTCAAGTTACTGACTCAAATTAAGCCGTCGAAACTGTTAACTCTGTACAAGGCAGAAGACCTATTGGACTGTTTAGTGTTTGCTGTTACAACAGGTGATGATTTTACCACCATAAGAGCGCTAGGTATTAATTACTGGTTATTCTGTGACTTATGGTGAAACTGTTCCTTGTCATGTTCCTTTATTTATTTATTTATCACAACAAAAACAACTTCCATTTATATAGCGCCTTTAACGTAGTGAAACGTCCTAAGGCGCTTTACAGGAGCGATTATCAAACAAAATTGGACACCAAGCCACATGTGGAGGTATTGAACAGATAATGAATTCTTGGTCAAAGGGGTAGGTGGGTTTTAAAGAAGGGGAGAGCGGTAGGGATGTGGAGAGGTTTAGGAAGGTAATTCCTGAGCTTAGGCTCCAGGCAGTTGAAGGCACGACCGCCAATGGTGGAATGCTTAAAATCGGGGGATGCACAAGAGGCCGGAAGTGGAGGAACGCAGAGATCTCGGAGGGCTGGAGGGCTGGAGGAGTTTACAGAGATACGGAGGGGCAAGGCCATGGAGGGATTTGAAAATCAGGACGAGAATTTTAAAATAGAGTCATTCCCGGACCGGCAGCCAATGAAGGTTAGCGAGAACTGAGGTGATGGGAGAACGGGATATGATGCGAGTTGGGATACGGGAAGCAGAGTTTTGGATGAGCTCAAGTTTATGGAGGGTGGAAGATGGGAGGCGAGCCAGGGGAACATTGGAATAGACCAGTCTGGAGGTGTCAAAGGGATGGATGAGGGTTTCAGCAGCAGATGAGCTGAGGCAGAAGCGGAGACGGGTGATACCACGAATATTCACTGATTATATTATTGTACACGTTGTCTCCAGTAGCGACCCTGGTTTAGGTAAAATATTTAAAATCTGGCGCCGGATGCAGTAAAACAATCTGCTATTTTTTCTGATAAATGAATCAAACTGCTGCCTTCGCTCCCAGCCTGGTCTATAATATCACTGGTTATTTATCTTTCTTACAGCGAACTTAGTAACGATTGTGATCCTGTCTCGGGGAAAGTGCGGTCTCTCCAAATGTGTCACTCGCTACCTGGAGGCCATGGCAGCGGCGGATCTATTGGTCGTTATCATCGATCTGATATTGAGGCAGATTCCCATTGTGTATTGGCTCCAGTTTATGTTCCTGTGGCATATTCCCTTGTGTAACATTCACGCCGTCCTGCTTTATTCAGCCACAGACTGTTCTGTCTGGTTCACAGTTACTTTCACCTTTGATCGATTTGTGGCCATTTGTTGCCAGAAGCTGAAAATTAAATATTGCACCGAGAAAACGGCGACCGTGGTTCTAGGAACGGTGACTGCTTTATTCTGTTTAAAGAACACTTACTGGTACTTCCTGTACACGAGTGAATATCTGCTCGCTAATTACCCCTGGTTTTGTTTGGTAACAAGCAATTCCCTTTTCTCACAGGTATGGATAATAATTGAAACCCTTCATTATGTACTAACCCCGGGGATCCCATTTGTTCTGATTCTGCTGCTCAATGCTTTAACCGTCAGACACATTTTAGTGGCAAGCACAGCCCGCAGGAGACTCAGGCACCACAGCAGTGGGGAGACTCCCAGAGACCCGGAGATGGAGAGCCGAAGGAAATTCATAATTTTACTTCTTGTTATCTCGGGGAATTTCATCGTGTTATGGGCGGTGCTTCTCATTTATTCGCTATGGAAACGGATGTGGTATTTGGGGTTTAGGTCTGGACGGATACAGGAATTTATACGAGAATTAGGATTCATGCTCCAGCTCCTGAGTTGCTGCACAAATACTTTTATTTATGCCTTGACCCAGACTAAATTCAGAGAACAGTTGAAGAATATGGTGAGATATCCCTTAACTGTAATTGTTACATTCATTAAATGATGAGATGAGAGAAGAGTTTCCAACTACAGAACTCAATCTCACCTCATGCTCTCTCCAACCTATCTATGACTGTGTTACTCACACAATGAAGTGAGTTTTCAACTTGCTGCCTGGGTGCAAAACTCACATTGTGTTTCGGCCCGGTATAGAAATCAATGGGGGTTAAAATCGGGTAAATTCTCTAACGGGAGCCGATCCGCAACCTCAGTTTAACGGCCGGGGGCAAATTCAAAATCTCCTCCAATGCATTCTGTTTACACCGAATCTTTTGATCAGCTGGTGTTATTGTATATATAAGATTTAATGTTTGATAAAACTTACAATTTATGCAAGGAAAGTGACATAAGTGACATATTTGCTAGAGTGGAAACAGTGACGAGGGACCTATTTGTGTGAAGAGAATAGAGAAGCTGGAATTGTTCTCCCTGGAGCAGGGAATTTTAAGGGAGATTTGATAGAGGTGTTGAATATTGTAGAAAGTTTTGATAGAGTGAATAAGGAGAAACTATTTCTACTGGCAGGAGGAGCGATATCTGGATCATAAACTTAAGATAATTAGCAAAAGAACGAAGGGAGAGAGGCGGCATCTTTTTCTGAATTTTGTTATTATGATCTGGAATACACTGCCCGTGATATGCTCCTCCTGCACTCTGTGGGAAGTCATGGACACTACCAGTGTCCCTGGCAACCATGTGTGCAGGAAGTGTGTCCAGCTGCAGCTACTGGCTAACCGTATTTCGGAGCTGGAGCTGTGGGTGGATTCACTGTGGAGCATCCGCGATGCTGAGACTATCGTGGATAGCACGTTCAGTGAGGTGGTCACAACGCAGGTAAAGATTATGCAGGCAGAAAGGAAATGGGTGACCGCCAGGCAGAGTAAAAGGACTCGGCAGGTCGAGCAGGAGTCTCTTGGTGCCATCTCCCTCTCAGACAGATATTCTGCTTCGGATACTGTTGGGGGAGATGGCTTATCAGGGGAAAGCAGCAAGAGCCAAGTTCGGGGCACCACGGGTGGCTCTGCTGCACAGGAGGGGAGGAAGAAGAGTGGCAGGGCTATAGTGATAGGGGATTCAATTGTAAGGGGAACAGATAGGCGTTTCTGCGGCCGCAAACGTGACTCCAGGATGGTATGTTGCCTCCCTGGTACTGGGGTCAAGGATGTCACGGAGTGGCTGCAGGGCATTCATGTGAGGGAGGGTGAACAGCCAGTAGTCGTGGTCCATATTGGCACCAACGACAGAGGTAAATAAAGGGATGGGGTCCTGCAAGGTGAATTTAAGGAGTTAGGAGATAAATTAAAAAGCAGGACTTCAATGGTAGTGATCTCAGGATTATTACCAGCGCCACGTGCTAGTGAGTATAGGAACAGGAGAATAGACAGGATGAATGCGTGGCTGCAGAGATGGTGTAGGATGGAGGAATTAGATTCCTGGGACATTGGGACCGGTTCTGGGGAAGGTGGGACCTGTACAAGCGGGACGGGTTACACCCGAACTAGACCGGGACCAATGTCCTCGCGGGGGTGTTTGCTAGTGCTGTTGGGGAAGGTTTAAACTAGAGTGGCGGGGTGATGGGAACCTGAGCGGGGAATCAGAATGGAATAAAGTTGAGAGCAGCAAGAGAGGGGAAGACCCAGGGGAAATCTACAATACAAATAGTACAAACAGTTTTTCAAGAACAAGTGAAAGGGAAAAGCGTAGAGCAGCGGAAAGAAAGTGTACTTTAGGCACGACAGATAAAATAAAAACTAGAAGGCGTAAGGCGATTAACCCAGCATCAAAGCTGAAGGTCAGGCTAGGGTGTGTGGCCCAACTAAGAGTTCTATATACAAATGCACGGAGTATAAGGAATAAATTAAATGAACTACAGGTTCAAATTCAAATTGGAGGGTATGACCTGATAGCTATTACTGAGACATGGCTGCAGGATGGTCAGGATTGGGAACTAAATATACCAGGTTATAAGGTCTACAGGAGAAAAAGGGAAAATGGAAGAGGGGGAGGAGTAGCCTTAATGATTAGAGATGAAAGCACTTCAATGATAAAGGGGGATATAACGAGAGGTAAGCAGTCAACAGAGACCTTATGGGTTGAATTGAGAAATAGGAAAGGATCTAAGACTATAGTGGGAGTTGTGTATAGGACCCCTGGCAGCAGCTCTGAAGTGCGAGATTGCATACAGATTATACAGATTGTATAAATGCAGAGATTAGACAAGCGTGTAAGAAAGGCGTAGTGGTCTTAATGGGAGACTTTAACCTTCACATAGATTGGGAAAAGCAGACTAGCAACTGTCAGAAAGGTACCGAATTTCTTGAGTGTGTCCGGGATAGTTTTCTACAGCAGTATATCCTAGAGGCAACAAGGGGGCAAGCCATACTAGATTTAGTAATGAATAATGAACCAGATTTAGTTCACGGCTTAACTGTGCGTGAACATCTATCCAATAGTGATCACAACATGATCGAGTTCAATGTAGTGTTTGAAAGGGAAAAAATTGAATCAGCTGCTAAGATTCTAGACTTGGGCAAGGCCGACTTCAATGGGATCAGAAAGAGACTGTCCACAGTAAACTGGGCAAATCTGCTAATGGGTAAAACGACTGATGAGCAGTGGGAAATGTTTAAATAAACATTTAACGTGATACAGAATCGGTTTATACCCCTGAGGGGCAAGAACTCTACTTGCCAAAAAAATAGCCATGGACAACTAAAGATGTAAGGGACAGTATAAGACGTAAGGAAATGGCATACAAAAAGGCAAAAAAATGGCATAGATCCTGGCGAATGGGAATGATACAAAGATCAACAAAGGGTCACAAAACAGATAGCAATGGCTACAAAAATAGAGTATGAAAAGAAACTTGCAAGGGATATCAAAACCAATACGAAGAACTTTTATATTTATATTAGGAAAAAGAGGGTGGTCAGGAGCAGTGTTGGCCCCTTAAAAACTGAAAGTGGAGATATTGTCATTGACAATGGGGAAATGGCGGACATGTTGAATATTACTTTGTGTCAGTATTTACAGTCGAAAAAGAGGATAGCATGCCGGAAATCCCAAGAAAACTAATATTGAATCGGGGAGAGGGACTCGATAAAATAAACATAAGTAAAGCAACAGTAATGAAGAAAATAATAGCACTAAAGAGTGACAAATCCCCAGGACCAGATGGTTTCCATCCCAGGGTTTTAAAGGAAGCAGGTGAGCACATTGCGGATGCCCTAACTATAATCTTCCAAAGTTCTCTAGATTCAGGAACTGTCCCTCTAGATTGGAAAATTGCACATGTCACTCCGCTTTTTAAGAAAGGAGAGAGTGAAACCGGGGAAATATGCACCAGTTAGCCTAACATCTGTTGTGGGGAAAATGCTGGAGTATATAATTTAGAATAGGGTGACTGAACATCTCGAGAATTTTCAGTTAATCAGAGAGAGCCAGCATGGATTTGTGAAAGGTATGTCGTGCCTGACAAACCTGATTGAATTTTTTGAAGAGGTGACTAAAGTAATGGACAGGGGAATGTCAATGGATGTTATTGATATGGACTTCCAGAAGGCATTTGATAAGGTCCCACATAAGAGACTGTTAGCTAAGATAGAAGCCCATGGAATCGAGGGAAAAGTATGGACTTGGTTAGTAAGTTGACTGATCGAAAGGCAACAGAGAGTAGGGATAATGGGTAGGTACTCACATTGGCAGAATATGACTCGTGGAGTCCCGCAGGGATCTGTCTTGGGGCATCAATTATTCACAATATTTATTAACGACTTAGATGAAGGCATAGAAAGTCTCATATCTAAGTTTGCCGATGACACAAAGATCGGTGGCATTGTAAGCATTGTAGATGAAAACATAAAATTACAAAGCGATATTGATAGATTAGGTGAATGGGCAAAATTGGGGCAAATGGAATACAATGCAGACAAATGTGAGGTCATCCATTTTGGATCAAAAAAGGATAGAACAGGGTATTTTCTAAATGGTAAAAAGTTAAAAACAGTGGATGGTACATAGATCATTGGGGTTCAGGTACATAGATCATTGGGGTACATAGGGGTTCAGGTACATAGATCATTGAAGTGTCATGAATAGGTGCAGAAAATAATCAAGAAGGCGAATGGAATGTTCGCCTTTATATCTAGACTACTAGAGTACAAGGGGGCAGAAGATATGCTGCAGCTATACAAAACCCTAGTTAGACCGCACCTGGAGTACTGTGAGCAGTTCTGCGCACCGCACCTTCGGAAGGACATATTGACCTTCGAAGGAGTGTAGCGTAGGTTTACTAGAATGATACCCGGACTTCAAGGGTTAAGTTACCAGGAGAGATTACTCAAATTGGGGTTGTATTCTCTAGAGTTTCGAACGTTAAGGGGTGATCTGATCGAATTTTATAAGATATTAAGGGGAACAGATTGGGTGGATGGAGAGAAACTATTTCCGCTGGTTGGGGATTTTAGGAGTGGGGGACACAGTCTGAAAATTAGAGCCAGAGCTTTCAGGAGCGAGATTAGAAAACATTTGTACACACAAAGGGTGGTAGAAGTTAGGAACTCTCTTCCGCAAACAGCAATTGATACTAGCTCTGAGATAGATTGCTTCTTGGCAACTAAAGGTATGAAGGGATATGGGCCAAAGGCAGGTACATGGCGTTAGATCACAGATCAGCCATGATTTTATCAAATGGCGGAGCAGGCACGAGGGGTTGAATGGCCTACTCCTGTTCCGATGTTCCTATGACTAATAGTGCTTCCCTTGAAAGTAATAATCTGTCGTAGACCTGTGATAATTCACCTTTATGATTTGAATAAAATATTGGACACAGTTACTCGGCACACTGGAGCGGTATTTCTTCAATATCAAAATTGCAGATTATTGTGTCAACGAAAAACACAGTTTTGTTTGCAATAAAAATGTTTTAGCGAAGGTTTTCACTTGGAGTTTAGTAAATGTAGGCAGATTAAGGAAACACGGAACGGTGACCCAATGTTAGAAAAGGAATCAGACCAGTATCATGTATTTCTCTCTGAATACTTGAAGTCGGTTGTTTCACTTGGAGCACGTGCAGCATTAAAGTATTGTAATTCCAGAATGAATTGAAATCGTTGGCTGGGACATACAGTTAAGGTTAAAAGAAAGGTAAAGGTACATGTTCTGAATAATGTAGAAATTGACCAAGGCAAATTATACCTCATTGAAATATGTATTTCAAAGAAATGAAATATTTGGAGTTGATTTAAAAGACAGAGAGAACGATTCCCGATTGCAGTGTGCTAAAGAGCATCCGAAAATGATAAAGAGATGACAGTCTGTTACATGGTGCGATTAATTGGGTTTGTAAATACAATGTTATAAGACGGTTGACAGCAAATGTAATATAAGAATTCCTTCATTTCTCCGATACAACAGAAACAAAACCAGTAAATGTGATAAAATATTGATATGGATACTGTCGTTTTTCAAGCACCCCACTGAGGTTAGTTTGCACCTACAAATACTTTAAAGAGCCGTTCTCTCATTGCACCCTCGATCCGATATCCCACACTCTCACCACAGAGAATCTACACTGCCAATCCAATCACTTTCCAAACTCATTCACATCCTGTGTTATTTTAAAGTTACACCTCACAATAGGGAACACGGAATATAGTTATTAAAAATTAGTTATTCATTCTCTGGAATTGGGCGTCGCTGGCAAGGTCGGCATTTACTGCCCATCCCGAAGCAGTGTGGGACTGAAGTCAAACATAGGTCAGCCCGGGCAAGTGCAACTAGTTTTCTTCCCTAAAGGGTGTTACTATAAAAAAGGAGTCGAATACATTGCATCGACCTCTCTTAACTGTATTTTGGATATAAAGATGAGATTGAGCATGTTTGAAGCAGAGTGAGGCTCTGGAGGAGACAAGTTTATGTTCATCTACTGTACTGTGTTTTGGATATAAAGATGAGATTGTGCTAGTTTGAAGCAGAGGGAGACGGCTGGAGGAGACAAGTTTCTGTTCATCAGGACAGGGAAATATTGTAACAGCAGCGAACGGAATGTCCGTCGAATGTTTGATAACTGCTACAACTTTTAATTGCTGTGGTTTGCACATATCTGTAATTTCTTGTATGGTTGATTTGATGTGCAATAATGTTTTGTTGTGCCCAAGATAAATTTATATTCTCAGTCTGGCTGCAAACAGACTATAGTGTAAACAGTGACTTTTGTCCTGTGTGTGTTTGGCCCCAACTTTATATTGGCTGGTACGATTTGTTCCTTTCCCCTCCCCCCACTGTGACCTTGGTTCTGTGCGGACACTACTACCAGATCCACAGGAAAGAGGTGCAGTGCAGCTGCCTCCATGCCTTTCGGTTCAGTTATTCGCCAGGACAGAAGGTTCCCCCAGCAACCATCCATCACGCTGACTCTCTGCCCCAGGGGAGCACCGAGAAGTAGAGCAGCCACAGTGTCCTTCAATGGAATTTCTCGAATCACATATGCACACACACAAACTCAGTCAAAATACACACAGACAAACACACACACATGTACAAACACAAACTCAGTCAAAATACACAAACTCACTAAAATATAGAGACAAACACACACACACATGTACACACACAAACTCAGTCAAAATACACAAACTCACTAAAATATAGAGACAAACTCACACACATGTACACACATAAACTCAGTCAAAATACACAGACAAACACATGCATGTAAACACACAAACTCAGTTAAAACATACACAAAACCTCACTAAAAATCCACACGTATAACCGGAGTAACACTGTTTACTTTCTCCGTACGATTTAGTCCAGTCTTCTGGCGGCAAAGTGATTTTGAATGTTGAAAACAACACGCTTGTGTCATCATTTCACTGCAAAAGTGTCCCAGCTACAGTGTTTGGGACACATCCTCATCTCCAGCATTCTTTTTGTAGTTGCATTTGCTGTAGTGCTGATCAAAGTTAAGTTGGAGAAAATGCTGTTTCATAATAACTATAGCGTTGTAGCCAGTAACGCACTGTTTATCATGTAATGGTTAGTCGATCTCCCGCGGCGTTGCACACCACCAGCCAAAATCAAAGGCACTTTCAAGACAAACAAGGTTAGGGTGTAGGGAGGTAACTAGACCATGGCGGGGTAGAGGATAGCAGCAAGATGGGAGGGGGTAAGAGAGGGAAAAAGACCGAAGGCTGAAAAGGAGGGGGAGGGGAGGAATAGAGCACATGAGCAGTACGGAGAGCAGATAAGGAGGTGAAAGGGGTGTGGAGATGGTGAGGGGGAGCAGAGGAAGCGGAAAAGAGGTGAGCAGACAAAGGTTAGAAAATAAAGCAGAATAGAGAAGAAGAGGGGAAAAGAGAATTCAGCAGGTGAAGGGAGAGGAGCGTGACGAGGGGCGAGAAAGATGAGCAAATGAGTAAAGGAGCGGTAGGGAGAGGCGAGGACAGGAGGGAGATGAAGCAGAGGAAGGAAGGGGTGAAGTTAGGAGAAAGAGATGAGGGGAGGACAGGAGAGGGAAGGAGGAAACGAGGCAAGAAAGAGGGAGAGGAGATAATATGAGTAGAGGAGGGGCCAGGGAGAGGAGCGCCCAAAGATTAAGAGGGGGCAGAGCAGATAGAGAGAGCATGGGAACAGAGGAAAAGAGGAGATGTGAAGAAAGGAGACGAGAGGGTGCAGAGCTGAGAGGGACTGGGCAGAAAAGGAATGGAGGCTGAGTGGAAAGGAGGGGAAAGGAAAGAGAAGAAGTTACAACATGAAATAGGCCACTCGGACGAACTGTCTGTGTTGACATTTACTCTCCAGTCAAGCCATTAGTTCAAATCGTACTTCCCCACACGGTTCCCATAACCGTTCAAACACTTTTCCTCCATCCACCTATCCAATCTGACCTTGAATCTTGATATAGTTTCTGCCTCAAAGACTAACTCTGGAAGTGAACTCCACAGCCTCACAAGTGTGAAAAGGTTATCTCCCGTTCTCTGTTCAAAATCTGTTTATATTTAATCCATCAACTCCGGCCTTGGTTCTTAGCCCCTCAACTGCTGAAACGGTCTGCGTCTATCTACCCTGTCCCATCTCATCATAATTTTCCAGACTTCCATTCCCGTAATATGCGTAGTTCTAATGAAAAAAGGCCCAATTTCTCAAAACGTTCTTCCTATTTGTATTTCCTTATAATGGGCTGGGGTTGAATCAACCCCAGTCCATCACCGGCATCTCCACATCATGACTTATAATGGGCAGCGTCGTAGTGAATCTGCGCGGTGCCCTCCCTAAAGTCTCAATATCTTATACTGGGCAGCGTCCTGGTGAATCTGCGTGGGACCCTCTCTAAAGTCTCAATATCGTTCCTATAGTTTGGAGCCCATTACTGCATACGGTACTCTAACTGAGGTCTTATTAAGGTTTTCTAAAGGTTCATCATTACCTCTTGACTTTCATATTCTGTGCCACTTGAGATAAAACCTGTAAATCTGTGGCCTTTTCTTACACCCTGATCAACCTGCCTTTTATGTTCTGTGAAGTTTTTACCCAAATCGCTCTGTTCTATTACAGCACCAAATCTACTTACATTCAGAATATAATCACTGCTGTTTTTTAAACCAAAATGCATCACCTCACGCTCACTGATATTGAATAACACCTGCCACTTTTAACTCATTCCTCCATCTTATTAATATCCCTTTGCAGATTCCATTCATCTTCTAAAAAATTAACGATATCACCTATTTAGGTATCTTTTGCACATTTCGTCACCTTTCCTTCTTGGCCAATATCCAATTCATTGTTATACACAATGAACAGAAGTGCTCTCCGAACTGAACCCTGAGGTTCACCACTGCCCATTCCCAAACACTCTGTAAGATTGCCATTAAATCGTACTCTTCGTTTTCTCTCTTCTGACCAATTTTTAATCCAGTTTAGAATCCTTACCTAATTCCACAACCGTAATCTTCTCTAGTAATCTCCCGTGTGGTACCTTGTCAACGGCTTGTCTAAAGTCCATGAACACTACATCCACGGAATTTCCCCCGTCTGCCATGTCTGTTACCTCCTCAAAGAATTCACTGTGGTTTGGCACGCACGATCGTCCCTTTTGAAATCCACGTGCCTACTTCTAACTATTTATTTTTACCCAGTCACGTGGTAATTCCTTCCTTAATTAGAGACTCTTAAATTTATCCTAACGCAAATGTTAAGATAGCTGGTCTGTAGTTACCAGATTAGCTATGGTTTCCTTTTTAAAAACTAAGTTCTATATGGGTCACTCAACAGTCCTCTGTTACACATCCACACTAAGTGAAGCCGGAAAAATAACTTCTAGGGCCTTTACATTTTCTTTCCTCAATTCCTCCAGGATGCCAGGATGTTTCCCGTCAGGTCCTGGCACTTTGCCTTCATTCAGATTAAATAACGTGTCTAAAATTATTCATTTATCCATCATTATATCACTCATCTCGCTCTGAAGTACATCAGAATTCACTTCCTCTCCGATATCCTTCTCTTTATTGAGGACGGATGTGAAGTAATTCTTCAATCTTTCTGCGATTTTTTGATTATTCTCCACAAATTGACACAATCTTCTCCTCTGAGGGTCTCATCTGACTTTAACAATTCACTGCTTACTGATATATTTACTGATATAAAGCGGAGTGGAGGGGAGGAGGAGTGGAGGGCAGGAGAGAGGGAGGGGAGGAGAGAGGGAGGGGACTGGAGTGGAGGGGAGGAAGAGTGAAGGGGTGGAGAGAGGGAGGGGAGGAGTGAGGGAGGGGTCTGCAGTGGGATTGAAGGGCAAAAACCAAGATCCGGTGACGCTTGAGGTGAGTAACCTTGTTCGCGTTCAACTGGGGAAAGGCTGTGAAGTGTGGTTGCTCTAAATGCAAGAAAATGTGAAGCTTTACTGAAGCTTTAAAACAAAAATCAACCCTTATCAGAACCTCGACATCAAATCTGCAGACAAGGTTGTGGGTTCTGTCTGACACGGGTTACTCGCATCTATTGCTTCTTGTGTTCCCTTTGATGTTGGATGCATATGTTGGTTTGGCATTTAACTAAAAAATCGGGCTCGATAAAAACAATGAGAGTGAAATAGTTTTTTCCACCTCCAGTGTTTTTATTGCTTTGCGCTATGTTTGCTCGTGCAATTAGTAAATGGAAATCGCCGGGCCATTGCACTCAGTTTGCAGCAGGCTGCAGTGCGTCCTAGTGGTGGTTTAGGGCTATAGCGATGCCATTGTTACCTTTAATTCTTTAAGATGTGAAGGCTGGAAATCAGTGCTGACAAAGAATTAAAAGGCAAAACAATAACCTGGCGGACAAGCAGTCTGACAGCACAGAGGCTGTGGCAGCGTGTAGAGAGGTAGTGTAGAGGTAGAGCTGAGTATCGGGGCATACATGTAGAAGCTGACCCATATCTGCGGATAAGGTTGCCAAATGGCCGATGAGGAAGGGGAGGGACTAAAGAATAGATCCTTCGGGGCTCAGGAGGTAACAGTTGTGGGGGTGGGAAGAAAGTCCATTGCAGGAGGTGCTCTGGGTGCAAGTCGATATCCAAGGGTTGAACCAAGCGAGTGCAGTCCCACTGAGCTGGACAAGTGAGGAGACGTGATGGAGCAGGATGGCTTGATCGGGTATGTCGAAGGCTGCAGGGAGATCGAGAAGGGCGAGGACGGATAATGCACTGTCGTCAGTCACAGAGGATGTCATTTGTGATTTTGATTCGGATCGTTTTGGTGCTGTGTCTGACATGGAAATCTGATTGGAAAGGTTCAAACATAGAGTTTCAGGAAAGATGGGCATCGATTTGAGGAGCAAAAACGTGTTGATGAACTTTGGAGAGGAAAGAAGGTTGGAGATGACACGATAGTTTACAAGGGCAGAGGGCTCAATGATGTTTTCTTAGAAGGGGGTGATAATGGCGGTTTTGGAGGAGGAGATGGAACCATTCACAATCTCAGCTTACATGGTGTTCGGGAAGTGAAAGGGGGTCCGGGAACTGCACCGGAGGAGATGTAATCATTTACAATCACAGCTTACATGGTGTTCAGGAAGGGAAAGGGGGTCCGGGAACTGCACCGGAGGAGATGGAACCATTTACAATCATAGCTTACATGGGGTTCAGGAAGGGAAGTTGGCTCTTCAGCCGTCTCGTGGGAAAGGGGTCAAGAGAGCAGGAAGTGGATATCATGGACAAGATAAGCTCATCGAGGACATGGGGGCAGATAGGAGAGGCATGGAAAGCCCACGGGTTCACTGCAAGAGCAGACTGAGCCTGGGGAAATGTTTGGCTTATTGGGAAGGGGAAAGGAGGGGAACAGCACAGGAGCTGAATGTCTGATCTCATCGTAGTGACAAAGATGTCTATGAATTCCTCGAGCTTGTTGTTACAAGTGATGGTGGAGGGGGGTAGGGGGAAAAGGATGAAGGTAGTGGTTGATAATGGACAAATGAAGCTGAGAGTTATCATTGATCTCCAGGATGATTGTAGACTAGCGATCGGTGGTAGCAGAGGAGAGTCAGGCTCAAGGGCGCTTGATGTGGTCCACCCGGATCTGGTGGGAGGCGGCTAAACCAGTCCTGTGCCAGTTGGGCTGAAATCTGCGATGCTTCGACTTGAGAGACTGAATAGGTCGGGGGTGGGGGGAGATTGTGTTGAACAATGTATATATGATACGATCAATAGTGCATTAATATTGAGACCAGTAATATTCCTATCCTGAGATGAATAATGTTCATGTAATGAGAATAATAATGTTCATGAAATGAAGCCAATAATGTTCGTATGATCAGAGAAATAATATTGCCATCAATGTTTATATAATGAGAATATGTGATAACATAATATTATATACATCATCTTATACTGAGAAATATAATGAGATTAATAAAATTCGTAAAATTTGACCAAATGTATTCAATCATGAGGCTAATAATGTTCATATCATGAGAGGAAATTGTTTTTATGAGGAGACCAGCATTGCTCACATCGAGAACTGATCATATTTCCACTCTAAGTCCGGGCCTGCATTCCTGCAGCAACTGCAATAGATCCTTTCCTGTTGAACTGAACGAATTCTCCCCCAGCCTGCAACAGATTAATGTTTAAATAGAAAATAAACAGAATATACAACAATAACAGGGAGGCTGAGAGTAATATTTCAATGATAATTAGATATACATATTGCAGATCCAATGTCTCAATTCATTTAGATTTTATTTATTAAAATAAACACTAACGCCAACACTCACCAGATGCACTCCAGACTCTCGCAGGTCAGTATGAGGCGGCGGAGAGCGGGGATGGATCGGTCTGTGAAGGAGTTTGACCATAGGGACAGAACCGTCAGTGAGTGGATTGAACTGAGAGCAGGGGCGAGATCCTCGGTACAAGAATCTGTGAGACCGATACCTGCGAGACTGGGGATGAGATAGAGAGAAAGATTCCAAGAATCAGAATAGGTATCCAATATTTATTCATAATTCTATCATTAAAATTAATAATGCTGAACGGCTTTAGAAATCGTGGTATTAAAAACACAATTTCACACAGTGTGATACTTACCGCAATTTCTGTATTTTACAGTCCGGGATCATCAGAGACGTAGCCAGTAGTTTCACTCCTAAATCTCCCAGATTATTATTGTTCATGTTCAGCTGCGTCAGTGACCGGTTTGTGGTGAGAGCGGAAGCGAGATCCTCGATACAAGAACCTGTGAGACTGTTATCATTCAGCCTGGGAATCAGAAAGAGGAAAATAACAGGAATATGACGAAATACGGTGTTAATAATTGTAAGCTTCAACATTTACTGATCGGACCATGTTAGCCTGTGCTGTAATACAGGGTTTAGACTTACGACAGTTTCTGTATTTTACAGTCCGGGTTCCTGAGCACTGCAGACAATAGTTTCACTCCTGAATCTCCCAGTTTATTATAACCCAGGTACAGCCCCGTCAGTGATTGGTTTGTACTGAGAGAGGAGACGAGTTCCTCCATGCAAGAATCTGTGAAATCGTTGTCAGCCAGCCTGGGGATGTGAGTGAGCGAGAGGGAGAGAGAATAGATATCATGGTAACTCACCAGATTTATTAATTATACTATTAATGATCGTAATAATAGTGTATTAGACATCCAAGTTTTTATAACCACAATCTCACACAGTCTGTTACTTACCCCACTGCCTGTATTTTACATTTAGGGCTCCTCAGAGCCCCAGACAATAGTTTCATTCCAGAATCTCCCAGATTGTTTCCATCCAGCCTAAATCCAAACACACAGGG
Source organism: Heptranchias perlo (assembly GCF_035084215.1). Taxonomy (NCBI): domain Eukaryota; kingdom Metazoa; phylum Chordata; class Chondrichthyes; order Hexanchiformes; family Hexanchidae; genus Heptranchias; species Heptranchias perlo. Next base: position 7,860,140 of record NW_027139548.1, read on the forward strand.
GCGAGAAATAAACTGAAAGAGGCCTCGGATGTGGTAGATTTCTCGCACTCTCACTGAGGTATTACGCGGGACACAAAAACAAATTCAGGAAATTAATAAACAGATTTTGCTGTCACAGAAAATGCAACTGGGATTGTTCCCATTGGCCATATATTGAGGGAACATCAGTATTTATTTTTCTCAAATAAAGTGCTGGTTATGTGAAGCCTTTAAATGTCCCTCAGTCCGATTTCATTCCACACATGTCAGAATTAGCCTCCTGGAGGTCATTGCCCCGGCCCAACAAGTTTGAGGAAATTGTCTCATTTCTGCTGCTCCTTAAACCGGCGGATTTTACGGGATAAAGCGCGTCTTTCCTCTAACTTTATGCAAAGGGGCGGTTTCCTTTATTTATACCTTATGTATTATATTAATCTGTATAACATTCCGCTGTAGGTTATATCGTGAAATAAAGCCGACTACTGGTGTAAAAAGAGCAAGGGACGTTCATGATTCCCAGGTACAAGTTTTAAATGTTCATGCATTCTTAGTTTATAGGGAAGGGGAGCCTCTCACTTTATGTTCCATTAATCTCTCTCTATTTCAGTTCCGTTTAATGTAATATTTTGAGCAGAGGTTCAGTAAATTCCGTGCCCTGGCCGGGGCCACGTTCGCAGGGAGCAGATTCGCGAAAAATCCCTGAAGCATTGCGAGCGGTATGTCCATAAATCGCCTGCAATGCACCTGGTCTGTTCGATCATTAATTAATTCGCTGCATTGGGAATGATTCTAAATAATTACAGTTCAAGTAAAAAAAAAATTAGTTTTCTGAATCCACGGAAATTTGCCACGGGCAGATGCGCAAAACAGGCGGTAACGGATCATACGCCCGGCCAGATTTTCACTTATATTTAAGAACACTGAACCAAATATCAAGCGGGGTGTTTAACGGACGCCGTATGTAATCTGATTTCTGTGTTTGTTTCTAGTTAATATGCTAAATAGATGTCAGATTACAGATTATTATCCAGACTATTGTACATGCTTTTTTATGTGTTCACTTCTGATCGTTATCATTAAATAAGACGGATTTTTAAAATCACAATTTCATGATCAAACTCTGTCAGTTATCGATATCTGCTTCCCTTGAATTTCTTGTGAGAAAGCTTCCATTCTAATTTCCTTCCCTTGAACTATGCCCCGTTCCACTTATTACTTTGCAAACTATTGATGAATTCGGCTCAATCTAGTTCACTTGTAGTGCGCTGTTATTTTAATTTAAATAAAACAAAATAAAAGTCTCTTCAACAATTCATTCAACGGTTATAGAAAAATAAACAATTACCTCAACACCTGGCATTTGTGCAGTACGGGTCCCAGCCGCTGGAGCCCCTCACACTGAATGGAGCAGTTCTGCAGATCGAGTTGTTTTACTGTATAACACAGTCCAATGGCATGAGACAGTACTGCACAGTCAATCGGGGTCAGTGGCAGTGCTTTCTCTGAGTCGAAATCTCCGAATTTAAGTGTTTCCACAGACCCCACGGTGTTCTGTGCCAGTGCTTTATTCTGAGACTCAAACAGGTAGTGGAATGTGTTCAAGAGATCCATTTTACCAGTTTCACTCTCTGTGTTTCCAATCTGTCCTTCAACCTTCTCCTTCACCCAGTCAATCACTGCGCAGATTGTTTGATGAAGAAATGGACCCAGAAACTCCTCCAGGGGCCGAGCTGACTGTGGGTAGGAGAGACCAGCAACAAAACGGAGAAATATCTCAAATCGCCCATCTTCCTTGCTGTGGGCCTCACTGAGGAGTTTCCGGATGTCCCCGGGATCTGGAGTCAGGAATTGTGCAAGAGCGGCTACAAACTCTTGGATGGTGAGGTGCGGGAATGTGTACACCACGGTCTGGGCAGAATCACCTCTCTCCAAAAGTTCCATCATGAACCCAGACAGGAACTGGGAAGGTTCCAGGTTGTACTTGATCAAATCTCCACTTTTAAACACAATCTTCTTCTCGGAAACTCCTGAGAAGGCCATCTCACCGATCTTCACTAACACATCACGGGGTGATTCAATCTCTCGCCCATGGTTTTTCAGAATGTTGTAAATATAATAGGAATATAGTTGGGTGATGGTCTTGGGAACTTGCTGCTGTTCCTTCTCTCTTTGTGTGAAGAAGGGACCCAGTGCCAGACCGAGGATCCAGCAGTAGGAAGGGTTGTAACACATGGTGTACAGGATCTCGTTCTCTTCCACATGTTTGAAAACAGCTGCAGCTACCTTCTGATCTTCAAATAACTTGTTGAAATATTCCTCCCGTTCCTTGCCAACAAATCCCAGGATTTCAGCCCGGACACTGATCTCAGCCTGTTCCAATAAATGCAATGCAGTGGGACGGCTGGTCACCAGCACTGAACAGCCTGGGAGCAGCTTTTTCTGCATTAAGCTGCACACAATGTCAGACACTTCACAGAGGAACTCGGGATCTGTGCACGTGTACTGAGGTTCTGCATCTGACTGATTCGCAGCAAAATTGATAATGCTCTTGAATTCATCCAAACCATCGAATATAAAGAGCAAACTAGCTGGCTTCTTCCAGAGATCTTCCAGAGCATTTCGCAAGTAAGGATATAGAACCAGAATCAGATCCATCAAGGTTGTTTTGCAGTTAATGGCGTTCAACTCGCGGAATTTAAAACTGAAAACAAATTGAAAGTCTGGGTATATTTTCCCAGTGGCCCAGTCATAGACGATTTTTTGTATCATTGTAGTTTTCCCAATTCCCGAGACTCCGCTGACAACTGCTGAACATCCAGAATTAAATTGCAGGAAATGTCCCTTTGCTGTTTCGAGCAAACAGACATCTCGGGAAAAACTGCTCCGGAACAATTGATCGATGCCGATCTTTTCCAGCTCTTTCCGGAGATGCATCTCTCTCCATTCTTCATGGTCCCTGCCTCGTGCCAGCAGTTCGTGTTCTACGAGTTTCCGATGACGAACAGGAGAAATGATTGTCAGCTCAGTGTATCGGTCATCCAACTTGGAAATCTTAACCTTCTCCTTTTTTAGAATAGTGTTCATTTCAAGGGTTTCATTTTGTTCCCGGAGGATTTCCTTGTGTTGCTCGTGTGCCTCTTCAGATGAAACAGAAAGATGTAATACCGCTTTGTATGATAGTAAATTGCAACATAACTTAATTTATAATTTGAGTATGATTCACTCCTGATAATAAAAACCCAGCTGATGAGAATTAAAATATTATCCTGCCAATTTATTGGGAATGAACAACCAAAAGAGGAATAGGTGTTAAATGGAACAGTGGGATAATGCAGCTGGTGTTAATAGGGCTATAGTGTGCGCTCAGCACATAACGATTGGAAACGTGGTATTGGGCAGAATTGGCAGAGGACCAGAGCACAGATTGAGTTGAATTGCACTGCTGTTGTATTTATTCATTGTTAGACCATTAAGGCTATTCTGTGCAGTTCTGGTCCTAATCATTGAAGAGAACAATATCCAGCTCGTCCAACTCCCCCGCACTATCCCTGTAGCCCGCATTTTTTCCTTTCAATTACTCATCGAGTTGCATTTTGAAAGATGCGATTAAATCTGCCTCCCCCACCCAACCCTACCGCCGGCAATGCATTACAGATCATAACCAATCGCTGCACAAAAACGTTTTTCCTCATGTCGTCTTTGGTTCTTTTGTCAATCACCTTAAATCTATGTCCTCTGGCTCTTGACACTTCCGCCAATGGGAACGGTTTCTCTCTATCTATTCTGTCCAGACTCTTCATGATTTTAAATACTTCTATCAATTCTCCTCTCAATCTTATCGTAGAATCATGGAATCATAGAATCATAGAAAGGATCGAGCACGGAAGGACCCCATTGGGCCCATCGAGTGCGCACCAGTCTATGCAAGACTAATCCCGCTAGTCCCACTCCCCCGCCCTATCCCAGTAACCCTGCAATATTTTTTTTCCTTTCAAGTACTTATCCAGTTGTCTTTCGAAGGCCATTATTGAATCTGCCTCCACCACCCCCTCGGGCAGTGCATTCCAGATCCTGACCACTCGCTGTGTAAAAAGGTATGTCCTCACGTCCCCCTTTGGTTCTTGACCCTTCCATCTACGAGAAGAGTTTGCTCTATCTACTCTGTCTAGACTCTTCATGATTTTGAATACCTCTATCAAACCTCCTCGCAAACTTCTCTGTTCCAAGGAGAACAACCCCCGCTTCTCCAGTCTATCCACGTAACTAAAGTCCCTCATTGCTGGAACAATTCCACTAACTCTTTTCTGCATCCTCTCTAAGGCCTTCACATCTTTCCTAAAGCACGGTGCTCAGAACTGGACACAATACTCCAGTTATGGTCGCACCAGTGTTTTATAAAGGTTCACCATGACTTCCTTGCTTTTGCACTCTATGCCTCTATTTATAAAGCCCAGGATCTCGCATACTTTTTAACAGCTTTCTCAATCACCCCCCTGTCACCTTCAACGATTTGTGCACATATACCCCCAAATCTATCTGTTCCTGTATCCCTTTTAGAATTGTGCCCTCCAGTTTATCCTCGTTCTTCCTACCGAAATGTATAACTTCGTATTTTTATGCGTTACATTTCATCTACCACGTGTCCGCCCATGCCAACAATCTGTCTATATCCTCTTGAAGTCTATCACTATCCTCCTCACTGTTCACTACCCTTCCAAGTTTTGTGTCTACCTTCTCTGTTCCATGGAGAAGAACCCCAACTTCTCCAGTCTACTCACGTAACTAAAGTCCCTCATCCCTTGAATCATTCCAGTAAATCTTTTCTCCCCCCTCTCTAAGGCCTTCACCTCTTTCCTAAAGCGCGGTGCCCAGAACTGGACAAAATACCCCAGTTGTGGCTGAACCAGTGTTTTATAAAGGTTCACCATGACTTCCTGCTTTTGTGCTCTATGCCTCTATTTATAAAGCCCAGGATCCAGTATGCTTTTTTTTAAAACAGAATTCTTAGCCAGTCCTGCCACCTTCAATGATTTGTGCACATATACCCACAGAACTCCCTGTTCCTGAACCCCTTTTAGAATTGTCCCCCCAGATGGTGCTTACAACAATTCGACGCACCGACAATTGTCATGGTAATTTTTTTAACTAATGCCGGACCTCAATTAAACAGAGTATATTCAACGCAATTTCATAACATCTCTGATGGAATGTGAAATTGAACCTCGTTCACAAATTGACACCACTATTAATTACAATTATTCATGATGCATTATTACCTCTATTGATTAAAATTATTGAACCACTGGTTATTAATTGATACCATTACACATTACAGTTATTAATGATAGTTTGATCCAACCACTTATTAAAACTATTGATGCCTCCATCCAATAATTATAATTATAGATAGCCCATTAATACCACTTGGAATTACAATTTTTGATCGCACAATAAAGCCACTAGTAATTACAATTATTTATCAGTTATTCATATCTTTACTAATTATTGATGACCCATTGATCGTGTTCTACGTTACAAAAGGTGACTGGGCTTGAAAAGTACTAATTTGCTGTAAAGGCTTAGGTCGTGAAAGATGCTTTATAACAGCAACTTCTTTCTTTATTAATTAGAATTGTCGCTGACCCTTGTGCACATTTACTGATTTCAATTACTGATTGAAACTTGATCCGTCTACTTACAATCAATGTTTGAACATTGATGCCTGTGATAATTAAAATTGTTGAAAGTACATTGATCCCACTACTAATTACAAATATTGATGGCACATAACCACCATGACTAAATTTAGCTGTTTATGGGACATTCATACAAGTATTAATTAGTAATGCTTGTGGACCATTAACAGTGCTACCATTTACGATACCGATGACACCTGGAAACCATCACTAATTGGAGTTAGTGATCCTTTCATTCCCATCCAATATGTTACCCTTAGATCAATGAAGCACCCCCTCAATTAATACAGCACTGCCATTCCACGCAGTGCAATATAGGGGGTAAAAATACTGAGTGACAATTTAAAGTGTTGGATCAATAATTGTGCTCCAACGTGTTTTTTCTAAGTAATGTAATTGACCGAACATTACAAATATTCTTCTGTTTATAAATTAGGAACTAATCTACCATTCTTTGTGTTGAATCAGGTTCTTTGTTTCCAATATGCCTGGGACTGTATCATCGCCAAAAGAACATAAGCAATGGGAGCAGGAGTAGGCCATACGGCCCTTCGAGCCTGCTCTACAATTCAATAAGATCATGTCTGATCTTCGACCTCAACTCCACTTTCCCCCCCGATCCCCATATCCCTTGATACCCCTAGAGTCCAAAAATCTAATCATCACAGCCTTGAATGTATCAATGACTCAGCATCCACAGCCCTCTGGGTAGAGAATTCCAAAGATTCACCACCATCTGAGTGAAGAAATTCCTCCTCATCTCAGTCCTAAATGGCCGACCCCTTATACTGAGTCTATGCCCCCTAGTTCTAGACTTTCCAGCCAGGGGAAACATCCCCTCAACATGTACCCCGTCAAGCCCTCTAAGAATTGTATAGGTTTCAATGAGATCACCTCTCATTCTTCTAAACTTCAGAGAATATAGACACATTTCACTAAATCTCTCATAGGATAACCCTCTCATCCCAGGAATCAATCTAGTTAACCTCCTTTGCACCACCTCCAAGGCAAGTATATCCTTCCTGAGGGAAAGAGAGCAAAACTGTATACAGTAATCCAGGTGAGGTCTCACCAAAGCCCTGTATGATCAGAGCAACACTTCCATACACTTTATTCCAACCCCCTTGCCATGCAGGTCAATATATCTTCCGAATTGCTTGCTGTACCTGTCCGTTAACTTCCTGTGTTTCGTGTACAAGGACTCCCAAATCTATCTGATCACCAACATTTAATAGTGTCTCACCATTTAAAAATATATGTTTTTCTATTCTTCCAGCCAAATGAATAACCTCACAATTCCCACATTGTACTCCATCTGCCACCTTCTTACCCAATCACTTAACCTATCTGTATCAATTTGCAGATTGTGTGTGTCCTCACAGATTACTTTCCAAACCTAGCTTTGTATCGTCAGCAAACCTGGATATATTTTACTCGGTCCCTTCATCTAATTCATTAATATATATTGTAAAAAACTTTGGCCCAAGCACTGATCCTTGCAGCACCCAATTAGTTACAGCCTGCCAACCTGATAATGGCCCGTTTACTCCTACTCTGTTTTCTGTCCGTTAACCAATCCTCTATCCATGCCAATATATGACACCCAATCCCATGAACACTTATCTAGTGAAACAATCTTTAGTGTGGCACCTTATCGAATGCCTTTTGAAAATCCAAATATACTATATCCACTGGTTCCCCTGTATCTATCCTGCTAGTTACATCCTCAAATAACTCTATTTGATTTGATAAACACGATTTCCCTTTCATAAAACCATGTTGATTCTCCAAATCATATTGTGATTTTCAAAGTACCCTGTTTCCACTTCCTTAATAATGGATTCCAGCATTTTCCCGACGACTGATGTCAGGCTAAATGGCCTATAGTTCCCTGTTTTCTCTCTCCCTCCTTTCTTGAACAAGGGTGTTACATTTGCTACCTTCCAATCCATTGGAACAGTTCTAGTACCTAAGGAATTTTGGAAGATCACAACTAATATTTGTTTAAGGTCTCTGCCATTTCCCTTTTCCCCATTGTAATTTCTCCTGTCGCAGCCTCTAAGGGACCCACCTTTACTTTCGCTCCTCTCTTCCTTTTTACATACTTGGAGAAGCTTTTACAATCTGTTCCTATATTTCTTGCTAGTTTACTCTCATAATCTATGTTCACACTCGTTAGCATTTTTTTGGTCATCCTTTGCTGGTCTCTGAAACTCTCCCAATCCTCAGGCGTATTACCCTTCTTGACAACATTATAAGCATCGTCTTTTGATCTAATACCATCCTTAACTTCTTTAGTTATCCATGGGTTGACCACTTTTCCCCTGGAGTATTTATTTCTCAATGGAATATATGTTGGATGCGAATTCTGATTTTTTTTAACGTTTTCCATTGCTTGTCTAACGTCATATCTCTTAATCTAATTTGCCAATCTACCTTAGTCAACTCGCCCATCATACCTATGAAATTAATTTTATTTTAATTTAAGACTCTAGTTTGGGACTTAAGTACGTCACTCTGGAACTCAGTGTACAATTCTATCATATTATCATCACTCCTCGTACTATGCGTACAGTTTTAGTCACCTCATTACAGGAAAGATGTGATTTCACTAGAGAGGGCACCGAATTGATTTACGAGGATGTTGCCAGGACTGGAGATTTTAGCTATTGGAAAAGACTGGATAAGCCGCGGTTGTTTTCTTTGGAATATTACATTTTGAGTGCCCTGGATAGAGTGGATAGGAAGGACCTATTTCCCTTAGCAGAGAGATCAATAACCAGGGGACATAGATTTAAACTAATTGGCAGGAGTATTAGAGGGGAGTTGAGGAGGAATTTTCTCACCCATTGGGTGGTGGGGGACTGGAACTCAAAACCTGGAAGGATGGGAGAGGCAGGAACTCTCATCACACTTAAAAAGTACCTGGATGTGCACCTAGAATGCCGCAACCCACAGAGCTACATACCAAGAGATGGAAAGTGGGATTAGGCTGGATGGCTCTTTTTCGGCCAGCATAGACAAGTTGGGCCAAATGGCCTCCTTCTGTGCCGTAAATTTGTTTCATTCTATAATTTTTCTCCAGTGTATCCTTACTATCATATTACTAAATAACCCTGTCTCATTACATATATAAGATCTAAAATAGCCTGTTCCCTGGTTGGTTACACGATGTATTGTTCCACGAAACAGTCTCGAATGCACTTCACTCACCTTATGACAGCCTGGGTCCGAATATGGAAAAAATACTGAATTCCAGAGGTGAGGTGGGAGTGACTGCCCTTGATATCAATGTAGCATTTGACCGTGTGCCATCAAAGAGCCTAGTAAAATTGAAGTCGATGGCAATGTTCGCCATTGGCAAGCACAAAGGAAGATGGCAGTGGTTGCTGGAGGCCAATCATCTCAACCCCTGCACATCGCTGCAGGAGTTCGTCAGGACAGTGTCCTATGCTCAAACATCTTCAACTGCTTCATCAATGACCTTCCCTCCATCATAAGGTCAGAAATGGGGATGTTCGCTGATGAATGCACAGTGTTCAGTTCCATTCGCAACCCAACAGATAATGAAGCAGTCCGTGCCTGCATGCAGCAAGACCTGGACAACATCCAGGATTGGGCTGTTAAGTGGCAAGTAACATTCGCGCCAGACAAGTGCCAGGCAATGACCATCCCCAAAAAGGGACAGTCTAACCACCACCCCTTGACATTCAACGGCATTACCATCGCTGAATCTCCCGCCATCAACATCTTGGGGGTTACCATTGACCAGAAACTTAACTGGACCAGCCAAATAAATACTGTGGCTACAAGAGTAGGTTAGAGGCTGGGTATTCTGCGGCGAGTGACTCACCACCTGACTCCCTAAAGCCTTTCCACCATCTACAAGGCACAAGTCAGGAGTGTGACGGAATACTCTACACTTGCCTGGATGAGTGCAGCTCCAACAACACTCAAGAAGTTCTACACCATTCAAGGCAAAGCAGCACGCTTGATTGGCACCCCATCCACCACCTTAAACATTCACTCCCTCCACCACCGGCGCACCATGGCTGCAGTGTGCACCATCCACAGGATATATTGCAGCAACTCGCCAAAGCTTTTTTGACAGCACATCCCAAAGCCACGACCACTATCACCTAGAAGGACAAGGGCAGCAGGGAACAACACCACCTGCACGCTCCCCTCCAAGTCACACACCATCCTGACTTGGAAATATATCGCCATTCCTTCACCATCGCTAGGTCAAAATCCTAAATCTCCCTTCCTAACAGCACTGTGAAAGAACCATCACCACACGGACCGAAGCGGTTCAAGAAGGCGGCTCACCACCATCTTCTCAAGGGCAATTAGGGATGGGCAATAAATGCTGGCCTCTCCAGCGACGTCCACATCCCATGAACTAATAAAAAACGAATGTACTCGTACTCCAAACTACCTTTGCCAATTTGATGTGTCCAGTCTATATAAAGATAATGGCCCCCCTCGATTATTGCATTGCCTGTGTTACGAGCTCCTATTAGTTCTTGATTAGTACTCTGTCCAGCAGAATAGCGACTTTTAGGGTGACTATAAACTACTCCCACCAGTATTTTCTACCCCTTTTTATTTCTTATCTCCACCCATGCTGATTCCACTTCCTGATCTTTCGAGCCAAGATCCTTCTTCCTTATGTCATCCTTTATTGTCAGGGCTATGCCGCCCACACTCCTTTTCCATTGTGTCTTTTCGAAACGCTAAGTAACCTGGAATATTTACTTCCCAACCTTTGTCAGCTTGCAATCACGTCTCAGAAATGGTTGGATTAAAGCCATTTATCTCTGATTTGTGCCATTAATCCGTCTAACTTGTTACGAATGCTTCTGCATTCAGATAAAGCGCCTTTAATTTTCACTTTTTACCAGTTTTTCCTGATTTGACCTTATTCGCTGATGCACTATTACCGTTAAACTAGCTACCCCTTCCTGCCGTACTCTGCTTATCTTTACCCAAATCGTTACACTGCTCTATTGCCTTGGCTTCTCTCTTTAGATTTCTAAATTTCCCTTCACCCGAACCATTCCCCCACTTTTTTTAGTTTAAAGCCCAGTCGGCAATGGTCCATCAGCGATCTTAATTGAACACACAATATTGTCTTTTCCAAGCCTTCCTACCAGAATCATGAAATATTATGTGGACACCCGTGCTTTGACTCAGATAGAATCGAAGACAGTTTCCGATGGCTGAATGTGAGCTCTTCAATAATAATGCTCTACCTATTCCAATTTCCCCACTGTTTATCCTGTTGTTTATGTTCAAGATAATCCACCGGGAAAGGCAACTTTCCCAACCCGGCTCTGGTACTGTTATTTGTGAGCCCAGATTCTGGAGCCTATCCGAGATAAATGTTTGTTTGGGCGTGTGTGAGAATGGGGTGAGGGGATGGGCAGGTTGATCAAATTGTGTCCTGATACTATCCTTATATGACTCTCACAGCCAGCCAATTTCCAATGGAGACAATCATTGCAATCTGCGGCTGGACCCCAACGGATTTCGCCCTTGTTAAATTGGGGACACTTCAGCCAACTGCAGAGCGCCCCCTTATTGACAAACATAGAGACAGAAATTGGCGGTGGGCAGTAGCGCTAAACGGGCGGCATCGCATCGGCCGCCTGTTATAAGCCCTGCTAAATTGTTAGTTCTTTATTAAAGTCAAAGGAATGAATATCGGGCGGGGCTTATAACGGTCGGTCGGTTCGATACCGCCTATTTTGTGCTACTGCCAAACACCAATTTCTAGCCCAGACCAGCTAATGCAGCACAGGTTAGAATCCGAACCGTCCTGGCCCGTTTGAATCAGCGCTGCACTAACTGGAACATTCCACATTGCAGCTGTCGATGGAACTCCCAACACTTTTGATGTTACCTCCTAAATAATCGAAGTTTGAAAATCCCAGTGCTAAATATTTGACTTTTCAATGGTGCCGATGATACCAGGCCACCGCAACAGCTGGATAAGCAACAGAGGCAGCGACAACATTTGCAAATTTACCAATTATTCCGTTCTCGGTACAAATTGGGGCTTCAGTCAATGTCGAATGTTTGAGGATTAACGACAAATGCAAACAAAGTTTTTTTGTGTCTCCTCATTCCTTGAACATATGTTCCCGAGAGCAGTGAAATTGAACATGGGCTGGGACAGAAAACAGGCCTGATCGCATTTGCTGACGATTGTTAGACACTCGTGATTTTGAGTTGTATTGAAGTCAGTGGAACTGAATATCGGACGGAGCCTATAACAGGTGATCAATGCGATTCCGCCTGTTTTCTTAACCCACCTGTGTCCAAATTCACCCCCGTAGAAATCTCTAAACAAATGGTCAGCGTCAAACTTTTGATCAACAGAAGTGAAATAAACTGTTATCAGTTTCCATTTCAAGACATACCCTTCAGACGATTGGTTACTTCTGATATCCTGCCTGTGACGATAGCATAATGTCGCAGATCAGAACCTGTTTAAACCAAATAGTTTCAATGAAATCAGGGAGGCGTACTATTTTAGTTAAATATGTCATTTTAGATCTGAAACTGAATTCAGTGTTTCATTAGAACGTACCGTGTTCCTGTATTTCTTCCAGTATTTTATTCAACTTGGGTACCCCATTGCGCATTTTCACAAAGGAATCCCACATCACCCTTCGGGCTACATCACCTTTCTCCATCACCAGATTTAAAAGAAGCTTGGAACTTTCAGCCATGTCTCCATTGTCCGCGAGCTCACTAACTTTCTGGAAAGAAAAACAATGAATATATTGAGGAGCAGAGTGAAAGATATAAAGAAAAACAGTGAACATATTGAGGAGCAGAGTGAAAGATAGGAAGGACAACAGTGAATATATTGAGAAGCAGAGTGAAAGATATAAAGAAAAACAGTGAACATATTGAGGAGCAGAGTGAAAGATAGGAAGGACAACAGTGAATATATTGAGGAGCAGAGTGAAAGATATAGAATCATAGAATCATAGAAGTTTACAACATGGAAACAGGCCCTTCGGCCCAACATGTCCATGTCGCCCAGTTTATACCACTAAGCTAGTCCCAATTGCCTGCACTTGGCCCATATCCCTCCATACCCATCTTACCCATGTAACTGTCCAAATGCTCTTTAAAAGACAAAATTGTATCCGCCTTTACTACTGCCTCTGGCAGCTCGTTCCAGACGCTCACCACCCTTTGAGTGAAAAAATTGCCCCTCTGGACCCTTTTGTATCTCTCCCCTCTCACCTTAAATCTATGCCCCCTCGTTATAGACGCCCCTACCTTTGGGAAAATATTTTGACTATCTACCTTATCTATGCCCCTCATTATTTAATAAAGGACAACAGTGAATATATTGAGGAGCAGAGTGAAAGATGTAAAGAACAGCAGTGAACATCTTCGGCTGGTTCATCGTACATAAACTCGCTATTTTCTCTCTCAGATTTGTGTCTCCCACAGCTGTCTGCTGTTCTTTCAAATGTCTATAAGTACAGCAACAACTATCTGCTTAATTGTTGGTGAGTTGCAGTAGTATGGATGTAATTAGTTTTCATTTATTATTCATTGTTAATGAAGAATGGGCATAATGCCGGATGTTAAAACATTGCTGAGCTCAATGGGTTTTCGACTTGAAAGTTGTAACGTAGAGATCCCCTAAAGATCTACCCATTCTCAACCAATGGTTGACTGATCTCCAATTATGTCCCTCTTGTAGCAGTCTCGTTTTCCCTGGCCTATTTGGTTATGTATGGATCCATTCATCTCCATAATCCATGAAATTATGTTTGCTGTTTTTGAACTAGTGGGTAATCTGCTGCACAAGGTCATTATACCGTAAATGGAGATGACCAATGTTCTCGCTTGATGTTTTGTATCGTGTGTTCTAGTTTTGTACTCACGGTGAAAGTTCCATGGGCTGTATACAAGCAGATTGTTTGTAACCCTCAACATTTCGAATGCCGGACCATATGTCCTCCGCTTTTTGCTTCAATGAATTAATTTCATTTCTGTGACTGTTCACTTATAACGGCAAACTCTCGGTCCTGGTGCTTTTTTGTCCTAATTTGACCGCTCTACACCTCATTGGTATATTTTCAAGTCAGAGTGCCCAAAACTGCGCTGCACCATCCAGCGGAGGGGTCAGTAATGGTCTGTGCACTGTAAACACCCTCAGTGATGCTCCTTGAATAAATAGTTCTATCTTATCGACCAAAAGAAGCCTAAAACTGACTTTATCTCAGTTTCAAATTGTTGAAATGAATCAAACTCTACAGGTGAACTTGAACATGGGCCGGATCCAAAACAGGAGGTATCCCATCAGTCGCCCGTTTTACGCTTCGCCTGATATTTAGTCCCATTGACTTCAATAGAACTCAATATTAGGGCAGCGTATAACGGACGGCAAATGCGATTCCATCTGTTTTATGGCGCTGCCCAAGTCCAATTTCACCCCCATTGTGTGTTCCGCCCACTCACTTGATGTTCTTGTCCACTGAAATGCTTCTCGTATGTTAATACCAGGCTGACGCCCCTCACCCCTCCTTCAATCGCCTGTTCTAGTCTGTCCCGGTAGAATATCGTCACGTTGTGCAGGTCGCTATCGTTGAACGTTGCAAGGATCTGGGAGACAGGATCTGTGGACATAAAGGGTATAAATATATTTATAGGATTACTGAAGGACGCTGTTTGATTTTGCTGATACAAACTGCTTCAGTTTAGTCGACCCACTGGCATCTAGGAGACTATGGGGGTAATTTTAACTGTGGGCGTTCGTGTACATTGACTCCATTGAAGCCAATGGAAAGGAAAATCAAATGGGCTGTAAATAGGCGTGTGATTCGATATCTGCCATTTTATACTATCGCTCGCAGTTTATATGACCCCCACTATACTGGTAAGTATTGGAAAGCCGCTGTTCAGCAATCGAATAGAGCATAGATTTAATTCCTTTGTCCTCATTGTATATCGAGATGTCAGTGCAGGACATGCGGTTGGATTACAGCTGGGACTTGTTTTTTCACAAATTGAACATTGGTACGGTCTGTGATTTCTGTAGCAGCAGCGAATGGCCACTTGGTAATAACAACACATTTAAATTAATACAGACGGGCTTTTCCATTTGGGCTTTGCGATTTATGTCACTATCAGGCTCCAGAACGCTTGCTTCTGGTCCATTTACTGCTTGGGAAATCATCCAGCATCTCCGGGACATGGAAAACAATTATGGAAAGATATATGGGATTAAACTCACTTCTGTTTCATCTTATTAAGCTTTGACGTGCGAGGAATGGCATCGGATGTAAACGGATAGTGATAAAATCTAAATTTGAAACAACTATCAAGACTTTTTGTTCGCTAAGAGTGATAAATATTTGGGATAAACTGCCAGACAGACCAGCAGAGACAAGAGGAATGAGGTTGTAAAAATCCAGCTGGATGCTAAGATGGCAGATCTCAGCTATTAGACGGATGTATCGGCATGACTTTCCAATGGACGATTGGCCCTATCGCTTCCCTAACCTTCCTTACGTTCTATGCGCAGTTTTACCGCAACTCAAGGCAGTATGAATGAACATGATCATTGCTGTCGATCAAATCCCTTTCACAGCTAATGTGATGCATGGAATTCAAAATATTTCCGATCAAATCGCATCGTTTGTTCTGTTTCTTTCGATATTTAGAGCCCTCATATTAATTACACATCGAATGTGTGCGAGCTTGCTCCTGTCGCCCACATTATCAGAACAAACAAATACAATCATAGATCTGAACTGTGATGAATTTAGAGATGGTACTGACAATATCTGTACTGATTATACAGCTGATAAGACTGACAGTAACAGCTGATTATAGAGATATTACTGACAGTATCTCAATTGATTATAGAGCCGATATAACTGACAGTATGTGTACTGATTATAGGCCTGATATTACTGACAGTTTCTATGCTGATTATAGAGCTGATATCACTGACAGTACCTGTACTGATTGTAGAGCTGATATTACTGACAGTAGCTATGCTGATTATAGAGCTAATATTATTGAGAGTATCTGTCCTGATAATGGAGCTGATATTATTGCTATTATCTGCACTGTTGATAGAACTGATATTAATGCTTGGATCTGTACTAATTATAGAGCTGATATCACTGACAGTATCTGCACTAATTATAGAGCTGATATCACTGACAGTATCTGCACTAATTATAGAGCTGATATCACTGACAGTATCTGTACTGATTATACTGCTGTTATTACTGACAGTATATGTATTAATTATATTGATGATAGTCCTGACAGGATCTGTACTTATTATAGAGCTGATATTATTGACAATATTTGTACTGATTAGAGGATTAGAGAGCTGATAATAAATAACAGAATTTGTACTGATTGGAGAGCTGATATTACTGACAGTATCTGTACTGATTAGTGAGCTGATATTACTGACAGTGTCTGTACTGATTAGAGAGCTGATATTACTGACAGTATTTGTACTGATTAGAGAGCTGATATTACTGACAGTATCTGTACTTATTATAGAGCTGATATTACTGACAGTATTTGTACTGATTAGAGAGCTGATAATAAATAACAGAATTTGTACTGATTGGAGAGCTGATATTACTGACAGTGTCTGTACTTATTAGAGAGCTGATATTACTGACAGTATTTGTACTGATTAGAGAGCTGATATTACTGACAGTGTCTGTACTGATTAGAGAGCTGATATTACTGATAGTATCTGTACTTATTATAGAGCAGATATTACTGACAGTATTTGTACTGATTAGAGAGCTCATATTACTGACAGTGTCTGTACTGATTAGAGAGCTGATATTACTGACAGTATTTGTACTGATTAGAGAGCTGATATTACTGACAGTATTTGTACTGATTAGAGAGCTGATATTACTGACAGTATTTGTACTGATTAGAGAGCTGATATTACTGACAGTATTTGTACTGATTAGAGAGCTGATATTACTGACAGTATTTGTACTGATTAGAGAGCTGATATTACTGACAGTATTTGTACTGATTAGAGAGCTCATATTACTGACAGTATCTGTACTGATTAGAGAGCTGATATTACTGACAGTATTTGTACTGATTAGAGAGCTGATATTACTGAGAGTATTTGTACTGATTAGAGAGCAGATATCACTGACAGTATTTGTACTGATTAGAGAGCTGATATTACTGAGAGTATCTGTATTGATTAGAGAGCTGATATTACTGACAGTATTTGTACTGATTAGAGAGCTGAAAATAAATAACAGTATTTGTATAGGTTGGAGAGCTGATATTACTGACAGTATTTGTACTGATTAGAGAGCTGATATTACTGACAGTATTTGTACTTATTATAGAGCAGATATTACTGACAGTATTTGTACTGATTAGAGAGCTGATATTACTGACAGTGTCTGTACTGATTAGAGAGCTGATATTACTAACAGTATTTGTACTGATTAGAGAGCTGATAGTATTTGTACTTATTATAGAGCAGATATTACTGACAGTATTTGTACTGATTAGAGAGCTGATATTACAGACAGTATTTGTACTGATTAGAGAGCTGATATTACTGACAGTATTTGTACTGATTAGTGAGCTGATATTACAGACAGTATTTGTACTGATTAGTGAGCTGATATTACTGACAGTGTCTGTACTTATTATAGAGCTGATATTACTGACAGTATTTGTACTGATTAGAGAGCTGATAATAAATAACAGAATTTGTACTGATTGGAGAGCTGATATTACTTACAGTATCTGTACTGATTAGAGAGTTGATATTACTGACAGTATTTGTACTGATTAGAGAGCTGATATTACTGACAGTATTTGTACTGATTAGAGAGCAGATATCACTGACAGTATTTTTACTGATTAGAGAGCTGATATTACTGACAGTGTCTGTACTGATTAGAGAGCTGATATTGCTGACAGTATTTGTACTGATTAGAGAGCTGATATTACTGAGAGTATCTGTATTGATTAGAGAGCTGATATTACTGAGATATCTGTATTGATTAGAGAGCTGATATTGCTGACAGTATCGGTACTGATTATGGAACTGATATTACTGTCAGTATCTGTACTGATTGTACAACTGTTATTACCTGCAGTAACTGTCCGGATTATAGAACTTACATTACTGACAGTAACTATGCTGATTATAGAGCGAATATTACTGACAGTATCTGTATTGATAATAGAGCTGATATTACTAACAGTGTCAATGCTGATTATAGAAATTATATTACTGACAGTATATGTACTGATTATAGAACCGATATTAATGACAGAATCGGTGCTGATTATAGAGCTGATATTATTGACAGTATCTGTATTGATTATAGAGCTGATTTTACTGATGATATCTGTGCTGATTATAGAGCTGATATCACTAGAAGTATAGGTACTGATTTTTGAGCTGATATTATTGATAGTATCTTTGCTGACTTTAGATCTGATATTACGAACATTATCTTTGCTGATTATTGAGCTGATATTACTGACAGTATCTTTACTGATTATAGAGCTGATATTACTGACAGTATCTGCAGTGATTATTGAACTAATATTACTGTCTCTATCTGTGCTAATTATAGACCTGCTTTGCTGACTGTAACTTTGCTGATTGCAGTACTGATATTACTGAGAGCATCTGTTCTGAATATGGAGCTGATATTATTGGCAGTATCTGTACTGATTATAGAGTTAATGTTACTGGCAATATCTGTGCTGATTATACAGCTGATATTACTGAGAGTATTAATGCTGATTATAGAACTGATGAAACTGACAGTATCCGTACTGATTATAGAACTAATATTACGGACAGTATCTGTACTGATTATAGAACTGATATCCCTGACATTATCTGTACTGATTATAGAACTGATATTACTGACATTATCTGTACTGATTACAGAACTGATATTATTGACAGTACCTGTACTGAATATAGAACTGATATTACTGACATTATCTTTACTGATTAAAGAGATGATATTACTGACAGTACCTGTATTGATTGTAGAGCTGATATCAGTGACAGTATCTGTACTGATTGTGGAGCTGATATTACTGACAGTATCTATGCTGATTATAGCGCTGATATTATTGACAGTATCTGTGCTGATAATGGAGATGATATTATTGATATTATCTGTACAGTTTACAGAGCTGATATTAATGGTCGGATCTGTACAGATTATAGAGCTGATATTATTGACAGTATATGTGCTCATTATGTTCATGATATTCCTGTCGGGATCTGTACTTATTATAGATCTGATAGTACTGACAGTATTTGTACTGATTAGAGAGCTGATATTACTGACAGTATCTGTACTGATTAGAGAGCTGATATTACAGACAGTATTTGTACTGATTAGAGCTGATTTTACTGATAGTATCTGTAAAATTAGAGAACTGATATTATTGACAGTTACTATGCTGATTATAGCGTTGTTATTACTGACAGGATCTGTGATTATAGAGCTGATATTATTCACAGTATTTGTACTGATTATAGAACTGATATTACTGACAATAACTGAACTGATTATAGAGCTGATTTTACTGACAGTATCTGTACTGATTTTAGAGCTGATATTACTGACAGTATCTATGCTGATTATACAGCTGATATTATTGACAGTATCTGTCCTGATAATGGAGCTGATATTATTGATATTATCTGTAATGTTTATTGAGCTTATATTAATGCTCGGATCTGTACAGATTATAGAGCTGATATTACTGACACTAACTGTACTGATTATAGAGCTGATAGGACTGACAGTTACTGTAATGTTTATGGATCTGACATCAGTGACAGTATCTGTACTGATTAGAGAGCTGATATTACGGACAGTATTTGTACTGATTAGAGAGCTGATATTACAGACAGTATTTGTACTGATTATAGAGCTGATATTACTGACAGTATCTCTGCTAATTATAGAGCTGATATTATTGACAGTATCTGTACTGATTATAGAGTTGATATTGCTGACATAATCTGTGATTATGCAGCTGATATTATTCACAGTATTTGTACTGATTATAGAACTGATATTGCTGAGAGTATCGGTGCTGATTAAAGAGCGCATATTACTGACAGTACCTGTACGGTTTATAGAGCTG
The DNA here is from genome assembly GCF_035084215.1 of Heptranchias perlo. Lineage (NCBI taxonomy): Eukaryota > Metazoa > Chordata > Chondrichthyes > Hexanchiformes > Hexanchidae > Heptranchias > Heptranchias perlo. Next base: position 7,879,999 of record NW_027139548.1, read on the forward strand.
ATATTTCTAACAGTATCTGTGCTGATAATAGAACTGATATTACTGACCGTATCTGTCCTGATAATAGAGCTGATTTTACTGGTGAAAACTGCACTGATTATTGAGCTGATATTAATGACAGTATCTACACCGATTAAATAAATGATATTACTGAGAGTATCGGTACTGATTATAGAACTGTTATTACTGACAGTATCTGTACTGATTATGGAGTTGATATTATTGACAGTATCTGTATTGATTATAGAGCTGATTGATTTTACTGATGATATCTGTGCTGATTATCGAGCTGATATTACTAGAAGTATCTGTACTGATTATAGAGCTGATATTATTGAGAGTACCGATGCTGATTTTAGATCAGATTTTACGGACATTATCTTTGCCGATTATAGAGCTGATATTACTGAGAATATCTTTACTGATTATAGAGCTGATGTTACTGACAGTATCTGTGCTGATTATAGAACTAATATTACTGACAGAATCTGTACTGATTATAGAACTGATATTACTGACAGTATCTGTACTGATGAGAGAACTGATATTCCTGACATTATCTGTACTGATTACAGAACTGATATTATTGACGGTATCTGTACTGAATATAGAACTGATATTACTGACATTATCTTTACTTATTATAGAGATAATATTACTGACAGTACCTGTACTGATTGTAGAGCTGATATCAGTGACAATATCTGTACTGATTGAAGAGCTGATATTACTGACAGTACCTGTACTGATTATAGAGCTGATATGACTGACAGTATATGTACTGTTTATGCAGCTGATAGCACTGACAGTATCTGTACTGATTATAGAGCAGATATTACTGAAAGTATATGTGCTCATTGTATTGATGATATTTCTGACAGGATCTGTACTTACTATAGAGCTGATATTACTGACAGTATCTGTACTGATTAGAGAGCTGATATTACTGACAGTATTTGTACTGATTAGAGCTGATATTATTGACAGTATCTATATAATTAGAGAACTGATATTACTGACAGTAACTATGCTGATTTTAGCGTTGATATTACTTACAGAATCTGTGATTATACAGCTGATATTATTCACAGTATTTGTACTGATTATAGAACTGATATTACTGAAAGTATCTGTGCTGATTAAAGAGCTGATATTACTGGCAGTATCTGTATGGTTTGTAGAGCTGATATTCCTGACAGCATCTGTGCTGATTGTAGAGCCGATATTACTGACAGTATGTGTGCTGATTATAGAGCTGATATTATTGACAGTATCTGTGCTGATAATGGAGATGATATTATTGATATGATCTGTACTGTTTATAGAGCTGATATTGATGCTGGGATCTGTACAGCTTATAGAGCTGATATTACTGACAATAACTGTACTGATTATAGAGCTGTTATGACTGACAGTATCTGTACTGTTTAAGGAGCCGATATCACTGACAGTATCTTTACTGATTAGAGAGCTGATATCACTGACAGTATCTTTACTGATTAGAGAGCTGATATTACTGACAGTATCTGTACTGATTAGAGAGCTGATATTACTGACAGTATCTGTACTGATTGGAGAGCTGATATTACTGACAGTATCTGTACTGATTAGAGAGCTGATATTACTGACAGTATTTGTACTGATTAGAGAGCTGATATTACTGACAGTATCTCTGCTGATTTGTGAGCTGATAATACTGACAATATATGTAGTGATTAGAGAGCTGATGTTAATCACAGTACCTATGCTGTTTATAGAACTGATATTACTTACAGTATCTGGACTGATTCTAGAACTGTTATGAATGGCAGAATCTGTGATTATCGATCTGATATTATTGACAGTATCTGTACTGATTATATAACTGATATTACTGAGAGTATATGTGCTGATTAAAGAGCTCATATTACTGACAGTATATGTACGGTTTAAGGAGCTGATATTTCTGACAGTATCTGTGCTGATTATAGAAGTGATATTCCTGACATTATCTTCACTGATTATAGAGCTGATATTACTAACAGTATCTGTACTGATTTTAGAGCTGATATCACTGCCATATCAGTACTGATTATGGAGTTAAAGTTACTGACAGTATCTGTACTGATTACAGAAATGTACCGATGACAGAGCTGATATTACTTGCAGTGTCTGTACTGATTGTAGAGCTGTTATTACTGACATTATCACTACTGATTATAGAAATGGTATTACTGAGAGTACCTGTACTGATTATCGAGCTGATATTACTGACAGCATCCATGTTGTTTATAGAACTGATATTAGTGACAGAATCGGTACTGATTTTAGAAATGGTATTACTGACAGTATCTGTACTGATTCTAGAGCTGATATTACTGACAGTAACTATGCTGATTATAGAACTGATATTACTTAGAGTATCTGGAGTGATTCTGGAGCTGATATAAATGGGAGAACCTGTGATTACAGAGCTGATATTATTGACAGTATCTCTACTGATTATAGAGTTGATAGTGCTTACAGAATCTGTGATTCTTCAGCTGATATTATTCACAGTATCTGTTCTGATTAAAGAACTGATATTAGTGACATTATCTGTACTGATTATAGAGCTGATATTATTAAAAGTATCTGTACTGATTATAGAGTTAATATTACTGACAATATCTGTGCTGATTATAGACATGATATTACTGACAGTGTCTGTACTGATTATAGACATGATATTACTGACAGTATCTGTACTGATATTGGATTCGATATTATGAAGAATATCCGTACTGATTAAAAAGCTGATATTACTGACAGTATCTGTACTGATTAAAAAGCTGATATTACTGACAGTATCTGTACTGATTAAAAAGCTGATATTACTGACAGTATATATACTTGTTATAGAACTGATATTGCCGACAGTATCTGTACTGAATATAGAACTGATAATCCTGATATTATCTTCACTGATTATAGAACTGATATTACTGATAGTTTTTGTACTGTTTATGAATCAGATGTTACTGACAGTATCTGAACTGATTATAGTACTGATATTACTTACGGTATCTGTACTGACTATAGAACTGATATCATTGACAGTATCTGTAATGATTATAGAATTGATATTACTTAAAATATATGTACTGATTATAGAGCTGATATTTCTGACACTATTTGTACTGATTATGAAACTGATATTACTGACAGAATCTGTACTGAATATAGGCATGATATTACTGATAGTATCTGTCGTGATTATGGAGCTGATATCACTGACATTATGTCTACTGATTATAGAACTGACATTGCTAACAGTATCTGTACTGATTATAGAACTGATATTACTGTCTGTATCTGTACTGATTATAAAGCTAATGTTACTGACAGTACCTGTACTGATTTTGGAGAAGATACTACTGCCATATCAGTACTGATTAAAGAGCTGTTATTACTGACAGTATCTGTATTGATTATAGAAATGGTATTACTGGCAGTATCCGTACTGATTATAGAGCTGATATTACTGAAACTATCTTTGCTGATTATAGAGCTGAAATTACTGACAGTAGCTGTACTGATCATAGAGCTGATATTAGTGACAGAATCGGTACTAATTATAGAAATGGTATTACTGACAGTATCTGTACTGATTCTAGAGTTGATATTACTGACAGTACCTACACTGATTGTGGAACTGATTTTACTGACTGAGTCTGTGCTGTTTCTAGAGCTCTTATTACTGAGAGTAACTGTTCTGATTATAGATCTGATATTGTTGACATTATTCACACCGCTGCGTCTTGCTGCCTGACCTTCGTTTTTTGTTTAAAATCTGAGCCGGTTGTTTTGAGAGCTTTTTTTGAAGAACGTTCTACACCTGCCTGTATCCGTTTCCGTTCCATTTGCTCCTTGCTTCTGATTCTCATCGTCAGACATGATTATTTCAGTTGCTCACAATCTTTCTGCGAAGGTCTGTAACATAACATAATTACAAAGTCAGGCTTGGTGAATCAGGTAAGAGGCATTAAACAGAATCTATCACGTGATAAAAACTGAGGATCTTTACCGTTACAAAAATGAATCTTTGCAGCTAATTTTAATGAATACGCACCGAGGCGGAGAATCTTGGAAAAAGTGCACTCAGAAATGTGCCATCTTCCTGCCCCTCAATGTGACAGGTTTAGGCTCTATAGAATAGAACAATGTCGAGCTTCAGACACAGGGGGTGAAATTGAACATGGGCGGGGACTCAAAACAGGTGGAATCGCATTTGCCGATCATCATACGACACGCCAGATATTCGGTACTATTCAATTACATAGAATATACAGCACAGAAATAGGCCATTCGGCCCAACAGGTTCATGCCGGTATTTATGCTCAACACGGGCCTCCACTCACACTTCGTCATCTAACACCTTTCTGTTCCTTTCTCTCTAATCTGTATATCTAGCCTCTCCTTACATGCATATATGATAGTCGCCTCAACCAATCCTTGTCGTAGCGAGTTCCACATTCCAACCATTCTCTCTGGATAAAGAAGTTTCTCCTGAATTCTCTATTGGATTGATTAGTGAATATCTTATGTTTATGGCCCCTAATTCTGATCTCCCCCGCAAGTGGAAATATCTTCTCCAGGTCTGCCCGATCAAATCCTTTCATAATCTTAAAGATCTCCATCAAGTCACGCCTCAGTCTTCTCTTTTCTAGAGAAAAGATACCGAGCCTGATCAATCTTTCCTGATAGGTATAACCTCTCACTTCTTGTATCACCATAGAAAATCGATTTTTCTAACCTTCTCCAGAGCCTCTGTTCCTTTTTTATACTATGGAGGCCAGAACTGCTCACAGTACTCCAAGTGTGGTCTAACCAATGCTCTGCACAAATTTAACATAACTTGTCTGCTTGTCCATTCTATCCCTCCAGAAATGAACTCCATTTTTTGTTTGTTTTTATGGCCTTTTTAACGTCAGTCGCTACTTGTAATAATTAATGTATCTGTACCCCTAGACCCGTCTGCTCATCCACCTCATTTAGACTCTTATTTTCCAAAATGAACGACCTCACATTTATCTGTATTGAAAGCCATTTGCCAATTACATCAAGTGTATTACATGGACTGCTTTACCCTTGTCTACTCTTTCTGTTACTTCTTCAAAGAATTCAATAAGGTTGGTCCAGCATGAACTTCCCTTTTGAAATCCGTGCTGACCACTCATTATTTAATGTTCTGTTTCTAGATGTTTTTCTGTTACACCTTTGATTAAGGATTCCATTATCTTTCCAACCACTGACATCAAGCTAATTCTATATCTCGGATCTATAGTTCCCTTGGCTGGTTCTATTCCCCTTTATAAATATAGGATCACATTAGCTGTCCGCCAGTCCTCTGGCAATATTCCCTTCTCTAATGAATTTTTATATGTACGTAATACTGTTTCTGCTTTCTCTTCCCTAACTTCTGTTAATATGTGTGGATGCAATCGATCTGGACCAAGGGTTTTATCCTCTCGAAGTTTGATTACTGTATCAATTATCTCCTCCCTCCGATCTTAAATGTATTTATTTCTTTTTGATCTCTTCTTCTAATGCCCACCATGTTAGTCTCCATGGTAAATACTGAGACAAAGTAATGAGTTAATATTTCTGCCATTTCGGTGTCATTACCTGTGAGTTTATCTTTTGTATCTTAGTGACCCTATGCCTGTCCTGCTTTTTCTTTTGTTATTTATGTGTCTGTAGAATACTTCACTATGTCTTTTTACATTCCTTGATAATTTAATTTTGCCATTTCTCGTTGCCTTCCGAATTGTTTATTTTGACATCTTTCCTAATCTTTTCGTATTCAATTTTGTCATTCTCTCCTTTTGAAGGCCATGGCACTGATTATCTGGTGGAGCATATAACTGGCGACTCATGCCATACCACGTGTTTTGCGATCGGGACCAAGGCCCGTTTCACCCCATCAATCTTGTGCAATCAGATTCCAGGTAAATATTCCCTTTGCTGATCTGCAACTGCTTGCCATCACTCCAACTTTACACAGATACCAGCACCTTCTCAGGGCAACTAGGGTGGGATAATAACAGACACCAGCACCTTCTCGGGGCAACGAGGGTGGGACAATAACAGGCACCAGCATCTTCTCAGGACAACTGGGGTGGGACAATAACAGGCACCAGCACCTTCTCGGGGCAACTAGGGTGGGACAATAACAGGCACCAGCATCTTCTCAGGGCAACTAGGGTGGGTCAAATACGGGAACCAGCAGCTTCTCAGGGCAACTAGGGTGGGACAATAACAGGCACCAGCACCTTCTCAGGGCAACTAGGGTGGGACAATAACAGGCACCAGCACCTTCTCAGGGCAACTAGGGTGGGACAATAACAGGCACCAGCACCTTCTCAGGGCAACTAGGGTGGGACAATAACAGGCACCAGCACCTTCTCAGGGCAACTAGGGTGGGATAATAACAGGCACCAGCACCTTATCAGGGCAACTAGGGTGGGGCAATAACAGACACCAGCACCTTCTCAGGGCAACTAGGGTGCGACAATAACAGGCACCAGCACCTTCTCAGAGCAACTAGGGTGGGGCAAATACGGGAACCAGCAGCTTCTCAGGGCAACTAGGGTGGGACAATAACAGGCACCAGCACCTTCTCAGGGCAACTAGGGTGGGGCAAATACGGGAACCCGCAGCTTCTCAGGGTAACTAGGGTTAGGCAATAACAGAGACTAGCACCTTCTCAGGCAACTTAGATGGGGCAATTACAGATACCAGCACCTTTTCAGGGCAACTAGGCTGGAGCTATAAGAGACACCAGCACCTTCTCAGAGCAACTAGGGTGGGGCAATAACAGACACCAGCACCTTCTCAGGGCAACTAGGGTGGGGCAAGAAATGCTGCCTTGCTAGCTTTGCGTTCACCCCAAGAGGCTCGACACCATCCAGGACAAAACAATCTGCTTGATTTGAACCCCATCCAGCAGCTTCAACATGCACTCCCTCCACCATCAGGCTACCGTGGCTGCAGCGTGTACTAACTACACGATGCACTGCAGCAACTCGACATGGCGTTTTTGGCATCACTTCCCAAACATGCGACCTCCACCACCTTCAAGGACAAGGACAGCAGGTGGATGGGAACACCATCACCTCCAACTTCCCGTCCAAGTCACAAGCCATCATACCGTGGACATGTCTCGCCGTCCCTTCTTCGTTGCTGCGTCAAAATCCACACTGAGGAAGAAGGCTCCATGTACCAATCGCTGTCTGACTGAGCTGCAAAGGTTCGAGTGAAGATTGGGCCCCTTTACCAGGTTGGAGTAAATCTCCTGAGTTCATGGGCCCTGTCGTTGAACCCCCGCTTAAAAACTTGCGCATGAGAAGGATTGTGGAGAAGAGGAGCGGGCTGAGCCGAGATCCCCCAGTTATAAATAAACTGCCCTCGGACACTGAGCACCTCCTTAGAGAATGGCTCCATCCGCGAGAGAAAGGAGCTCTAAAGGTGCAGTGCAGCATATCACACCTGGGAAATCGGCTTTAAAAGTGAAAAGTAAAGGGACAATGTGCGGAGTGACACAGAACTCAATCTTGGCACTTGCATTACACTTAACATGATCCGGCAGGATATTTGTGCCTCTCAATTTACGTGCAGAGTCGGCATGTTGTCCCTTTGCAATTTCGTTGCAGCTAAGCGACAAGTTGTTCCTGGTTTTCTTTTAGCAAATCACAGTGGATAGTGATTGGACTCAATTCCTGGTATGTAAGATATGGACCAGAGCCCCGCCCTATGTGCGAGAATTAGTTTCAGCCCGAGGATTGTTTTCATTTTTAAAAATCCTGTTTTTTTTCGGAAAGGAGGCTGTGCTTGTCGTAAAAGGAACTGGAGCAGGTCTGACAAAGGAATAGGAGGAGGCCATTCAGCCCCTCAGGCTGTTAAATAGGAACAGGAGTTGGCCATTCTGTCCTTCAAGCTTGTTAGATAGGTACATGAGTAGGCCATTCAGCCCCTCCAGACTGTTAACAGAAACAATTAGTAGGCCACTCTGTCCCTCGAACATATTACATAGGAACAGGTGTAAGCCATTCAGCCCCTCAAGCCTGTTATATGAAAACAGGAGTCGGCCCTCAAGCCCTATCAATTTCAGTGTTGAAAGCTTCAACTGAGACAGTAGCCACAACCTTTCGGGGAGAGAGTTCCAGGGTTCTCAAAGGAAGTCCGTGACCTGAGGTAGTTTCCCATCTGAAACATTCCTGGAGTTTGTTTCTCTCATAAACGGTGTTTCTGGTTAGGAATAACCAGCTTGTAAAATAAGGAAGATATGAATAGTAGAAGGCCATTCAGCCCCTCGAGTCTGTTCCGCCATTCAATTAGATCCTGGCTGATTTGCGACTCAAATATAACCGCCTTGGTTATATAACCCTTAATACTCTTACCTAACAACAATCTATCAAACTCAGTTTTGAAATTTTAATTGACAACAAACGTTTGGGGGAGAGAATTACAGATTTCCACTCCACTTTGTGTGAAGAAATGTTTCCTGATATCACCCCTGAAGGGCCTAGCTCTAATTTTAAGATTCTGCCCCCTTGTTCTGGACTCCTCCACCAGATGAAATAGTTATTCTCAATCTACACTATCAACTCCTTTAACCGTCTTAAACACCTCGATTAGATCACCCTTTATTCCTCTTCAATATGAATATATAGAGTCATAGAGTCATAGAGTTATACAGCACGGATAGAGGCCCTTCGGCCCATCGTGTCCGCGCCGGCCATCAGCCCTGTCGACTCTAATCCCATATTCCAGCATTTGGTCCGTAGCCTTGTATGCTATGGCATTTCAAGTGCTCATCCAAATGCTTCTTGAATGTTGTGAGGGTTCCTGCCTCCACAACCCTTTCAGGCAGTGAGTTCCAGACTCCAACCACCCTCTGGGTGAAAAAGTTCTTTCTCAAATCCCCTCTAAACCTCCCGCCTTTTAACTTGAATCTATGTCCCCTTGTTATAGAACCCTCAACGAAGGGAAAAAGCTCCTTAGTATCCATCCTATCTGTGCCCCTCATAATTTTGTACACCTCAATCATGTCCCCCCTCAGCCTCCTCTGCTCCAAGGAAAACAAACCCAATCTTCCCAGTCTCTCTTCATAGCTGAAGCGCTCCAGCCCTGGTAACATCCTGGTGAATCTCCTCTGCACCCTCTCCAAAGCGATCACATCCTTCCTGTAGTGTGGCGACCAGAACTGCACACAGTACTCCAGCTGTGGCCTAACCAGTGTTTTATACAGCTCCATCATAACCTCCTTGCTCTTATATTCTATGCCTCGGCTAATAAAGGCAAGTATCCCATATGCCTTCTTTACCACCTTATCTACCTGTTCCGCCGCCTTCAGGGATCTGTGAACTTGCACACCAAGATCCCTCTGACCCTCTGTCTTGCCTAGGGTCCTCCCATTCATTGTGTATTCCCTTGCCTTGTAAGTCCCTCCAAAGTGCATCACCTCGCACTTTTCCGGGTTAAATTCCATTTGCCACTGTTCCGCCCATCTGACCAACCCATCTATATCGTCCTGCAGACTGAGGCTATCCTCCTCGCTATTTACCACCCTACCAATTTTTGTATCATCAGCGAACTTACTGATCATACCTTTTAAATTCATATCCAAGTCATTAATGTAGACCACAAACAGCAAGGGACCCAGCACCGATCCCTGTGGTACCCCACTGGCCACAGGCTTCCAGTCACAAAAACAACCTTCGACCATCACCCTCTGCCTTCTGCCACTAAGCCAGTTTTGTATCCAAAGTGCCAAGGCACCCTGGATTCCATGGGCTCGTACCTTCTTGACCAGTCTCCTGTGGGGGACTTTATCGAAGGCCTTACTGAAATCCATGTATACCACATCCACTGCGTTACCCTCATCCACACGCCTAGTCACCCCCTCAAAAAATTCAATCAAATTAGTCAGACATGATCTTCCCTTGACAAAGCCATGTTGACTATCCCTGATTAATCCTTGCTTCTCCAAGTGGAGACTAATTTTGTCCTTCAGAATGTTTTCCAATAATTTTCCTACCACTGATGTTAAGCTCACTGGCCTGTAGTTCCCTCGTTTTTCCCTACTCCCCTTCTTGAATAATGGTATTACATTATCGGTTCTCCAGTCCTCTGGCACATCCCCTGTGGCCATAGAGGTTCTGAATATATGTGTCAGAGCCCCCGCAATCTCCTCCTTTGCCTCACACAGTAGCCTGGGATACATTTCGTCCGGGCCTGGGGATTTATCCATTTTTAGGCCTGCTAAAACCGCCAATACCTCCTCCCGCTCGATGTTAATATGTTCGAGTATATCACAGTCCCCCTGCCGTATTTCTATTTCTACAGCGGAAGCAAAAGGCGCTGCTCCATTTTGTCACTTAATAGTTATCCATCCCTAACTGGGTGAAATCGATGACGCAGCTTGTTCCACTGTGTGACTCGTGCATTCAGTCCTACCACCGGCAGCCAGTGCCTTTCAGGTGGGCCGGCAGGGGGAGCCCTAACCAGAGAGGGGCAATGTCTTAACCCTTTACTGGTCTGCACTATTCATTGGAACTGAGCTACTGCCACCCCAAGAAACTTTACAACAAGTTTAACAGATCCCAAAAAAGCGTTGTTATTTCGGGGTGAAATTTGACTAGGGTGGGGGTGAAAACCGGGCGGCATCACATCTGCCGCACGTTAAACCTCTCAAACCGGGCGGTGTCACATCTGTCTCACGTTAAACCTCTCAAGCGTGGCGGTATCACATCTGGCGCCCGTTAAACCTGTCAAACCGGGCTATATCACATCTGGCGCCCGTTAAACCTCTCAAACCAGACGGTATCACATCTGACTCACGTTAAACCTCTCAAACTAGGCGGTATCACATCTGACTCCCGTTAAACCTCTCAAACCGGGCGGTATCACATCTGACTCCCGTTAAACCTCTCAAACCGGGCGGTATCACATCTGACTCACGTTAAACCTCTCAAGTCGGGCGGTATCATATCTGACTCCCGTTAAAACTCTCAAACCGGGCGGCAACACATCTGACTCCCGTTAAACCTCTCAAGCCGGGCGGTATCACATCTGACTCCCGTTTAACCTCTCAAACCGGGCGGTATCACATCTGACTCCCGTTAAACCTCTCAAACTGGGCGGTTTCACAAGTGATTCCCGTTAAACCTCTCAAACCGGGCGGTATCACATCTGACTCCCGTTAAAACTCTCAAACCTGGCGGTATCACATCTGACTCCCGTTTTACCTCTCAAACCGGATGGTATCACATCTGACGACCGTTAAACCTCTCGTCCGATATTCATGTTCAAAATCATGAAGGGTCTGGACATCGTAGATAGAGAGAAACTATTCCCATTGGTGGAAGGATGAAGGACCAGAGGACATAGATTTAAGACGAGTGGCAAAAGAACCAAAGGTGACATGAGGAAAAACTAATTTACACAGCGAGTGTTTAGGATCTGGAACACACTGCCCGAGGGGGTGGGTGGAGGCAGATTCAATCATCGCTTTCAAAAGGGAACTGGATAGGTACTTGAAAGGAAAAAAATGCAGGGATGCGGAGAAAGGGCGGGTGAGTGTGACTAGCCGGATTCCTCTGGCATAAAGGCGGCACGGACTCGATCGGCCGAATGGCCTCCTTCCGTGCTGTAACCTTTCGATGATCCTGTGTTGCATTGAATTCAGTGGGGCTAACTATCGGGCGAGGACTATAACTGGTCGGAGATGCGATATCGCCCCATTCGCTCAAATCGAATTTCAACCCCAGCTGCTACATGTGATAATCGGTAAAGAGCAGGAAGGGTCCGGGATCCCACCGCTGTCTGAGCTGGGTAGGATGCGATAACACTGCAGAGTCCCTGTTCCAGCTTCCTCTCGCTGGATCCCTCTTTAAAAATGTGCGCATGACAAGGTTGGTGCAGAACAGGAGCGGGCGTTCCCGGGAGCCCCCAATGTTAGCCAGACGGTTGTCTGATCGCAAATTCACCCTAATATCGGGTCTAAAAGCGTTGAATTACGAGGCGAGGTGACATAGACTCGCTTTGTATTCGCTCCAGAATTCAATATTAATGGGTGAACTAACTGAGGTACTTAAGACGATTAAAGGATTTGATAGGATAAATAGAGAGTAACTATTTCCTGAAGTGGAGGAGTCCAGAACAAGGGGGCTTAACGTTTAAATTAAAGCTAGGCCGTTCAGGGGTCAGGAATATGGAGCTCTCTCCCCCAGCAAGTTGCTCTGTCAAATGAAAATTTCAAAGCTGAGATTGATAGATTATTGTTAGCCAAGGGTATTGAAGGTTATGGAACCAGGGCGGGTAGATGGAATTATGCTCAGCCATGATCTCATTGAATGGCTCGAGGGATGATTTGTTCCTATATTCCACATTTAGAGAATGGCTGTAGCCGCGAGGGAAAGGATGAACACTGGGCCCGTAGAATATAATCTCACCGGGAGAAATCGGCTTTAGAAATGAGTAAGGAGAATCAATGTAAACAGACACAGAACACAAGCTCAAAAGTCACAATAAACTAACCTTGATTCCCCAGAATTTTCCCTCTCATTTGCCGTATGTAGTGTGCAAGTTCAGTTTTATAATTTCATTGCATCCAATTCCTGGTTTTCTTCGACTTTGATCATTTGTGATTTGTTCCCGAGTTTCACCGTCTGGTGAAAGACGCTTTCCGCTCCAGGGCTATTTATCAGTTGCAGCACAAGGAAGTGGCTTTTCTAGTAAGAAAATACTAATGGAACCGGTCTGACAACCGTCACCCCGTTCAACTGTGAACATAGTTAGTTCCAAACGTTTCTTTATCACTCAATGTTCAGCGAGTGCAGTAAAACAGACACATCGTTAAACAGCAATTGTTACTTTTCAATCGAGAACATTATTAAAAGTCCACTTTCATTCTCCATTCCTCTCTCTCTCTCTCTCTGCCCTCTCTGTCCTTGGCCTCCGACACCGTTCCAAAGAAGCTCAACGAGAAACAGCACCTCAGCTTTCAATTCGGCACTTTATAGCCTTGCGGTCTCAAGACTGAGTTCAACAACTTCAGATCAGAACCACCATTTTCTCAGACAACAGGTGCTGGGAATGGTTCTGCTGTAATCATCTACAGCTCCTCTGGACCCACCTTCTGTTTCTTAACCTGTCCTATTACCGCCCCCATTTGCCTTGCACCATCATCCCATTTGTCATTTAATCACTCCTTCCCTCTATCCGATCACAGACCTTCCTTTGTTATTAACTCCTCCCCCTTTCCCCAGGCTCTGTACTCTCATAAAAATGTTTAAAATCTCGATCTGCCCTCAAGGGGAAACATCCCCTTTATGCCTAACCAATCAATCTCTTTTATAATATTAAAGACCTCTATCAGGTCACCGCTTTAATAGAGAGAAGATCCCCAGCCTGTTCAGCCTTTCCGAATAGTTGTTAGATAAATAGCACATTGAAGAAATGACGCCAGAAATGAATGAAAGAAAATGCCAGGAAGGAACACCCAGACCATAATATTCTCCCCCAGGACCGGATTAATGCAGACAAACTCGGCACAGGGCAGAGCACCTTAGAATGGGTCCTTAAAACTGCAGAAAGTAAACGGCCGGATCCGGCAGGCCGTGTCTCTGCATTGCTGCGTTCAAAGCAGATCAGTAAGAAGCAAAGCACTGGGCCACTCACATATAAAACAACATTCTGCACAAGTTCTGTCTTGTCCCGCCAGGTGGGTGCGGGAGAACTGCTGGGACTCGCCCGGCAGAGGCGGAGACTCCGAAAGGGCGACAGAGAGAGTGTGGTGTTCAGACCTGCCTCACTGTTTATCGACTGAACAACAAGATTTTTATTATAAGGTGGGTTTGGGTCGGCGGTGAATAACGATCAGGAATTCTGGACCCATCAGGTTAACATCTGAGCAGATGATAAAATCAGCCGTTTCAGGACCTTTGTAATTAAAGTCCAGGGATAGACAATCTCTTGTCCCGAAACTCTGACCGTCCCCCAGATAAAATCACATTAATGATTCAGGGCTTCATTGTTTAATTCTGACTGGACACTGGGGGGAGCGGTGGGTGTGATTTTTCCAAACGATATTTAACAAAGTTTACCCTCGATTCCCGCACCGATTACCTGAACTTTACTGTCCGGGAATTCTGCTAAATTCACAACAGATGGAACTCAGCCTTTAATGAAAACAGCCAAACACATCCGTTTAAAGGGAACTGTCAAACCCTCCAATGCTGAAGTCATTGTACTGAAACTGTGGTTAACATTCACATTTACCAAATACCGGAATTTATCTTCCAACAGATGATTAAATACAGGAACAGGAGTAGGCCATTCAGCCCCTCGAGCCTGTTCCCCCATTTTATTAGATCAAGGCTGTCAGATTTAGCTCCTGAATGACCAAGGTCTAATTTAAAGATTGTGCCTCCTTGTTCTGGATTGGCCCACCAGAGGAAATAGATTCTCTGTATCTACTATCGAATCCTTTTATCATTTTAAACATATCAATTAAGGCACGCCGTCTGCATGCAACCCCACCATTTACCGCACTGTCCAGTTTTCAGTGAATTTAATGAGATCGGCTTGTTCGTTTGAATGTTTTTTTTAATGAATGGAAAATTCTCAGCTTAAAACGACGATAGACTGAAACAAACAAAAAAGAGAATGTCTGTGGCGAGAGAGTTCACTTGAGGGTAAAAATTGGGGGATATTCTGGACCGAGGCTTCAGTGTGTGCCTCCGGCCCGAGTGAATCCTTAATCCTGGTCAAAAGACACAAGGGGAAGGAGAGAGAAAAAGTGAAATGTCGCAATATTGGAAATATCATCATAATCCAGAACCAAAGCTGACATGAGGAAAAACTTTTTTACACAGCGAGTGGTTATGATCTGGAATGCACTGCCTGAGGGGATGGTGGAGGCAGATTCTATCATGGCCTTCAACAAGGAATTGGATCAGCACATGAAAGGAAAAATAATGCAGGGCTATGGGGATAGGACAGCAGAGTGGGACTAACTGGATTGCTTTTGCATTGAGCCGGAGCGGACATCCGTGCTGTAGCTTGATGATATGGTTCTAATCAACCCTCGGTATTATCACCACAATCTGTCCTCAAACACTTACTCTCTTCGGACACTTCCATCCCGGGGAGGGGATATTTATTCCTGTCTGAGAATCTCCTTTAAAATAAGGGAAATCCAACGTTTATACCGACTACAGCACCGGAATGGTCCCTCCTGTATTTAAAAGTGCATCTGCTGAATATTTACCATGATAAACGTAACTGTGGAAAGTCAGTAGTCAGCCCCCCACTAGTTGAGGTGATTGATGCTCAGGGAGAGTTCAATTCGGCGGTTATATGGTTAATATTCTTAAGAACAGAAACAGCCTCCCCCTCAGCTCACTGACAAGACATTGGCTCTTGGGCCATGGGTTGTAAGCGCAAATACGAGGAAATTGATGGGAATTTTAGTAAACACATTTCATATGGAACTTTAATAATCTCTTTCTAACCATGTGTCTGTTTTACTGAACTTCCCTGGAACATGAAGAGATAAAGTAAACTTCATAATAAACTCTGTTCACAGTGGCAGCGAATTGTCAAACCGGTTCGATGTGATTTCACCAGAAAGGCCGCTCCCTGTTCTGAAACAGATGAGGAATGTTTGAGTTGAATTTGATCCTGAGGTTTGGCAGCTGTTTAACACAGAGAGCGGAGCTCTGAATCTCACAAAATAAGAGTCAGATCAAATTCAGAATTTGTGACTTGCTAATATAAAAAAAAGAGCTTCTACCTGTTTGGTTGCAATGAAATAACACGGATATAACCTGCAAAATCTACACGGAAATAGAAACAGAAAATCCTTGCGGGATCAAGGTAAGATTCACGGTTTTTTTTATTTTCACCCTTTCCTCATTCTTTCTAGAGCTGGTTTGCCGCGGTCAGATATGTTCCTCAGCCTGGGGAGCTCTCTATTCCCCGCGGATATAACAATTCTTTAAGTGTTCGCGTAGACTGTAACCGGGGCAGTGTATTTTCCACCGGGGATTTCCGGGTCTAGCCCACTCCTGGGCCCCACCAATCTCCCCATAGACACATTTTAAGAGCGGTTGCGGGACAGAAAGCATCAACACGAATTCCAGTGACGCCTCCTCCCCATTTAAGAATTTACAGTTCAGACAGGGGTTGGTACCTGGGTGCTTCTAACTCCTTATGATTTTTAATTGTAATGCGCGGTATTTTTACTCACTGAACTGTTTAGTGCCCAGAGCATGTTTAATTAACTAATCAAAGGCTGGACCAGCAGTTCAGAGCGAACAATTAGTTCAAGTCACTAAAGGGTTGATACATTCGCTCGAACCGATTATCGCTCTCTGCCGAGCACCTGGAAAATCAACCCCTGGTTACCTGAGGACCGAACGCAGTCATGTCGCTTGTCCGACATCCAGTCTTGAATGAGCTACACGTTTCTCAAATTAGACATTGAGAAGGCCGACGACATGGTCACAAATTCTGTTCCCTCGCCAGTGATTCCATCCCCGTCCCAGCCAATGTCCCACTTTGAACCAGCCTGTTCACAACCCCTGTTCTATTTGACGCCAAGCTGAGCTTCCGACCCGATATGCATAAAAAAGACCGCCTATTTCCACCTCCGTAACATCGCCCATCCTTGTGACTGCTTCAGGCCATCTGCTGCTGAAACCCTCATCCAGGCTTCTATCACCTCTAGACTCGACTATTCCAATGCTTTCCGGACCAGCTTCACACTTTTCACCCTCTATGAACTTCAACATCCAAATCTCTGCTGCCTGTGCACCATCGAGATCTCCACGTTTCTCCTACTCTGGCCTTTTGTGCATTTTGTTATAAATTGGAAAGCCAGGTGGTGGAGGCTGGAATACTGGAGCCTGGTCTTCTGTTGCTTCCAAGCCTTTATTCACAGGGATCCACATTCCAAACCCCACACCCAAGGTAAGGTCTCACAAATGGATAGAAGAGGGTCCCCAACTGATATGCTGCACCTGAATATAATTAACAATAATTGATATAAATTATAGAATTAACACATTTCACGCACTCTTCATCCTGTCTATGGCGGCCGTGCCTTCGGCTGTTCAGGCTTCATGCTCTCCAACTCCCCCCCACCCCACCCAATGCGCTCTACCTCTCTCCTCCTTTTAATACCCTCCATAAAAACCCACTTCTTTGACCAACCTTTTGATGCCCCCTCCTTTCAGCTACCATTATCTAACTAATTCCACTGCCGTGAAGCGACTCGTGTCGTTTTTTTGGGCGTCACGTAAATTTATTTTGGTATGAAGAATGAGGAGGCAATATAAAATATACGGCACACTTTTAAACTTTTTCTAAAAAGAAGCATAGAGTATCCTTGTCTTTATAAAGAGAGGCGGAGAGTACAAATTGAAGGAAGTTGCATTGAACTTTTATAAAACACTAGTTAGGCCTCAGCTGGAGTATTGTTTCCAGTTCCGGGCACCACACTTTAGGAAAGGTGTTAAGGCCTTGAAGAGGGAGTAGAGATTTACTCGAGTGGTACCTGAGATGGGACGTCAGTTAGGTGGAGAAACTGAGGTTATTCTCCTTAGAACAGAGAAAGTTATGGAGAGATTTAATAGAGGTGTTCAAAATCATGATGGGTTTTGATGGAGTAAATTAGGAGAAAATGTTTCCATTGGCAGAAGGGTCAGTAAACAGAGGAGACAGATTTACGGTAGTTGTCAATAGAACTAGAAGCGAGATGAGGAAAAGTTTGTTTGCTCAGCGAGTACGATCTGGAATGCACTGCCTGAAAGGGTGGTGGAAGCAGATTCAATAATAACTTTCAAAAGGGAGTTGGATAAATAATTGAAAGGGAAAAAAAATGCAGGGCTATGGGGAAAGAGCAGGGTCAGTGGGAGTAATTGGCCGGCTTTCAAAAAGCCGGCACAGGCACGATGGGCCGAATGGCCTCATGCGCTGTATCATTCTATGACTATACATTAGTGTTAATATGAATAAAACAGTGGCAAATACCCTCACCCCCTACAGTGCTCATTAGTCAGGTGCCAATACTGAGAGATGTGATAAATATATTCACATAAAAGCACGAACCAGGAAACATCTCCATGAACACACGGACAGTGTCACTACCCTTAGAGACCAGAGGAACCACAACCCAGCTACTGTGTATGTGGATTGATGTTATGTTCCAAAAGTACCAGAATTTAATACCAATGCTCACCAAATAAAAAATATCCAACACAAGTCTCAAAATAAAATCAGTACAGTAGTATCAGACTGTAAAACTGAGTAACGGATCACTTAATTTATCAATGACCGTCCGCTTTACATTTCCCTCCAGAATATTCACTACCTCAGGAATAAGGCTGGCGCTGGACTGCACTGTGAGTAAATCTTACCAATGGGCGCTCCCAGTGCAGAGTCTCAGCCGACGGCAGCCCGTCTGTAACTGGGTTGTGGAGCTCAGCGTGACTCGCTGGATTTAACTGGGCAGCTGTCTGTGTGTCACACCTGATGTGGAGAGTTGATCGGAACACTAGGGAAATGCTCGGTCCCAGAGCTAACAGCTGTTGTACTGATTGGGGAGGAGGGACTTGATATCATGTTTAACAAAGCAACGTTCTCCTACTCATTTTAATATTTCTGTCTAACCCTCCTATTAATATTATATTTATTACAGAGCATCGAAATCTGGGAACGCCTGTCACCACCATGGCTGAAGGTCCAAACAGGGAAGAAGGTCCAACATCTTAAAAAAGAATGAGAATGGACACAGGTAGTTTCAGTAAATTCATCTGAATATATTTTCTGTTTCGATAAAGGGTCCAGATCTCGAGCAAGAACCTATAGCTCAGGAAGATATAACAGCACAGATACTGTGTAGATAGAGGGAAGTGAGTGACCATCTAGAGGGGCAGTGCAGACACAGGTGGAGGGAGCCCCTGAGTACTGGAACTGTCCAATAGATACCTGGTATTGGGGACTGTAAGGTGGAGAGAGACAGTGATCAGAGGATGGTCTTCATGAGTAACAATGTGAGACCGGGGAACAAGGGTCACCACGTGTGAGGTGGGGGTGAGAGGCAGGTGGGGCCCAGGAATAGGAGAGCGATAGTGGTGGGAGATTCTATAGTCCGGGGGATAGACAGACTCTTCTGCAGCCCAGAGCAGGTCCCGAATAGTAAGTTGCCTCCTTGGTGCCAGAGGAAAGAATATCCTGGAACAGTTGGGACCATATCTGGGAAGGAAAGGAGAGCAGAAAATATCCATGGTCGGAACCCATAAGACGGATAGAAGTACGTTTCTCGGGGAATAACAAGACTTAAGCACAAGCCTCAAAAACAAGGCCTCCAGGTGGTGATTTCCAGATTGTTTTGCACTGGGCAGATTAAGTAGGGAAATATGAGGCAGGTCAATGTGCGGCTGCAGGGCTGGAACAGGAGGGGAGGGTTCACGTTCTTGGGGCACTCGGGTGAGTTCACGAGGAAGGGAAGAGACGGTCACGATCTGAACAGAGCAACAATGGTTTGACAGACTGGGTGAATGGAGCAGTGGGAAGCGTTCAGCTGATATGACTGGAAGGTGGGGAACTATCTGGATCTGAGCCTGGAGACAGGAATTCATCAATCTGTTGGATCAGGAACAGATGATTTATGGAATAGTGAAAAGTTATTCGTAGGAAAAAAGGAAGGAGGTTTGGAGTAGTGAGAGCTAAAGTTATTGATTGGGAAAATAACGAATAATGGTTAAAATTCCAAAAAAAATCGGAGTTAAGATCAAGCGTTTACGTATGTGAATCATTCCAAAAACATTTGGAAAGTCAGAAGCATATGCCCACGAGCTATGAGACCATTTGGTTTAAATTTACGCGGGATTCGGAGCGAAATCTTCCTCGATGTAACATTTTGAGAGCAGAGTACTGAAGATTCTAACAATGATGGTGGTGTGAAAATGTGGGACCAAGATTATAGATAACTGGGGAAGGATTTGGATCTGAGAAAAATAACCAAAGTGAATAAGCCACTGGACTCATTGCTAATGCACCCCAGGTGGTTAAACGTGTCATAGAGGAGATTTTACATCTAATAATTGTGCTGATGGACTAGAAACAGTCAAAGTGATGTCTCTGTTCAAGAGGGATAGAAGATAAACCGGGGAACTAGAGACCATTTAGTCTCCGTCAGTAGTGGGCACATTCCTCGAATTTGTAATTCCAGGTCGGATTAGTGAGTATTTAGAGATACAGGGGATAATGAGGGGAGGCTGGAATGGATTAGCTGTAGACAAGACGTATTTGAGAAATTTGATGCAGCTTTGTTGAAAAGTGAATATAGATCGATGGAATGTAGCCCGTGCAGTGTATATGGGTTATCAGAAGGTGTTTGATAATATGGCTCACAGGAGGCTTCAGCCGTTCGGAATAAGAGGAAATGTTGCCGCCCGGGTCGAAAGTCGTTGATGTGTTTAGTTTTCTCCATTTTTGTTCAAAGATCCGAACACTGCAATCATTGAGTTCATAACAAAGTGAGACGATTACCAGTTTTTCCAGTTGACGAAATTCTACCGGGACAGAATAGAACAAGCGATTGAAGAGGATGTGGAGGGATTTGGTCTCATGTTAACAGGCGAGGATCATTTCAGTGGACAAGAGTATCACGTAAGTCGGAGGGACAATGAGTTCGGATTATTTAAACATCACAGAACTAACAGGATATCAGACCTTAGAATCATAGGATGTTTACAGAAGAGAAACAGGCCAATAGGAAAGAAAAGGATAAAACTGAATATATGCTGAATCTGATCCAATGATAAGACATGAGTGTACCCAGCAGATCGGTCAGTAGCT
The DNA here is from genome assembly GCF_035084215.1 of Heptranchias perlo. NCBI lineage: Eukaryota > Metazoa > Chordata > Chondrichthyes > Hexanchiformes > Hexanchidae > Heptranchias > Heptranchias perlo. The sequence goes on from NW_027139548.1 coordinate 7,900,891, forward strand.
GTGCAGAGAAAGGTCAGGGGAACAACAGCAACATGCATTTATACAGAGCCTTTAACGTAGTAAAACAACGTAGCAAGGCGCTACACAGAAGTGATTATCAAACAAAATTTGACAGCGGCCCACATGAAGAGATATGAGGAGAGTTTCGTCAAAGGGTTGGTTTTAAGCAGCATCTTAAATGAGAGAGATGTAGAGGGGCGGAGAGCATGGTTAAAGAGATAGGTTTTAAGCAGCATTTTAAAGGAGAGAGAGGTAGAGAGGCGGAGATATTTAAGGAGGGAATTTCAGAGGTTAGCGTCTGGGCAGCTGAAGGCACGGCCGCCAATGGTGGAGCGATTAAAATCGGCGTTGGGCAAGAGGCCAGAACTGGAGGAGCGCAGAGATCTCGGAGGTTGTAGGGCTGGAGGAGGTTACAGAGATAGGGAGGGGGTGGCGAGGGCCAGGGAGGGATTTGAACAGGAGGATGAGAATTGTAGGTGCTGGAGAAGGTTACAGAGATAGGGACGTGGGGCGAGGCCATGGAGGGATTTGAAAAGAAGGATGAAAATTTTAAAATCGAGGCATTCTCCGACCGGGGGCCAATATAGATCAATGAGCACAGGAGTGATGGGAGAATGGGACTTGGTGAGAGTTAGGATACGGGGCAGCAGAGTTTTGGATAAGGTGGAGATTACGGAGGGTGGGAAGCCAGCAAGGAGACGATTGGAATGATGGAGTTTGGAGGTGACACAGGGATGGCTTCGGTCTTCCAAATATTTAATTGGAGGAAGTTTCCTCCGGACTCAACCATTCCAATGTTCTCCTAGCCGGCTTCTCATTCTCCACCTTCGGTAAATTTCTGCTCATCCTAAACGCTGCTACCTGTACTCCGTCCCTCCCCAGGTCCCGTGCACGTCTCACTTCTGTGCTCGTTCACCTATTGCCTCACAGTCCTCGAATGCCTCCATTTTTCAAATCTCATCCTGTTTAAACCACTTCATGGCCTCGCCCCTCCCTCTCTCTGTAACCTCCTCCAGCCCTACAGCCCTCCTGCGCCCCAAGAATTATCTATTGCTCTGAATCTGGCATCTTGTGCATCGCATCATCACCCGAGCACTGGTGGCCGAGCGTTTTGTTGTTTTAGGACCCAGGCTCTGGGATTCACTCCCTAAACCCCTCCGCCTCTCCATCTCCATCTCCTCCTTTAAACTTGCCTCTTTCATCCAGCTTCTTGTTATCCCTAATAATATGTCCCCTCTTGTCTTGGATGCATTGCCTGATTCCGCCTCTGTGAAGCACCTTGGGGCGTTTTTCTGACGCTATATAAATGTAAGCTGTTGTTGATGAAAGTCCTGACTGCACGAGCCTCATTGCTGGATATGTGCTCCCGGTTACCGAGGTTTCATACCGGCAGGGGTATGCAGAAAATTGGGCGTCAGACATGTGAAAATGCCGGATTTTTTTGCATCATTATTATTATTGGTCGGTTCTCCTGACCGATAAATCAGGAGTGCTGTTTCGATTATTCGGTGGTAATTTCTCAGTTCCCGAGCTGAATCCCTCGCTTCAGAATCGCCTCTTCAGTTCTGATTCGCTGCTGTTTTATTTTTAGGCAAATCAGCAAATTGTGACAGCAGGAAATAAGCGTGAGAAACAAGAGTATCATATCATCAATCAGTGATCTGGTGTCATGTTGGGCATTGAAGGGCAGAAAACGAGTCCCATTAAAACTAACGCAGAGTCTCCGTGATTCCTCACTCTCCGAGAACAATATTTCTCATTTTATATTCTAGTTTATTCACATTTTTCTGCCGTTAATGACTGAATCAAGATGTTCACAGAATGTTCAGCCCATGTTCAGAATGGATCAGAGATTGCTTTCTGTGCTCAATAAATTGGGAGATTCCATCAATGAGCAGTTCCTTCCCTTCCCATTCTCAGTGTTTGTCTTTCATTCCCCTCCTCAATATATTAATTAATATTCTTTACAGAAAGTCACTGAGCTCGTGGAGAAGGGAAACAAGGCGGACAGTTCCAAACTGCTCATAAATCTGGTGATGGAGAAAGGCTCTCGGGCCCGAAGGGTGATGTGGGAATCCTTTGTGAAAATGCAACACTCGGTACCAAAGTTGGACAAAATACTACAAGAAATGCAGGAACATGGTATGGTAAAATCATACACTGAATTCAGTTTCAGATTTAAACACGACAGAATTTATTATATCATTACAGAGATATAATTTCATGAACGTTCATTGATTTAAACAGGTTCTGATCCATTTGATTATATGAAAATCGCACGAGTTTTATCCGAAATACCCAGTTACCTGAAAGGTAAGTGGTGAAATGGAGATTTCAAACCGTTTACTACACTTCTGAGAATCAGAATGTTTGTTTGTAGCCTTTTGTTTTGAGGTTGTCAGAAACTGGGAATAAGAAATTACAGGGACGGGGAGACCGAATTCAAGTTAACGTTGATTTATCATTAAAGCCGTGAAACCACATATACCCGGCAGGATCCTAACACACTGCAGAACTTCATAATCATCTGTCAGTTGCCCTGGGCACGCAGGAAAAAATGTTCTGGGTATATTATCAGACAGGCGTTTCTGTGGCCGTAAACGTGACTCCAGGATGGTTTGTTGCCTCCCTTGTGCCAGGGTCATGGATGTCACTGAGCGGCTACAGGGCATTCTCAAGGGGGAGGGTGAGCAGGCAGAGGTCGTGGTCCACATTGGGACCAACGACATAGGTAGGAAGGGAGATTAGGTCCTGCATCAAGAATTTAGGGAGCTAGGTAGCAGATTAAAGAGCAGGACCTCAAAGGTTGTAATCTCTGGATTACTCCCAGTGCCACGGGCTAGTGAGTATAGAAATAGGAGGATAGAACAGATGAATGCGTGGCTAAAGAGTTGGTGCAGGAGGGAGGGTTTCAGTTTCCTGGATCACTGGGCCTGCTTCTGGGGAAGGTGGGACTTGTACAAGTCGGACGGGTTGCACCTGAACCAGAGTGGGACAAATATCCTTGCGGGGAGGTTTGCTAGCACTGTTGGGGGGGTTTAAACTAACTTGGCAGGGGGATGGGATACAGAGTGGAGCTACAATAGGGGGTGATGTGCAGCCAAATATAGAGAAAAAAACAAGTCAGCTTGGAAGACAGGGCAAATATGTGAGGGCAAGGCTGGATGGCATCTATTTTAATGGAAGGAGTCTTGCGAATAAGGTGGATGAACTGAAGGTGTTGATAAACACATGTGAGTATGATATTGTTGCTGTCACAGAGACATGGTTGAGGGAGGGGCAAGACTGGCAGCTCAATATTCCGGGGTACAGAATCTTCAGGCGAGACAGAGGGGGAGGTATAAGTGGAGGGGGGGTCGCAATATTAATTAAAGAATCAATTACTGCCATAAGGAGGGATGATATATTAGCAGGTTCCTCTAATGAGGCCATATGGGTGGATCTTAAAAACAAAAAGGGGGCAAGCACTTTGATGGGAGTGTACTATAGGCCCCCAAACAGTCAGGGGGAGATAGAGGAACAGATATGTAGGCAAATCTCAGAAAATTGTGCAAATAATAGGGTAATAATAGTGGGGGATTTCAACTTCCCCAATATTAACTGGGATACTCAGAGTGTAAAAGGCTTAGAGGGTACAAAATTCTTAACGTGCATCCAGGAGAGCTTTTTGAGCCAGCATGTAGAAAGTCCTACAAGAGAGGGGGCGGTACTGGACCTGATTCTAGGGAATGTGGCCGGCCAAGTGGAAGAAGTGCTAGTAGGTGAGCACTTTGGTGACAGTGACCATAATTCGGTGAGATTTAAGGTGGACATGGAAAAGGACAGGGATGGGCCGGAAATAAAGGTTCTAAATTGGGGGAAGGCCGATTTTAATAGGATAAGGCAGGATCTGGCCAAAATGGACTGGGATCAGCTGCTTGTAGGAAAATCCGCATCGGAGCAATGGGAGTCTTTCAGAAGGGAGATTGAGACCATACAATGGCAAGATGTTCCCGTAAAGGTCAAGGGTGGTTCCAAGAACTCCAGGGAACCTTGGATGTCAGGGGATATACGAGAATGGATTAGGAAAAAAAGGAGGACTTTTGGCAGATACAAAAGGCTAAAGACGGAGGAAGCCCTAGAGGAGTACAAAAAGTGCAGGGGGATACTTAAAAAAGAAATTAGGAGATCAAGGAGGGGCCATGAAATAACACTGGCGAGCAAAATAAAGGAAAATCCTAAGATGTTTTATAAATATATTAAGGGTAAGAGGATGACTAGTGAAAAAATAGGGCCCATTAGGGACAAAAATGGCAATCTGTGTATGGAGCCAGCAGATGGAGGAGGGGTTCTAAATGAATTTTTTGCATCTGTTTTCACTATGGAGAAGGACGATGTAGACATAGAAATACGGCAGGGCGACTGTGATATACTCGAACATATTAACATCGAGCGGGAGGAGGTATTGGCGGTTTTAGCAGGCCTAAAAATGGATAAATCCCCAAGCCCAGACGAAATGTATCCCAGGCTACTGAGTGAGGCAAAGGAGGAGATTGCGGGGGCTCTGACACATATATTCAGAACCTCTCTGGCCACAGGGGATGTGCCAGAGGACTGGAGAACCGCTAATGTAATACCATTATTCAAGAAGGGGAGTAGGGAAAAACCGGGGAACTACAGGCCAGTGAGCCTAACATCAGTGGTAGGAAAATTATTGGAAAAAATTCTGAATGACAAAATTAGTCTCCACTTGGAGAAGCAAGGATTAATCAGTGATAGTCAACATGGCTTTGTCAAGGGAAGATCATGTCTGACTAATTTGATTGAATTTTTTGAGGGGGTGACTAGGCGTGTGGATGAGGGTAACGCAGTGGATGTGGTATACATGGATTTCAGTAAGGCCTTCGATAAAGTCCCCCACAGGAGACTGGTCAAGAAGGTACGAGCCCATGGTATCCAGGGTGCCTTGGCACTTTGGATACAAAACTGGCTTAGTGGCAGAAGGCAGAAGGTGATGGTCGAAGGTTGTTTTTGTGACTGGAAGCCTGTGGCCAGTGGGGTACCACAGGGATCGGTGCTGGGTCCCTTGTTGTTTGTGGTCTACATTAATGACTTGGATATGAATGTAAAAGGTATGATCAGTAAGTTCGCTGATGATACAAAAATTGGTAGGGTGGTAAAAAGCGAGGAGGATAGCCTCAGTCTGCAGGACGATATAGATGGGTTGGTCAGATGGGCGGAACAGTGGCAAATGGAATTTAACCCGGAAAAGTGCGAGGTGATGCACTTTGGAGGGACTAAGAAGGCAAGGGAATACACAATGAATGGGAGGACCCGAGGCAAGACAGAGGATCAGAGGGATCTTGGTGTGCAAGTTCACAGATCCCTGAAGGCGGCGGAACAGGTAGATAAGGTGGTAAAGAAGGCATATGGGATACTTGCCTTTATTAGCCGAGGCATAGAATATAAGAGCAAGGAGGTTATGATGGAGCTGTATCAAACACTGTTTAGGCCACAGCTGGAGTACTGTGTGCAGTTCTGGTCGCCACACTACAGGAAGGATGTGATCGCTTTGGAGAGGGTGCAGAGGAGATTCACCAGGATGTTACCAGGGCTGGAGCGCTTCAGCTATGAAGAGAGACTGGGAAGATTGGGTTTGTTTTCCTTGGAGCAGAGGAGGCTGAGGGGGGACATGATTGAGGTGTACAAAATTATGAGGGGCACAGATAGGATGGATACTAAGGAGCTTTTTCCCTTCGTTGAGGGTTCTATAACAAGGGGACATAGGTTCAAGGTAAAAGGCGGGTGGTTTAGAGGGGATTTGAGAAAGAACTTTTTCACCCAGAGGGTGGTTGGAGTCTGGAACTCACTGCCTGAAAGGGTTGTGGAGGCAGGAACCCTCACAACATTCAAGAAGCATTTGGATGAGCACTTGAAATGCCATAGCATACAAGGAAACGGACCAAATGCTGGAATATGGTCTTAAAGTAGACAGGGCTGATGGCCGGCGCGGACACGATGGGCCGAAGGGCCTCTATCCGTGCTGTATAACTCTATGACTCTATGACTCTGTGACTCTATAATTCACTGCAAACTTCGAAATGGTGTTAAATTTTCAGGTGTTGTATTACTCCAGTTAATCGAGCTAAATCTAGACATGAACGGATTCTGATACAAAGAGAATTCTCAAACACGCCTGGCAGGATCCAAATACACTGTGAATCCCCATACACAGCTGGCAGGATCCAGATACACTGTGAATCCCCATACACAGCTGGCAGGATCCAGATACACTGTGAATCCCAATACACACTGGCAAGATCCTGAAACATTGTGAATCCCCATACACAGCTGGCAGGATCCAGATACACTGTGGAACCCCATACATACCTGGCTGGATACTGATACACTCTGAATCCCCATACCCACCTGGCAGGATCCTGATACACTGCGAAACCCCATACACACCTGGCAGGATCCTGATACACTGCGAAACCCCATACACACCTGGCAGGATCCTCATACACTGCGAAACCCCATACACACCTGGCAGGATCCTGATACACTGTGAATCCTCATACACACCTGGCAGGATCCTGATACACTGCGAAACCCCATACACACCTGGCAGGATCCTGATACACTGCGAAACCCCATACACACCTGGCTGGATCCTGATACACTGTGAATCCTCATACACACCTGGCAGGAAGCTGAAACACGCTGAATCGCCATACACACCTGGCTGGTTCCCGATACAATGTGGAACCGCACAAACATCTAACAGGATCCTGATACACTGTGCATCCCCATACACACCTGGGAGGATCCTGATACATTATGATTTCCTATATACACCTGGCATAATTCACTGGGAATCCCCATACCCACCTGGCGAGTTCCTCATACACTGTGAATCCCCATGCACACCCGGAAGAATCCTGAAAGACTCTGAATCCCCATACACACCTGGCTGGGTCCCGATACAATGTGAAACCCCATAAGCACTTGGCAAGATTCTGATGCATCGTGAATCCCATACACAACCGGCAGGATCCTGAAACACTTTGTATCCGACAACACATCAGGCAGGATCCTGATAAACTGTGAAACCCCTTACACACCTGGGAGGATTCTTATACACTGTGAATACCCATACACACCTGGCAGGATCCAGTTACAAACTGAAACCCCGTACACACCTGGAAGGATCCAGTTACAAACTGAAACCCCATACACACCTGGAAGGATCCTGATACACTGTGAATCACCATAAACAACTTTCCAGAAACAAATATACTGTGAATCCCCATTCACACCTGGTAGGAACCAGATACACTGTGCATGCATATACACACGTGGCAGCATCCGAATACACAGTGAATCCACATACACACGTGGCAGCAGCTGAATACGCTGTGAATCCTCATACATACCTGGCAGGATCCAGACACAAACTGTATCCCTATACACACCTAGGAGGATCCTGATACACTTTGAATCCCCATACACACCAGGCAGGTTCCTGATACACTGTGAAACCCCAAGCACAAATGGCAGCATCCGAATAAACTGTGAATCCCAATACACACCTGGCAGGATCCTGATGCACTGTGAATCCCCGAAAGCATCTGTCAGAATCCTGATACGCTGTGAATCCCCGTACACACCTGGGAGCTTCTGAATGAACTGTGAATCCCAATATACACTTCGCAGGATCTTGATACACTGAGAATCCCCATACACACCTGGCAGGATCCTGATACACTATGAATCCGCATACAATTCGGGCAGGATCCTGATATATTGTGAGTCCCCAAACACACCTGGCTGGATACTGATACATTGTGAATCCCCATACAAACCGGGCAGGATCCCGATATACTGTGAATCCGCATCCACATCGGGAAGGATCCTGATACGTTGTGAATCCCCATACACACCTGGCTGGATACTGATACACTGTCAAAACCCATACATACCCGGCAGGATCCTGATACATTGTTAATCCCCATACACACCTGGCAGGGTCTCGATACACTGTGAATCCCCATACACACCTGCCAGGATCCCGATACACTGTGAATCCCCATACACACCTGGCAGGATCCTGATACACTGTGAATCCCCATACACACCTGGCAGGATCCCGATACACTGTGAATCCCCATACACACCTGGCAGGATCCCGATACACTGCGAATCCCCATACACACCTGGCAGGATCCTGATACACTGTGAATCCCCATACACACCTGGCAGGATCCCGATACACTGTGAATCCCCATACACACCTGGCAGGATCCCGATACACTGTGAATCCCCATACACACCTGGCAGGATCCCGATACACTGCGAATCCCCATACACACCTGGCAGGATCCTGATACACTGTGAATCCCCATACACACCCAGATGGAACCTGGTGCACTGTGACTCCCCATACACACATGGCAGAATCCGAATACACTGTGAATCACAATACACTCCAGACAGGATTCAGATACACTGTGAATCCCAATACACACCTGGCAGGATCCTGATACATTGTAAATCCAAATACACACCTGGCAGTATCCTAATAAACTCAGAAAACACATACATACCTGGCAGGATCCAGATGCACACTGAATCCGTATACACACGTGGCGGGATCCTAGAACACTGTGAATCCCCATAAAAACCTGACCGGATGTAGATACACGCTGAAACAAATTACAGACCTGGCTGGATACTGATCCGCTGTGAATCCCCACACACCTGGCAGGATTCTGATACAATTTGATTTCTCATACCCAACTGGCATGTTTCTGATTCACTGGGAATCCACATACCCCCGAGCAAGTTCCTGATTAACTGAGAATTCCCATACATAACAGGCAGGTTCCAGATACAAACTGAATCCCCATACACATCTGGCAGAAACCTAATACACTGTGATTCCCAATACACAACTGGCAAAGATCCTGATGCACTGTGAATCCCCATACACAACTGGCAGCACCCGAATACACTGTGAATCCTCATTCACATCCAGCAGGATCCTGATACACTGTGAATCCCAATACACACCTGGCAGGATCCTGATACACTGCGAATCCCCATACACACCTGGCAATATCCAGATACACACTGAATCCGTATATACAAGTGGCGGGATCCTGGTACACTGCGAATCTCCATAAAAACCTGTCCGGATGATGAAACACGCTGAATCCCATTACACATCTGGCAGGATCATGATAAATTTTGATTTCCCATACACACCTGCCATGTTCCTGATTCACTGGGAATCCCCACACTTCTTGGCAAGTTCCTGATACACTGGGAATTCCAATACATACCTGGCAGGATCCTAATAAACTCAGAAACCACATACACACCTGGCAGGATACTGACACACTGTGAAACCACATAAACACCTGTCAGGATCCTAATGCACTGCGAATCACCATACACATCTGGCCGGAAACCTCATACTCTGTGAAACCTCATAAACAACAGGCAGGATCATGATGCACGGTGAATCACAATACACATCTGGCAGGAGCCTAATACACTGTGATACTCCATACACACCTGGCAGGATCCTGAAATACTGTGACTCCCCATGCACACCTTGCAGGGCCCTGAAGCACGTTGAAACTTCATAAACATCTGGCAGGAGCCTGATACACTGTGAAACCCCATACACACCTGGCAGCATCCGGATACACTGTGAATCCCTATACACACCTGGCAGGATCCTGATACACTCTCAATTCCCATACATACCTGGAAGGGTCCTGATACACTGTGAATCCCCATACAAACCTGGCGGGATCCTAAAGCACTGTCAATGCCCAGACACACCTGGCGGGATCCTGAACACTGTGAATCCCCATACACACCTGGCAGGATTCTGATAGATTGTGAATCCCCATACACACCTGGCAGGAACCTGAAACTCTGTGAATCCCCATACACACCTGGCGGGATGCAGATACAATGTGAAACCCCATGAGCACCTGGCAGGAGCCTGATACACTGTGAATCCCCAGACACACCTGGCGGGATCCTGAACACTGTGAATCCCCATACACACCTGGCAGGAACCTGAAACACTGTGAATCCCCATACACACCTGGCTGGATGCCGATACAATGTGAAACCCCATGAACACCTGGCGGGATCATGATACTCTGTGAATCCCCATAAGCACCTCTCAGGAACCTGATGCGCTGTGAAACACTGTACACATCTGGCAGGAGCCTGATAGACTGTGAAACCCCATACACACCTGGCAGGATCCTGATACACTGCGAATCACAATACACATTTGGCAGGAGCCGGATACACTGTGAATCCCCATTCACACCTGGCATGATCCAGATACACATTGAATCCGTATGCTCACGTGGAGGGATCTTGGAACGAAGTGAAACCGTATAAATGCCTGACCGGATGTTGATACACGCTGAATCCCATTACAGTCCTGGCTGGATACTGATAAGATCTGAATCCCCATACACACCTGGCAGAATCCTGCTACTCTGTGAATCCCCATAAATACCTGGCAGGAGCCTGATACACTGTGAAACCTCATACACACCTTGAAGGATCCTGATACACTGGGAATCCCCATAAATATCTGGCAGGATCAGGATATTCTGTGGATCCCCATTAACACCCGGCAGGAGCCTGATACACTGCAAAACCTCATACATACCGGGTATGATCCTTATACACTGTAAAAATTAAAAACACCTGGCAGGATCCTGATACACCGTGTATCACCCACACACCTAGCAGGGTCCACAAACACTATGAAAACTAATACACATGGCAGGATCCTGATACACTGTTTATCCCCACACACACCTGGCAGGATCCTGATACTCTGTGAACCCCCATAAACACCTGGAAGGCTCATGATACTCAGTGAATCTCCATAAATAACTGACAGGACCCGGATGCACTGTGAATCACCAGGAGCCAGCTACACCATGAATCTCCATGCAACCCTGGCAGGATCCTGATACACTGTTACTCCCCATACACACCTGGCATGATCCAGATAAACTGTGAATCCCTATACACACCTGGCGGGATCCTGAAACACACTGAATCCGAATACTCACGTGGCGGGGTCCTGGGACACTGTGAAACCCCTTAAATAACTGACCGGGTGTTGATACACGCTGCCTCCCAATACAGACCAGGCTGGATCCTGATACACTGTGAATCCCCATACACACCTGGCAGGATAATGAAACTCTGTGAATCCTCATGCACACCTTGAAGGACCATGAAGCACTTTGAAACCTCATTCACACCTGGCAGGTTCCTGATACACTGTGAATCCCCATACACACCTGGCAGGTTCCTGATACATTGTGATTTCCCATACACACCTGCAATGTTCCTGATTCACTCGGTATCCCCACTCCCAACTGGCAAGTTCCTGTTACACTGGGAATTACAATACATACCTGGCAGGATCCTAATAAACTCAGAAATCACATACACACCTGGCAGGTTCCTGATACACTGTGAAACCCCATATACAACTGACAGCATCCAGATACACTGTGAATCCCGAAAAAAAAAATGGTAGGATCCGGATACACTGTGAATCCCTATACACTTCTGGAAGGTTCCTGTTACATTGTGATTTCCCATACAGGACTCTCATATTCCTGATTAACTGTGCATCCCCACACTCACTTGGCAAGTACCTGTTACACTGGGAATTCCAATACACACCTGGCTGCATCCTGAAACACTATGAATTCCTATACACACCTGGCTGGATCCTGAAACACTGTGAAACCCCCACACAACTGGCAGGATCCTCATACACTGTGAAACCTCATAAACAACTGGCAGGATCCTCATAGAGTCATAGAGTTATACAGCACGGATAGAGGCCCTTCGGCCCATCGTGTCCGCGCCGGCCATCAAGCCCTGTCTAATCTAATCCCATATTCCAGCATTTGGTCCGTTTCCTTGTATGCTATGGCATTTCAAGTGCTCATCCAAATGCTTCTTGATTGTTGTGAGGGTTCCTGCCTCCACAACCCTTTCAGGCAGTGAGTTCCAGACTCCAACCACCCTCTGGGTGAAAAAGTTCTTTCTCAAATCCCCTCTAAACCACCCGCCTTTTACCTTGAACCTATGTCCCCTTGTTATAGAACCCTCAACGAAGGGAAAAAGCTCCTTCGTATCCATCCTATCTGTGCCCCTCATAATTTTGTACACCTCAATCATGTCCCCCCTCAGCCTCCTCTGCTCCAAGGAAAACAAACCCAATCTTCCCAGTCTCTCTTCATAGCTGAAGCGCTCCAGCCCTGGTAACATCCTGGTGAATCTCCTCTGCACCCTCTCCAAAGCGATCACATCCTTCCTGTAGTGTGGCGACCAGAACTGCACACAGTACTCCAGCTGTGGCCTAACCAGTGTTTTATACAGCTCCATCATAACCTCCTTGCTCTTATATTCTATGCCTCGGCTAATAAAGGCAAGTATCCCATATGCCTTCTTTACCACCTTATCTACCTGTTCCGCCGCCTTCAGGGATCTGTGAACTTGCACACCAAGATCCCTCTGACCCTCTGTCTTGCCTAGGGTCCTCCCATTCATTGTGTATTCCCTTGCCTTGTTAGTCCCTCCAAAGTGCATCCCTCGCACTTTTCCGGGTTAAATTCCATTTGCCACTGTTCCGCCCATCTGACCAACCCATCTATATCGTCCTGCAGACTGAGGCTATCCTCCTCACTATTTACCACCCTACCAATCGTTGTATCATCAGCGAACTTACTGATCATACCTTTTACATTCATATCCAAGTCATTAATGTAGACCACAAACAGCAAGGGACCCAGCACCGATCCCTGTTGTACCCCACTGGCCACAGGCTTCCAGTCACAAAAACAACCTACGACCATCACCCTCTGCCTTCTGCCACTAAGCCAGTTTTGTATCCAAAGTGCCAAGGCACCCTGGATTCCATGGGCTCGTACCTTCTTGACTAGTCTCCTGTGGGGGACTTTATCGAAGGCCTTACTGAAATCCATGTATACCACATCCACTGCGTTACCCTCATCCACACGCCTGGTCACCCCCTCAAAAAATTCAATCAAATTAGTCAGACATGATCTTCCCTTGACAAAGCCATGTTGACTATCCCTGATTAATCCTTGCTGCTCCAAGTGGAGACTAATTTTGTCCTTCAGAATGTTTTCCAATAATTTTCCTACCACTGATGTTAGGCTCACTGGCCTGTAGTTCCCCGGTTTTTCCCTACTCCCCTTCTTGAATAATGGTATTACATTAGCGGTTCTCCAGTCCTCTGGCACATCCCCTGTGGCCAGAGAGGTTCTGAATATATGTGTCAGAGCCCCCGCAATCTCCTCCTTTGCCTCACACTGGCAGTGACTGAGCCGACTTCTCCCAGAATGCCCCTCTGCTGGATGCATTTCCTCCTGGTCGTCACTGAAGGGCTTCTTCTGCTATCCATTGTTCAGTGGCGGTGAATGAGTCGACTTCTCCCAGAATGCCCCTCTGCTGGATGCTTTCCAACCTGGTCGTCACTGAAGGGCTTATTCTGCCACCCACTGTTCAGTGGCGGTGACAGAGCCGACTTCCTCCAGAATGCTCCTCTGTCTCCTCTGCTGGATGCTTTTCCTCCTGGTCGTCACTGAAGGGCTTATTCTGCCACCCACTGTTCAGTGGCGGTTACGAAGCCGACTTCTCCCACAATGTCCCTCTGTCTCCTCTGCTGGATGCTTTTCCTCCTGCTACCCACTGTTCAGTGGTGATGAATGAGCCGACTTCTCCCAGAATGCCCCTCTGTCTCCTCTGCTGGATGCTTTTCCTCCTGGTCGTCACTGAAATGTTTCTTCTGCTACCCACTGTTCAGTGGCGGTGACTGAGCCGACTTCTCACAGAATGTCCCTCTCTCTCCTCTGCTGGATGCTTTGCCTCCTGATAGTAACTGAAGGGCTTATTCTGCCACCCACTGTTCAGTGGCGGTGACAGAGCCGACTTCCTCCAGAATGCCCTTCTGTCTCCTCTGCTAGATGCTTTTTATCTCGGTCGTCACTGAAGGGCTTCTTCTGCAACCCACTGTTCGGTGGCGGTGATTGAGCTGATTTCTCCCAGAATGCCTCTCTGTTTCCTCTGCTGGATGCTTTTCCTCCTGGTCGTTACTGCAGGGCTTCTTCTGCTACCCACTGTTCAGTAGAAGTGACAGAGCCGACTTCTACTAGAATAGTCGTCTGTCTCCTCTGCTGGATGATTTTCCTTCTGGTCATCACTGAAGGGCTTCATCTGCTACCCACTGTTCAGTGGCAGTGACGAAGCCGGCTTCGCCCAGAATGCCCATCTGTCTCCTCTGCTGGATCCATTTCCTCCTGGTCGTCACTGAAGGGCCTCATCTGCTTTCCACTGTTCAGTGGCAATGACTGATCCCACTTCTCCCACAATGCCCCTCTGTCTCCTCTGCTAGATCCTTTCCCTGCTGGTCGTCACTGAAGGGCTTCTTCTGCAACCCACTGTGCGGTGGCGGTGATTGAGCCGATTTCTCCCAGAATGCCCCTCTGCTGGATGCTTTTCAACCTGCTCGTCACTGAAGGGCTTATTCTGCCACCCACTGTTCAGTGGCGGTGACAGAGCAGACTTCTCCCAGAATGCCCCTCTGTCTCCTTTGCTGGATGCTTTCCCTGCTGGTCGTCACTGAAGGGCTTCTTCTGCTACCCACTGTTCAGTGGCAATGACTGAGCCCACTTCTCCCAGAATGCCGCTCTGTCTCCTCTGCTGGATGCTTATCTTCTTGGAAGTCACGAAAGGCTGCTTCGGCTACCCACTGTTCAGTGGGGGTGACAAAGCCGATTTCTCTCAGAATGCCCCTCTGTCGGATTCTTCTGCGACCCACTGTTCAGTGGAGGTGACTGAGCCGACATCTCCCAGAATGCCCTTCTGTCTCCTCTGCTCGATCCCTTTTCTCCTGGTCATCACTGAAGGGTTTCTTCTGCTAACCACTGTTCAGTGGCAATGAGTGAGCCCACTTCTCCCAGAATGCCCCTCTGTCTCCTCTGCTGGATGCTTTTCCTCCTCCTACCCACTGTTCAGTGGCGATGAATGAGCCGACTTCTCCCAGAATGTTCCTGTCTCTCCTCAACTGGTTGCATTTCCTCCTGGTTGTCACTGAAGAGTTTCTTCTGCTACCCACTGTTCAGTGGCAATGACTGAGCACACTTCTCCCAGAATGCCACGCTGTCTCCTCTGCTGGATGCATATCTTCCTGGAAGTCACTGAATGGCTGCTTCGGCTACCCACTGTTCAGTGGGGGTGACAAAGCCGATTTCTCCCAGAATGCCCCTCTACTGAATGCTTCTGCTACCCACTGTTCAGTGGCGGTGACTGAGCCGACTTCTCCCTGAATGCTTTTCCTCCTGGCAGTCACTGAAGGGCTTCTTCTGCTATCCACTGTTCAGTGGCAATGACTGAGCCCACTTCTCCCAGAATGCCCCTCTGTCTCCTCTGCTTGATGCTTTTCCTCCTGGTCGTCACTGAAGGGCTTCTTCTGCTATCCACTGTTCAGTGGAAGTGACAGAGCTGACTTCCTCCAGAATGCTCCTCTGCTGGATTCTTTTCCTCCTGGTTGTCACTGAAGGGCTTCTTCTGCTACCCGCTACCCACTGTTCAGTGGCGGTGATTGAACCAACATCTCCCAGACTGCCCCTCTGCTGGATGCTTATCCGCCTGGTAGTCACTGAAGTGCTTCTTCTGCTACCCGCTGTTCAGTGGAGTTGAGAGAGCTGACTTATCCG
Organism: Heptranchias perlo; assembly: GCF_035084215.1. Taxonomy (NCBI): domain Eukaryota; kingdom Metazoa; phylum Chordata; class Chondrichthyes; order Hexanchiformes; family Hexanchidae; genus Heptranchias; species Heptranchias perlo. The sequence continues at coordinate 7,916,682 of NW_027139548.1, forward strand.
AGAATGCCCCTCTGTCTCCTCTGCTGGATGCTTTTCCTCCTCATACCCACTGTTAAGTGGCAACGATTGAGCCGACTTCTCCCAGAATGTTCCTTTGTCTCCTCAACTGGTTGCATTTCCTCCTGGTAGTCACTGAAGGGCTTCTTCGGCTACCCACTGGTCAGTGGAAATGACAGAGCCGACTTCTTCCAAAATGCCCTTCTGTCTCCTGTGCTGGATGCTTTTCTCCTGGTTGTCACTGAAGGGCTTCTTGTGCCACCCACTGATCAGTGGCAGTGACTGAGCAGGTTTCGCCCAGAATGCCCGTCTGTCTCCTCTGCTGGATCCTTTTCCTCCTGGTCGTCACTGAAGGGCTTTTTCTGCTATCCACTGTTTAGTGGAAGTGACAGAGCTGACTTCCTCCAGAATGCTCCTCTGCTGGATGCTTTTTCTCCTAGTCGTCACTGCAGGGCTTCTTCTGCTACCCACTGTTCAGTGGCAATGACTGAGCCCACTTATCCAGAATGCCCCTCTGTCTCCTCTGCAGCATGCTTTTCCTCCTGGTCATCACTGAAGGGCTGCTTCTGCGACCCACTGTACAGTGGAGGTGACAGAGCTGACTTCTCCAAGAATGCCCCTCTGTCTCCTCCGCTGGATGCTTTTCCTCCTGGTAGTCACTGAAGGGCTTCTTCTGCTACCCACTGTTCACTGGAGGTGACAGAGCCGACTTCTCCCAGAATGCCCCTCTGTCTCCTCTGCTGGATGCTTTTCCTCCTGGTAGTCACTGAAGGGCTTCTTCTGCTACCCACTGTTCAGTGGCGATGACTGAGCCGACTTCTCCCAGAATGCTCCTCTATCTCCTCTGCTGGATGATTTTCCTTCAGGTCATCACTGAAGGGCTTCATTTGCGACCAACTGTTCAGTGGCAGTAAATGAGCCGACTTCTGCCAGAATGCCCCTCTGCTGGTTACATTTCCTCCTGGTCGTCACTGAAGAGCTTCTTCTGCGACCCACTGTTCAGTGGCGGTGAGAGAGCTGACATATCCGAGAATGCCCCTCTGTCTCCTCTGCTGGATGCTTTTCCTCCTCCTACCCACTGTTAAGTGGCGATGATTGAGCCGACTTCTCCCAGAATGTTCTTTTGTCTACTCAACTGGTTGCATTTCCTCCTGGGAGTCATTGAAGGGCTTCTTCTGCTCCCCACTGTTCAGTGGAGATGACAGAAACGACTTCTCCCAAAATGCCCCTCTGTCACCTCTGCTGGATGCTTTTCCCCCTGGTGGTCACTAAAGGGCTTCATCTGCGACCCACTGTTCAGTGGCATGACTGAGCCGGTTTCGCCCAGAATGCCCTTCTGTCCCCTCTGCTGGATCCTTTTCCTCCTGGTCGTCACTGAAGGGCCTCATCTGCTACCCACTGTTCAGTTGAGGTGACAGAGCCGACTTGTCCCAGAACGCCCTTCTGTCTCCTCTGCTGGATGATTTTCCTCCTGGTGGTCACGAAAGGTTTTCTTCTGCAAACCACTGTTCAGTGGAGGTGACAGAGCCGACTTCTCCCAGAATGCCCTTCTGTCTCCTCTGCTGGATGCTTTTCCTCCTGGTGGTCACTGAAGGGCTTCTTCTGCTACCCACTGTTCAGTGGAGGTGAGAGAGCTGACTTATCCGAGAATGCCCCTCGGTCTCCTCTGCTGGATGCTTTTCCTCCTCCAACCCACTGTTCAGTGGCGGTGATTGAGCCGACTTCTCCCAGACTGCCCCTCTGTCTCCTCTGCTGGATGCTTGTCCTCCTGTGAGTCACTGAAGGGCTTCTTCTGCTACCCACTGTTCAGTGGCAGTGACTGAGCCGACTTCTCCCAGAATGCCCTTCTGTCTCCTCTGCTGGATGCTTTTCCTCCTGGTGGTCACTGAAGTGCTTCTTCTGCTACCCACTGTTCAGTGGAGGTGAGAGAGCTGACTTATCCGAGAATGCCCCTCGGTCTCCTCTGCTGGATGCTTTTCCTCCTCCTACCCACTGTTCAGTGGCAATGGCTGAGCCTACTTCTCCCAGAATGCCCCTCTGTCTCCTCTGCTGGATACTTTTCCTCCTGGTCGTCCCTGAAGAGCTGCTTCTGCGACCCACTGTGCAGTGGAGGTGACAGAGCTGACTTCTCCAAGGATGCTCCTCTGTCTCCTCTGCTGGATGCTTTTCCTCCTTCAACCCACTGTTCAGTGGCGATGATTGAGCCGACTTACCCAAAATGCTCCTCTATCTCCTCTGCTGGATGCTTTTCCTCCTGGTCGTCACTGAAGGGCTTATTCTGCTACCCACTGTTAAGTGGCGATGATTGAGCCGACTTCTCACAAAATGTTCCTTTGTCTCCTCAACTGGTTGCATTTCCTCTTGGTAGTCACTGAAGGGCTTCTTCGGCTACCCACTGGTCAGTGGAAATGACACAGCCGACTTCTCCCAGAATGCCCTTCCGTCTCCTCTGCTGGATGCTTTTTCTCCTGGTCGTCACTGAAGGGCCTCATCTACTACCCACTGTTCATTGGCAGTGACTGAGCCGGTTTCGCCCTGAATGCCCCTCTGTCTCCTCTGCTGGATTATTTTTCTCCTGGCAGTCGCTGAAGGCTTTCTTCTGCAACCCACTGTTCAGTGGAGGTGACGGAGCCAACTTCTCCCAGAATGCAATGTCTGTCTCATCTGCTGGATTCTTTTCCTCCAAGTGGTCACTGAAGATTTTCTTCTGCGACCCACTGTTCAGTGGCAATGACTGAGCCCACTCCTCCCAGAATGCCCCTCTGTCTCCTCTGCTGGATACTTTTCCTCCTGATCGTCCCTGAAGGGCTGCTTCTGCGACCCACTGTACAGTGGAGGTGACAGAGCTGACTTCTCCAAGAGTGCCCCTCTTTCTCCTCTGCTGGATGCTTTTCCTCCTGGTCGTCACTGAAGGGCTTCTTCTGCTCCCCACTGTTCAGTGACGATGATTGAGCCGACTTCTCCCAGACTGCCCCTCTGCTGAATCTTTTTCCTCCTGGTCGTCACTGAAGGGCTTCTTGTGCCACCCACCGTTCAGTGGCGATGATTGAGCCGACTTCTCCCAGAATGTTCCTTTGTCTCCTCAACTGGTTGCATTTCCTCCAGGAAGTCACTGAAGGGCTTCTTCTGATACCCACTGGTCAGTGGAAATGACACAGCCGACTTCTCCCAGAAAGCCCTTCTGTCTCCTCTGCTGGATGCTTTTTTCTCCTGGTAATCACTGAACGGCTTCATTTGCGACCAACTGTTCAGTGGCAGTGAATGAGCCGACTTCTCCCAGACTGCCCCTCTGCTGGATGCTTTTCCTGCTGGTCGTCACTGAAGGCTTCTTCTGCTACCCACTGTTCAGTGGCGGTGACTGAGCCGACTTCTTCCAGAATGCTCCTCTGTCTCTGCCGCTGGATGCTTTTCCTCCTGGTAGTCACTGAAGGGCTTCTTCTGCGACCCACTGTTCAGTGGCAGTGACTGAGCAGGTTTCGCCCAGAATGCCCGTCTGTCTCCTCTGCTGGATCCTTTTCCTCCTGGTCGTCACAGAAGTGCCTCATCTGCTACCCACTGTTCAGTGGCGGTGACTGAGCCGACTTCTCCCAGAATGCCCCTCTGTCTCCTCTGCTGGAGACATTAACTCCTGGTCGTCACACAAGTGCCTCATCTGCTACCCACTGCTCAGTGGCGGTGCCGACTTCTCCCAGAATGTCCCTCTGTCTCCTCTGCTGGATGCTTTTCCTCCTGCTACCCACTGTTCAGTGGCAGTGACTGAGCCGGCTTCTCCCAGAGTGCCCCTCTGCTGGTTACATTTCCTCCTGGTCGTCACTGAAGGACTTCTTCTGCGACCCACTGTTCAGTGGCAGTGACTGAGCAGGTTTCGCCCAGAATGCCCGTCTGTCTCCTCTGCTGGATCCTTTTCCTCCTGGTCGTCACTGAAGGGCTTTTTCTGCTATCCACTGTTTAGTGGAAGTGACAGAGCTGACTTCCTCCAGAATGCTCCTCTGCTGGATGCTTTTTCTCCTAGTCGTCACTGCAGGGCTTCTTCTGCTACACACTGTTCAGTGGCAATGACTGAGCCCACTTCTCCAGAATGCCCCTCTGTCTCCTCTGCAGCATGCTTTTCCTCCTGGTCATCACTGAAGGGCTGCTTCTGCGACCCACTGTACAGTGGAGGTGACAGAGCTGACTTCTCCAAGAATGCCCCTCTCTCTCCTCTGCTGGATGCTTATCCTCCTGGGAGTCACTGAAGTGCTTCTTCTGCTACCCACTGTTCAGTGGAGGTGAGAGAGTTGACTTATCCGTGAATGCCCCTCTGTCTCCTCTGCTGGATGCTTTTCCTCCTCCTACCCACTGTTAAGTGGCGATGATTGAGCCGACTTCTCCCAGAATGTTCTTTTGTCTCCTCAACTGGTTGCATTTCCTCCTGTGAGTCACTGAAGGGCTTCTTCTGCTCCCCACTGTTCAGTGGAGGTGACAGAGACGACTTCTCCCAGAATGGCCCTCTGTCACCTCTGCTGGATGCTTTTCCTCCTGGTGGTCACTAAAGGGCTTCATCTGCGACCCACTGTTCAGTGGCATGACTGAGCCGGTTTCGCCCAGAATGCCCTTCTGTTTCCTCTGCTGGATGATTTTCCTCCTGGTCGTCACTGAAGGGCTTCTTCTGCTGCCCACTGTTCAGTGGCGGTGATTGAGCCAACTTCTCCCAGACTGCCCCTCCGTCTCCTCTGCTGGATGCTTGTCCTCCTGTGAGTCACTGAAGTGCTTCTTCTGCTACCCACTGTTCAGTGGAGGTGAGAGAGCTGACTTATCCGAGAATGCCCCTCTGTCTCCTCTGCTGGATGCTTTTCCTCCTCCTACCCACTGTTAAGTGGCGATGATTGAGCCGACTTCTCCCAGAATGTTCTTTTGTCTCCTCAACTGATTGCATTTCCTCCTGCTAGTCACTGAAGGGCTTCTTCTGCTACCCACTGTTCAGTGGCAGTGACTGAGCCGACTTCTCCCAGAATGCCCTTCTGTCTCCTCTGCTGGATGCTTTTTCTCAATGCTCGTCACTGAAGGGTTTCATCTGCAACCCACTGTTCAGTGGCAATGACAGAGCCTACTTCTCCCAGATTGCCCCTCTGTCTCCTCTGCTGGATACTTTTCCACCTGGTCGTCACTGAAGGGCTTCTTCTGCGACCCACTGTTCAGTGGCAGTGACTGAGCAGGTTTCGCCCAGAATGCCCGTCTGTCTCCTCTGCTGGATCCTTTTCCTCCTAGTCGTCACTGCAGGGCTTCTTCTGCTACCCACTGTTCAGTGGCGATGACAGAGCAGACTTCTCCCAGAATGCCCCTCTGTTTCCTTTGCTGGATGCTTTCCCTGCTGGTAGTCACTGAAGGGCTTCTTCTGCTATCCACTGTTTAGTGGAAGTGACAGAACTGACTTCCTCCAGAATGCTCCTCTGCTGGATGCTTTTTCTCCTAGTCGTCAATGCAGGGCTTCTTCTGCTACCCACTGTTCAGTGGCAATGACTGAGCCCACTTCTCCAGAATGCCCCTCTGTCTCCTCTGCAGCATGCTTTTCCTCCTGGTCATCACTGAAGGGCTGCTTCTGCGACCCACTGTATAGTGGAGGTGACAGAGCTGACTTCTCCAAGAATGCCCCTCTGTCTGCTCCGCTGGATGCTTTTCCTCCTGGTAGTCACTGAAGGGCTTCTTCTGCTACCCACTGTTCACTGGAGGTGACAGAGCTGACTTCTCCAAGAATGCCCCTCTGTCTCCTCCGCTGGATGCTTTTCCTCCTGGTAGTCACTGAAGGGCTTCTTCTGCGACCCGCTGTTCACTGGAGGTGACTGAACCCACTTCTCCCAGAATGCCCCTCTGTCTCCTTTGCTGGATGCTTTTCCTCCTCGGAGTCACTGAAGGGCTTGTTCTGCTGCTCACTGTTCAGTGGCAATGACTGAACCGACTGCTCCCAGAATGCCCCTCTGCTGGATGCTTCTCCTCCTGGTCGTCACTGAAGGGTTTCTTCGGCTACGCACTGTTCAGTGGAGGTGACAGAGACGACTTCTCCCAGAATGCGCCTCTGTCTGCTCTGCTGGCGGCTTTTCCTGCTGGTCGTCACTGAAGGGCTTCTTCCGCTACCCACTATTCAGTTGCGGTAACTGAGCCGACTTCTCCCAGAATGCCCCTCTGCTGGATGCTTTTCCTCCTGGTCGTCACTGAAGGGCTTCTTCTGCTCCCCACTGTTCAGTGGCGTTGACTGAGCCGACTTCTCCCAGAATGTCCCTCTGTCTCCTCGGAGTTGTCGTCTGCACTTCCACTGGAGGTGACCCTGCTCCTCTTGCATTCGTGATAGTCCACAATGACTCTGGAGGGTGATCGTGCTCCTCTGGTAATAGTGATAGACGATAATTACATTGTAGGTGACCGTGCTCCTCCGGTACAAGTGGCAGTCTATACTTACATTGGAGGTGAGAATGCTCCTCTGGTACTAGTGGTAGTCTACACTTACACTGGAGGTGACCGTGCTCCTCTGGTTCTATTTGTAGTCTGCACTTCGAGTGGAGGTGACCCTGCTCCTCTTGCATTAGTGGTAGTTCACACTTGCACTGGCGGGTGACGGTGCTCCTCTGGTACTAGTGGTAGTCTGCACTTACACAGGAGGTTACGTTGCTCCGCTGGTACTAGGTGTAGTCTGCACTTGCACTGGAGGTGACCGTGCTCCTGTAGTATGACTGGTAGCCGATACTTACAATGGAGGTTACCATGTTCCTCTGGTACGAGTGTTAGTCTACACTGACACTGGAGGTGAACGTGTGCCTCTGGTACTAGTGGCAGTCGACACTTACACTGGATGTTACGGTGCTCCTCTGGTGCTAGTGGTAGTCTACACTTACACTGGCGGTACTGTGGTCCTCTGGTACTAGTTGTAGTCTACAATTACACTGGAGGTGACCGTGCTCCTCTGGTACTATTGGTAGTCCAGACTTTCAATGGCGGTTACGGTGCTCCTCCCGTACCTGTGGTAGTCTACACTTACACGTGAGTTGAAATTGGACCTCTGGTACTAGGTGTAGTTTACAGTTACACTCGAGGTGACGGTGCTCCTGTGGTAAGAGTTGTAGTCTACACTTACACTGGAGGTGACCCTGCTCCTCTTGCATTAGTGGTCGTCCACAATTACACTGATGGGTGATCGTGCTACTCTGGTAATAGTGGTAGACGATATTTACACTGGAGGTGACCGTGCTCCTCTGGAACATGTGGTAGTCTACACTTACAGGGGAAGTGATCATGCTCCTCTGGTACTAGGTGCAGTCTACACTTACATTAGAGCTGACGGTGCTCCTCTGGTACTAGTGGTAATCTACACTTATATTGGAGGTAGCACTGCTCCTCTTGCATTAGTGGTAGTACACACTTACACTGGAGGTGACCGTGCTCCTCTGGTACTCGTGGTAGTCTACACTTACACTGGAGCTGACCGTGCTCCATTGGTACTAATGGGAGTCTACACTTACATTTATATTGTAGGTGACCGTGCTCGTCTGGTACTAGTGGTAGACGAGACTTACACTGGAGGTGAACTGCTCATCTTGTTCTCGTGGTAGTCCACACTTACACTGGTGGGTGATCGTGCTCCTCTGGTACGAGTGGTTGTCGATACTTACACTGGAGGTTAACGTGTTCCTCCGGTACAAGTGGTAGTCTACACTTACACTGGAGGTGACAGTGCTCCTCTTGCATTAGTGGTAGTTCACACTTACACTTGAGGTGACAGTGCTCCGCTCGTACTGGTCGTAGCCTACACTTAAACTGGAGGTGAACATGCTCCTCTAGCACGAGTGGTTGCCGATACTTACACTGGAGGTTACCGTGTTCCTCTGGTACTAGTGGTAGTCTACACATCCACTGGAGGTGACTCTGCTCCTCTGTCACTAGTGGTAGTGTATACTTACACTGGAGGTGACCGTGCTCCTCTGGTACAAGTGGGAGTCTACACTTACAGGGGAAGTGATCATGCTCCTCTGGTACTAGGTGTAGTCTACAATTACATTCGAGCTGACGGTGCTCCTCTGGTACTAATGGTAGTTGTAAACAATTTTACAACACCAAGTTATAGTCCAACAAATTTATTTTAAATTCCACAAGCTTTCGGAGGCTTCCTTCTTAGTCACCGTTCACCTGACGAAGGAGGAAGCCTCCGAAAGCTTGTGGAATTTAAAATAAATTTGTTGGACTATAACTTGGTGTTGTAAAATTGTTTACAATTGTCAACCCCAGTCCATCACCGGCATCTCCACATCATCACTAAAGGTAGTCTGCACTTACATTGGAGGTAACCCAGCTCCTCTTGCATTAGTGGTAGTCCACACTTACACTGGAGGTGACAGTGCTCCTCTGGTACGAGTGGTAGTTTACACTTACACTGGAGGTGACCGTGCTTCTCTGGTAGTAGTGGCAGTCTACACTTACACAGGAGCTGACCGTGCTCCATTGGTACTAATGGTAGTCTACACTTACATTGTAGGTGACAGCCCTCCTCTGGTCCATGTGGTAGTCTGCAATTACAGGAGAGCTGACCCTGCTCCTCTTGCATTAGTGGTCGTCCACAATTACACTGATGGGTGATCGTGCTCCTCTGGTAATACTGGTAGACGATACTTACACTGGAGGTGACCGTGCTCCTCTGTTACAAGTGGCAGTCTATGCTTACATGGGAAGTGATCATGCTCCTCTGGTACTAGTGGTAATCTACACTTACATTGGAGGTACCCCTGCTCCTCTTGCATTAGTGGTAGTCCACACTTACACTGGAGGTGACAGTGTTCCTCTGGTACAAGTGGTAGTCTACACGTACAGCGGAGGTGACCGTGCTCCTCTGGTCCTAAAGGTAGTCTACACTTAGATTGGAGGTAAACCTTCTCCTCTTTCATTAGTGGTAGTCCACACTTACACTGGAGGTGAAAGTGCTCGTCTGGTACTCGGCGTAGTCTACACTTACATTGGAGCTGACAGTGCTCCTCTGGCACTAGTGGTAATCTACACTTACACTGGCGGTGACCGTGCTCCTCTGTCACCAGTGGTAGTCTACACATCCACTGGAGGTGACTGTGCTCCTCTGTCACTAGTGGTAGTCTACACATCCACTGGAGGTGACTGTGCTCCTCTGTCACTAGTGGTAGTGTACACTTACACTGGGGGTTACGGTGTTCCTCTGGTTCTATGGTAGTCTACACTTAAACTGGCGGTATGTTGGTCCTCTGGTACTAGTTCTATTCTACACTTACACTGGAGGTGACCGTGTTCCTCTGCTACTGGTAATAGTCTGCACTTCACCGGAGATGTACATGCTGCTCTGGTACCAGTGGTAATCTACACTTACACTGCATGTGACCGTACTCCTCTTGTACGAGTGGTAGTTTACACTTACATGGGAGTTGACCGTGCTCCTCTAGTACTAGTGGAAGTTTACACTTTCAATGGCGGTTACGGTGCCCCTCCCGTACTAGTGGTAGTCTACACTTACACGTGAGTTGAATTTGGTCCTCTGGTACGAGTTGTAGTTTACAGTAACACTGGAGGTGACGGTGCTCCTGTGGTACGAGTTGTAGTCTGCACTTACACTGGAGGTGACGGTGCTCCTGTGGTACGAGTTGTAGTCTGCACTTACACTCGAGGTGACGGTGCTCCTGTGGTATGAGTTGTAGTCTGCACTTACACTGGAGGTGACCCTGCTCCTCTTGCATTCGTGATGGTCCACAATTACAATGGTGGGTGATCGTGCTCCTCTGGTAATAGTAATAGACGATACTTACACCGGAGGTGACCGTGCTCCTCTGGTACAAGTGGGAGTCTACACTTACATGGGAAGTGATCATGCTCCTCTGGTACTAGATGTAGTCGACACTTACATTAGAGCTGACGGTGCTCCGATGGTACTCGTGGTCGTCTGCACTTACACTGGAAGTGACGGTGCTCCTCTGGTACAAGTGGTAGTCTACACGTACAGCGGAGGTGACCTGCTCATCTAGTACTAGTGGTAGTCTGAACTTACACTGTAGCTGACCATGTTCCATTGGTAATAATGGTAGTCTACTCTTGCATTGTAGATGACCATGCTCCTCTGGTACTAGTGGTAGTCTATACTTACACTGGAGGTGACAGTGCACCTCTGGTACTAGTGTTAGTCTACAATTACACTGGAGGTGAACTGCTCATCTTGTACTAGTGGTAGTCCACACTTACACTGGTGGGTGATCGTGCTCCTCTGGTATTAGTGGTAGTCGATACTTACACTGGAGTTGACAGTGCTACTCTGGTATTATTATTAGTCTACACTTACAGTGGAGGTGACCGTCCTCCTCTGGTCCATGTGGTAGTCTACAATTACAGGAGAGGTGACATTGCTCCTATTGCATTAGTGGTCGTCCACAATTACGCTGATGGGTGATCGTGCTCCTCTGGTAATACTGGTAGACGATACTTACCCTGGAGGTGACCGTGCTCCTCTGGTACAAGTGGTAGTCTATGCTTACATGGGAAGTGACCGTGCTCCTCTGGTACTAGGTGCAGTCTACACTTACATTAGAGCTGACGGTGCTGCTCTGGTACCAGTGGTAGTCTACACTTACATTGGAGGTAACCCTGCTCCTCTTGCATTAGTGGTATTCCACACTTACACTGGGTGTGACAATGCTCCTCTGGTACGAGTTGTTGTCTACACCTACACTGGAGGTGACCCTGCTCCTCTTGCATTCGTGATAGTCCACAATTTGAGGCATCCGCGATGCTGAGGAATTCGTGGAAAGCACGTTCACTGAGTTGGTCACACCACAGATAAACATTACTGAGGAAGATAGTGAATGGGTGACCAACAGACAGAGGAAGAGTAGGAAGGCAGTGCAGGGGTCCCCTGCGGTCATCTCCTTCCAAAACAGGTATACCATTTTGGATACTGTTGGGGGAGATGGCTGACCAGGAGAAGGTGACAGCGGCCAGGTTCATTTCACCGTGGCTGGCTCTGCTGCACAGGAGGGCAGGAGAAAGAGTGACAGATCGATAGTGATAGGGGACTCGATTTTAAGGGGAATAGACAGGCGTTTCTGCGGACGCAACCGAGACTCCAGGATGATATGTTGCCTCCCTGGTGCAAGGGTCAGGGATGTCTCGGAGCGGCTGCAGGACATTCTGGAGGGGGACGGTGAACAGCCAGTTGTCGTGGTGCATATAGGTACCAACGATATAGGTTAAAAACGGGAGGAGGTCCTACAAGCTGAATTTAGGGAGTTAGGAGTTAAACAAAAAAGGAGGACCTCAGAAGTAGTAATCTCAGGATTGCTACCAGTGTCACGGGCTAGTCAGAGTAGGAATGACAGGATAGCTAGGATGAATACGTGGCTTGAGAGATGGTGCAAGAGGGAGGGATTCAAATTCCTGGGCCATTGGAACCGGTTCTGGGGGAGGTGGGACCAGTACAAATTGGACGGTCTGCATCTGGGCAGGACTGGAACCAATGTCCTAGGGGGAGCGTTTGCTAATGCTGTTGGGGAGGGTTTACACTAATGTGGCAGCGGGATGGGAACCGATGCAGGAATCAGTGGGAAGTAAATTGGTGACAGAAACAAAAGGCAGTAAGGGAGAGTGTACAAAACATGACCGGACAGATGGTCTGAGAAAGCAAGGCAAAGACCAGGGAAGTCCAGATTAAACTGCATTTATTTCAATGCAAGAAGTTTGATTGGCAAGGCAGATGAACTCAGGGCATGGATGGGTACATGGGACTGGGATGTTATAGCTATTACTGAAACATGGCTAAGGGAGGGGCAGGACTGGCAGCTCAATGTTCCAGGGTACAGATACTATAGGAAAGATAGAGCAGGAGGTAAGAGAGGAGGGGGAGTTGCGTTCTTGATTAGGGAGAACATCACGGCAGTAGTGAGAGGCGATATATCCGAGGGTTCGCCCACTGAGTCTAAATGGGTCGAACTGAAAAATAAGAAGGGAGAGATCACTTTGATAGGATTGTACTACAGGCCCCCAAATAGTCAACGGGAAATTGAAGAGCAAATATCTAAGGAGATTACAGACAGCTGCAAGAAAAATATGGTGGTAATAGTCGGGGACTTTAACTTTCCCAACATTGACTGGGACAGCCATAGCATTAGGGGCTTGGATGGAGAGACATTTTTTGAGTGTATTCAGGAGGAATTTCTCATTCAGTATGTGGATGGCCCGACTAGAGAGGGGGCAAAACTTGACCTCCTCCTGGGAAATAAGGAAGGGCAGGTGACAGAAGTGTTGGTGAGGGATCACTTTGGGACCAGTGATCATAATTCCATTAGTTTTAAGATAGCTATGGAGAATGATAGGTCTGGCCCAAAAGTAAACATTCTAAATTGGGGAAAGGCCAATTTTGATGGTATTTTGATAGACAGGAACTTTCAGAAGTTGATTGGGAGAGTCTGTTGGCAGGAAAAGGGACGTCTGGTAAGTGGGAGGCTTTCAAAAGTGTGTTAACCAGGGTTCAGGGTAAGCACATTCCTTATAAAGTGAAGGGCAAGGCTGGTAGAAGTAGGGAACCTTGGATGACTCGGGAGATTGAGGCCCTAGTCAAAAAGAAGAAGGAGGCATATGACATGCATAGACAGCTGGGATCAAGTGGATCCCTTGAAGAGTATAGAGATTGCCGGAGTAGAGTTAAGAGAGAAATCAGGAGGGCAAAAACGGGACATGAGATTGCTTTGGCAGATAAGGCAAAGGAGAATCCGAAGAGCTTTTACAAATACATAAAGGGCAAAAGAGTAACTAGGGAGAGAGTAGGGCCTCTTAAGGATTAACAAGATCATCTATGTGCGGAACCACAAGAGATGGGTGAGATCCTGAATGAATATTTCACATCGGTATTTACGGTTGAGAAAGGCATGGATGTGAGGGAACTTGGGGAAATAATTAGTGATGTCTTGAGGAGTGTACATATTACAGAGAGGGAGGTGCTGGAAGTCTTAACGCACATCAAGGTAGATAAATCTCCAGGACCTGATGAAATTTATCCCAGGACGTTATGGGAGGTTAGGGAGGAAATTGCGGGTCCCCTGGCAGAGATATTTGAATAATCGACAGCTACAGGTGAGGTGCCTGAAGATTGGAGGGCAGCAAATGTTGTGCCTTTTTTTAAGAATTGCGGCAGGGAAAAGCCTGGGAACTACAGACCGGTGAGCCTGACATCTGTAGTGGGTAAGTTGTTGGAGGGTATTCTGAGAGACAGGATCTACAGGCATTTGGAGAGGCAGGGACTGATTGAGAACAGTCTGCATGGTTTTGTGAGAGGAAAATCATGTCTCACGTATTTGATTGAGTTTTTTGAAGTGGTAACCTAGAAGATAGATGAGGGCTGTGCAGTAGACGTGGTCTACATGGACCTTAGCAAAGCCTTTGACAAGGTACCGCATGTTAGGTTAAATCTCACGGGATCCAAGGTGAGGTAGCCAATTGGATACAAAATTGGATTGACGACAGAAGACAGAGAGTGGTTGTAGAGGGTTGTTTTTCAAACTGGAGGCCTGTGACCAGCGGTGTGCCTCAGGGATCGGTGCTGGGTCCGCTGTTATTTGTTGTTTGTATTAATGATTTGGATGAGAATTTAGGAGGCATTGGTAGTAAGTTTGCATATGACACCAAGATTGGTGGCATTGTGGACAGTGAAGAAGGTTATCTAGGATTGCAACAGGACCTTGATAAATTGGGCCAGTGGGCCGATGAATGACCCTGCTCCACTTGCATTAGTGCTCGTCCACACTTAAACTGAAGGTGACAGTGCTCCTCTGGTACTAGTGGTAGTCTACACTTACACTGGAGGTGACCGTGCTCCTCTGGTACAAGTGGTAGTCTACTCTTACACTGGAGCTGACCTGCTCCATTGGTACTAATGGTAGTCTACACTTACATTGTCGGTGACCGTGCTCCTCTGGTACTGGTGGCAGTCTATACTTACACTGCAGGTGGCAGTGCTCCTCTGGTACTAGTGGCAGTCTATACTTACACTGGAGATGAACCTGATCCTCTTGTACTAGTGGTAGTCCACACTTACACTGGTGGGTGTTCGTGCTCCTCTGGTACTAGTGGTAGTCGATACTGACACTGGATTTGACACTGCTCCTCTGTTAATATTATTCGTCTACACTTACAGTGGAGTTGACCGTGCTCCTCTGGTCCATGTGGTAGTCTACAATTACAGCTGAGGTGACCGTGCTCCTCTGGTACCAGTTGTAGTCTGCACTTACACAGGAAATGACGGTGCTCCTCTGGTACTAGTAGTTGTCTGCACTTACACTGGAGGTGACCGTGCTTCTCTGGTACTAGTTGTAGTCTGCACTTACACTGGTAGGTGACCGTGCTCCTCTTGTACCAGTGGTAGTCGATGCTTACACTTGAGGTGACAGTGCTCCTCTGGTACTTGGGGTAGTCTACACTTAAACTGGATGTGACCGTGCTCCTCTGGTACCATTGGTAGTCCGCACTTACACTAAAGGTGATTGTGCTCCTCTGGTACAAGTGGACTTCTACATTAAACTGTCCACTAGTAGCAGAGGAGCACCGTCAGCTCCAGTGTAAGTGTGGACTACACCTAGTACCAGGGGAGCACGATCACTTCCCCTGTAAGTGTAGACTCCCACTCGTAGTCTATACTCACACTGGATGTGAACGTGCTCCTCTGGAACTGGTTAACGCTACACTTACACTGGAGGTGACGATGCTCCTCTGGTACTACTGGTAGTCTACACTTACACTGGAGATGACCGTGCTCCTATGATACTAGTGGCACTCTACACTTACACTGGTGGTGACAGTGTTCCTCTGGTACTAGTGGTAGTCTACACTTACACTGGTGGTGACTGTGCTCCTCCAGTACTAGTGGTAGTCTACACATCCCCTGGAGGTTACGGTGCAACTCTGGTACTAGTGGTATTCAACAATTACACTGGAGGTGAGCATGCTCTTCTGGTACTTGTGGTAGTTAACACTTACACTGGAGGTGACTGTGCTCCTCTGATACTCGTGGTAGTCTACAATTACACTGGAGGTGACCGTGATCCATTGTTACTAATGGTAGTCTACACTTACACCGGAGGTGAACGTGCTTCTCTTGTACTCGTGGTAGTCTACACTTACACCGGAGGTGACCGTTCTCCTCTGGTACTAGTGGTATTCTACAATTACAACGGAGGTGACGATGCTCCTCTGTCACTATTGGTAGTCTACATTTACACTGGAGGTTACAGTGCTCCTCTGGCACTAGTGGTAGTCTATATTTGCACTGGAGGGCACAGTGGACCTCTGATATAATTTTTAGTCTGCACTTACACTTGAGGTGACCGTGTTCCTCTGGTACAATTGATTGTCTACACTTACACCGGAGACCAACGTGCTCCTCTGGTACCAGTGGTAATCTACAATTACACTGGAGGTGACCGCGCTCCTCTGGTACGAGTGGTAGTCCACACTTACGCTGGAGGTGTCGGTGCTCCTCTGGTCCTATTGGTACTCTACACTTACACTGGAGGTGACCGTGCTTCTCTGGTATTGTGGTAGTCTACATTTACACTGGAGGTTACGGGGCTCCTCCAGTACTTGTGGTAGTCTCCACTTACACGTGAGTTGACCGTGGTCCTCTGGTACTAGTTGCAGTCTACAGTTACACTGGAGATGACGGTGCTCCTATGGTAGTAGTGGTAGTCTACACTTACACTGGTAGGTGACCGTGCTCCTCTGGTACTAGTGGTAGTTCATGCTTACACTGGAGGTTACCGTGCTACTCTGGCACTATTGGTAGACCACACTTACACTGGAGGTGATGGTGCTCCTCTGGTACGAGTGGTGCTCTACACTTACACTGGTGGTGACCGTGCTCCTCTGGTACTGGTGGACGTCTACACTTGAACTGGAGGTGACGATGATCCTCTGGTACTAGTGGTAGTCTACACTTACACTGGAGGTGACCGTGCTCCTCTCGTACATGTGGTAGTCTACACTTACAGGGGAGGTGACTGTGATCCTCTGGTACTAGTGGTAGTCTACACTTATTTTGGAGGTGACCCTTCTCCTCTTGCATTAGTGGTAGTCCACACTCACACTGGAGTTGACAGTGCTCCTCTGGTACTAGTGGTAGTCTACACTTACACTGGAGGTGACAGTGCTCCTCTGGTACTAGTGGTAGTCTACACTTACTCTGGTGGGTGATCGTGCTCCTCTGGTACTCGTGGTAGTCTACACTTACACTGGAGGTGACAGTGCTCCTCTGGTACTAGTGGTAGTCTACACTTACTCTGGTGGGTGAACCTGCTCCTCTTGTACTAGTGGTAGTCCACAATTACACTGGTGGGTGATCGTGCTCCTCTGGTACTAGTGGTAGTCGATACTTACACTGGAGGTGACTGATCTCCTCTCGTACTAGTGGTGGTCTGCACTTACACTGGAGGTGATCGTGCTCCTCTGGCAGTCGTGGTGCTCTACACTTACACTGGTGGGGGACCTTGCTCCTTTGGTACAAGTGGTAATCTACACTTACCACTTACACTGGAGGTGGCCGTGCTCCTCTGTCACTAGTGGTAGTCTACACTTACATTTGTGGGTGACCGTGCTCCTCTGATACTAGTGGTTATCTAAACTTACACTGGAGTTGACGGTGCTCCTCCGGATCTAGTGGTAGTCTAAACTTATACTGGAAGTGAACGTGCTCCTCCTGTACTCGTGGTACCCGACAGTTACAGGGTAGTGAGTGTTCTCCGGTTCTCGTGTCCATGCACATTCCACTATCACAAGAAGTGACCGCGATTCTCTTCTGCCTTGGTTTCGTACACTCGCACTAGGGGTGACTAAGCTCCTTTTCTGCTAGTGGCGCCCCTAAACATACACTAGAGCTAAACATTCTCTTCCGGTACTAATGGTACACTACACTTGTACAAGGGATTATCGTGTTCCTCCCGTATTAATTGTAAATCTGCACTTACACCAATGGTGACTCTGGTCGTCCGGTACTAGTGATACACCTACACGCTTCTCGAGTACTTGTGGTACCCCTAGAATTACACCAGAGATGACAGTTCTCCTCCTGTACCAATGGCCCCGAATATTACAGTAGAGGTGACGGGACTCCTGCGGTACTAATGGTCGCCGAATATTACAGCAGAGGTGAAGGTTCTCCTCCGGTACTCGTGGTACTCCTACACTTAGACTAGAGGTGACGATCCTTCTCCGGTAAAAGTGGAACCCGACACTTACATCAGAAGTGACAGTGCTCCTGTCTGCACGAGTGGTATCCTACACTTACACTGGATGTGACAGTGCTCCTTCGACACTGGTGTCGTCCTAAACTTACACTAGAGATGACTGTGCTCCTCTGGTACTAGTTATTTCCTTACACTTAACCCAGATACGGCGGTGCAACTCCAACACAGGTGTTACACCAATGGTGACCGTGCTCCTCCAGTATTAGTGTTACCCGTACACTTACACTAGTTGTTACCGTGCTCCAACAGTACTAGTGATACCCGTACAATTACACTAATGGTGACGTGCTCCTCCAGCACTGGGGCTACTCATACACTTACACTAATGGTGACCGTGCTCCTCCACCACTCGTGCTACCCGTACACTAAGGCAATATGTGTCGGTCCTCTTCTGGTAGAAGTGTTACACTGCACTTACACTGGAGGTGAATGCTCCACCGGTACTAGTAGAAGGCAGAGTCCAGAACGTGAGTGCAAAAGACCAGGCTGAAGCGTTTGCAACCATCGTCAGCCAGAAGTGCTGAGTGGATAATACTTCTCGACCTCCTCCCGATATCCCCACCATCACAGAAGCCAGCTTCAGCCAATTCCATTCACTCCACGTGATATCAAGAAAAGGCTGAGTGCACTGGATACAGCAAAGGCTATGGGACCCGACAACATCCCAGCTGTAGCTGAAGGCTTGTACCACAGAAGTAGCCGCGCCCCTAGCCAAACGGTTACAGTCCAGCTACAACACTGGCATCTACCCGACAATGTGGAAAATTGCCCAGTCCTCAAAAAGCAGGACAAATCCAATCTGGCCAATTTCCGCCCAATCAGTCCACTCTCAATCATCAACAAACTGACGGAAGATGTCGTCCAGAGCATACCAAGCGGCACTTACTCACCAATAAGCTACTCACCGATGCTCAGTTTGGGTTCAGCCAGGACCACTCGGCTCCATACTTCATTACAGCCTTGGTCCAAACATGGACACAAGAGCTGAATTCCAGAGGTGAGGTGAGAGCGACTGCCGTTGACATCAAGGCAGCATTTGACCGAGTGTGGTATCAAGGAGCAGTAGTAAAATTGAAGTCAATTATAATCAGGGGGAAAACCCTCCAGTGGCTGGAGTCATACCTAGCACAAAGGAAGATGGTAGTGGTTGTTGGAGGCCTATCATCTCAACCCCAGTACATTGCTGCAGGAGTTCCTCAGGTCAGTGTCCTAGGCTCAACCATCTACAGCTGCGACATCAATGACCTTCCCCCCATCATAAGGTCAGAAATGGGAATGTACGCTGATGATTGCACAGGGTTCAGTTCCATTCGCAACCCGTCAAATAATGAAGCAGTCCGAGCCCGCATGCAGCAAGACCTGGACAACATCCAGGCTTGGGCTCATAAGTGGCAGTAACGTTCACGCCAGACAAGTGCCAGGAAATGACCATCTCCAACAAAAGAGAGTCTAACCACCTCCCCTTGATATTCAACGGCAATTCCAAAGCTGAAACCCCCACCATCAACATCCCGGGTGTTACCATTGACCAGAAACTTAACGAGACCAGCCACATAAATAATGTGGCTACAAGAGCTGGTCAAAGGGTGGGTATTCTGCGGTGAATAACTCAGCTTCCATCATCTACATGCACAAGTCCGTAGTGTGATGGAATACTCTCCACTTGCCTGGATGAGGGCAGCTCCAACAACACTTAAGAAGCTCGACACCATCCGGACAAATCAGCCCACTTGATTGGCACCCCATCCACCACCCTAAACATTCACTCCCTTCACCACCAGCGCACTGTTGCTGCAGTGTGTACCATCCACAGGATGTACTGATGCAACTCGACAGTACCTCCCAAAGCCGTGACCTCTACCACCGAGGAGGAAAAGGGCAGCAGGCACATGGGAACAACCCCACCTGCACGTTCCCCTCCAAGTCAAACACGATCCCGACTTGGAAATATATCGCCGTTCCTTCATTGTCGCTGGGTCAAAATCCTGGCAGTATTGTTAAATATTCTAAGTTTAAACGGGAAGTTTGACATTTTAGCTGAGGCGGCGATAGACAAGATCATGGGGATATTAAGTTGCTTCGTAAATATCGTTTCATTAAAGCAGGTACGGGGATGAAACTCGCGTTGTTCCGTTCGACAAGACTGATGCCCTACCCTTTGGACACGCACCGCGTAATAACTCCACGACTCTCTTTGCAATAGCGCCACTGGGCGCGGTACAACTTTACATCCGAAAAAACAGCACCTCTGACAGAGCGGCACTGGGAGAGTCAGCTTGGATTGTGTTCCGTCCCTGGTGTGGGCCTTGAACCCGCGACATTCTGAGTCAGAGGGGCGACAGTTACACCACAGAGCTCACCCTCAAAGACCCAAAATGGTACTATGTCCTCAATTCCTCACCCCTGAACCATTTTCAAAAGTTCCCCACCAACACCCCCCGCCACCCCATCAGGCCGAACATGTCTCTCCTCCTACACGTACTTTGCCCCTTCGAATGCAAATACGACCGGGTGCTGCAGAAAAGGCGCCCCCTGTCTACTTATTCCGTCTCTGTATGCTGGGATCTTCCATTATGCTCGTCGGGACCTGGGGTGGAAAGCGCTGCCCGGGGCGTGGCTTTTTGGAGCAAATTCAATGATACACCGGCCTGCAGGTCAGTTCTGCGGCCTGAAGGAACCGGTGTATCACAGATATCTGGAGTGTGAGAGGTTTGCAGCCCCTATTCTGTTATTTAAACGGACTGCTCCGATATTCTTGCCTCTACTAGAGCCCAACACTCCCTATCCTGGGCCACCGGGTACATGGAGCAGGTCGGAGGACTCCTGCTCGTGGGTTAAAATCGCCAGCCACACGTCCAGGATAGGTAGGATCCGCGGGGACGTGGGTCGCTCCGACTGCGCACCTCTCTTCCACTTTCTCACCCAGAACAGCACCTCGCGGGTCTGTTCGGGGTTTATTGGTGGGAAATCCGCATTTATTAAATTAAATTCGACGTTTTCACAATTAGTTTTATATTTCCCCTTAAAATAAAGTTTAACTTGTTCTGATTGAAATTTTAAGAAGATTTGAAAGGAAACAGACAAGGAAATGGATAGAATCTGACATGTACACCATCTCTCAATATCTCCCCTCCCTCCTTCACTCTGCCACAATCTCTCTGCCTGTCTCTGACAACCATCTTCAGCCACAGGTGCCGAGTGGATGATCCATCTCGGCTTCCTCCCGGTATCCCCACCATCACAGAAGCCAGTCTTCAGCCAATTCGATTCACTCCACGTGATATAAAAAAAAACGGCTGAGTGCACTGGATACAGCAAAGGCTGTGGGCCCCGACAACATCCCGGTTGTAGTGATGAAGATTGTGCTCCAGAAATAGCTGCGCCTCTAGCCAAGCTGTTCCAGTACAGTTACAACACTGGCATCTACCCGACAATATCCAGGTATGTCCTGTCCACAAAGAGCAGGAAAAATCCCATCCGGCCAATTAATGCCCCATCAGTCTACTCTCAATCATCAGAAAAGTGATGGAAGGTTTCGACGACAGTGCTATCAAGCGGCACTTACTCACCAATAACCTGCTCACTGATACTCAGTTTGGGTTCCGCCAGGACCTCTCGGCTCCAGACCTCATTACAGCCTTGGTCAAAACATGGAAAAAAGAGCTGAATTCCAGCGGTGAGGTGAGAGTGACTGCCCTTGCTATCAAGGCAGCAATTGACCGAGTGTGGCACCAAGGAGCCCCAGTAAAATGGAAGTCAATGGGAATCAGGGGGAAAACTCTCCAGTGGCTGGAGTCATACCTAGCACAAGGGAAGATGGTAGTGGTTGTTGGAGGCCAATCATCTCAGCCCCAGGGCATTGCAGCAGGAATTCCTTAGGGCAGTGTCCTAGGCCCAATCATCTTCAGCTGATTCATCAATGACCTTCCCTCCATCATAAGGTCGGAAATGGGGATGTTCGCTGATGATTGCACAGTGTTCAGTTCCATTCGCAACCCCTCAAATAATGAAGCAGTCCGAGCACGCATGAAGCAAGACCTGGACAACATCCAGGCTTGGGCTGATATGGGGAAAGCGCCAGACAAGTGCGAGGCAATGACCATCTCCAACAAGAGAGAGTCTAACCACCTCCCCTTTACATTCAACGGCATTACCATCGCCGAATCCCCCACCATCAACATCCTGGGGGTCACCATTGACCAGAAACTTAACTGGACCAGCCACATAAATAATGTGGCCACAAGAGAAGGTCAGAGGCTGTGTATTCTGCGGAGAGTGACTTACCTCCTGACTCCCCAAAGCCTTTCCACCATCTACAAGGCACAAGTCAGGAGTGTGATGGAATACTCTCCACTTGCCTGGATGAGTGCAGCTCCAACAACACTCAAGAAGCTGGACACCATCCAGGACAAAGCAGCCCGCTTTATTGTCACTCCATCTACCACCCTAAACATTCACTCCCTTCACTACTGGCTGCAGTGCGTACCATACACAGGATGCACTGCAGCAACTCGCCAAGGCTTCTTCGACAGCACCTTCGAAGCCCGTGACCTCTACCACCTTGAAGGACAAGAGCAGCAGGTACATGAAACAACACCACCTGCATGTTCCCCTCCAAGTCACACATCTTCCCGACTTGGAAATATATCATCATTCCTTCATCGTCGCTGTGTCAAAATCCTGGAACTGCCTTTCTAACAGCACTGTGGGAGAACCTTCACCACACGGACTGCAGCGGTTCAAGAAGGCGGCTGACCACCACCTTTTCAAGGGCAATTAGGTATCGGCAATAAAAGCAGGCCTCGCCAGCGACGCCCACATCCCATGAACGAATTTTTAAAAAAACATTCACAATCTCTTTCCCTCCGGTAAAATGTGCTTTATTCCAATAGCCAGTTCGTGGAGCGAGTTGTTTCTGTTATGATCCCAGTGTCATGGGATCCTTTCAGCAGATACTGGGCA
This sequence comes from Heptranchias perlo, assembly GCF_035084215.1. Taxonomy (NCBI): domain Eukaryota; kingdom Metazoa; phylum Chordata; class Chondrichthyes; order Hexanchiformes; family Hexanchidae; genus Heptranchias; species Heptranchias perlo. The sequence continues at coordinate 7,938,899 of NW_027139548.1, forward strand.
GAAAAAGACAGGTAAAGAAAGACTTGCATTTTTATCGCGCTTTTTACATCCTCAGGATGTGACCGTCCCAAAGCACATTACAGCCCATGAAGCGTAGTCGCTGCTGTAATGTAGAAAACGCAGCAGCTAATTTGCTCAGAGCAAGATCCGACAAACAACAATGCACTGGAGTGTCAGCCTAGATCTTGGGCTCAATTACTTGGAATGGGACCTGAACCCACGGCCTTCAAACTCAGAGGTAAGAGTGCTCCCTAACTGAACCATGGTTCAGGATGGTCGCTTGTAGACTTTACCAATGACATGGAACCCTGAGAAATAGCATCAAAACCTAAACACAGTGATAGATTCTGAAAGGGATGCACACCTCATTTTAGCAACAATAACAACAACAAATTGCACTTATCCAGCGGCTTTAAAGCAGTGAAACATTCCAAGACGCTTCACAGGAGCGTTATCAAACAAAATTTGACACCGGTTCACACCAGGAATCATTAGGACAGATCAAAGAGGTAGGTTTTAAGGAGCGTTTTAAAGGTGGATAGAGAGAGGTAGAGAGGCGGAGAAGTTTAGGGAGGGAATTCCAGAGCTTAGGGTCGAGGCAGCTGAAGGCATGGCCGCCAATAGTGGAGCGATGGAAATCGTGAAAGTGCAAGAGGAAAGAATTGGAGGAGCGCTGAGATTTCGGAGGGTTGTAGGGCTGGAGGAGGTTACAGAGTTAGGGAGGAGCGAGGCCATGGACGGATTTGAAAACAAAGATGAGAATTTTAAAATTGAGGCATGCCCGGACCGGGAGCCAATAGAATGGGTCTATACTCTCTGGAGTTTAGCAGAATGAGAGCTGATCTCATTGAAACGTGTAAGATTCTGAGGGGGCTTGACAGGGTAGATGCTGAGATATTGTTTCCTCTGGCTGGAGAGTCTAGAAATAGCCGGTAAAATCGCAGGATTCGGGGGTCTGCTGTTTAAGACTGAGATGAGGAGGAATTTCTTCACTCAGAGGGTTGTGAATCTTTGGAATTCTCTACCGCAGAGGGCTGTTGTCGATGAGTCGTTGAGTATACTCAAGGCTGAGATCGATAGATTATTGGCTTCGAGGGGAATCAAGGGATAGGGAGATCGGGCGGGAAATGGGAGTTGAGGTCATAGGTCAGCCATGATCTTCTTGAATGGCGGGGCAGCCTCGAGGGGCCGAATGGCCTACTCCTGCTCCTATTTATTAAGTTCTTATGTTCTTATGTTCGACAATGTGTAGGGAGAAGAAAAGATAAAGTGTTCCATGTTTAATATAGTCTCAGTCTGTACAACAAGAGGCCCCAGCCTCACAGTTAGAATAGGGAGGGTTAAAGAGCGATTAGATTTAAGTTCTTCACAAAGAGTGTGTGGATTATATGGAATGGACCACCGTGGGAAGCAGTGCGGGTTGATCATCGGTTCGTTCATGAGCCTGGGGTAAAATGAAAAAGCAGTATGAAATATATTCTGGGATGTGACACTTTCTACGTCCTGGGCCGGTCAGATTGAACCCGATTGCCTTTCCCGATCCATTCATTCCTACATTCCAGTGTACTCTATCTTGTAAGTAAGGTTGTAATAAAGTAATACTGCAGCCCAGTGGAATAGTCTTACTACAACTTACACACATCACGCTATATTCAGGGTAAGAATATCTATGCGTCCACTTCAGGAGCCAGACGAGGCACGGGGTCGGGTTTCCGACTGTTTCCGTTCGTTTTGAATCCAGATTCCCCTCAAATTGGCAGAACCAGCTGAAAAGTTCAGGGGAGTTTAACCGTGTGAGTTACGGCCGAAATCACTTACTTTCGTGCTATCCGCGATCTTTTCCGTTGGTTCAAGATTCGAATCGCAATGATCAGGTCCTGCCCACAAAACTGGCCACGTCAAAATTGCGAGATTCTGCAACTTGCACTGGGTCGAGAAGACTCCTCAAATTGTGATTAATTTCACAGGCGCACAGACACTAGTAGGCACGGTTTAAAAGTTTTACCTATCAAAAAACATTTCATTTACTAACAAACTGAGTAATGCGGACCAAAGAATCTAATAAATGGTTCAGTGTTGTTTATGAATCATTTTCAGTGAATTTAAATCAGGTTACTCACAGGTGCAGGACTGGACACGCTGAGTAAAACTGTTTATTATTGCTTGTAAATCCAAATTCAGTTGTTTCCATAAAACTGAACAATGTTACCCCACTGTTAAATACATCAAGAAATAGTTTTGATTGGAAAGAAAACGAAAGAAACGATTACGTTCAATTGAGCTGCTCGATTGCTGTCAGGCTTAGGTTCATATCCTGTTCTGGAAGTTAGGGCATTAGGTGGGGTCAGGTGCAAGGTCAGGACGATTACGGCAAGGGTAGTGCCTCCACCAATCCTGTAACAATGAGGTCAGCACCGATAATGGGAGATTCCACCTTCCATTTGTAAAATAGGATTTAATTCTGTGTTTTTTTCTGAAACTGTCCAATAACAATTTCAACTTATTATCTAAATCTTTCATAGCAGATAAAAAAACAACTCACCTGAGTCTATTAAAGAGATTACTCGAATTGGGGTTGTATTCTCCAGAGTTTAGAAGGTTAAGGGGTGATCTGATCGACGTTTATAAGATATTAAGGGGAACAGATAGGGTGGATAGAGAGAAACTATTTCCACTGGTTGGGGATTCTAGGAGTAGGGGGAACAGTCTATAAATTAGAGCCAGACCTTTCAGGAGCGAGGTTAGCAAACATTACGACACACAAAGGGTGGTAGAAGTTTGGAACTCCCTTCTGCAAACGGCAATTGATACTATCTCAATTGTTAAATTTAAATCTGAGATAGATAGCTTTTTAGCAACCAACGGTATAAAGGGATATGGGCCAAAGGCAGGTATATGGAGATAGATCACAGATCAGCCATGATCTTATCAAATGACGGAGCAGGCTCGAGCGGCTGAATAGCCTACTCCTGTTCCTATGTTGCTATATTTGTCAATTGAATGTAACTAATATTCATTATGATGCACCTGGTTGACTCCCTGGCGGATTGATGTGTGTATAAATACAGGGATTCATTCTCCCGCCTCAGCCATGCGCTCGTCAGAATCTTTCAGCTCGGACAGAATTCATCCATTCTCACAGAAAATAGGGCAAGTAACTATTTTACACATAAAAGTGATTTACTACCCGATTCTCGCAGCCGTCAGTATCCCAGGTGAGCCACTGTAACCCCTTCCTTGTTAATCCATGTTAACTGCCTCACTGTTCTTACTGCATGTTGGAAACGGGAACATGTTTCCCGGATGTCAGCATTACACGGTGACATTTACCGGGACCAATTTGTGAATAGTTGGTCCGCCCTTTCCGCGTTTCCCTTAATCTGATAATTTTACTGAAGTTACAATGTTCTTTGCAGCTCTAACACGAGGATTTTAGTGGATTTCCGGACCGCCTTGTCACCCCGTGCAGAGTGAGCGCTGCAACAGCTCATTAACATGTGTGGGTAGATTGCCTTGGTAATAGCTCCAAAATTAATCCTGTTCTCACTCTGCTTCGTGTTGATAATCACACTGAATGGAGTAAAATGCTTTCAACGGGTATCTCCATATACTGAGAACAGTATTTCAATCAGACACTGGAATATTATTTCTCTCCTCTCTCTTTCTTACAGCGAACTTGGTGACAATTGGGATTCACCCACGAGGAAACTGCGGCCTTTCCAAGTGTATCTCTGTCTACATGGTGGCCATGGCAACAGCGGATCTACTAGTTATGATCGTCAATATAATAGTGTATTATATTTTCAGTTAACACTTCCTACTTTCATTTCTCCCCCACACTCTCCCGTGTCTAGGTTCATTCTATGCATGACTGATGTCACCCTCGATTTGTCTGTTTGGTTCACCGTCTCCTTCATATTTGACCGTTTTGTCGCCCCCTCTGCTGCCAGAAGTTTAAAACCAAGTATTGCACCGAGAGTACTGCGGCCGTGGTTACAACAACGGTCTCTGTTCTTACCTTTTTCAAGAACTTCCCTCTTTTGTTTCTATGTGCACCTGAACGAATAATTTAAAAAGTGCAGCGGGACTGCCGGGCAAGTGAGGGTATTCACTCCTCACCTCTAGTTGTAGCGTTTCCTCACCAGTTTCACGGCATCTCGGGCGTTTGGCTTCCCTTTACCTCAATTTCCTTCTTTAATTCTTTGACCATCAGACGGATTGTCTTGGCCAGTGGAGCCCTCTGGAGACTCCGGGGTCATAGCTGTGAGAATCAGTGTGACCCAGACATGGAGAACCGAAGGAAATCCATCATTTTACTCTTCACTATATCGGGCAGTTTTATACTGTTGTGGTTGACAACTGCCTTGAGATTATTGACTACCAAACTGACAAACACCAATTATTACCGAGGGGACAGCACAAATCCAGGATATATCCGCACCGACACCGGAGCTATGCTGAAGTTTTTGAGTTCCTGTCCAGCTACCCAGAGGGAATTCAGAGAAGAGCTGAAGAAGGTGCTGAAATCTCCCTGGACACTGATTTTTAAGATTGGTTAAAAATGAAAGAAATGCGAACTCGAGCTCCCTTTGGAACATTAGAATACAATTTCAGCTCATATTCCAGTTTAGACTGGGGTTCCCTCTCCTTACCGCTACATAAAGATGGTTCTTGTGAAAACTCACAGGTAGCGACTATATTTCATGCCCTTTGTAGCATTTAACGTCAACATTGACAGTGGGTTTCTACAGTTCCTACAGTTCATTGGCTGAGTGCCTCTTGCCAAATAAGGACATTCCCCCTTAAGTATGAAACGTGTCAGTGATGAAGTGAACATTAATAGTGGAATAGATTATTTGATCAACGAGTTTAATATCACTGTGCGAGGAATCTACCGTGTAATTGACAGGAAGATCCACCAGTTCTAGGAACAGATTCGATCGTTTAGAACTCCTGGTGAATTTACTTTTTCTCGGAGGTTGGATGAACACGGTGCTTGGACTGGTGTCCGCCGCACCGGCCGCTTCATCCCTTCCCCAGTGAATAAGGAGCGGAGCCGCTGTCTCGTTCGCAGTGCTGCGATGTTCCGCCATTTTTGAATGTTAACAGTTGTTACCTTGTTTTACCTGCTTTGTTCTGAGATCTCGATTATTGAGAAAAAGTTGAAGGCTGTCCAACAACATTGAAATTAAAGTCTTTACCTGTTGTTACTAAATGTATTTGATTGTTATTAATCTGAATCAGTGGCCAGGTAAAACTGGTAAAATAATGTAAGAACTAAGAATGTGAAACAAACTTAATAATCAGGACACTTGATGCATCGATCTGCAATCAATACTCTCATATATTGGAATGGAATAATCCGTTCTGTTTGTTGGTGCACAGAGAGTAACATGTAATCTCCCTTCCATTTTATCAACTGGTGTTGATTGGGCATCCCCAAAGCATGGCTGTGTCTTCGGAGCTTCTACCGGTAACACTGCAGACCGGCGTTTGAAGCGCTGCTCGGTACAAAGGCATCAGATGAAGTCTTGTGCCAATTAACGAGCAATTTGTCCGCTCGCCAGATTCTGTGTCTCGGAAGAAAGTGTTTCCCAATTTATCCTGCAGTGCATGGGTTGCAGATTGGACGATGTTGAGGAGAGGCTGCCCCTGGGTCTGGTCAAATCCACCGTTCACACTGCAGGATGTGTAAGATCATCAGAGGAGATGTCTCTGACTGCTTCCACTGTTCTATTCAGCATACCCGGTTACACATAGAATACAGCCAGCGCTGTGTCCGCTCGATCTTTACACACTTTCTGTGATTGATGGGTACCGCAGATATTGATTGCTGTGCTGGAAATACGCAGCATCCGTGGAGCGAGAAACAGAATCAACATTTCAGATCGATGAAGAAATCTATTCTTTCATAATTTCTTAGCCTCAGTAACCGATTTAAATAATTGCTGGGAATCTAATGCATAATCGGGCTGAAATACTTGAATAGTCGGGGTACAACACGTGCGAGGTTCTCCACCATGTTTCTACAAGTCGGAACACGGTGATGTTCGATGTTGACTCATGTTGACTCCACCTAATCATATTACGATTTTCTAAGTGCCCCGATACCACGTCCTTAATAATGGATTCCAGCATTTTCCCGACGACTGATGTCAGTCTAACTGGCCTGTAGTTCCCTTTTTTCTCTCTCCCTCCTTTCTTCTACAGCGGGGTTACATTTGCTACCGTCCAATACACTGGGGCTATTGTAGAATCCAGGGAATTTTGAAAGATCAAAATCAATGCATCCACTATCTCTGCAGACAAGGAGAGGTGGTGAGAAAGCAGAAAAGAGACATAGGGACAGAGAGAGAGCAAAAGTGAAAGAAAATGAAAGAGGGACAGAGTTAGGTATTTAAATAGGAACAGATGGGGATAGAGAAAGAAAGAGGGAGAGGGGCACAGATAGGAACAGAGAGAAACAGTGGTTCAGAGAGAGACACACAGATGGAGGTGACTGGGTTAAATACCAGAAGTGGAACATTCACTGTAACGTTTAATGTACGCTCAGCACCAATCTTGGGCCAAGCGGATACAGGCCAGTGAGAGTGAGAGGGCTGGGAATCCTCAGGATTTGGGTTTGATAGTGAGGGAGAAACAGAGGGGCAGACAGGCAGAGAGAAAGAACTGGATAGGCTGAGAGATGTAGATGGACTGAGAGGGAGAGAAAGAGAGAAGCAGGAAAGACAGACATAGAAACAGGGGGAAGAGAGAAGACACACAGATAGAGGTGACCGTGTTAAACGCAAAGGGAGAGGCACAGGCTCTGGATATCTCCAGAATGTGGTCAGTCTGCCCAGTTCCCAGTCTATAGAAAAACGCCCCTCTCTCACACCCTTCCAGAATGTCTGAGTTGGAAAATTAATTCCTGGACGTGAGTTTAAAAAGTGTCCAAAGGAATCGACAGGTTAATCCCCAGTTTATGGGGAAAGTTCAGCACTTTCTGGGGAGGGAGGGATGGGGTGTCCCCAGAGTGGGAATATATACAGCGGGGGTTGGAGCAGGGGTGGGAGGGATGGACGGGGTCACCCCAGACTTGGAATAAATAAAGGTGGGTTTGGAGCAGGGGAAGGAGGGAGGGAGGGAGGGAGGGGGAGGGAGGGTGGGGATATCCCCAGACTGGGAATTCACATAGCGACGGTTGGAGCAGGGTGGTGGAGGGGATGAGGAAGCAATGTGCCCGATGACAAACATGATCGTTCCAGCCCCGTCTGTGGGGTTTGATGTGAGCTGTGGGTAGAATTGATCTGTATCACTAGAGCCTGTCCTTTGCCCAGTCCTGTGTGGGGCCTGTGAGTGGGACCAGTGATTGACATTTCAAACTGCAGTAATATTCCCAACATTGTCTTAGAGTTAAAGCTTTCAAATCAGCAAGATCGCCCCCGGAATGTCACAAATCCCAACAAACAGCCCCCTGGTGCTCCTGGACAAGCCAGGCCTGTCCCGGGCAGGATTAGCCCAGATTAACCTAACAGTGGGCAGAAACCCAGGGGGAGAAAGAGAGACATCACAACAGGTCAAATGCTCAGGAGAGGAGCTCCAGTCTGCAGTCAACAAACTGCTCACCTGAGGGTAACTGCGGGGTCCCAGTCCACATCCTGCCCTCTCTGTGAAAATCCTCGTGTTTCCGGGAGATGCGGCAACTTTAAGGGAACAGAGCTGCCATTTTAGCGGTTGTAATAGAGTAAATAAGGAGAAACTGTTTCCATTGGCAGGAGGGTCAGTAACCAGAGGACATAGATGTAAAATAATTGGGTTGAAGGGGACAAATATTTTATGAATCGAGTTATGACCTGGAATGCAGTGCCTCAAAGAGTGGAGGAAGCAGATTCAAATGGGAATCGGGTAAATACTTTAAAAAATTCTACGAATGTCTATGGGGGAAGAGCGGGGGGGGGGGAGTTGGACTAGATTAGATTGCGCTTTCAAAGATCTGGCACAGGCACGATGGGCCGAAAAGCCTCCATCAGTGTTGTTTCATTCTATGGTTTGCGTCAGCAGCATGGCGGCCATTTTGTGTCAGATGTATGTCGGCCATTTTGCAGCAGGTTCATGGCGGCCATTTTGTTGAGTCCCAGCTGAGCTCTTTCGCTCACAGTCCCACCATGTTGTGTAAATTGATATCCAGCCTCTCGAACAACACTCACGCGCTTCAATAGGCAGATCGGTTGTATCTGCGATGCTTATAGAGGAGGTGGGATGTAGTTTCGGGGAACCTTTATTCAATATTTTGAAACAATAATACCAGTTTATTGAAAATAACGACAAACTCATGCCCGAGCTGAAGTAAGCGGGGAAGTTTTATTAACACAGCACAGGGATAAAAACGTGAATTTATAGAGTGCCTTTAAAGTAGTTAAACGTCCCAAAGTGCTTCACGGGAGCGATTAACAATCAAAATTTTGACACTGAGCCACATAAGGGCAGGTGACCAAATCATAGAATCATGGAAGGTTACAGCACGGAAGGAGTCAGTTCAGCCCATCCAGTCCGCGCCGGCTATATGCATCAGCAAAAGTTTGATCAAAAAATTAGCTTTTAAGGAGCGTCTTAAAAGGAGGAGAGAAAAGTGGAGAGACGGAAAGGTTCAGGGAGAGAATTCCAGAGCTTCGGGCCTCGGCAGCTGGAGGCACGGAGGTCAATGGCGGAGCGTTTAAAATCTGGATGCACAAGAGGCCAGAATTGGAATCATAGAATCATAGAAGTTTACAACATGGAAACAGGCCCTTCGGCCCAACATGTCCATGTCGCCCAGTTTATACCACTAAGCTAGTCCCAATTGCCTGCACTTGGCCCATATCCCTCTATACCCATCTTACCCATGTAACTGTCCAAATGCTTTTTAAAAGACAAAATTGTACCCGCCTCTACTACTGCCTCTGGCAGCTCGTTCCAGACACTCACCACCCTTTGAGTGAAAAAATTGCCCCTCTGGACCCTTTTGTATCTCTCCCCTCTCACCTTAAATCTATGCCCCCTCGTTATAGACTCCCCTACCTTTGGGAAAAGATTATGACTATCTACCTTATCTATGCCCCTCATTATTTTATAGACTTCGATAAGATCACCCCTTAACCTCCTACTCTCCAGGGAAAAAAGTCCCAGTCTGTTTAACCTCTCCCTGTAAGTCAAACCATCAAGTCCCGGTAGCATCCTAGTAAATCTTTTCTGCACTCTTTCTAGTTTAATAATATCCTTTCTATAATAGGGTGACCAGAACTGTACACAGTACTCCAAGTGTGGCCTCACCAATGCCCTGTGCAACTTCAACAAGACATCCCAACTTCTGCATTCAATGTTCTGACCAATGAAACCAAGCATGCCGAATGCCTTCTTCACCACCCTATCCACCTGTGACTCCACTTTCAAGGAGCTATGAATCTGTACTCCCAGATCTCTTTGTTCTATAACTCTCCCCAACGCCCTACCATTAACGGAGTAGGTCCTGGCCCGATTCGATCTACCAAAATGCATCACCTCACATTTATCTAAATTAAACTCCATCTGCCATTCATCGGCCCACTGGCCCAATTTATCAAGATCCCGTTGCAATCCTAGATAACCTTCTTCACTGTCCACAATGCCACCAATCTTGGTGTCATCTGCAAACTTACTAACCATGCCTCCTAAATTCTCATCCAAATCATTAATATAAATAACAAATAACAGCGGACCCAGCACCGATCCCTGAGGCACACCGCTGGACACAGGCATCCAGTTTGAAAAACAACCCTCTACAACCACCCTCTGTCTTCTGTCGTCAAGCCAATTTTGTATCCAATTGGCTACCTCACCTTGGATCCCATGAGATTTAACCTTATGTAACAACCTACCATGCGGTACCTTGTCAAATGCTTTGCTGAAGTCCATGTAGACCACGTCTACTGCACAGCCCTCATCTATCTTCTTGGTTACCCCTTCGAAAAACTCAATCAAATTCGTGAGACATGATTTTCCTCTCACAAAACCATGCTGACTGTTCCTAATTCGTCCCTGCCTCTCCAAATGCCGGTAGATCCTGTCCCTCAGAATACCCTCTAACAACTTACCCACTACAGATGTCAGGCTCACTGGTCTGTAGTTCCCAGGCTTTTCCCTGCCGCCCTTCTTAAACAAAGGCACAACATTTGCTACCCTCCAATCTTCAGGCACCTCACCTGCAGCGGTGGATGATTCAAATATCTCTGCTAGGGGACCCGCAATTTCCTCCCTAACCTCCCATAACGTCCTGGGATACATTTCATCAGGTCCCGGAGATTTATCTACCTTGATGCGCGTTAAGACTTCCAGCACCTCCCTCTCTGTAATATGTACACTCCTCAAGACATCACTATTTATTTCCCCAAGTTCCCTAACATCCATGCCTTTCTCAACCGTAAATACCGATGTGAAATATTCATTCAGGATCTCACCCATCTCTTGTGGTTCCGCACATAGATGACCTTGTTGATCCTTAAGAGGCCCTACTCTCTCCCTAGTTACCCTTTTGCCCTTTATGTATTTGTAGAAGCTCTTTGGATTCACCTTTGCCTGATCTGCCAAAGCAATCTCATATCCCCTTTTTGCCCTCTTGATTTCTCTCTTAACTCTACTCCGGCAATCTCTATACTCTTCAAGGGATCCACTTGATCCCAGCTGCCTATGCATGTCATATGCCTCCTTCTTCTTTTTGACTAGTGCCTCAATCTCCCGAGTCATCCAAGGTTCCCTACTTCTACCAGCCTTGCCCTTCACTTTATAAGGAATGTGCTTACACTGAACCCTGGTTAACACACTTTTGAAAGCCTCCCACTTACCAGACGTCCCTTTGCCTGCCAACAGACTCTCCCAATCAACTTCTGAAAGTTTCTGTCTAATACCATCAAAATTGGCCTTTCCCCAATTTAGAATTTTAACTTTTGGGCCAGACCTATCCTTCTCCATAGCTATCTTAAAACTAATGGAATTATGATCACTGGTCCCAAAGTGATCCCTCACTAACACTTCTGTCACCTGCCCTTCCTTATTTCCCAAGAGGAGGTCAAGTTTTGCCCCCTCTCTAATCGGGCCATCCACATACTGAATGAGAAATTCCTCCTGAATACACTCAACAAATTTCTCTCCATCCAAGCCCCTAATGCTATGGCTGTCCCAGTCAATGTTGGAAGGGCGCAGAGATCTAAGGGTTGAAGGGGCACTTGTTACAGAGTCCGACTCTACACTCGGATAGACACACACTAACACTGTATACAGAGACTGACTCTTCACTCGGATAGACACACACTATACACTATATACAGAGACTGACTCTTCACTCGGATAGACACACACTAACACTGTATACAGAGACTGACTCTTCACTCGGATAGACACACACTATACACTATATACAGAGACTGATTCTTCACTCGGATAGACACACACTATACACTGTATACAGAGACTGACTCTTCACTCGGATAGACACACACTATACACTATATACAGAGACTGACTCTCCACTAGGATAGACACACACTATACACTATATACAGAGACTGACTCTTCACTCGGATAGACACACACTATACACTATATACAGAGACTGACTCTTCACTCGGATAGACACACACTATACACTATATGCAGAGACTGACTCTTCACTCGGATAGACACACACTATACACTGTATACAGAGACTGACTCTTCACTGAGATAGACACACACTATACACTGTATGCAGAGACTGACTCTCCACTAGGATAGACACACACTATACACTATATACAGAGACTGACTCTTCACTCGGATAGACACACACTATACACTATATACAGAGACTGACTCTTCACTCGGATAGACACACACTATACACTATATACAGAGACTGACTCTTCACTCGGATAGACACACACTATATACTGTATACAGAGACTGACTCTTCACTCGGATAGACACACACTATACACTGTATACAGAGACTGACTCTTCACTGAGATAGACACACACTATACACTGTATACAGAGACTGACTCTTCACCAGGATAGACACACACTATATACTGTATACAGAGACTGACTCTTCACTAGGATAGACACACACTATACACTATATACCGAGACTGACTCTTCACTAGGATAGACACACACTATACACTAAATACAGAGACTGACTCTTCACTCGGATAGACACACACTATACACTATATACAGAGACTGACTCCTCACTGGGATAGACACACTCATAGACGCTCCACACTAGGATAGACTCCTCACTAGGTGAGAAAAACAGGGTACTTATGACAGAGTCCGACTCCTATCTGGAAGAGACACACACTGTACACAGGGACACCAGTTACAGAGTCCGACTCCGCACTGGGAGAGACACACACGGTGCACCGGGACACTTGTTACAGAGTCCGAATCCTCACTGGGAGAGACACACACGGTACACAGGGACACTTGTTGCAGAGTCCGAATCCTCACTGGGAGAGACACACACGGTACACAGGGACACTTGTTACAGAGTCCGAATCCTCACTGGGAGAGACACACACGGTACACAGGGACACTTGTTACAGAGTCCGAATCGTCACTGGGCGAAACACCCAGGAATACTGAGTCCAATTGTCAGTGTCCCACTGCAGCCAGACTGAGCCCCAACCTGAGCGCTTACCGTCTGTGCATTTACCCAATGCCTCACTGCAGCCCAGAATGAGCCCCACCGAAGCCCTTCCTGTCTATACGTTCAGCTCGGGCTCGAAACCGTTAAACGGCCATTTGGATTTAAACCTGGAGCGCGGCCGTTTGAAGGGGAGGGACAGAAATTCGGCCAAATGTGTTAATATAATGAAACCAATAATGTTCATGAATTGAAACGATCACATGTCCACTCTCAGTGGGCGTCTTGTGTCCTGCAGCGACTTCAGCTCATTCTTTCCGTTTGAACTGAACTGATTCTGCCTCAGCCTGAAACAGATTAAAGATTAAACAAGAAATAAACAGATTGCACAACAGCGTAAATAACAGGGAGACTGGGCTTAATATTACAATAATAATTGGAGACAAATATCACCCATGATAGTGAATGAATCCCATCTATATTTTATTTATTGCATTAAACATTAACACAAGCACTCACCGGATCCGCTCCAGACTCCTGCAGGTCAGTATGAGGCGGCGGAGAGCGGGGATAGATTGGTCTGTGAAGTCGTTTAACCCGAGGGACAGACCCGTCAGTGACCGGTTTGTGCTGAGAGCGGAGACGAGATCGTCCGTACAAGAATCTGTGAGACCGTTTTTCCATAGACTGGGGTCGGAGAGAGAGAAATAACAGGAATCAAGGTTAAATCTCCAGTGTTTATTAATAATAATATTACTGATACTCATTATATCCAGTGTTAGACATCCAGTTATTATAAACACAATCTCAAACAGTCTGATACTTACCCCAGTTTCTATATTTTACAGTCCGGGTTCCTCAGAGCCGCAGACAGTAGTTTCACTCCTGAATCTTCCAGTTTATTATTGTTCAGCTACAGCTCTGTCAGTGATCGTTTTTTACTGAGAACAGAGGCGAGATCCTCGGCACAAGAATCTGTGAGATCGTTGTCATCCAGGCTGGGGATCAGAGAGAGAGAAATAACAGGAATCAGGATAAATCCCCACTAATTATTAATGTTACCGATACTAATAATAATGTACAGTGTAATATTAATAGGAGAGTTAGACACAAATATTAAAATGAGCAGGAGAAGGTTGCCGTGTTAAACTGGATATCAAGTCCCTCCTCCCCCATCAGCACAACATCTGTTAGCTCTGGGATCGAGCATTCCCCGAGTGTTCCGATCAACTCTCCACATCAGCTGCCCAGTGAAACCCAGTGAGTCCCGCTGATCTCCACAACCCAGTTCCAAACGGGTTCCCGTCGGCTGAGACTCTGCACTGGGAGCGCCCAGTGGTAAGATTTACTCACAGCACAGGCCTTATTCCTGAGGTAGAGAATATTCAGGAGGGAGATATGGAGCAGGGTGTTAATTGGACGACTAACTGATCTTTACTTCGGTTTTACACAGTCTGGTGGGATTGTATTATTTGTATTTACAGATTTGTGTTTAATATTTTTCATTTGTTGAGTGTTGATAGTAAATTCCGGTACTTTATGAATATAATATCTATCCACACACACGATATATTGCTGGATGTGATTCCTCTGGTCTCTATGGGCAGTAACATTATCCGTGTGTTCACGGAAATGTGTCCTGGTTTGTGCTTCTATTTTAATATATTTATAAAAACTCTCATGGTGTCAGCACCTTACTAATGAGCAGTGTAGGAGGTGAGGAGATTTACCACTGTTCTAATATTAACACTAATGAGCAGTGTAGGATGTGAGGAGATTTACCACTGTTCTAATATTAACACTAATGAGCACTGTAGGAGGTGAGGACATTTACCACTGTTCTAATATCAACACTAACGAGCACTGTAGGAGGTAAGGAGATTTACCACTTTTCTAATATGAACACTAATGTATAATTTTATGAATCATGTAACATTAAGCCGTTAGGTGATGTACACTATTTATGTTTTTAATATCTTTTGGGATCTTACAATCTCAGAAAACACCATCAACATACAAGTGGTAGATTTGACTGCTGTTTTACAATGAATATTCTCCACCTGTGTGAGTCCCGCTGTGTGTGCTCACGCACGTGTGTCCAATGAAACTATCAGTCAGCGTCTTTTCCTTTCCCAACTGATGGAATGTAAAAGTCATTCAGTCTCAGATCAGTAATTTCTCTAAACTATAATTGAAGTTATTCTCTGGCATTAATTTACAACCAAATTTGAAACCTTGTAAAATTCAGCAATCTCTTGTTTCAGTCACGCTGACAATAGTATAATAATCAGGGAACAATAACAACATTGAAAAACATCTCAGGGCGCTTCACAGAAACCGAATCAGACAAAAGATGGGCACTGAATGAAGGAGGTGGAAGGAGGGTTGGCCAAAAAGTTGGTCAAAGAAGTGGGTTTCAGGAGGGTCTTAAAGGAGGCGAGGGAGGTGGAGAGGGTTACGGAGAGAATTACAAGCCATAGAGCAGGGACAGCAGAAGGCACGTCGCCATAGGTGGCGTGAGAGATTGAAACGCACAAGAGGCCACAATCGGAGGAACAGAAAGACCTTGGAGGTGGTTATAGAGACAAGGGGGGGACGAGGCCACGAAGAGATTTAAAAATGAGGATGAGAGTTTAAATTTGGAGGTGCTGATCAGTGAGCAGGGTTTGCGATGCACTTACGTTTACCGAGGGTGAAAGGAGAAAGGCCGGCCTGGAGAGTGTTGGATAAATCGAGTGAACATGTGATAAAAGCATGGATGAGGGTTTCAGCAGCAGATGGACTGAAACAGGGATGAGGATGGGCGATGTTACGGGAGGTGGAAGTAGACACGGTCTTTGTGATGGAGAGAATATCGAGTCGGAAGCTTAGCTTGGCGTCAAATTGAACGCTGAGGTGGTGAACAATCTGGTTCAATCTGAGACATTGACTGGGACGAACAGAATTCGTGGCGGGGACCGAAGATCGTGTCTTCCGTCATTCCAATGATTGATTGGAGAAATGTGTAACTCATCTAAGAATGGATATCGGACAAGCAGCGTGACAAAGCAGAGGCAGTGGAGGGGTCGAAGGAGGAGGAGGAGAGGGAGAGCAGAGTGTTGTCAGCGTAAATGTGAAAGCTGATCCATTGTCTTCGGATAATGTCCCCAAGGGGAAGCAAGTAAATGAGAAATATGAGGGGGTGAGGGTAGATCCATGGGGGATTCCATGAGTTACAGTGCGGGAGTGGGATCAGAAGTAAATGGGAAATAGGAGGGGTTGAGGGTAGATCCATGGGGGATTCCAGGAGTTACAGTGCGGGAGTGGGATCAGAAGTAAATTGGAAATAGGAGGGGCTGAGGTTAGATCCATGGGGGATTCCAGGAGTTACAGTGCTGGAGTGGGATCAGAAGTAAATGGGAAATAGGAGGGTAGATCCATGGGGGACTTTAGGAGATACCGTGCGGGAGTGGGATCAGAAGTAAGTGGGAAATAGGAGGGGGTGAGGGGAGATCCAGGGGGGATTCCAGGATTTACAGTGCAGGAGTGGGATCAGAAGTAAGTGGGAAATAGGAGGGGATGAGGATAGATCCAAGGGGGATTCCAGGAGTGATAGTGTGGGAGTGGGATCAGAATTAAATGCGAAATAGGAGGAGATGAGGATAGATCCAGGGGGGATTCCAGGAGTTACAGTGCGGGAGTGGGATCAGAAGTAAATGGGAAATAGGAGGGGGTGAGGGGAGATCCATGGGGATTCCAGGAGTTATACTGTGGGAATGGGATCAGAATTGAATGAGAAATAGGAGGGGGTGAGGATAGATCCAGGGGGGATTCCAGGAGTTACAGTGCGGGAGTGGGATCAGAAGTAAATGGGAAATACGAGTTGGTGAGGATAGATCCATGGGGATTCCAGGAGTTACAGTGCGGGAGTGGGATCAGAAGTAAATGGGAAATACGAGTTGGTGAGGATAGATCCATGGGGATTCCAGGAGTTACAGTGCGGGAGTGGGATCAGAAGTAAATGGGAAATAGGAGGGGGTGAGGATAGATCCATGGGGATTCCAGGAGTTACAGTGCGGGAGTGGGATCAGAAGCCGTTGATGAAGATTCTACGGTTATGACTGGATGGTTAAAAGTGGAACCAGCGAGGGCAGTCCCACTGAGCTGGACTATAGGGGTGCAGAAGAATGGGGAGGAGATTTTACTACGGCCGCAGTCACAGAAAGTGTAAATTGTGACTTTGATTATTGCCATTTCAGTGCTGGGGCAGGAGCGGAAACCTGATCGGAGAGATTCAAACATGAAGTTGTGGGAAAGATGGGTAGAGATTCGGGAGGTGAAAAAAATCGAGAGGAAAGGGAGGCGGGAGTTGGAGATACACGTGTCTACCTATTCACCCACGTAACAAACAGGGCGTGTCTCTTTGATCACACTCCCTCCTCTGAAATACACAAGTCTCATTTATGGTTTAATATAATAGAAGTTAAAGTCATTTGACTTTTACATAACATTCCACTCACTCTGACTGGGCAATTGGAATCTCCCAGTTCCACTGGAGGAGTTCGCTTGTTACAGGCGACAGAATCAGAGCAATGCTTCAGATATACTCATTTAACAAAACTGCTTCAGAAAATGCAGATCGTCACTTCCCTTTTTTAAACAGAATTATTTAGGATGTAAAGCAACGAAGCAGGCCGCTCGGCCTGGTCGACATGGTCCGCACAGAGCCTGCCCCCACCACTCTTCATCGGACCCTATTCCTTTCTCCCTCGTGTATTTATATAACTTCCCCCTAAATACATCTTTTCTTTACAGTGAGGTCCTGTAAATGGAGCTTGACTTCTCAACCACCCTGTTCAGTTCAAGGGTTGATGTTGCTCCGTCCCACTGAACCAGCCCTCCACCGAAACCCCACTGACCAGGCCCCACACCGACACCCTACTGATCAGGTCACATATCGAAACGCCACTGACCAAGTCCCACACCGACACCCCACTGACCCAGTCCCACACCGACACCGCACTGACCCAGTCCCACGCCGACACCCCACTGACCCAGTCCCACACCGACAACGCACTGACCCAGTCCCTCACCGACACCCCACTGACCCAGTCCCACGCCGACACCCCACTGACCCAGCGCCAAACCGAAACACCACTGAACCAGTCACACACCGGCACCCCACTGAACCAATCCTAAACAGAAACCCCACTGACCAAGTCCCACACCGACACCGCACTGACCCAGTCCCACACCGACACCCCACTGACCCAGTCCCACAACGAAACCCCACTGACCCAGTCCCACACCGAAACCCCACTGACCCAGTCCCACGCCGACACCCCACTGACCCAGTCCCACACCGACATCCCACTGACCCAGTCCCACACCGACACCCCACTGACCCAGTCCCACACCGACACCCCACTGACCCAGTCCATCACCGACACCCCACTGACCCAGTCCCACACCGACACCCCACTGACCCAGTCCCACACCGACACCCCACTGACCCAGTCCATCACCGACACCCCACTGACCCAGTCCCACACCGACACCCCACTGACCCAGTCCCACACCGACACCCCACTGACCCAGTCCCACACCGACACCCCACTGACCCAGTCCCACGCCGACACCCCACTGACCCAGTCCCACACCGACACCACACTGACCCAGTCCCACACCGACACCCCACTGACCCAGTCCCACACCGACACCCCACTGACCCAGTCCCACACCGACACCCCACTGACCCAGTCCCACACCGACACCCCACTGACCCAGTCCCACACCGACACAGCACAGACCCAGTCCCACACCGAAACCGCACTGACCCAGTCCCACACCGACACCCCACTGACGCAGTCCCACACCGACACCCCACTGACCCAGTCCCACACCGACACCCCACTGACCCAGCCCCACACCGACACCTCACAGACCCAGTCCCACACCGACACCCCACTGACCCAGTCCCACAGCGACACCCCACTGACACAGTCCCACACCGACACCCCACTGACCCAGTCCCACACCGACACCCCACTGACCCAGCCCCACACCGACACCTCACAGACCCAGTCCCACACCGACACCCCACTGACCCAGTCCCACACCGACACCCCACTGACCCAGTCCCACACCGACACCCCACTGACCCAGTCCCACACCGACATCCCACTGACCCAGTCCCACACCGACACCCCACTGACCCAGTCACACACCGAAACCCCACTGACCCAGTCCCGCACCGACACCCCACTGACCCAGTCCCACGCCGACACCCCACTGACCCAGTCCCACACCGACACCCCACTGACCCAGTCCCACACCGACACCGCACTGACCCAATCCCACACCGACACCCCACTGACCCAGTCCCACACCGACATCCCACTGACCCAGTCCCACACCGACACCCCACTGACCCAGTCCCACACCGAAACCCCACTGACCCAGTCCCGCACCGACACCCCACTGACCCAGTCCCACGCCGACACCCCACTGACCCAATCCCACACCGACACCCCACTGACCCAGTCCCACACTGACATCCCACTGACCCAGTCCCACACCGACACCCCACTGACCCAGTCCCACACCGAAACCCCACTGACCCAGTCCCGCACCGACACCCCACTGACCCAGTCCCACGCCGACACCCCACTGACCCAGTCCCACACCGACACCCCACTGACCCAGTCCCACACCGAGAGCCCACTGACCCAGTCCCACACCGACACCCCACTGACCCAGCCCCACACCGACACCTCACAGACCCAGTCCCACACCGACACCCCACTGACCCAGCCCTGCATCGACACCGCAGTAACGGGGAGTGAGAGCAGACACTCCAATTTTAATGACTGCATTGTAAAGTTTGATGTGTTTCAGGTAGTGAGTATTAGAGTAAGTGTGACGCTTACAGAAAGTGTGCGTTGTAAATACGACTTTTAATTCATTACTCGTGAATCTCGATGGCTTTGCTCATACTTGGACAGATGACCTGGAATGTGATCTCACTGCATTAGTTGAAACAGGCCAGAATGGCAGGCGGGGAGCAATCGTATCTCTTCGGAAGGTATTGAAACAGCCTTTATCAATATAAGAAAAGTATTATTAAACCATGGAAAAGGGAGTCTTACATGGTATATGTATCTATATAACCTACTGCTCAGATACAAAATGGTCCTACTACTGGACTGCCGAATCCGTGTATAGGAGCTTACACTCAATGTTTCGGATATAGATTGGAAACAACATCTCTTGTTCTGAGATCGAACAGATTGTTACCATGGTAACAGAGGAAACCAGTCACGGTAAGTAACTGAAACGGAAATAACAAAACCAACTTCACGTTTCCTGAGTTTAGTTAAGACGAAGATTAACCCTGAACATTCAGAAAGTTTTCCTAACCATGAAGCTCCGATTCAATGATGGATTTTTTTTACGCTAGGCCTGATACTGCGGATTGACTGAATGCACCGTCAGTTCCAGTACAGAACATTAACCAGCGCCGCATCTACATCGATAAAGTAGTCACATTGATAGAAATAGGCCCTGTCAGCTCTGGAAATCTAGTGGTCTTAAAACATCTAAATCTGTAACAGTGACCACTTAAATTACTGCTAAAATACTCAATTCGATGGCAAAATATCTGATAGTCACCACCTTTGTACATCTGAAACGTAGCAAAATTGACTAAATTTTATGACATTTGCTTTAAATCCGAGAGGGATCTGCAAGGACCGGGCTCCAACTCTGGCACGTAAAGTTATCGAGTTCATTAATTCTTGATCCACTCTGTTTACAAGAGTTTGTTCCCTCCGATTGTTCACATCCCCCGGAAACTCACCAGCTTGAACAACAGGCTCGGTGGGCCCCTTGTTCCCAAATCAGCTCCAATACTGAACCTCAGTCCGCCGCTCCAGATGACCCAACACAGCCCTGTTATTAATTTATTCGCTACTGTTTCCGCCCTTCTCCCCAGTGAAGGCCCTGTCCTTTGCTCGTTCTCTCCCCGCAGCAGCACTGCTCTGATCCCAACAAACCCCATCACAATGCTCGAAATTACCAGCCAGTTTCCCCCCCCCCCAAAGTTTCCTGTATTAAATGCCAACTATTCCCTCCGCCAGCCGCTCTCAGTCAATCAATCCCTGCTTATTCAACACACAGCCCAGTTTCTGCCCCGTTGAATGCTGCGGTTTACGATAATCGGTGTTTCTCTAGAGTTTACGAGAGAAACGCCAGTGCTGTCTCTCGGATTGCCGAGATATCAGGAAGACCAACAGCTTCCGGGATCATCCGTCCCTTCAGGTTCAGGGCAGAGTATTCCTGTTTGATTTTGTCCCTTTTCTTAGATCCCTGGTCCGCCGGCGTGGGCTTCCTGCAAATCCCCAGAGTTTGGGGTGGAAGGGTGTCATTTTATTTCTGCGTTTTGGACAAACCGGCGCTGTTTGATCTGACTGGGCCCATCCTCCCCGGGTTATAAACTGTCTGATCTCACTGGGCCCATTCTCCCCGGGTTAAAGACTGTCAGATCTCACTGGGCCCATTCTCCCCGGGTTACAGACTGTCTGATCTCACTGGGCCCATTCTCCCCTGGTTTCAGACAGTCTGATCTCACTGACCCTGTTCAGTAGATTCCACGGGAGTTTATATCCAGGACCATCCCCTCTATCACGACCCGGGTCAGTACATTCCCCTGTAGCTGATGCTGACAGTAATCTTCCCTCTTGCTTTAATAAACCAAATGGCCTCCTGTGAAACAGAAAGTAAATGATTGTACAGCCTGGAACAGGATCACAGAGGGTAAAATAGGGCTGATGAGTTAGGATTAACCGGACAGGCGGGGCCATCCTCCATCCTGCAGAGCTCACTCCCGCTCTCTGCTGAGTAAAAACCGTTACTGTTACACTTTAAATTCACTTCCTGTTTTATATAAAACACTAGTTGAGACAGGTTTACTCAGTATGAGAGCCCGACCCCTGTAACCCGGGGAACGATCTAAATTCTCACCCTCAGTCAGAGTTCAGTCCGCGCCGCCGATCATAATATTCACAAAGACCCGCGACTGGGAATCCCGGGATTCACGGGGGATGCAATACTGCGTCTGCGCGGGAGAGCAAAGGCATTTTGACAGCAGTGCGCCTGCGTGAGAGAGCAGGCGTGCTTTGTCACCAGTGCGCCGCCTTGTCATTTCATGCTGATTGTGCCCACACTGCGCCTGCGTGATATTCTGCTTTTCGCCTCCCGGTCTAAAAGCTAAAGTGAAGTTTCTCGGGGCTGCCGGGAGGGGTCACACTGGTTACCTCGGAGAGGGAACATGCGCAGTCCACCGGGGCATTAAGGGTCATCTTGATTGGTGGGCACCGCAAATCATAAAGTGAGAGTTTATTACAGTGTAAATAGATTGATGTTTAATTATATTAATGGCGCCTCCTCAGTTTGAGGAGGATCTTGTGCAGTTTCTTTTCTGTTAGTGACACTGGGCAACCCAGCGTCATCCCTATTGGTTTATTTGAAATAGACAACTGAAGCTCCACCTTCTCTGGCCACAAAACTTCACATTTAAATAACATCAAGCTGAATAACATCGTCAAACAAGGTTCAAGCTCCAGAGTAAAATCAGGGGCCTGACGCTGAGCAGCATTAATGAGCTGCCCAGAGTGGTCAGATGTGACTGAGTAGTGAGCAAGACCTTGTTCACAACAGCTCCTGAGAGAAAGAACAGTGACATTTCCCGAACACCCGCCCCCCACTCTATAAGTCTCCCACACTTTTCATTGAATATCATTGTATTTCTTACATAGTTCAAAATTACCTTGTTATTTGATTTTCACCATCAGCTTTCTTCCACGAACCCTCCGAACGCCTCCTTTTGCTCGTATCCCCTTATTACAATCTCTTACAAATTATTGCTCCTTGATAATTACTGTCAGCTCCCTTTTATCTTCAAAATAACTCTATTTGTACATGAATGCCTTCTTTTGAGAAAGCCGATTATCTCCCGTTCAGAGATTATCAACCTGCAACTCGTCCATCTCGTTTTTAACGTTCCCGTTCTTTTTCCACTCAAACCATCATTTTTCAGTTCCGTATGATCGCACATTCCGCGTTTCTACCGGCCGCTTTCTCAGTTTCTTAGTTCTACACACATATTTACACATTGAGCATTTGCTTTTCAATTAACCCAGTTATCCTCGTGAAAGAACTTAATCTGTAATTTTATCATCGAACATTTAGTATTCCCCACAGCTGATCCGCTTGTTGATTTCCATTTTCCCAAGCAATAAATCTAGATCAGTCCAACTTTTTATCTGATAAACACTGCCTGCTGCTGAAGGCTGTTTATTGTGGGTCTATCCTCCCCCTCCTCTCCCTGAGTCTCTCATTTCCTCATCTCGATTCCAACTGGCCTGGCAATCAATACGTGACATTATACAGGCAGAGAGCGATATAGAGTCATAGAGTCATAGAGTCATAGAGTTATACAGCACGGATAGAGGCCCTTCGGCCGATCGTGTCCGCGCCGGCCATCAAGCCCAATCTAATCTAATCCCATATTCCAGCATTTGGTCCGTAGCCTTGTATGCTATGGCATTTCAAGTGCTCATCCAAATGCTTCTTGAATGTTGTGAGGGTTCCTGCCTCCACAACCCTCTCAGGCAGTGAGTTCCAGACGCCAACCACCCTCTGGGTGAAAAAGTTCTTTCTCAAATTCCCTCTAAACCTCCCGCCTTTTACCTTGAATCTATGTCCCCTTGTTATAAAACCCTCAACGAAGGGAAAAAGCTCCTTAGTATCGATCCTATCTGTGCCCCTCATAATTTTGTACACCTCAATCATGTCCCCCCTCAGCCTCCTCTGCTCCAAGGAAAACAAACCCAATCTTCCCAGTCTCTCTTCATAGCTGAAGCGCTCCAGCCCTGGTAACATCCTGGTGAATATTCTCTGCACCCTCTCCAAAGCGATCACATCCTTCCTGTCGTGCGGCAACCAGAACTGCACACAGTACTCCAGCTGTGGCCTAACCAGTGTTAAATACAGCTCCATCATAACCTCCTTGCTCTTATATTCTATGCCTCGGGTAATAAAGGCAAGTATCCCATATGCCTTCTTTACCACCTTATCTACCTGTTCCGCCGCCTTCAGGGATCTGTGAACTTGCACACCAAGATCCCTCTGACCCTCTGTCTTGCCTAGGGTCTTCCCATTCATTGTGTATTCCCTTGCCTTGTTAGTCCCTCCAAAGTGCATCACCTCGCACTTTTCCGGGTTAAATTCCATTTGCCACTGTTCCGCCCATCTGACCAACCCATCTATATCGTCCTGCAGACTGAGGCTATCCTCCTCACTATTTACCACCCTACCAATTTTTGTATCATCAGCGAACTTACTGATCATACCTTTTACATTCATATCCAAGTCGTTAATGTAGACCACAAACAGCAAGGGCCCCAGCACAGATCCCTGTGGTACCCCACTGGCCACAGGCTTCCAGTCACAAAAACAACCTTCGACCATCACCCTCTGCCTTCTGCCACTAAGCCAGTTTTGTATCCAAAGTGCCAAGGCAGCCTGGACTCCATGGGCTCGTACCTTCTTGACCAGTCTCCTGTGCGGGACTTTATCGAAGGCCTTACTGAAATCCATGTATACCACATCCACTGCGTTACCCTCATCCACACGCCTAGTCACCCCCTCAAAAAATTCAATCAAATTAGTCAGACATGATCTTCCCTTGACAAAGCCATGTTGACTATCCCTGATTAATCCTTGCTTCTCCAAGTGGAGACTAATTTTGTCCTTCAGAATTTTTTCCAATAATTTTCCGACCACTGGCCTGTAGTTCCCCGGTTTTTCCCTACTCCCCTTCTTGAATAATGGTACTACATTAGCGGTTCTCCAGTCCTCTGGCACATCCCCTGTGGCCAGAGAGGTTCTGAATATATGTGTCAGAGCCCCCGCAATCTCCTCCTTTGCCTCACACAGTAGCCTGGGATACATTTCGTCCGGGCCTGGGGATTTATCCATTTTTAGGCCTGCTAAAACCGCCAACACCTCCTCCCGCTCGATGTTAATATGTTCGAGTATATCACAGTCCCCCTGTCGTATTTCGCTGTCTACGTCGTCCTTCTCCATAGTGAAAACATATCGAGAGGGAGAGAAGTAGAGAGGGAAAGAGAGTTATAGAGGGAGTGGGGGGAGAGATGAGAGAGAGAAAGGGTGAGAGAAAGGGAAAGAGAAAGAGATGGAGAGAGAGAGACTTGGAGAGAGAGGTAGAGAGGGAGATAGAGTGAGGGAGACAGACAGTCATTTCAATCATGGCCAACATTCAAATATTTTTCTCACTACTGAGAGACGACACACGGAGTGAATGTTCTGAATTATGCTCTATTAACTTAATGGAGAGAAAGACATAGGAAGGGATATGGATGGACGCAAATCCCGGATATGTCCCCCCACTCTGCACCCCATAGGATGAGATTTGAAACAAGGAGCACTGGTTTGTAAAATTTACCCTGTGTCTCAGAAAGAAGGGTCAATGGAAATGGGCCCTGGATCTGGAATCGGGTCAGTAAAACAAGTCTGAGAAGCTCTACCTTAGTGAATGTCGGGGGTAGAAGACTCTGATCTGATCTGTTCGGATCAAAGCAATTCGCACTCTCATTCATCGGAAAATAGGAACAGGAGTCGGCCATTCAGCCCCTCTAGCCTTTCCCCCATTCAATGAGATCATGGCTGATCTGTATCATAACTCCATTCACCCGCCTTGGCTCCATATCCCTTAATACCCTTGATTAGCAAACTATACGATCTCGGATTATAAATTATTAATTCAGCTAGCATCTACTTCCTTTTTTAGGATAGAGTTCCAACCTTTCCGTGAAGAAGTGTTTCCTAACTTCTGTCCTGAATGGCCTGGCTCTGATTTTAAAGTGATGTCCCCTTGTCCTCGACTCCCCCACCAGAGTAAAATGTTAATCTCAATCAATTCCTTTCAAAATCCTAAAACTATCAATCAAATCACCCCTTAACCTTTTATGCTCCATGGAATGTAAGCAACTTTATGTCTCTCCTCCTGATTTAATGCTGGAGCCCTGGTAACAGTCTGTTGAATTTGCACTGCACTCCTTCAAGGCTATTACAGCCTTTCTATGCTGCTTTGCGCAGAACTATACACAGTACTCCAGGTGAGGTCCAACCTGGCCTTTGTATAGCTGTAACAAAACATCCTCCCACTATAGTCTAGCCCTCTCGATATAAAGGCTAACACTCCATTACTCTTTTTAATTAATTTTTGACCTGACGACTTTTAGTGAGCTGTGTACATGGACCCTTAAATCTCATTGGACCTCCACTGTTCCTAGCTTTAAAAAAACATACTCAGATCTATCCTGTTTTGGTTCAAAATGTATGACCTCACATTTACCTGCGTTGAAATCCATCTGCAACAGTTTTGGCCACTCACTTTAATCTATCAATGTCTCTTTGTAATTTTATGCTCCTGTCGACATTGCATAATATGCCACCTATCTTTGTGCCACTGGCAAACTTGGATATAGGGCACTCTGTTATGGAATCTGTTATGTTGGAACAGAATGGGAGCACGATGAAACATCATTTCTAAGGATTACCTCTTAACTAGCCAGGGTATACTTGACTTGAAATAAACCTGCTTTACAGAAAGGTTTTCATAAAGGAGGAAGGAAGCGTAGAGGAAGTATATCGTGGTCTAAGTATTCACCGAGGCGGGACATTTTCTACTCCCGCAATCTGTCGGCGGCATCCTAAATGTGGGGAAACTTCCTCAGATCGATTTCTACTGAAATCCTAAACTCGTCCTCTTCGACTGCTCTTCCCTAGAAATGAAGAACATAGCAATTCTCCTGTTATGTTCATGATATCGCGAACACACAGTGAGAACATGAACTTCTTCCCTCTGAATAATACTTCATATTTACAGCACATTAAATGTAACAATTACCGGAGCGGTTTCTTCACGTCATTTTGCGTTTCTCATTCCAGACTGGTCCAGATGATACTGGTTGGTTGACTGGGCATCGCGCCTGGCCAATGAAACGCACACATTTAAAGGAAGCGGATTGGAGGTGTTATGCACCAATCTATGAACAGAACTGGAGCTCAGACCCTTAACGGCTCTCTACTCTACACGCACTTTCACCGCGCCTTTTTTTCCGACTCCTGGATATACTTCAATGGTTTTCCGCCAGTCCCGGGTTCCAGTATGTAATCCAGGCAGGCACTTCGCTCCTAAACAACGGTTACTTCATTTGAAAAGTTAACGCGCTTTATAAATGGAACCTCTTCCTTTTGGTGCATATAAAAATATTTACATTTCGACAGCGCCTTTCACGACCTCAGGACGTCCCAAAGTGATATGAAGTAATATTTGAAGTGTAGTCACTGTTGTAATGTAGGGAAACGGGGCAACCAATTTGCGCACAGCAAGATCCCACCAACAGCAATGTGATAATGACCAGATCATCTGTTTTAGTGATGTTGGTTGAGGAATAAATATTGGCCAGGACATCGGGGAGAACTCCATTCTCCTTCTTCCAAAAGTAGCCCTGAGATCTTTTCGGTCTACCTGAGGGGATAGACGGGGCCTCGGTTTAACGACTTTTCGGAAAACGGCATCTCTAACAGGGCAGCACAACCTCAGTACTCAACCTCGAACAATATAGGACTCCAGTACTGACCCTCGGTCAGTGAAGGACTCCCTCAGTACTGCACTGGGAAAGTCGGTCTGCATTATGCGCGCAAGTCTCCGGAGTGGGTTTGAACCCACGATCTTCTGACCCAAAGGTGGGAGTGCTGCCCACTGATCCACCGCTAGCACCTGGTCCTATTATTGATCTACTCCAATTCATAATGACGAGCAATAAAATGTTGAAACGCACCGTTTCCATAACCTGTTCGCAGGAGGTTGCCGTCCGGTGCGGTGACTCTTTCCACGTTGCAATCGATCACATCCGCGGGTCTCCATGGGTCCATAGGTAGAAAACCAGCCGCCGTGTAACTGCCGTTTCCCGTGTACAGAGGGGATGAACCCAACCTCTTGACTGCCGTGGAGGAAGATTTCATGGACACGTTCATTTCTTTCGGATAGAAATCCATCACCAAGCAAACTGCTGCTGTGTTTCCGCTCCTACTCTGAGAGTCGATTGGAGGGAAAAAGCGGTGCGCTATTGGCCTGGAATGTTTCGTCAGCTCTGTCATTGAAATTAATAACACTATATTCTGGCGCACAATTAAAAGAGAATATTGCTCTTAATTCCTTTTCAAAAACGCACATCAACACCAGGGGTTCTGTATAAAATACGACAGAAATAGTAACATAAATATGAACCTTAGTTCAACCATTGGATTAATATCATTTTCAACTGGACCAATGAGCGGCACATGTAAACAGAAAGAACGGTGAAAGTCAGCGAAGCCCGAAGGTTAAGACTCTTAGCAGAGTGGAGGAACGGAGATACAAAGTTGTTCCCGACGCATAGATGGTTCCAGGAATCCAGAAAACCAGATTATTAAAAGCAAAAGGACAGGCACAAAGGCCGATTTAAAAAGGCAAATGGGATTCCGGAGTTTAGACACCTGTTGTTAAATGTGGGCGCGTTGAACATAAAAAGTAGCAAGTGAGATTGAATTGACATCAGATATCAGTCAGGCAACAGAATACTGGGCGCTGTTGGGCATCCCGTTATATTGGAACTATGGGGAGGGGACGACAAAGATTAACTAGATTGATGCCAGCAATGAAAGATTGTAGTTCGGACGAAAGACTCCAAAACCTGTCTGTTGTTGTTTTACTACATCGATGCAGGTTGAGGAGCATATTCTGGGAGAGCGAGCGCAGGCCCGAGGAACAGAATGATATCCTTCTCTACGGCAAAGCTTAGGATTCTATGAATTAATAGCCTCGTTCGCTTTTTCTAAGGTTCCACCCAGCTGTCTCTCTCTTTCTTCCTTACTTTCTCTCTCTCTCTTTCTTTCTTGTTTGCTTTTAATCTTTTTCCTTCTCTTTCTATCTTCCTTTCTATTTATCATTAGTTCTGTTTGACATTTTAACCAAAGACTTTCGTGGCACTATATCGCCATTTTTAAGCAAATTAATCTTAAGGGACAGTGAGTTATTGTTCGGGTTACATAAAAAAAACGCAAGCTTCACCTCGCAGAAATTATTGGATCTTTGAAAAGTAAAACTGAAAGACAAGAGCCCGGAAATGACCAGAACCAGTTTATACCCCGAATGGGGAAAAGCTCGACTTGAACAGATAAACAGAACCAATTTATACCCTGAATGGGCAAAAGATCGACTTGCCAATAAAAAGCAGCCCTGAACGAGAAAAGAGATGAGTGACAACAAAGAAATCATCACAAAAATAAATTCACAATTATGTTAGGAAAATGAGCAGGGTCAGACCAATGTGGGTCCCTTAAGAACAGATAATGGTGATATTGTAAATTAAAACATGGAGTTGGTGGACATGTTAAATAATTACTTTGCATCAGCAATTACAGTAGAAGAAGAGGATACCCTGCCAGACACCCCAAGGTAACACATTTTGGATCAGGAACGGGCACTCACTATAATTAACGTAAGCAAATTAACAGTATGGCACTAATGAGTGACAAATCCCCAGAACTAGATGCTTTCCACGCTAGGGTTTTAAAGGAAGTGGGTGAGAACACTGCAGATACCCTAATTATAATCTTCCAAAGTTCTCTCGATTCTGGAACTGTTCCTTTCGATTGGAAAATTGCACATGTCAGTCCACTATTTAAGAAAGGTGAGCGAGGGAAACCTGGGAATTATAGACCTAACATCTGTTGTCGGGAAATCACTAGAGTTTCTAATTAAGGATCGAGTGACTGAACACCTTGAAAATGTTCAGCTGATCAGAGAGAGCCAGTATGGATTTATAAAGCGTAGAACATGCCTGAGAAGCGTCAGCCGGCATCACTGTCCTTGTTGGAATCGTGTGGCTTCCTGAACGAACGAATGTACGAACGAACTTGCTCTTCTTCGCAATAGTGCCTTGGAATCTTTTACTTCCACCTGAGTGGGCTTCGGTTTAATATCTCATCCGAAAGATGGCAGCTCCGACAGTGCAGCACTCTCTCAGCACTACACTGGAGTGGCAGCCTAGATTATGTGCTCAAGTCTCTTGTAAAAGAAGCCCTTGGATGGCCTGATATCTTCCCTTTTCATGGTCCACACGTGTCGATACCGGGTCTGGAAGGGATAAATGAATTTAAATGACAGGATACATCGACTTGGCCTGGGTATTCGTTTGAGTTGGGAAAGTTGTGGGATGACCTAACTGAAGTGTTTAAAATGTTAAAGGGATTCAATAGGGGAGATTCAGTGAAACTCTTTCCTCTGGTGGGGGAATTCAGAACAAAAGGGCATAATCTTAACATTAGACCGAGGCCTCGCGAGAATGAAATCAGGAAGCGTTTATTTCACACAAAGTGTAGTGGAAATCTGGAACTCTCTGCCACAAAATGGCTGTGGATGTCTGGGGGACAACTTATTTTTTCTAGAGTGAGAACTGTAGATTTTACTTAGGGAAGGGTATTAAGGGATATAAGTCCAATTCAGTTGTGTTAGAGGTTCGCAATGATCTGGCTGAACAGTCCCGAGGGGCTGAATGGCCTCCTCCTGCTCTTATGGCCCGATGTAGGAATGAGTAATCGGGGAAAGCACACAGGGCAGGCTGGGGCCTGTGGGATTTTAACCCCAGTACACACTCGATGTTTGGGTGTTAGAAGGAAGAGAGACATGTGGAACCAAATACAGTTAGAAAGAAAGAACACGACGAAGAGGAAAGCGAAAGAAAAGGGGGACTGCTAATAATATTATTAATCCTCCTTAATTGGCTTCACAATGTGCCTGACCCCATCTCCAAACGTGGGCTTGTCTAATGGCGGCTCCTTTCCCTCGAAGACGCAGTAATAAATCCCGCTGTCCTTTGTCTCGGCTTTCTTGATTCGTAAGGTCGTTTTCTTCTTGGAGCTCTGAGGAGCTCATCTCCGTCCTTGGTGCCCTGTGACCGCAAGTTGTCGAGTATCAGCACCAGCGGACCGCTCTCCATCTTCTCTTGCTTCAACCAGAAGAGGATTTCCCCGTCGGCCAAAATTGCTCCAGTCTGGCACCGCAACTCGACCGCGACCCCCTCGGCCGTCGAGATACTGACCAGTGTTTGCTTGAATCACCCGATCGAGTGACCCTCTGAAATACAGCATAATCAGAAAGTAATGATATTCGATGGAAACTAAATAGAAAGCAACGTTTCTCTTAATAAAATAAATCAAAGAAAGGCAGTCTTGCATTTACACAGCGCCTTTCACAACTTCAGGACATCTCAAAGTGCTTCACTCAGTCTGCATGTGGCTCCAGCCCTACATCATGTAGTTGGCCCTTAACGCCATCTGAAGTGGTCTAGCAAACAAACTTAGTTGTAGATCAATAAACGAGTGTCCTGTCTGCGTTGCCAAGTAGAGAATCATTCAGTCATCAGCACAGAATGAAGCCATTCGGACCATCGTGCCTCTGCTGGCTCTTTGAAAGTTCTTTTCAATTAGTCCCATTTCTTGCACTTTCCCCATATCCCTGAGATTCTGTCCTCTTGAAGTATTTACCCAATTCCATTTTGAAAGTTACTATTGAATCTGCTTTAACCGTCCTTTGAGGCAGTGAATTCCAGATCATAACAACTCGCTGCCTAAAAAACATTCTCCACACCTGTCCGCTGGTTGTTTCACGTCTCTGGGCTTATCTTAAACTGTATGAATACACTTTTCTCTTTATTTTAAGTAGCTCTTTTTCCAAATATTTCCAATGGAAAATGGCTAAATAATCGTGAAACGCGACAGTCACATGACAGAGTGGTTAATGCTGTGCGGTCCGTAGTTCTTGTAATAGCTGCAAATATTATATGTAAACTGGAATGTTAATGCATCGTTTTATTAGAGGTACACGAAATAACCTAAAGAAAGCGGCAAGATACATACGTTGGAAATAAGCCCAAAGCATCAGCTGCAATAACACAGTCTCCATTTTAACCGAGAATGTTCCGCGAGCTCCTTCACCTAATGGGCATCACAGCTTATGGCGTCCGAGCAGTGGAATCAGCGGGTCAATCTCGTCTCCACTTCGCCAACCTCAACACTCGAGAGCTCACACCGCGTTCTGCCTTGTTTCCACCTCTGGCAATAATTCAAATCGAGACTGGATATCCAGAAGGCCAGAAATGTGAAAGATAAGGTAAAAAGCAAAGTCCCGTACCAAAATCTGACTTACCCTCACACGGCCTGTGTCAGCCTTGGCTTAGAGGCAACACTCTCCCTTCTGAGTCAGAAGTTTACAGCGAACAAGCCGCAGTCCAGAGATTTGAGAACACAATATGGGCTGATATTTCACCGTCGTTAAACCGAGGCCCCGTCTGTCCCTCTGAAATGACGTAAAAGATCCCGCAGAACGTTTTGGAAGAAGTACAGGGAGAGTTCTCTTCCTCTCCAGGACAATTTGTGCTCTCAATATCCGTTTAAAGCACACCATAAATACTTTCCCGTATCTTTCGCAGCAGACAGTTTAGACCCGCATGGTTAACCATGTGATGGCGGTCTGGAGTCAGGTGGCGACCACAACATCGTGGTGGTGGGGGAGGGGGCGAACTTTGAGCGATTATGTAAAATGGGGGATCGAATTCTTCGCCCATGACTTCAATGGGAAGCAAAATCGGACGGGGCGGACAATACGATGACGCCCAATTTACCCTATCTCCCAAAGTTAAAATCAGCCCTGGGATTGACGTGACAGCTTCTGCTCCCTGAAGGATATCAGTGAACCATTTGAGGTGAGAGGGCAATCTTTCAGTTTTCCCGGTTAAAGTTGTTGTTTATTTGCTGGTGCGACGCCGGAAATCTCCATAATTATTGAACTTAACTTCACAGAGTAATGACACACAAAGCTGTTCTACATCCCTGTGTTACTATGACAACGGTATTTTCTGCGGTAACATTTGTTACAATAACCTGTAACCTCATGACTCGCATATTCCTCACTCCACCATTACCAACAAGACAGAGGATCAACCCTGGTCCAATGAGAAATGTAGAAGAGCATGCCAGCAGCAGCACCAGGCGTACCTAAAAATGAGGTGCCAACCTGGTGAAGCTACAAATCAGGACTACATGCATGCTAAGCGGCGGAAGCAACATGAAATAGACAGAGCTAAGCGATTCAACAACCAACGGATCAGATCAAAGCTCTGCAGTGCTGCCATATCCAGTCGTGAATGGTGGTGGACAATTAAACAACTAACGGGAGGAGGAGGCTCTGCAAACATCCCCATCCTCAATGATGGCGGAGTCCAGCACGTGAGTGCAAAAGACAAGGATGAAGCGTTTGCAACCATCTTCAGCCAGAAGTGCCGAGTGGATGATCCAACTTGGCCTCCTCCCGATATCCCCACCAACACAGAAGCCAGTCTTCAGCCAATTCGATTCACTGCACGTGATATCAAGAAACGGCTGAGTGCACTCGATATATCAAAGGCTATGGGCCCCGACAACATCCCGGCTGTAGTGCTGAAGACTTGTGCTCCAGAACTAGCTGCGCCTCTCGCCAAGCTGTTCCAGCACAGCTACAACACTGGCATCTATCAAACAATGTTGAAAATTGCCCAGGTATGTCCTGTCCACAAAAAGCAAGACAAATCCAATCCGGCCATTACCGCCCCATCAGTCTACTCTCAATCATCAGGAAAGTGATGGAAGGTGTCGTCGACAGTGCTACAAAGCAGCATTTACTCACCAATAACCTGCTCACAGATGCTCAGTTTGGGTTCCGCCAGGACCACTCGGCTCCAGACCTCATTACAGCCTTGGTCAAAACATGGACAAAAGAGCTGAATTCCATAGTTGAGGTGAGAGTGGCTGCCCTTGACAGCAAGGCAGTATTTGACCGAGTGTGGCACCAAGGACCCCTAGTAAAATTTAAGTCAATGGGAATCAGGGGGAAAACTCTCCAGTGGCTGGAGTCATACCTAGCACAATGGAAGATGGTAGTGGTTGTTGGAGGCCAATCATCTCAGCCCCAGGACATTGCTGCAGGAGTTCCTCAGGGCAGTCATAGAGTCATAGAGTTATACAGCACGGATAGAGGCCCTTCGGCCCATCGTGTCCGCGCCGGCCATCAAGCCCTGTCTACTCAAATCCCATATTCCAGCATTTGGTCCGTAGCCTTGTATGCTATGGCATTTCAAGTGCTCATCCAAATGCTTCTTGAATGTTGTGAGGGTTCCTGCCTCCACAACCCTTTCAGGCAGTGAGTTCCAGACTCCAACCACCCTCTGGGTGAAAAAGTTCTTTCTCAAATCCCCTCTAAACCTCCCGCCTTTTACCTTGAATCTATGTCCCCTTGTTATAGAACCCTCAACGAAGGGAAAAATCTCCTTAGTACCCATCCTATCTGTGCCCCTCATAATTTTGTACACCTTAATCATGTCCCCCCTCAGCCTCCTCTGCTCCAAGGAAAACAAACCCAATCTTCCCAGTCTCTCTTCATAGCTGAAGCACTCAAGCCCTGGTAACTTCCTGGTGAATCTCCTCTGCACCCTCTCCAAAGCGATCACATCTTTCCTGTAGTGTGGCGACCAGAACTGCACACAGTACTCCAGCTGTGGCCTAACCAGTGTTTTATACAGCTCCATCATAACCTCCTTGCTCTTATATTCTATGCCTCGGCTAATAAAGGCAAGTATCCCATCTGCCTTCTTTACCACCTTATCTACCTGTTCCGCCGCCTTCAGGGATCTGTGAACTTGCACACCAAGATCCCTCTGACCCTCTGTCTTGCCTCGGGTCCTCCCATTCATTGTGTATTCCCTTGCCTTGTTAGTCCCTCCAAAGTGCATCACCTCGCACTTTTCCGGGTTAAATTCCATTTGCCACTGTTCCGCCCATCTGACCAACCCATCTATATCGTCCTGCAGACTGAGGCTATCCTCCTCGCTATTTACCACCCTACCAATTTTTGTATCATCAGCGAACTTACTGATCATACCTTTTACATTCATATCCAAGTCATTAATGTAGACCACAAACAGCAAGGGACCCAGCACCGATCCCTGTGGTACCCCACTGGCCACAGGCTTCCAGTCACAAAAACAACCTTCGACCATCACACTCTGACTTCTGCCACGAAGCCAGTTTTGTATCCAAAGTGCCAAGGCACCCTAGATTCCATGGGCTCGTACCTTCTTGACCAGTCTCCTGTGGGGGACTTTATCGAAGGCACAACCATCTTCAGCTGCTTCATCAATGACATTCCCTCCATCATAAGGTCATAAATTGGGATGTTCGCTGATGATTGCACAGTGCTCAGTTCCATTCGCAACCTCTCAAATAATGAAGCAGCCCGAGCCCGCATGCAGCAAGATATGGACAACATCCAGGCTTGGGCTCATAAGTGGCAAGTAACATTCGCGCCAGACAAGTGCGAGGCAATGACCATCTCCAACAAGAGAGAGTCGATCCACCTCCCCTTGACATTCAACGGCATTACCATCACCGAATCCCCCACCATCAAAATCGTGGGGTCAACATTGACCAGAAACTTAACTGGACAGCCATATAAATAAAGGCTACGAGAGCAGGTCAGATGCTTGGAATTCTGCGGCGAGCGACTCACCTCCTGACTCCCCAAAGCCTTTCCACCATCTACAAGGCACAAGTCAGGAGGCTGATGGAATACTCTCCACTTGCTTGGATGAGTGCAGTTCCAACAACACTCAAGTAACTCGACACCATCCAAGATAAAACAGCCCGCTTGATTGGCACCCCATCCACCACGCTAAACATTCACTCCCTTCACCCCCGGCGCACAGTGTCTGCAGTGTGTACCATCCACAGCACGCACTGCAGCAACTCGCCAAGGCTTCTTCGACAGCACCTCCCAAACCTGCGACCTCTACCACCTAAAAAGTCAAGGGCAGAAGGCACATGGGAACAACACCGCCTGCACGTTCCCCTCCAAATGACACACCATCCCGACTTGAAAATTTTTTGACGTTCCTTCATCGTCGTTGGGTCAAAATTCTGGAACTCCCTTCCTAACAGCACTTTCGGAGAACATTCACCACACGGTCTGTTGCGGTTCAAGAAGATGGCTCACCACTACCTTCTCAAAGGAAATTAGGGATGGGCAATAAATGCCGGCCTCGCCAGCGACGCCCACATCCCAAGAGGGAATGAAAACAAAATGCAGAGTGGCAATACCGCAGGTAACAACAAGATGGAAGCAGATTACAGGCTGCTTTACTCCATCTTATGCAAGATTAAGATTATCAAGTACTGACACTAATCTCGGAATGGACCATGTTCCACTCCTGAAAAAAATCTTCACTCACTTCGATGAGCAGCAATGCTCAGACAGAGAGACAATTGAAACGTCAAAAGTAAAGTAAATGTTTAAAAAAGATTTGCATTTAATAGCACCTGTCAGGACATCGAGTTGTCCAAAAGTGCTTTGGAGCCAATGAAGTGCAGTCACTGTTGTAATGAAGGGAAACGTGGCAGCCAATCTGCTCGCAGCAAGTTCCCACAGACAACAATGTGATTATCAGCAGATAATTTGTTTGCTTTATCGTGAGGGATTAATATTGTCCAGGACACCGGGGAGAACTCCCCTGCTCTTCTTCGAAATAATGTCGTGGCATCTTTTAATTTCACCTGTGAGGGCAGTCGGGACCTCGGTTTCACGTCTCATTAAGGCACTGGCCGTTTCCTGTCAGAAACGATATCGGGCCACCGATCATCGCATTTACCCCATAGGTGTTCGGAATTTCCGGATCAGGGCCCAGAGAGAACAATCTGGCGAATATGATGGCAAACTAACAGCAGAACACACGCAAATTTCCATGTAAGTTAATGGAAGGGAAATCGGGTGTGTGGTGAAGAAAAAGTCAAATTTGTTTTATTGGCTGAGGTACGAATACACTCGAATGTGGAGCTTTGTTTTTAGTGTGAGGAATCTGCCATTCTGATTAGGTTTATAAAATGGGACGTTATGTCCACAAGATGGAACATAAAATAATCAAGATGGGTGTTGATTGATTGCAACACTGATCCGTACCCGAAGTTTGAAACGACAACTGGCCTGGCTATTTCTGTCTTTTGGAAGGGAAATAGTAAATGAATGTAATTTTGATTTTGTGTGATAGTGTAAAACGGGCGATAACGAATCGGCAGCCCGTTTTACTTACAGTTTAGCTATGGTGACAGATTGGATAGGCTGGAGTTGTTTTCCTTGGAACAGAGGGTGCTGAGGGGTGATCTGATTGAGGTGCACAAAATTATGAGGGGTCCAGATAGATGGAAAGGACCTATTTCCCTGAGGGGAGGGGTCAATAACTAGTAGACAGATTTAAACTGATTGGGAGAAGGATTACAGCGGAAATGAGTATTTTTTTCACCCAGAGGGTGGTGGGAGTCTGAAACTCACTGCCTGAGAGGGCGGTAAAGGCTGAAACCCTCAACTCATTTTAAAAATACCTGAATGTGTAACTGAAGAGCCTTGACTTGCAGGGCTACGGATCAAATGCGGGAAAGTGGGATTAGGCTGGGTGGCTCGTTTCTCAGCCGGCGCGGACACGCTGGGCCGAATGGCCTTCTTCTATGCTGTAAACTTTCTATGGTTCTATGAGTGCGAACAGCACGGTGTGCGGATACACTGTGTGAACTGAGTTTGGTGAGTGTGGGAGTTCGGTGAAGTGGGGGAAGGAGGTGCTGCTTTGCCATGCTTTTCCTAACTTTTTCCCCAGAGCGGCAGTGTACCTGAGAGTAGAAGTCTGAGATTGGGGAATAAAAAACAGCAGCAGACCTGCAACAAGAGACAACTACTGTGCGAGTTCACAGGTGAGGCAGGAGAGTCCGAGAGGTGAGCACAGTATAAAAGGAGAGACCTAAAGCGGGAGGAGAGTCGGTGAGTCTAAGGGCAAGTCATGGCAGCAGACCTCGCATCCGTGATATGCTCCTCCTGCACTATGTGGGAAGTCATAGACACTACCAGTGTCCCTGGCGACCATGTGTGCAGGAAGTGTGTCCAGCTGAAGCTACTGGCTAACCGTCTTTCGGAGCTGGAGCTGCGGGTGGACTCACTGTGGAGCATCCGCGATGCTGAGACTATCGTGGATAGCACGTTCAGTGAGGTGGTTACACCGCAGGTAAAGATTACACAGACAGAAAGGAAATAGTTGACCGCCAGGCAGAGTAAAAGGACTAGGCTGGTAGAGCACGAGTCCCCTGGGGCCATCTCCCTCTCAAACAGATATACTGCTTTAGATAGTGTTGGGGAGATGGTTTATCAGGGGAATGCAGCAAGAGCCAGGATCGGGGCACCACGGGTGGCTCTGCTGCACAGGAGGGGAAGAAGAAGAGTGGCAGGGCTATAGTGATAGGGGATTCAATTGTAAGGGGAACAGATAGGCGTTTCTGCGGCCGCAAACGAGACTCCAGGATGGTATGTTGCCTCCCTGGTGCTAGGGTCAAGGATGTCACAAAACGGCTGCAGCGCATTCTGGAGGGGGAGGGTGAACAGCCAGTAGTCGTGGTTCATATTGGTACCAACGACATACGTTAAAAAAGGGATGAGGTCCTGCAAGGTGAATTTAAGGAGTTAGGAGATAAATTAAAAAGCAGCACTTCAAAGCTCGTGATCTCAGGATTACGACCGGTACCACGTGCTAGTGAGTATAGGAACAGGAGAATAGACAGGATGAATGCGTGGCTGCAGGGATGGTGTAGGAGGAAGGGATTTAGATTCCTGGGACATTGGGACAGGTTCTGGGGAAGGTGGGACCTGTACAAGCGTTGCGGGTTACACCCGAGCAGGACCGGGACCAATGTCCTCGCGGGGGTGTTTGCTAGTGCTGTTGGGGAAGGTTTAAACTAGAGTGGCAGGGGGATGGGAACCTGAGCGGGGAGTCAGAAGGGAATAAAATTGAGAGCAGCAAGAGAGGGGAAGATCCAGGGGAAATCTACAGTACAAATAGTACAAACAGTTGTTCAAGAACAAGTGAAAGGGAAAAGCGTAGAGCAGCGGAAAGAAAGTGTACTTTAGGCACGACAGAAAAAATAAAAACTAGAAGGCGCAAGGCGATTAACCCAGCATCAAAGCTGTGGCAGGGGGTTGGGAACCTGAGAAGGGAGACAGAGGAAAGCGTGTCAGGAAGGGACAGAAGGTATGGAGTAAAAGGTAAAGTGTTAAAAAAGGAAAAAGCAGGAACTAAGTGTCACAAAACATATTTGAAAGTTCTTTATCTGAATGCACGTAGCATTCGTAACAAAATGGACGAGTTAACGGCACAAATAACTACGTATGGGTATGATCTTGCGGCCATCACAGAAACATGGCTGCAGGGTGACAACGACTGGGAATTATATATGCCAGGTTATTTAACAATCAGGAAGGACAGGCAGGAAGGAAGGGGAGGTGGGGTGGCTATGTTAGTAAAGGAAGGAATCACTTTAATACAGATAAATGATATTGGGACAAATAATCAGGATAATGAAACAGTTTGGGTAGAGATAAGGAATAATAAGGGGGAAAAAACACTCGTGGGCGTGGTATATAGGCCTCCTAATAGTTGCAACTCTGCTGGAACAAGTATTAATCAGGAAATAGTCAGGGCATGTAATCAGGGAACAGCTATAATTATAGGGGATTTTAACTATCATATTAACTGGACAAATCAAAATGAGCAGGGCAGCCTTGAGGAAGAGTTCATTGAGTGTATTAGGGATGGATTTCTTGAGCAGTATGTAACTGATCCTACAAGGGGGCAAACAACCTTGGACCTGGTCCTGTGTAATGAGCCAGGATTAATTAATAATGTCCTAGTTAAGGATCCCCTTTGAATGAGTGACCATAACATGGTTACATTCCATATCCAATTAGAGGGTGAGAATGTTAGTTCTCAAACAAGCGTACTGAGCTTAAATAAAGGAGACTATGATGGTATGAGAGCGGAATTGATTCATGTGGACTGGGAAAATAGATTAAAGGTTAAGACGGTACATGAGCAGTGGTGTTCATTCAAGGAGTCATTTTACAACTTTCAAAAAATATATATTCCACTGAGGAAAAAAGGGTGTAAAACAAATGACAGCCATCCGTGGCGAAGTAAAGAAATTAAGGACAGTATCCGAATAAAAACAAGGAATATAAGGTAGCCAAACTTAGTGGGAGTCTTCTATGATTCTATAGGCAATTGGGACTAGCTTAGTGGTATAAACTGGGCGACATGGACATGTTGGGCCGAAGGTCCTGTTTCCATGTTGTAACTTCTATGATTCTATGATAGAAGATTGGGAAGTCTTCAAAAGACAGCAAAAAGTAACTAAATGATTGATTAAGAAAGGGAAGATAGATTATGAAAATAAATTAGCAAAACATATAAAAACAGATAGCAAGAGTTTCTATAGTTATATGAAAAGAAAAAAGGTGGCCAAGGCAAACTTCGGTCCCTTAGAGGATGAGACCGGGAAATTAACGGTGGGAATTATGGAAATGGCAAAAATGCTGAACAAATATTTCGTTTCAGTCTTTACGGTAGAGGACACTAAGAATATCCCAACACTGGACAAACAGGGGGCTCTAGGGGGCGAGGAGCTAAATACGATTAAAATCACTAAGGAATTGGTGCTCAGTAAAATAATGGGACTCAAGGCGGATAAATCCCCTGGACCTGATGGCTTACATCCGATGGTCCTGAGGGAAGTGGCAGTAGGGATTGTGGATGCTTTGGTAATAATTTTCCAAAATTCTCTGGACTCGGCAAAGGTTCCGGCAGATTGGAAAACTGCTAATGTAACATCCTTATTTAAAAAGGGAAGTAGGCAGAAGGCTGGAAATTATGGACCAGTTCGCCTAACATCTGTGGTGGGTAAAATGTTGCAATCTATTATCAAGGAGACAGTAGCGGAACATTTGGATAAACATAAATTAATAGTACAAAGTCAGCATGGCTTTACGAAGTGGAAGTCATGTCGGACAAATTTGCTTGAGTTCTTTGAGGACATAACGTGCAGGGTGGATAAAGGGGAACCAGTGGACGTGGTGTATTTAGACTTCCAGAAGGCATTCGACAAGGTGCCACATAAAAGATTATTGCTCAAGATAAAGAATCACTGGATTGGGGGTAATATTCTGGCATGGGTGGAGGATTGGTTATCGAACAGGAAGCAGAGAGTTGGGATAAACGGTTCATTCTCGGACTGGCAACCAGTAGCCAGTGGTATTCCGCAGGGGTCGGTGCTGGGTCCCCAACTCTTTACAATCTATATTAACGATTTGGAGGAGGGGACCGAGTGTAACATATCAAAGTTTGCAGATGATACAAAGATGGGAGGGAACCTGGAGAGTGAGGAGGAGATAAAAAACCTACAGGGGGATATAGACAGGCTGGGTGAGTGGGCGGAGATTTGGAAGATGCAATACAATATTGGAAAATGTGAGGTTATGCACTTTGGCAGGAAACATCAGAGAGCAAGTTATAATCTTAAAGGCGAGAAACTGGAAAGTACTGCAGTACAAAGGGATCTGGGGGTCCTCGTGCAAGAAAATCAAAAAGTTAGTATGCAGGTGCAGCAGGTGATCAAGAAGGCCAACGGAATGTTGGCTTTTATTGCTCGGGGGATAGAATATAAAAACAGGGAGGTATTGCTGCAGTTATATAAGGTATTGGTGAGACCGCACCTGGAGTACTGCTACAGTTTTGGTCTCCATACTTAAGAAAAGACATACTTGCTCTCGAGGCAGTACAAAGAAGGTTCACTCGGTTAATCCCGGGGATGAGGGGGCGGACATATGAGGAGAGGTTGAGTCGATTGGGACTCTACTGATTGGAGTTCAGAAGAATGAGAGGCGATCTTATTGAAACATATATGATTGTGCAGGGGCTTGATCGGGTGGATGCGGTAAGGATGTTCCCAAGGATGGATGAAACTAGAACGAGGGGGCATAATCTTAGAATAAGGGGCTGCACTTTCAAAACTGAGATGAGGAGAAACTTCTTCACTCAGAGGGTAGTAGGTCTGTGGAATTTGCTGCCCCAGGAAGCTGTGGAAGCTACATCATTAAATAAATTTAAAACAGAAATAGACAGTTTCCTAGAAGTAAAGGGAATTAGGGGTTAGGGGGAGCGGGCAGGAAATTGGACATGAATTTAGGTTTGAGGTTAGGATCAGATCAGCCATGATCTTATTGAATGGCGGAGCAGGCTCGAGTGGCCGGTTGGCCTACTCCTGCTCCTATTTCTTATGTTCTTATGTTCTTATGATTATGCATCACTCCGGATGACTTCAATGGAATTAAAATCGGGAGAAATATAAAAGTGGCTACGGACTCGCTATCCCTCCTGATACCATTTCGCACGAAGTCAAAATGACTATCAGTTTAATGCTGAACCAATCCCCGTGCTGGAAAATGGACCTGTATGAATGCCGGGCTTAATTCTGATGCCCACCGTGGTGGTATGTCCCGCCGACGTTTACAGACTGGACTCACAATGAAAAAGTGTCAATATTGGTGACATTATGGAGAGTTTCTTACACTCGTGCTCTGTTAACTAACAGGATGCACAGTGGGGTGAAAGCGAAAATAATGCCTCTTTAGGTCCCAGGATGAATGACTTTAGTTATGTGGATAGCTTGGAGAAGCTGGGGTTGTTCTTGGAGCAGGGACGGTTGCGAGGAGATTTGATAGAGGAGTTCAAAATCATGAAGAGTCTAGAAAGAATAGATA
This sequence comes from Heptranchias perlo, assembly GCF_035084215.1. Lineage (NCBI taxonomy): Eukaryota > Metazoa > Chordata > Chondrichthyes > Hexanchiformes > Hexanchidae > Heptranchias > Heptranchias perlo. Next base: position 7,981,345 of record NW_027139548.1, read on the forward strand.
CAGAGAAACTGTTCCATTGGCGGATGGGTCAAGAACCAGAGGACATAGATTGAAGGTGATTGGCAAAAGAACCAAAGGTGATAGAAAGAAAAGCTTTTTTACACAGCGAGTGTTTAGGATCTGGAATGCACTGCCTGAGGGGGTGGTGGAGGCAGATTCAATCATGGCCTTCAAAAGGGAACTGGATAAGTGCTTGAAAGGAAAAACAAATACAGGGCGGGGGAGTGGTACTAGCTGGATTAATCTTGCATACAACCGGCGCGGACTCGATTTGCCAAATGGCTTTCTTCCATGCTGTAACCTTTCTATGATTCGATGATTTGCAGAATGTTTTAATTAGTGCCACACTCCTGCACTTTCCACAGAGCCCTGCAGATTTCTCCGTTTAAACTACATCTCCAATTGCCTTTTGAAAGTTCCTATTGAATCTGCTTCCACGATTTGTTCAAGAAATATTGTTCATCTGTAGTGGGGGAGGGGGACAATTGATATCATGGTCACAGTAGTGGGGGAGGGGGACAATTGATATCATGGTCACAGTAGTGGGGGAGGGGGACAATTGATATCATGGTCACAGTAGTGGGGGAGGGGGAGAATGGATGTCATGGTCACAGTAGTGGGGGAGGGGGAGAATGGATGTCATGGTCACAGTAGTGGGGGAGGGGGATAATCGATATCATGGTCACAGTAGTGGGGGAGGGGGACAATTGATATCATGGTCACAGTAGTGGGGGAGGGGGACAATTGATATCATGGTCACAGTAGTGGGGGAGGGGGAGAATGGATGTCATGGTCACAGTAGTGGGGGAGGGGGAGAATGGATGTCATGGTCACAGTAGTGGGGGAGGGGGATAATCGATATCATGGTCACAGTAGTGGGGGAGGGGGAGAATTGATATCATGGTCACAGTAGTGGGGGAGGGGGACAATTGATATCATGGTCACAGTAGAGGGGGAGGGGGATAATCGATGTCATGGTCACAGTAGTGGGGGAGGGGACAATTGATATCATGGTCACAGTGGAGGGGGAGGGGGAGAATGGATGTCATGGTCACAGTAGCGGGGGAGGGGGATAATCGATGTCATGGTCACAGTAGTGGGGGAGGGGACAATTGATATCATGGTCACAGTAGAGGGGGAGGGGGAGAATGGATGTCATGGTCACAGTAGTGGGGGAGGGGGATAATCGATGTCATGGTCACAGTAGTGGGGGAGGGGTCAATTGATATCATGGTCGCAGTAGTGGGGGAGGGGGAGAATGGATGTCATGGTCACAGTAGTGGGGGAGGGGGATAATCGATGTCATGGTCACAGTAGTGGGGGAGGGGAAAATCGATATCATGGTCACAGTAGTCGGGGAGGGGAAAATCGATATCATGGTCACAGTAGTGGGGGAGGGGGACAATCGATATCATGGTTACTGTAGTGGTGGAGGGGAAAATCGATATCATGGTCACAGTAGTCGGGGAGGGCGACAATCGATATCATGGTCACAGTAGTGGGGGAGGGGTTCAATTGATATCATGGTCACAGTAGTGGGGGAGGGGGACAATCGATATCATGGTCACAGTAGTGGGGGAGGGGGACAATCGATATCATGGTCACAGTAGTGGGGGAGGGGAACATACGATATAATGGTCACAGTAATTGGGGAGGGGGACAATCGATATCATGGCCTCAGTAGTGGGGGAGGGGGGCAATCGATATCATCATCACAGCAGTGGGGGAGGGGGACAATCGATATCATGGTCACAGTAGTGGGTGACGGGAACAATCGATATCATGGTCACAGTATTGGGGTAGGGGTACAATCGATATCATGATCACAGTAGTGGGGGAGGGATGCAATCGATATCATGGTCACAGTAGTGTGGGAGCGGAACAATCGATATCATTGTCACAGTAGTGGGGGTGGGGGACAATCGCTTTCATGGTCACAGAAGGGCTCGAATGCAGGACTTATTATCTAACGTCTTTGCAGTCACATGCTGTCGACCTTTGAACAAGGTGTGCCTGGAGCTGATCTAAGACACTCTAAGGTGCGGACTTAGAAACAGTGGAAGCGCAACCAAGAAGGCAGAACAAGGTAAGGAATAACATACAGGAATCGGGAAAAAAAGTCAAACTCGACGATTCTTTCCGTAAATATGAATGACCGCTGGCCTCTTGTCTCTTTGGTAGCAGTGAGATAGAGAAAGGCAAGCAATGCTCGCCGCCTGGTAGTTAAGGATATATTCATTGTGCAGTTCTAGTCTCCAGAGGTTTTGTCTCAGAATGGGGCCTCGCTATTCAATCAATGGAATGTCCTGAACTAGGGAATGAGCCACATTATAGAAATGCATCTACGGATTTAAACTCAAATAAGCTGCAGCGGCCAGTCATGTTGCGTCATATATCACTGTTAGGCAGGGAGTCTTAAAGACAAGTTAAGCAAGGCGATTGGGAGAACAGTCCAGCGAACTGTCCTTTAAGGTACACCGTGAGGTAAAAATTCAGCTTCTATACTCCCGGGATTGGGGTAAAATCCACGGCTGCTAATGTGCAAATTCGTGATAAATTCGCATCTGCTGATCGCCGGGAGCACAGTGGCGCAATCTGAGCTCCGCCTATTCTGTTCCTTTGTTGTCCCTTTTTGATCTGCTCAAAGATACCTTGCTCAATTGGTTAGTTTTTTTAACGGCGAAGTTAGCCAATCAAAGTCCAAAAGCGGTTGAATCGTGGGGGGATGGTGCATTATAGAATCATAGAATGATAGAGCACAGCAGGAGGCCATTGGAACCAACCAATTAGTCCCACTCACTTGCAAGTCACCCATAACCATGGAAATTCCCTTTTGAAATATATCATGGTTACTGTAGTGGGGGAGGGGAAAATCGATATCATGGTCACAGTAGTCGGGGAGGGGGACAATTGATATCATGGTCACAGTAGTGGGGGAGGGGGGCAATCAATATCATGGTCACAGTAGTGGGGGAGGGGGACAATCGATATCATGGTCACAGTAGTGGGGGAGGGGGACAATCGATATCATGGTCACAGTAGTGGGGGAGGGGGACAATCGATATCATGGTCACAGTAGTGGGGGAGGGGAACAATCGATATAATGGTCACAGTATTGGGGGAGGTCACGCACTGTATTCCAGATCATAACAACTCGCTGCTTTTTTTTCCTGATGTCGCCTCTGGTTCTTTTGCCATTTATTTTAAATCAGTATCGTTTGGTTACCGATCCTTCTGTCACTGGAAACAGTTTCTCCTTATTTAATCGATTATAATCCTTCATGATTGTGAACATCTCTATCAAATCTCCCCTTAACCTTCTCTGCTCTAAGGAGAATATTCCCAGTTTCTCTAGTCTAAACAAGTAACATTCATCTCTGGTATACAATTTTAGTAAATTTCCTCTGCATCCTCTCTAAGTCCTTCACATCTTTCCAAAAGTATGGTGCCCAGAATTGGCCACAATACTCCAGCTGGGTTCTAACCGGTATTATATAAAGGTTTAGCATAAATTCCTTGCTTTTCCATTCTATACCTCTATTTAAAAAGCTATGGATCCAGTGTACTTTCTTACCATCCTTCTGAATTTGCCCTGCCACATTCGAAGCCTTGTGTACGTACACCCGCAGGACTCTCTGTTCCTGCACCAACTTTAAAATTCTACCAAGTAGTTTCCATTGCCTCACCTCATTCTCCCACCAAAATGAATCACGTCACCTTTCTGTGCGTTAATTTGAATCTGCCATGTGTCTGCCCATTTCAATAGTCTGTCTGTCCTCACACCATGAAGGCCGAATATGCATGACTGAACAGTTCATCTCTTCCCCTCCACCTTCCACCTTTCCCCTGCCGCCATGTGATCTCCTGGGAGAGATAGAACGAATTGACAGAATGGCCGATAAGGGAAAAAAGTGCTCCTGATCTCCGACCCACTCAAGCGATTGAAACCAGTCCATGAGATCATATTGGCCAAGTGTTATCTACAAAGATACTTTCCTTCTGTATGATTCGATGTCTGCTCCGAACATGAACCGGTCCAACTCCCTGTTGAAGGAATATCTCAGCTCATGATTTTTTCTGAACAAAAGAAAGTTTACCATTTGAAGATTGGAACATGGGTTTTACCTTTTCAAAGCTACCCTCCTTGTCGTTCAATTATTCATAGAAGTGGCATCTGTCAGCAAATAACGAGGGTTTCCATGGGGAAGATGTAGGTCTTTATCGCCCGGGCGTTAAGCATCTTATGGATGGAGCGCAGAGAGAGAGAGATCTGGCAGGAGAATCCCCCTTGCTTTTTTCTGCTGCAGTGGAAATAGTCCTAGAATCTAATCATAACTATGGCTTTCCATCTCTGGATCAATCCTGATCAATATGCGCCACATACTCTTTGATGTCCTTTCAATAATGGAGCGCCCAAACATTCCACAGAGCCCTAACAGTGGCCTGAACTATATTTTGTAGAAATTAATCATTCCCTCTTTACTCTTGTACTATATGCTCCTATTTATATGAAAAGGTGTCATTTGTACAGCTTTATCGACCTGCTCTGGCATTCACAGGGAATAATGGAGCAGGAGTTCATTTTTACTGATTGGGCATTATACATCGCTTGGACGGAATGCATAGAGTAACAACTCGGGGTAGATTTCGACACCTCTTCTACAAAGAGCAGATTTTCCTTCCATTCATTCAGTGGAAGGAAATTCAGACGGCAGCGTATGATCCTGCCCACCAGGTTTTCCTCTTTGTGGTAGACCCAGTGGATGTTTAATCCCCTGATTTAAAAAGATTCCTCTTACTGCTGATCGACATTGGTCAGGATTTCCATTGAGCATATACTCCGACCGTGTTTTCTCTCTCCCCCACATATTGAACGTTTATTTATTAACAAAGTTGAATCAATTGGTCGACCCGAAGAACTGCGCAACACCAAATCAGTGGACAGTGAAACAAAGGCACTGTTTGGAGGAATGTGGCTTCATTCACCAAGTGATTAAGATATTTGGAGGCGAGAGTATTTTGTACGTCTCATTATTTACTCCTCATAGAACTCACGCACTACAACAATCAAACGACAACTGGGCAAATGTCAGCCTTTACTTCGTGCTGACAGATAACGTGGGACAGGGATAACAAGTTTGAATTACACCAGTGGCTTTTGCATATAATGACCGAACAGTTCCTTGAGACTTAAGAGAATTGTTTAATTTTGCACCATAAATGTTAGCGTGTGACTTACGCCATTATTTTCGCCGCAGCATAATTTCCTGGATCTTTTATGGCGCTCTGCCAATACCTGCGTCAAGACTGTGCAAGATTGATCATCACAGCCCGCTCTCAGTTAAATCATCAATACACTTCTTCATCATCGTGTGCTTGGTTTAGTTTATATTGTTGCAACCTGTAGGGAACTGAAGTGTCTGCACCATTAATGAAAGTGAGAGTGCGGCTGAAAATATTTGATTTTCATTTTTGTGTCTGAAATAATTGACGTGCTCGCAGCAAGCGCCAGAAGCCCAAGGCCCCAGGCTCGTTTAAAATGATGTCTTGGGCCTGATCTGAACAATTCTGGTGAGGTATAGGCGCCTGGGGGGTCTCCCGAAGGAGCCTGCTGGTAAGTCCAGGGATGTACTGCAGCTGAAAGGGAAGGGGAGAGCAGAAAGGCCGCGGAGTAGGAAGTAGCACCGCTGCTCCTCATGGCTCCACATTAAGGTAAATTAAAAAGGAAAAAAAATCTTACATTTATGTTCGTGGCCTCCACCAGTTTACTTTGTCTCGCCTACAATTAATAATAATTATCTATCACAGTAAAAAGTTTATTTGGTGATGGTTCGGAATCAATCTTTCTCAAATTCTGCTGGCAAGGTTCTTTTCTGAAAAGAACTCGCATAAAGAGACGGGGGAATAAGAATGTTTGGAAGAATGAAAAGCCTTGTTTTATTTTCTTACCAGGAAAGGAGCCTGATCCGAATCATTTGCCCACAACTCCTGCAAGAAGAGAAAAGAACATACTTATCAACACGACAATCACAAATTCAATTCTGAAGTTTCCAAGCTAGCATCAGGAGACACGTCGGTGGATTTTGTAAAGTCAGCTCTCTGATCCCCTCATGTGATGGACTAAATCGGCAGGCGGAACGCTAAGTGCAAGCAATGGCCATAAGGTACTTCCAGCAGCATCAGCTCGACCGTATCAAGGGCGAGTGAACAGACATCGAATCAAAGGTTATGATACAATGACGAATGTAGGGGACAACCAATAACATGCACTCTACAGTCAACACTGCTGAAGACACCAATAGAAACCCGGAACAAACAGCCATTAGAAGCGATGGAAACTTCAATTCTTTGAGAAAGCTGTTGAATCGTCTATGTTGTAAATATCAGAATGTGACTTTAAAAGAAAAGCGGACATCTGTAAGAGTGGAATCCGTCACGGGCCTCTTCACTCTCACCAATCCTACAGCTGCTGGATCAAACTATGCAAATTATGACCATCCGCGAGCAGCGATCAGCCCAGGGGCAGCCTTAGCAAATACACCGGATGGAATGAGTTTGAAATGTACCACCCCTGAGGATGTCAATCACGATCAAACCGAGACAACAACGGAAGGAAAGAGAAACACAGGTACATGTTGAGACACTTATTATAATTCATAATATCGAACACCGGGGACGATATAATAAGAGTGAATGGCCGTCCAAACCATTTATGTTAAGAATATACCACCATACAACAAACGCTTTTTGTGGCAGTGGTAATTTTATCCTTTCTGGTGTCAAAATTCTTATGGCAGTTAAATATTCCCCCCAGCGATTTTGATACTCATCCCTCTGGGTCTGAAATTGGTCTTGACCAGTAGCCTGAAATGGGCGATAGCGTATTGGCCGCCCATTTTACAGGCTGTCCGATCTTCTTCATTATTGACTTCAATGGAAAAGGAAACCGAGCAGCGCATCAACCAGGCCGCCAATTCGCTCTCGCACGTTTTCTGCTACCATCCAAGAACAATTCAAACCCCCTATTCCTTCATCCAAGTCATTAATATATGTGGTGAGATGCTAACGGCCCAGTACAGATCCCTGGGGAACACCTCTTGTCACATCTGGCCAATCAGGTTTCGCCCCACTCTATGACTCCTCCCTCCCAATTCATCACCAACCTATTGTCACAAAGTTGCCTCGAATTCCGAGCACTTTCACTTTTGCTTCTCATATTTTGTGCAGAACCTTATAAAATGCATTCGGGAAGTCCATATAGACAAGGACCAGAGACATTCCTTAGTCCACCATGCTGGTCATCTCCTCACAAAATTTAACTGGATTAATCAGTCATGACCCACCCTTCACCAATTGTTGTGACTCTCTTTGATCAGCTCATATTGTTCAAGTGCTCAGCCAGTCTGTCATTGACTTAGGTTCGAGTAATTTCTCACAACTGATGTTAAACTGACGGGTCAGTAGTTTCCTGGTTTCTCCCCTCCTCCCTTCTTAAATACCGTAAGACCATAAGAGATAGGAGCAGGAGTAGGCCATTCGGCTCCTCGAGCCTGCTCCGCTTTTTATGAGAACATGGCTGATCTGATTTTTCCCTCCACTCCACTTTCTCGCCCTTTCCCCATAGTCTTTGATTCCCTTCCTGATCAAAGATTTGCCTAACTCAGCCTTGAATGTATTCAATGATTCAGCCTCCACAGCTTTTTGGGGTAAAGCATTCCAAAGATTCACGACCCTCTGGGAGAAGAAATTCCTACTCATTTCCGTCTTAAACGGGCGAATCCTTATTCTGAGACTACGCCCCCTAGTTTTAGATTCCCCCATGAGGGGTAACATCCTCTCAGCATCTACCCTATCGAGTCCCATGAGAATCTTTTATGTTTCAATAATATTTGCTCCCATTCTTCTAAACTCCAATGAGTATAGACCAAACCTATTCAATCTTTCCTCATAAGACAACCCTTCCATACCAGAATCAACCCAGTGAACATTCTCTGAACTGCCTCCAATGCAAGCATGTCCTTCCTTAAATAAGGCACCAGAACTGTACGCAGTACTCCAGGTGTGGTCTCACCAGCACCCTGTACAGTTGCAGCATGATTTCCCTGCTTTTATACTCCATCCCCCTAGAAATTAAGTCAATATTCCGTTTGCCTTCCGGATTACCTGCTGCCCCTGTATGTTGACTTTTTGTGTTTCATATACGTGGACAACCAGATCCCTCTGTACTCAATGTTTTTCAGTATTTCTCCATTCAAATAATATTTTACTTCTTTATTTTCCTCCCAAAGTGGATGATTTCACATTTCCCCACATTATATTCCATCTGCCAAATTTTTGCTCATTCCCTTAACCTGTCAAAATCCCTTTGCCGACACTTTGTGTCCTCATCGCAACTTGCTTTTCCACCTATCTTTGTATCATCAGCAAATTTGGCCACAAGACACTCTGTTCCATCATCCACGTCATTGATATATATTGTAAATAGTTGAGGCCCCAGCACTGATCCCTGTGGCACCCCACTAGTTACAGATTGCCATTTTGAAAATGACCCTTTTTTCCTGACTCTTTGTTTTCTGTTCGTTAGCCAATCCTCTATCCGTGCCAGTATATTACCCCCAACACCATGAGCTCTTATCTTGTGCAGTAATCTTTTATGTGGCATCTTATCGAATGCTGTTGGAAATCCAAATATACTGCATCCATTGGTTCCCCTTTATCCACCCTACCCGTTACTTCCTCAAAGAACTCTAATAAATGTGTCAGACATGATTTACCCTTCATAAAACCATGTTGACTCTCCTTGATTTAATTATGAGTCTGCAAATGTCCTGCTACTACTTCCTTAATAATGGATTCTAGCATTTTCCCAATGACAGATGTTAGATGGTCTATAGTTAACTGCTTTCTGTCTCACTCCGTTCTTGAATAGGGTTGTTATGTTTGCGGTTTTCCAATCCGCTAGGACCTTTCCAGAATCGAGTGAATTCTGGAATATTACAACCAATGCATCCACTATCTCTGTAGTCACTTCCTTCAAGACCCTCGGATTCAAGCCATCAGGTCCAGGGGACTTGTCAGCCTTTAAACCCATTAGTTTACCTAGTACTTTTTCTCTAGTGATAATGATTGTTTTTAGTTCCTCCCTCCACTTTGTCCCTTGATTTTCTACTGTTATTGGTATGTTATTAGTGTCTTCTACTGTGAAGACAGATACAAAATATCTGTTCAATTCCTCTGCCATTTCCATGTTTTCCATTATTATTTCCCCAGTCTCATCCTCTAAGGGACCAATGTTTACTTTAGCTACCCTCTTCCTTTTTATATGCTTAGAGAAGCTTTCACTGTCAGTTTTTTTATATTTCTTGCTAGTTTACTCTCATAATTTAATTTCTCCCTCTTTATTGTTCTTTTAGTCATCCTTTACTGGTTTTTAAAGTTTTCCCAATCTTCGGGCTTACCAGTAATCTTTGCCATGTCGTTTGCTTTTTCTTTTAACCGATACCATCCTTGACTTCCTTAGTTAGCCATGGTTGGTTCAACCTTTTTGTGGAGTCTTTCCTCCTCACAGGGATATATTTTTATTGCGAGTCATAAAATATATTTTCAAATGTTTGCCACTGCTTAACCACCATCATACCATCTAATCTGTTTACCCAGTCCACATTAGCCAATTCCACCCTCATTCCTTTATAATTGCCCTTATTTAAGTTTAATACAGTAGTTTCAGAACCAGGATCCTCGCTTTCAAGCTCGATGTGAAATTTTATCATGTTATGATCACTGCTTCCCAAAGGATCCTTTACTTTGAGATCATTAATTTATCCCCTTTCGTTACCCATTGCCAGATCCAAAATGGCCTGTTCCCTGGTTGATTCCCCAAACGTATTGGTCTAAGAAACAGTCCCTAATACACTCTATGAACTCCTCCTCAGGGCTATTTTGGCAATTTGATTCGTCCAATCTATGTGAAAGTTATAATCGCCCATGATTATTGCATTAACTTTTTTTACAAGCCCCCCTTATTTCCTGATTTATATTTTGCACTACAGCTACTGTTAGGAGGTGGATATATTACTCTTACATAAAATTTCAAATATCGCCCCATTAAATAATAGGGCGACATTTGAAATTGTCTAATCCAAAGGCATAATTTCTGAATCCAGACACATTTGGATAATAAGACTAATGTATCTACAGTTTCCTCACCTGTTTCTTTAATACATTGGGACGGAAACCATCACTTCCTGGAGATTTGTTTTCTCCATTATTTTCTCCATTGCCAATTCTAATTATAATAATTCCACTAAGTTCCTCCGCTTGACTTTTTTTAGTGTCATTTGTACAGCTGGTCCTCTTCCTCTATTCTGAAAACAGATAGAAGGTATTCATTTAAAGTCAGTCATTTCCTTATTGTTCATTCTAGTCTCGCCTGCATCCGTCCTTCAGGGCCTATATTCCCATTTAAAACTTTCTTTTTATTAATATATTTATAAAAACGTTTGCTGTTAGCTTCGGTGTCCCTTGCTAGTTTTTGCATCTTCCTATTTTGCACCACTTATTAGTTTCTTTGTATACCTTTGTTGCTCTTTATAGCTTTCCCAGTCGGGCTCGATTTACACTTTACCTTGCATTTAATTAAGCCATTTCCTTTAGTTTGATACTGTCTGTCATCTCATTTGTTGACCATGGTAGCTTAACTACTCAAGTCGGGGATTTGCCTTTTCGGGGTAGGAACATAGGAACATAGGAACAAGAGTACACCATTCAGCCCCTCGAGCCTGCTCCGCCATTTGATAAGATCATGGCTGATCTGTGATCTAACTCCATATACCTGCCTTGGGCCCATATCCCTTAATAGCTTTGGTTGCCAAAAAGCTATCTATCTCAGATTTAAATTTATCAATTGAGCTAGTATCAATTGCCGTTTGCGGAAGAGAGTTCCAAACTTCTACCACCCTTTGTGTGTAGAAATGTTTTCTAATCTCGCTCCTGGAAGTTCTGGCGCTACTTATTAGACTGTGCCCCCAACTCCAGGAATCCCCAACCAGCGGAAATAGTTTCCCTCTATCCACCCTATCGGTTCCCCTTAATATCTTATAAACTTCGATCAGATCACTCCTTAACCTTCGAAACTACAGAGAATACAACCCCAATGTGTGTAATCTCTCCTCGTAACTTAACCCTTGAAGTCCGGGTATCATTCTAGTAAATCTTCGCTGCACTCCCTCCAAGGCCAATATGTCCTTCCGAAGGTGCGGTGCCCAGAACTGCTCACAGTACTCCAGGTGCGGTCTAACCAGGGTTTTGTAAAGCTGCAGCATAACTTCTGCCCCCTTGTACACTAGTCCTCTCGAGATAAAGGCCAGCATTCCATTAGACTTATTGATTATTTTCTGCACCTGCTCATGACACTTCAATGATCTATGTGTCTGTACCCCTAAGTCCCTTTGGACATCCACAGTTTTTAACTTTTGACCATTTAGAAAGTACCCTGTTCTATCCTTTTTTGATCCAAAGTGGATGACCTCACATTTGTCGACATTGAATTCCATTTGCCACAGTTTTGCCCATTCACCTAGTCTATCAATATCGCTTTGTAATTTTATGTTTTCATCTACACTGCTTACATTGCCACCAGTCTTTATGTACTGGTTTTGTTACATGCCAAATCCTTCTTTGAATATTACTCACTGTTTGTCTATACATTTGCCCATTAATTGTTCAGTCCAGTTTACTGTGGTCAATTCATTTCTTACGCCTTCAATTTTTCCTTACTTCAGTTTAAAACCTTAGCTTTAAACTCTCTCTTCCTTCTCTCATACCTAATAGCAAATTCCATCACATTATGGTCACCATTTGCAAGATGTTCCCTTAGCCTAAGATCGTTAACTAATCCCCGTCCCTTACTCATCACTAAATCTAATATGGCCTTTTACCTTATCGGTTCCAAAACATATTGGGTTGGATCTTGCTGCCAATAGCGCCGGTCGTTAGACTTGAACTTGTCCACAGACTTTCTATGAGCTTGTGCACGGCAAGTCACTCTGAGTTCGAGATCTATTCAGTGTGGACATCTGGGACCTGTGTGAACTGGCCAAGTAACTGTGTGTCTCCTTAATCAATCAGATTGAAGAATCGATAATGAGTCGTGTAGAGGTTGTACCAGGAAGTGTAAGTTAGAATAGTGAATTTAATTTTAAATCAGGTAAATTAAGCGAAATAAAGAGAGGGAAAGAAATATTGGATTATTAGACAGAAGCAAAAGAGAGAGTAAAAAAAGAAGTAATGATTTTTTAAAATGTCTAACAATAATTAAATCCTGAAGGAATGAAACGCCACACTTGTAAAAGCTAATTTTCAGTGCCATTGCGGTTCTTTGACAGTAATTGAGACTTACCACGCTGTTTAAAATGTACTTACACTGGAATGGAAAAACCATAACACTTTTGGCGAGCTTATTCAGGTGCAGCAAGCAGTTAGCAAGAGGATTTGAGTACAGGAGCAGGGATATCTCACTGCAGTTATACAGGTGACACCACATCTGGAATATTTTGTGCAGTTTTGGTCTCCTTATCTGAGGAAGGATTTCCTTGCCATGGAGGGAGTGCAACGAAGGTTTACCACACTGATTCCTGGGATGGCAGGACTGACGTATGAGGAGAGATTGGGTCGACTAGGCCTATATTCATTAGAGTTTAGAAGAATGAGAGGTGATCTCATCGAAACATATAAAATTCTAACAGGACTAGACAGACTATATGCAGGGAGGATGTTCCCGATGGCTGGGGAGTCCAGAACCAAGGCTCACAGTCTCAGGATACGGGGTATGCCATTTAGAATCGAGGTAAGGAGATATTCTTCACTCCGAGGGTGGTGAACCTGTGGAATTCTCTACCACAGAAGGCAGTGGAGGCCATTCATTAGATGTATTCAAGAAGGAGATAGGTATATTTCTTAATGCTAAAGGGATCAAGCGATATTGGGAAAAAGCGGGAACAGGGTACTGAGTTAGACGATCAGCCATGATCATTTTGAATGGCGGAGCAGGCCCGAAGGGCCGAATGGCCTACTCTTGCTCCTATTTCCTATGTTTCTATGTGTTTACTCGGTATCGATGAGGTAAGTACAGGAACTTCACGCAGTTCAATTCATTTGAATGGGAAGCCAGCCGGCGAGATGGCGTTTCCGTGCAGCTTCTGGAGCAGCCGAGTATCTCGGGCAGCAACTTCCTGATTTCCACGTTTAATTGCGCATGTGTGGTCGCCCGTGAGCGCTGTCAGCCTTACCGTTATTTTTACAGCAAAATAAGGCCGTAGATCCTAGAGAACTGTCCCCAATGCAGTTTAGAAACTCGCTGCCTTTACCACATGAGCTCGTCTGAGTTTCGCAGACTATGTGAAAATCAAAGTCCCTGATTATAACAAAATTGTTTTAGTTATATGCTTTTCTGATCTCCATACGTGACACAGAAACTTTAACTGAAGTATATCAATTTGGACGATTGTTCAAAAGTGTGTTTTAATTTGATCTAATCTGAGTTTACGGAAGCGGCCTGTGTTTACATCTTTCAATAACTGGTTGAATACATAAAGCTGACAATTGACCATAGGAGTTCCTGATTTTGCCAGATACAAAGGGCAAACAAATAACAATGCAGAATTTATATAATTTGGTAATATGTACTCCAATATTTAATCTGCCACAGCCCCCTCCAGTGCTGCTATCCGTATTCAAACATGCCCATCCATTGTATACATCGGAATAAAAGAAATAAACACAGATGAAGGTTTTCAATTTATAGTTTAGGCTTATTTTTAAATAGGATTGTTTTCAAAACATTTATTTACCATGTCGGTTGCTTCAAGTGTACATTGTGTCTTTCTAGGAATATCACTTTTGAAATAAATGTGACTGAAAGAATTGGAGAACAGACTCCATCATTGTGAAACAGTTAATGAAAGACAAAATATATTTCTATTAGGTGCCAAGCAGTCATTGCAAGCAGTCCAGAGTACAGTCGCCCGAGAACGGCTGGATCATCCAAAGAGTAAGCAACATTTTAAAGCGTTATCATAACAATTTTCCAATTCGTAACGTTTAAAGCTCTGTTCCAATGTAAGAAATTTAGAAGTGTCCTCAAAATTAAAAAAGAGAGAAATTATAGCATCCAACTTGATTCAATTCTGCAAGCTGAAAAGTAGATTGCACAGAACATATAAACATCAGCAGAAATTGCGAAGGAGACATTTTAACAATCTGTCAGGAAGATAATTTAGATATTGTGCAATGTTTTATTGCTATTTAATTCTAATTTCTTAAATGTCAGCTATTAAAGTTTTCAAAGAAGTAAAATCAAACGTAAATATCGATGCAGGGCGGGCGAACCGATTCCAACAGTGATTGTAACCTTGTCTTTTAGTTCCACCTTTAGACGTTGAACAGCGGCATAAAGAAGCGTCACGCACTCAGAATGAACACCTGGGAACTAATTCCACTTTTAAAAATGACAACAGTTTGCAGGGGTTTTCTGACCTCCAGAAAAAGGAATATTTTATGAAATACTTTGGAAATGAAAGAAATGCGGCCGCAGCTTTCAGGCACGTGGAGCAGAATGATGTCCTGTACAGCCTTTGTGGAAATCCCTCCTACTGTGAAATCGTGTGTGCATCTTTGGCACCATTCTTTAAACACAAAGGTGGACGTGAGGGAAAACTTCCGGTGACCATCACCCACCTACTTTCCAGTTACCTTTACAACGCGTTAAAAACTAATTCCAGTCAAATCAAAGACCCGCGTCAGTTACTGCTGAAAGTCGGTGAATTGGCACACGAGGGGATCTGTAAGGAGACCCCCCTGTTCGATGATTGTGTCTGTCGCCAGAAATTGCACCAATCAGAATTGGAGTCCCCGTTTCTGGCGGTGATTATGGAGCAGGATCATTGTGCTACCCACATTACACACAAATTCCGTCATCCACCAGTTCAAGAGTTTCTCGCCGCAGTTGGACAGTTTCTGACTACAGACGCCGAAGCTCTCATCAAACTCCTAGAAAAACACTACAGCAAGACAGAAGGCCAGTCTGTGACATTTCTCCGCTTTCTTTTCGGTCTTTGCTCACCCATTTCATCTCATTTGCTGGAGGCATTCTCAGGTCTGTTTCCGGCTGAAACCACTTGCCGATTAATTGGGTTCCTTGAATCGAGGATCAAATTAGACATTCAAAATATGTACAATGAAAAGAGCAAAATAGACCTCCTGAACACTTTAAACTACCTGTATGAATCTCAGAATGAAGAACTAACCCGGACTGTGGTCGGCTCTGTAAAAACACTTGCATTCGGAGGCTGGAACCCTCTAAAGTTGACCCCCATGGATTGTACTATGCTCACGATCGGATTGGAATTATGCGACACAGTGGGAGACCTCAATCTCAACAGGTGTTATATTGAGGACGGAGGATTGCGTCGCTTAATACCTGGGCTTCATAAGTGTAAAGTTCTGAGGTATTTTCACCTGCTGTTAAGTAAGATATCCAGCTATAACTTTAATATGTTAGACGTCACACCTTGTTGCAGATATTAAGAGAGTTGTCAGAGCATGAAATACTTTGCCATAGGGTGTAGTTGGGACAGAAAGCTTTGCATCTGTGAAACGAATCTGGCTAAATTCTTGAAGTAGATGAAAACACAGGCCTGTAGAAGGGAGAACAGGATCGTAGAATTATCTAGAATGTACAGCACAGAAACAGACCATTCGACCGAACAGGTATATGCCGGTGTTCATGCTCCACACGAGCCTCCTCCTATCCTTCTTCATCTAATTTGATTCAGGTCAGAGCATGTGCCGTCAGAGGACAGATAGCAGAATGGATAGCAAGTTGACTACAAAACAGAAAGCAGAGAGTAGGGGTTAAGGATAGCTACACAGACCGGCTGACGGTGAGAAGTGCTGTACCACAGGGATTGGTGATGGGACCACTGTTGTTCACCAATTACATAAACAATTTAGATTCGTGAATCCAAAGCACAATTTCAAAATTTGCAGACGACACCAAATTGCGGGGTATAGTTAATACAAAGGAAGAATGCGTCAAAATGCAAGAAACATTACAAACTTGCAGAATGGGCGTCTAATTGGCAAATGAATTTCAATATAGATAAATGTGAGGTGATCATTTCGGTAGGAAGAATAAGAAGGCCACTTACTGCTTGGATAATAAGAGTCTAAATGGGATAGGTGAGCAAATGGATCTAGGCGGATAGATACAGAAATCACTAAAAGTAGCGATGTAGGTTAATATGGCCGTAAAAAGGCAAATCAAACACTCGGGTTCATTTCTAGAGGGATATAATTGAAAAGCAGAAATGTTATATTAAATTTGTATAGAACCTTGGTTAACCCACACTTGCAGTACTGTGCACGGTTCTGGTCTCCATATTTTAGAAGGGACAGAGAAGCATTGAAGAGGGTGCAAAAAAGAATCACAAAGGTGATACCAGAACTGAGAGGACATAATTATCAGGAAAGGCTGAACAGGCTGGGGCTCTTTTCTCTAGAAAAGAGATGGCTGAGGGGTGACGTGATAGAGGTCTTTAAGATAATAAAAGGGTTTGATCGGGTAGACGTAGAGAAAATGATTCCAATTATGGGGAGTCCACAGCCAGAGGTCATAAATATAAAATAGTCGGTAATAAATCCAATGGAGAATTCAGGAGAAACTTCTTTACCCAAATAGTGGTGAGAATGTGGAACGAGCTACCACAAGGAATAGAGGTGACTAGCATCTGTACATTTAAAGGGATCTAGATCAACACATGAGGGAGAAAGGAATAAAAGGGAATGCTGATAGGGGTAGATGAAGTAGGGAAGGGCGAGGCTCGTGATAAGCATAGATGCCGGCATAGTTGGGCCGAATGGCTTGTTCTCGTGCTGTAGATTCTATGTAACTCGATGTACCCCATTAACTTCTTCTTCTATTCCTTTCTCCCTCATGTGTTTATCGAGCTTCCCCTTAAATGCATCTATGTGAGTGGCCTCAACCACTCCATGTGGAGCTACTTTCACATTCCAACTGCTCTCTGGGTAAAGAAGTTTCTCCTGAATTTCCTATTGGATTAATTAGTGACTATCTTATGTTTATGGCCCCAGATCTGGTCTTTCCCACAAGTGGAAACATCTTCTCTACGTCTACCCAATCGAACCCTTTCATTATCTTGAAGGCCTCGATCAGTTCACCCCTCCATCTTCTCTTTTCTAGAGAAAAGAGCCCCAGCCTGTTCAATCATTCCTGATAGTTATAACCTCTCAGTTCTTCTATCATTCCAGTAAATCATATAGCACTTCTCCTGTGCCTCCATATCCTTCCTGTAATATAGAGACCAGAACTGTTCACCGTACTCCGAGTGTGGTCCAATCAGGCTTCGATAGAAGTGTAATATAACTTCTCTGCTTTTCAAATCTATCCCTCTCGAAATGAACCACAGTGCTTTGTTTCCATAGTTATGTCCTCATTAACCTGCGTCGCTACTTTTACTGACTTGTGTATCTCTACCCCCACAACTCTCTGCTCCCCTACCCCATTTAGACTCTTATTTTCCCAGGAATATGAGGCCTCCTTATTCTTCCTATCAAAATGTATCAACTTACACTTATCATTATTGAAATTCAATTGACAATGATACTCCCATTCTCCTCATTATTAACTATACCCCCCAATTTGGTGTCGTCCACATATTTTGAAAGTGTACTTCCGATTCCCGAGTCCAAATCGTTTATGTAAATGCTGAACAAAAGAGTTCTTAGCAGCGATCCTTCTGGAACACCACTTCCCACCTTTTGCCAGTCCGAGTAACTATGTTTAACCACTACTCTCTGTTTTCTGTTTTGTAGACAGCTTGTTATCCATTCTCTTACTTTTCCCCTAACTTCACGTGTTCTGACCTTGTTCATGAGTCTATTATGCCGTACATTATCGAAGGCCTTTTGAAAATGCAAATAAATTACATCTACTGCATTACCCTTGTCTACCCTTTCTGATATTTCTTCAAAGCATTCAATAAGGTTGGCCAAGTATGACCTTCCCTTTTGAAATCCGTGCGGACTCTTTATTATGTGTTCAGTTTCCAGTTGTCTTTCGATTAAATCTTTGACCGACGTTAAGCTGATTGGTCTATAATACCCTGGACTTGTTCTATTCCCTTTTTAAATAGCGGACTCACATTTGGTGTCCGCCAGTCCTCTGGCACTATTCCATTTTATAATGATTTTTTAAGTAGATGTAATAGTGCCTCTGCAATTTCTTCACTACCTTCTTTAATATTCGCACGGATGCAATGCAACCCAGACCAGACGATTTATCTTCTCTAAATTTGATGAATGCATCAACTATCTCCCCTTTTCTATCTTAATATCCTTATATCTTTTTGATCATATCTTCTAATGTCATGCCCACCGTGTTAGCCTCCCTGGTAAATACTGAGACAAAGTAGTGATATATTATTTCTGCCATTTCGCTTTCATCCCCTGTGAGTTTATCGTGTGTATCCCTTAGTGGCCCAATTCTTATCCTGATTTTTCTTTTGTTTAATTCATCTTTATTTTTTTTCATTTCACTTCATTTTTAACAGTCCTTTATATTTCTGTTTTATAACTGTATGTGTTACTTGACCGTTTATCTAATCTTTAATCCTTCCTTGTGTGTCTGTAGAATACTTTACTATTTCTTTTTATATTCATTGATAACTTAATTTCGTTGTTTCTCTTTACTTTCCAAATTGTTTTTTTACTTCTTTCCTAACCTTTTCATTTTCCTTTTGTCATCCTCCCCTTTATTGTCTATGTACTTAGTGTGTGCCTTTTTCGTTAGTTTCAGTTTTGCTCTTAATTCTTTATTCATCAATGGGACGTCATTACTGCATTTTTTCTTGTATTATGTGGGAAATATTTCTCCTGGGCTCCATTTATCACCAGTTTAAATGTTTCCCACTGCTGTTCAATTTCTTTTTCAGTAAATTGTTCCAGTTTATTTTTCCTAGTTCCATTCTCATTCCCTGAAAATCAGTTCTTTTTTCCAATTTATTATTTTGGTCTTTGTTTGAGAGTCACAGAGTCATAGAGTTATACAGCACGGATAGAGGCCCTTCGGCCCATCGTGTCCGCGCCGGCCATCAGCCCTGTCTACTCTAATCCCATATCCCAGCATTTGGTCCGTAGCCTTGTATGCTATGGCATTTCAAGTGCTCATCCAAATGCTTCTTGAATGTTGTGAGGGTTCCTGCCTCCACAACCCTTTCAGGCAGTGAGTTCCAGACTCCAACCACCCTCTGGGTGAAAAATTTCTTTCTCAAATCCCCTCTAAACCTCCCGCCTTTTACCTTGAATCTATGTCCCCTTGTTATAGAACTCTCAACGAAGGGAAAAAGCTCCTTAGTATCCATCCTATCTGTGCCCCTCATAATTTTGTACACCTCAATCATGCCCCCCCTCAGCCTCCTCTGCTCCAAGGAAAACAAACCCAATCTTCCCAGTCTCTCTTCATAGCTGAAGCGCTCCAGCCCTGGTAACATCCTGGTGAATCTCCTCTGCAAAGCGATCACATCCTTCCTGTAGTGTGGCGACCAGAACTGCACACAGTACTCCAGCTGTGGCCTAACCAGTGTTTTATACAGCTCCATCATAACCTCCTTGCTCTTATATTCTATGCCTCGGCTAATAAAGGCAAGTATCCCATATGCCTTCTTTACCACCTTATCTACCTGTTCCGCCGCCTTCAGGGATCTGTGAACTTGCACACCAAGATCCCTCTGACCCTCTGCTTTGCCTAGGGTCCTCCCATTCATTGTGTATTCCCTTGCCTTGTTAGTCCCTCCAAAGTGCATCACCTCGCACTTTTCCGGGTTAAATTCCATTTGCCACTGTTCCGCCCATCTGACCAACCCATCTATATCGTCCTGCAGACTGAGGCTATCCTCCTCGCTACTTACCATCCTACCAATCTTTGTATCATCAGCGAACTTACTGATCATACCTTTTACATTCATATCCAAGTCATTAATGTAGACCACAAACAGCAAGGGACCCAGAACCGATCCCTGTGGTACCCCACTGGCCACAGGCTTCCAGTCACAAAAACAACCTTCGACCATCACCCTCTGCCTTCTGCCACTAAGCCGGTTTTGTATCCAAAGTGCCAAGGCACCCTGGATTCCATGGGCTCGTACCTTCTTGACCAGTCTCCTGTGGGGGACTTTATCGAAGGCCTTACTGAAATCCATGTATACCACATCCACTGCGTTACCCTCATCCACACGCCTAGTCACCCCCTCAAAAAATTCAATCAAATTAGTCAGACATGATCTTCCCTTGACAAAGCCATGTTGACTATCCCTGATTAATCCTTGCTTCTCCAAGTGGAGACTAATTTTGTCCTTCAGAATTTTTTCCAATAATTTTCCTACCACCGATGTTAGGCTCACTGGCCTGTAGTTCCCCGATTTTTCCCTACTCCCCTTCTTGAATAATGGTATTACATTAGCGGTTCTCCAGTCCTCTGGCACATCCTCTGTGGCCAGAGAGGTTCTGAATATATGTGTCAAAGCCCCCGCAATCTCCTCCTTTGCCTCACACAGTCGCCTGGGATACATTTCGTCCGGGCTTGGGGATTTATCCATTTTTAGGCCTGCTAAAACCGCCAATACCTCCTCCCGCTCGATGTTAATATGTTCGAGTATATCACAGTCCCCCTGCCGTATTTCTATGTCTACATCGTCCTTCTCCATAGTGAAAACAGATGCAAAAAAATCATTTAGAACCCCTCCTACATCTGCCGGCTCCACACACAGATTGCCATTTTTGTCCCTAATGGGCCCTATTTTTTCCCTAGTCATCCTCTTACCCTTAATATACTTATAAAACATCTTAGGATTTTCCTTTATTTTGCTCGCCAGTGTTATTTCATGGCCCCTCCTTGATCTCCGAATTTATTTTTTAAGTATCCCCCTGCACTTTTTGTACTCCTCTCGGGCTTCCTCCGTCTTTCGCCTTTTGTATCTGCCAAAAGCCCTCCTTTTTTTCCTAATCCATTCTCGTATATCCCCTGACATCCAAGGTTCCCTGGAGTTCTTGGAACCACCCTTGACCTTTACGGGAACATGTTGCCATTGTATGGTCTCAATCTCCCTTCTGAAAGACTCCCATTGCTCCGATGCGGATTTTCCTACAAGCAGCTGATCCCAGTCCATTTTGGCCAGATCCTGCCTTATCCTATTAAAATCGGCCTTCCCCCAATTTAGAACCTTTATTTACTCAATCTTCATCTTATTATGTTGCAATCGCTATTGCCTAGATGTTCCCCTACGCTTACTTCTCTTATCTTGTCTTGGTTATTTCCCATTACTGGATCCAGCAGTGCGTCCTCTGTTGCTGGGCCTTTTACATACTGGGTAAGAAAGGAGCACTATACACACTGTAAAAGCTCTATTCCCTATACCACTTTACCGACCTCTTCTTGCCAGTTTATTTGGGGATACTTAAAACCATCCATGATTATTATTCTATATTCATTACGCATTTCACATATTTGCTTACATATTTCTTTCTCCACCTTCCTTCCACTATTAGCTGGTCTGAAATAAATCCCTATTAGTGCCATCGATCCCTTCTTATCTTTCATTAGCCTTATTGATTACTTTCTGCACCTGTTCATGACACTTCAATGATCTCTGTACCTGAACCCTAAGGTCCCTTTGGACATCCACTGTTTTTAACTTTTTATTGTTCCTTCATCTTTAGGCTTTTGCTATTGCTCCCAGATCCCTCCCCACATCTTGCTCGTTTAAAACCTTATCCACCGCCCTATTGATCCATTCTGGTCCCATTGCGGTTCAGGTGGAGCCCGTCCCAGCTGAACAGCTCCTTCCTGTCCCAGTACTGTTAGATTTGGATTACTTTAGTAAAGAGCCGACACCAGCAAGATAAGGCAATTGGCTTTATTCTGAGCTGAAAACCTTTATGGGTCCATGTTCTGTCCAAAGCATTTTCAAAGTGCTGGTTGCTCCTGAACTGCAACCTGAAACTAACAATCACGTTCTAATTTCCTAAGGGACCAATTCTGGCTTGGCAGTGGTAACCATGCCCTAAACACGAAGCTTTCGCAAGAGTGAATAACTTGGTTGTGTCACTTTTGTGAATTTGCTTCATGATCTTGTGAGCTGCAAATCGTCCACCCCAATTCTATTTTATCAAACTCCCGTCTGCACAAAACACTCATAAAGGAAATTGAATCCTTATTTCATTTGGAGTAATAACCGTGGCGACTGCCCTTTCAATGATATGGTTCGATTATCGCAGAGTTTTGTACAATGTAGCCGAGGCTACCAGGTTAAGATTTGTAAAATTGCTGCCAATGTCACGTTTCACAAAGGCCAACTTGTTAACGTTGCATTGGATCTCTACGTGACCAGGGTTGAGATTCAAACCCAAATGACAATGATCCAGTCATCTACTGAATATATCTTCTGAGTGCTTATTAGTTCGATTTTCTCTTGTCATTCCACAAAGGTACGGATTGAATTATGCAATGAACAGTTGTTTCGACGGTACAATTTATTTGCTCATTAGTCTCTTTATATCATTATTTAGGCTAAACGAAAACAAATTGAGCGACTCGGCAACGGAAGGGTTGTTTGCTGCACTGTGTAGACCAGATTGCAAAATCCACACCTTGGAGTAAGGAGAACCCTTTGTAAATTTCCTCAACAATTCTTTTCCCAGCATTTTCTGTTCGCGTAATGTGAGTAATAGTTAGGGTCAAGTGACGACACTCTCGTAGTGTTCGTACCAGTTAGGGTCAAGTGACGACAATCTCGTAAAGTGAGTACTAGTTAGGGTCAAGTGACGACAATCTCGTAAAGTGAGTACTAGTTAGGGTCAAGTGACGACACTCTCGTAATGTGAGTACTAGTTAGGGTCAAGTGACGACAATCTCGTAGTGTTCGTACCAGTTAGGGTCAAGTGACGACACTCTCGTAATGTGAGTACTAGTTAGGGTCAAGAGACGACACTCTCGTAATGTGAGTACTAGTTAGGGTCAAGAGACGACACTCTCGTAATGTGAGTAGTAGTTAGGGTCAAGAGACGACACTCTCGTAATGTGAGTACTAGTTAGGGTCAAGTGGCGACACTCTCGTAATGTGAGTACTAGTTAGGGTCAAGTGACGACACTCTCGTAATGTGATTACTAGTTAGGGTCAAGTGGCGACACTCTCGTAATGTGAGTACTAGTTAGGGTCAAGTGGCGACACTCTCGTAATGTGATTACTAGTTAGGGTCAAGTGACGACACTCTCGTAATGTGATTACTAGTTAGGGTCAAGTGACGACATTCTCGTAATGTGAGTACTAGTTAGGGTCAAGTGACGACACTCTCGTAATGTTCGTACCTGTTAGGGTCAAGTGACGACATTCTCGTAATGTTAGTACTAGTTTGGGTCAAGTGGCGACATTCTCGTAATGTGAGTACTAGTTAGGGTCAAGTGACGACACTCTCGTAATGTGAGTACTAGTTAGGGTCAAGTGACGACATTCTCGTAATGTTAGTACTAGTTTGGGTCAAGTGACGACATTCTCGTAATGTTAGTACTAGTTAGGGTCAAGTGACGACACTCTCGTAATGTGAGTACTAGTTAGGGTCAAGTGACGACACTCTCGTAATGTGAGTATTAGTTAGGGTCAAGTGACGACACTCTCCTAATGTGAGTACTAGTTTGGGTCAAGTGGCGACATTCTCGTAATGTGAGTACTAGTTAGGGTCAAGTGACGACACTCTCGTAATGTGAGTACTAGTTAGGGTCAAGTGACGACATTCTCGTAATGTTAGTACTAGTTTGGGTCAAGTGACGGCATTCTCGTAATGTTAGTACTAGTTAGGGTCAAGTGACGACACTCTCGTAATGTGAGTATTAGTTAGGGTCAAGTGACGACACTCTCCTAATGTGAGTACTAGTTAGGGTCAAGTGACGACAATCTCGCCTCTGAATCCGAAAGTTGAGGAATTAAAGCGCCATTAATCACTTTTGAACTGAATCTACGATGACACTTCAGCACCGTACTGAGCGAGTGCAGCTTTCGGAGGAAACGGTTCAGCGAGAGACGGTCCATCCTCCGCCCCTTACAATGGTTCAAGTGGGTTTACCGATCCTGAGGCAGTCTTTTCAGAAAACAAAGATCGCCCTAGCGCTCTGGCCAGAACTTCTCCCACAACCAACAGTTACAAATACAGATAATCTCTTCATTCAGTCGCTCTTTGTGGAGCTCGGAGTGCAACAATTGGCTTAATGTTTCCCGACATAACAACGTGACCCCACTTCAGAACCAATCATTGGGTGGGGAAAGGAATTTGCATTTATATAGCGCCTTTTGCGACGTCACAAACGGGTACACAGGTGACGAAGTAACTTCTGAAGTGCACTCACTGCTGTCATCATAGGGAAAGGTGTTCTGCCAATTTGATCACAGCAGTGTCCACAGACAGCAATGAGTGATGTTGGTTGAGGGATAAATGTTGGCTGGGACACGGGGGAGAACTGCCCTGCTCTTCTTCCAATAGTGTCATTGGAGATATTACGTCCACCTGTGAGTTCCGACGTAGTCTCGGTTTAACGTCTCATCCGAAAGCCGAAAACCCGACAGTGCAGCACTCCCTCAGTATTGCACTGGAGTGTCAGCCTAGATTATGTGCTCAAGCCTCTGGAGTGGGCAGGAACCCACAACCTACTGACTCAAAGGCGACAATGCCACCAACTGAGCCAAGGCTGATCACTCGAGGACATCCGGAGGATGTGAACCTGGCTCTATAAATATGCGTTAGTTCGTTTTGCTTTATAAATAACTATTGAATATTTTTGGGGTGATTCTTGGAAAAATATGTTGTATCCCTGTGATCCATACAGGTTGTGGGATAACCATCTCACCGATATTTGTGCTGAACACCTCGCCTCTGCTCTATACATAAACCGGACTCTCGAAGTACTGGTCTTGAGCCATAACAATCTCGGCGATTCAGGAGCCAAGCGGCTATGTGCCGCACTGATGGATCCGGACTGCAGCGTTAGAATATTGAGGTACGAGGAACATTCTGTGAATTCGCAATGGTAGCTAAAGATCGTGTATCGTAATGAATTCGGGTTAGTGTGATTGCAATTATTATAAAGAAAAATATTACAAAATTCAGTGTCCAGATTAGTAATCCCTGGTGTAAAAATGTGTTTCTCCCCTATATAGATTGGATTCCAATGGCCTCACAGACGCTTGTGCAGAAGACCTTGCCTCTTCTGTTTGTACAAACTGGTCACTGATGGGGCTGGACTTGGACAGAAATTCTTTCAGGGACAAATCCGTTGCCCCGTTCACACGTCTGATTAAAAACTGCACAGGACTGAAGTGGGTCAGGTGAGTGTCTAGCTAGCTTCTTGTATTTGATCTGCGACATGTTTTGTAAACTGGCATCGTACTGAAGAAATGTAACCTCTGCACTAATATAACTTTATGGTGCAGTCCTCACAGACAGTTCATTTAATAATGTACACAATGCACTAATATAACTGTGTGGTGCAGTACACACAGACTGTTCATTTAATAATGTCCACACTGCACTAATATAACTGTGTGGTTCAGTACACACAGACAGTTCATTTAATAATGTACACACTGCACTGATATAACTATGTGGTGCAGTAATCACAGATTGTTCATTTAATAATGTCCACACTGCACTAATATAACTGTGTGGTGCAGTACTCACAGACAGTTCATTTAATAATGTCCACACTGCACTAATATAACTATGTGGTGCAGTACACACAGACAGTTCATTTAATAATGTACACACTGCACTGATATAACTGTGTGGTGCAGTACTCACAGACAGTTCATTTAATAAGGTTCACACTGCACTAATATAACTGTGTGGTGCAGTTTTCACAGACAGTTATTTAATAATGTACACACTGCACTAATATAACTGTGTGGTGCAGTCATCACAGACTGTTCATTTAATAATGTACACACTGCACTAATATAACTGTGTGGTGCAGTCCTTACATACAGTTCATTTAATAATGTACACAGTGTACTGATGTAACTGTGAGATGCATTCCGTATAGACGGTTCATTTAAAAATGTACACACTGTACTTACCATACTATGATACTATGAAGAGTCTCGATGGGCTGAAAGGCATATTCCTGTTCCATTGTTCCTATTGATGCATGATTGTACGATTTGTAACAAGACCAAATATTTTGGAGTCCGTTTCATATTAATTGTTGAATGTTCTTTCAGGTTGGTTGACAATAACTTCACCTTATTTGGAAAAAAACAACTGGAATCATTGCAAGATTCCAGAGCTGGACTAGAAGTGTGGGTGTGACTTGGTACAAACTGCAAATACAATCTGCAGCCACAATAAATGTATAGATCACCGTTTCTGTAAACTGTTCATAATAAATGTTAAACATATGTAAATCTGTACATTAATCCCATCTCAATGAGATGTTGTAATTATATTTCCACTAACTGTACATTTGTGTAACTGAATAAATGTATTGCACAGTTCAGTTTTGACCCCGAATCTGATGTAAAAGAAACACATAAATTAAAAATTCCCTGCGGCCTAATTCTTATACATGATCGAATAACTTTTCATATGTACACCATCTGCATGAATTTTCTGAGATTTCCAGTTGCACCAAAAAAATCAAATGTTTACAATTTCAATTTACACAGCAATCAGGAAGAATCAGTATGTGAATGTTGCACCCGATCTACAGGCCAATTAACAATTCAAACAGGGAAGGATGGGTTAATTTATCGAGTAAAAATCAAGCAAGATCTGAATCATTAAGAAAAAACGTTCTGTTTAGGAATCAAAGCCCATATCCAGTTCATAAATCAGAGCCCACATTCTGATCATAAATCAGAGCTCACATGCTGAACATAAATCAGAGCCCACATTATGAACACAAATCTGAGCCCATAATATGAACACAAATCACAGCCCACATTCTTAACAAAAACCAGAGCCCACATTCAGATCACAAATCAGAGCCCACATTCAGATCACAAATCAGAGCCCACATTATGAACACAAATCAGAGCCCACATTATGTTCACAAATCAGAGCCCACATTCTGATCACAAATCAGAGCCCACATTCATGATCACAAATCAGAGCCCACATTCATGATCACTAATCGGAGCCCACATTCTGATTCCCAAATCAGAGCCCACATTCTGATCAGAAATCACAGCCCACATTCATCATCACTAATCAGTGCCTACATTTTGATTTTTATCACCAGTCAATGCAATCATCAAGGTGTCTCTCACGCCCATAGATGAATGAAAGTTATTTCGACAGCAGATAAGTTAAATCACGCAAATTCAATGTATAATTTCACAGAAAATCAATAAGGTCGAACTTCCCTTCAATCACTATATCCTTCCCTTTCATGTTTACAGACAATTCAAGTCAAATATTTGTGTCAGCTCACCGCTAATTGTTTACTTAATTCGTCTTACTTATTGCTCTGTCCGAGCTGGGTGGTGTTCTGCACTGTGAAGCCAAGTAATTTTCTGTAAGGTTACAAAAAGGGTATTATTGCTTTAACAAATGATGTAGCGATGCACACCCAGGAGAGTGTGTACTGTGTCCATTGGCTAACACAATTGACTGTAGTCCAAATTTACATTCTCGTGCATGGGTGTGAGAAAAATTGACACTAGTGCGTGTTTCCAGACGAAAAGAGCAGGGGAACTTATGCTGTGGTGAATTTCAATGGATCCAACATCCACACTTGATAACTGCATTTAAACATCCACATTTGTGCAAAAAACAGACACGGACCATATTTCACTGATTTCCACGAACAGTATAAACAGCGAGTAACACGGTCCTGTTAGAAATGGCTCCAGTTGTCATGTATGAATTGTAGTCTGACCATCATTCAACGATGAAACAGAAGCTGTGGTGGCCTCTGAACAGAATAGTAAACTCAAAATTGACTAATAACTTGGCATTTTAAATGCTTCACTGTTAGGTGTTAGTTCAGTGATTGTACTGAGTCAGCAGGTTATGAGTTCAAGCCCCAGTCCAGAGACTTGAGCACATAATCTTGGCTGACGCTGAGGGAGTAGTGCACTGTCGGAAATGCATCTTGTGGATAAGATGTCACGTGGAGGTCCAGGCTGATTTCTAAGCCAGATGTAAAGGACCCCACGTTATTATTCAAAGACAGCAGAGAAGTTCTCCGTGTCCTGGAGAGAAAGAAAGAGAGGCGAAATAAAAGAGACAGAGGGAGAGGAAACGAGAAATTAAACAAGAGAGGCAGGGAGAGAAACATGATTGAAAAAAAGAAAGAGAAAAGAAAGGGAGGCAGAAAGAGGAGGAAAGAGATAAAAGTGAATGGGGAAAGAGGACAAGTGGGAAGGGCAAATCAATGAAGGAAAGAGAGGTTGGGAAAGTGTAAGATTCTGAAGTAGGAAAGGGAAACAGTAAGAAATGTAGAGAGAGAGGACGAGGAAACGTTTTTAAAATATAAAGTGAAGGAGACAGCGAGGAAAGTGTGAATAGACCGAGTCTATCCGAGAAACAGAGGGTCTGTGAGAGAATAGAGGTGAAATATATTTTCAAAGAGAGACGTGAATACAGATAGTGGATGGGAGCGATAGGGGCCTAAGACAAAAGAAGAGAATGAACGAGAGAAAGCGTGAAAGAGAGAGGGAATCGAAAATGTGAAACAGGAGCGAATTTAAGAGAGACGGGTGACAACCGAATTCTGGACAGAAAGCTATAAATGGAAAGAGAGACAGGCAACGAGAGAGAAAACAGAATTGAGAAGAAGTGAGTGAATGGGAGAAAGAGAGAGGCGGTGGGGCGGACCTTGACTTTGTGCGATAGTGTAAGACGGGTGGTTGTGAGTGGTCAGCCCGTTTTACATCTCTCCCGCTTTTTATTTCCATTGTAGTCAGTCACAGTGTTCTGACACAGGGGAATATCCTGTCAGAGCATTAAGGGCCCATCCACTTAATATCGGTAAACGCAGTATGACGAGAACCAGAAAATGTACCATAAATGATATTCATGCATTCAGAAACTAATCAACATTGGCTTTGACATTAATGATCCCTGATTTAATTCTTATAGCAAAGCAAATAGAAACAAAGTGGGCCATAAAGGTAATGTTCTCCTGATAACACATGCTGTAGTTAAAATATAACCAGAGGACATTCCAATACAGCCGACTCCATGACAACCGCGCCAAGTTATGATTAGCATTAAGTCACCTTAAGATTTGAAGCGGGTTTTAAATACAGACGTCATACATCAAGTCAAAGTTTGAGGTTGGAACAGTAAAAGTACAAAGAATACAATCAGTAAATGATCAACAGAAAGGAGTTTTATATAAACTGCACACATGATGTATAAGGACAGAGCCGCACCCTGTTTAAGTCTCTCAACTCCGTGAGTGAACAAGCTGTGGACTTTGTGCTCTATGAATGTTTACACAGTAATTAATAGATTAAAGGGCTCGAATCACTTCACCGCATTGAGAAAAGTTCATTTAATGGCATAACAACAGCTTTGTTACCTTGTAACTTCCAGATATGGAAACTTGGCAACTCACTCACCTTAGAAGTATTTTTCTCAAGTTTACCCTCTTGTTTTAAGTCCACCTATGTCAAGGCTGGGGCCGATATCAATGGGAACAACATGACTGAATATGATAGAATTGTCGGAATAGAAGCTTCATTCATTATTTTAAAATCGATTTTCTCCACATATTTTATGTCCCGTTCTCCCTTTCTGGCTCTCGTCCAATTCTGAAGGCGTTGATTTTTTTGCTGGGGGTTCACGAGACCCCTGAAATAGCTTTTTTTACAACATTAACCTATTAACTGATGCGTTGCTGTGAGATTCCTTTTGATTAACTCATTTGCCCAGTCAGATGCTTAACTTCTCGCTCAGAGTTCATTCGGTCGTTAGCTGGAGCTCAGTCGTCAATATATTCTCGAATATATTGGCTATTTCTACCTGAATTGTAAACACTTACAACTTGGCGACAGATGGGGGAGGGAGGAAATGGCCATAGAGCTGAAGCTGCGCCTGCCCTGGTCAAGTCACATATTGAGATGAGTTCTGTTAAGTGCAGACAACATGGCTGTCCAGGCCTTATTCTAAGTGCACAGTGAAGTAAGGAGTCTGGTAGTCCATCTCTGGGGGAAGAGCTATGAGTGTGGGTTTGATAAGACAAGCAACAAATTGCATTACTCGTGTAGAAAGTCATGCAAGGAAATAAAGTCATTAATGAGATGGAGAACGCTTATGTTTAAAGTAGGCAAATTTAGGAGAGGCCCAGGATGCAACACAGTTGGCACAGTGAGTGGTCCGAAACTGGAGCTCATTGGAAGGACGTCATTGAGATCAAGGACACTTGATTCATTTAACGTGCTGTAATTGGGAAGAGGGGAGGGACAAGCTTCCAGCTTTGTTCATCGCAACATATCGAGGGAAATTTTGAGTGTCTCTATGGTCCAACTGTCAGAGATTGCAATTGAGAAATAGTTAAGAAAACCATTTCACGTGAAAGGATCATTTACGTTATGTTCCATTTTATATTAAGTTCTGTAGTTTAATTTTGGAATTAAAGATTGCAAAAGAAACTAACAGTGAAATATCTGTACAAAATGTTACTACAGCATTCCCCGAGGCCAGCTGACACATGTTTGCTTTTAGATTCACTCTAGTACTCCCAATTGGAGACTCCATTCCCTTCCGAGTCCTTTCTAACCAGTGTTTTTTTAATGCAACTTTGGGAACATAATATTTAACAGGCCCAGGACGCAAGTGGGAGAAGGGTTGTAGAGGAGCTGCTGAACTGGCAATTTAGCTAAATGTAAAAGCATGAGCATAGGGCTGTGAGGTGGGAGATGAAGAAGGGAGCTATCTGGAGCGTTGAATAGTGTGTATATTCTGCAGCAAAGCATTCTTTTTAATGTCAGTTTGTTGGCCGTGAGTATATGTAACATCTAATCTTTATTAAACTTCAGATGTTGTATTGCGTGATCAATTCATCCTTGAACTGCAGCCCTTTGACTAGATTAGTACAAAAAATCACATTCCTAACACAACGATTCATTGACAAATACCAAGGTAGAGAATATGTTATTTCAAGACATTTTTCATTGTACAAAGGTGCAGCTTTTGGAGTATCATTACACAAAGGCCGTTAAATCTATACAGGGTACGGTGCAAATCAACCAGGATGACACTGAGATGGGCGACCAAAGTTATAAGGAGAAACTTGAGATATTGGGACGATTTACACTATCAATAATTAAGCAGAAATGGGTAAAGGGAGATTTAATTGAGTTTTAAAAAATAGTATCATGTGTTTTTATGGAGTAAAAAAGGAACGATTTCCTCTGGCTGAGGAGCCAGTGACAAACGGTCATCAATGTAAAATAGTCGCTCATTGAAATGGGGGAGGGGTTAATCTTTATGTAGGATCGTTGAAGCAAGGGGTGTTTTGCCAGTGGGAATGGTTGAAACAGGAACCATTGCAATCACTGAAAGGAAAATTGGATACATATTTCAAGCACAGGAAGATACAGAACTATGGGTACAGAATTGAACAGTGTGATTAGCTTTGTGTTGCTCTAGCAAAGAGCAACCAAACACACAGCGAGATGAATGGCCTCCTTCTGTCCAGTGGTTAAAAAAAGTTACCCAACGAATAATTCAATTTGTTATTTATAATACTGGCTAAATTACTGAAGTTGCATCAGCTCAGGTTAAATCCACAAAGCTGTTCCTGATTCTCAATCTTTACACAATGGACGTTTTGTTTAAAAAAAAGTGTATTAAATACATATTTCCAAATGTGTCATGGTAATCGACACGAATCCAGATTCCTTACTAACTGCTATTAACTCTGCGATGAATAAACTTACTTGTCCCCACTCTTTTGTTGACATTATATACACTGTGGTTAAAACCATCGTGAAATAACTTCACAAAAACTCAGTTTCACTGTGGGTTGTATAACAGGTACAGATAAAGAACCTTTCTTACTCAGTTCCACTGTGGGTTCTGTAACAGGTAAAGATAAAGAACCTTTCTTACTCAGTTCCACTCTGGGTTGTGTAACAGGTACAGATAAAGAATCTTTCTTCTTGTTCTGCTGATGTTAAACATTAACTCAGCTGAGCGCTTGGAGTGAACTTCGGTCAATCTGCTGAAAGTCAACACTTCTCATTTGATCAGATACAATCGTTGAACTGTTAATGATCACTTAAAGTTTAACTTTGGTCAATTTATAGCCTAAGGCCGCACTGTTCATTTGATTGGATGTAATGTCGAACTGCTTACTCCACACTGGGAGCCCAACTGTGATAAACTATCCAGATAGCAGCAAGCACTGATTGTTCGAAGCACAACTGACTCAGATAGGAACATAGGAACATAGGAATAGGAGTAGGCCATTCAGCCCCTCGTGCCTGCTCAGCCATTTGATAAGATCATGGCTCATCTGTGATCTAACTCCATATACCCGCCTTTGGCACATATCCCTTAATACCTTTGGTTGCCAAAAAGCTATCTATCTCAGATTTAAATTTAGCAATTGAGCGAGTATCTATTCCCGTTTGCGGAAGAGAGTTCCAAACTTCTACCACCCTTTGTGTGTAGAAATATTTTCTAATCTCGCTCCTGAAAGGCCTGGCTCTAATTTTTAGACTGTGCCCCCTACTCCTAGAATCCCCAACCAGCGGAAATAGTTTCTCTCCATCCACCCTATCCGTTCCCCTTAATATCTTATAAACTTCGATCAGATCACCCCTTAACCTTCGAAACTCTAGAGAATACAACGCCAATTTGTGTAATCTCTCCTCGTAACTCAACCCTTGAAGTCCGGGTTTCATTCTAGTGAACTTACGCTGCACTCACTCGAAGGCCAATATGTCCTTCCGAAGATGCGGGGCCCAGAACTGCTCACAGTACTCCAGGTGCGGTCTAACCAGGGTTTTGTATAGCTGCAGTATAACTTCTGCCTCCTTGTACTCTAGTAGTCTAGATATAAAGGCCAGCATTCCATTAGCCTTTTTGATTATTTTCTGTACCTGTTCATGACACTTCAATGATCTATGTACCTGAACCCCTAGGTCCCTTTGGACATCCATTGTTTTTAAGTGTTTACCATTCAGAAAGTACCCTGTTCTATCCTTTTTCGATCCAAAGTGGATAACCTCACATTTGTCTACATTGCATTCCATTTGCCAGATGTTACGGCCGCTGTGAAAGGTCAAGGATTAAAAAGTAGTCGAACCTGAAAGGTTCGTTGTCTAAACTTATCACCTTGTGTGGTGTTTAGCCCAAAATAACAAGATGGTACCAGCGTTGAACCACTGTATGTGCCGAGAGTCTTGTTCAACTCTGGGGCAGTTCTTTGGGTACTACAATTAGCCACAAGATAAATCTTGCTCCGTTGTTATCCAGTTTCCCCCACCTCTGCCGGAATTCCAGCTGTGTTGAAGTACAGATAGGAGCGGATGGCTGGAGAAAGATATGTCCCCTCCGGGCGCACGGCAAGAAAAGTAGCCCCATTTTCCGAAGTTGTTCAATATCAACGGCTGAAGAGATGGACCTGGGAGTTAAAAAAAATACACTGAACCGCTCAATTGTTTGTTACTTTGTTGAATGGCCGGTTCGGGGTCTCCATCAGCTGTCACTGTTAAGCCTCATTTTACTATTGAGCTTTCAGAGCGAGAAATGTGGCAGTCATCGAACGCGGTGGGTTTTGGAACAGTCTGTAAGAGTTGGTGTACCTCAGGTGTGAAATTAATCGGCGATGGGTGGAATGAACTCGCAGGCAGAGAATCTGTTCAAACAGATTTTGTTCTGTTTGTTATGTCAACTGGTTCTAAGTTGCCTTTGGTGAGAAGGAGCACAGGCATCCCCGCAGATTAATCACCAACACCAGCCATTACTTTTGGGGAATTTATCAGCTGATTAGAGGTGCCTCACAGGCACTTTAATCATGTGAGCAGCGAATGATATTTGAAAGCTTCCCTACGTTGACAGAATTGATTTTCCATTCTCCATCACACAAATTCCAAAATCTCAGTAGTTAAATATTTAACTAAAACAAATCAATTGCGAAGAAAGCCAGGAACAACCACATTATAAATTAACACATAATTTTCAATGCAAATTGCTCGACGAAACTAATCTTTCCAACTGCCGGTTGTCAAGGCAATCACAACGGGCAACGGGCAGTTGGGCAGATTATCTGTAATCACCAGACTATATATGTGGTAACCTTCATGGAATCCCACACTCACTGACGAAGGAGAAAGCCTCCGAAAGCTTGTGATTTTTAAATAAAGCTGTTCGACTATAACCTGGTGTTGCAAGATTCCTTACATTTGTCCACCCCAGTCCATCACCGGCATCTCCACATCGAAGATAAACAAGATAGTGGCTGAGTACAATTCTGACGCTCTTTTGAAGTAAGATTTTAATTCAGGGTTGCAACGATAGAAAGCAGGAAGGTAGCGCCATCTATGGTAGCATGTTGGAATGACAATTTGTATTAATTAAGGAGAACATTATAGAAAATGAAAGGCTCAGCAAGCAAAAAACTTGAGTTACAAGGCGTGTCAGTTATCACGATTAAAAGCACCCGACTGATCAGATGCAGTCGCTGTGTCAGTTGGGAGCTCACCAGCAATAACAGGAAAGGCCGGCGTCTACACACAGGTAATACTCCAATTCAAGGAAGCTCCGGTGAAAAGGACAGCGCGCAAAAAAGTGTTCCAATATCAGAAATCAAGTCAAACGGTGAACGGCGTGGTTGGAGACAGGAGAAACATGACGTCAATGACCCGACAAGAGGTAACTCACATGGAACGAACGGACCCGCGAGAACTGCAGCTGATAAAATGATTCAAACTCCTCCAGAGAACAAGAAACAGCCCGCGGGAGGCGCTGTGTTGGAAAGTGGTCAAGTTAAAATGATTGAAAGCCTCGAAGGAAAAGACATCCGTTACATTTTACCAGGTAGGAAGACTTTCTTTAAAATTAATTTGTGGTTGTCTCTGGCCATTTATTGCCCATCCCTGAATTGCCCCGTGCAACTTGGTTGCTCTACTTCAGACGGTTAATCGTCAACCATGTTGGTGTGGGTCTGGAGTTACATGTAGACTAGGCTGAGTAAGGACGGCAGGTTTCCTTCCAGAAAGGATATTAGTGAGCCAGTTGGGTTTTTACAACAATCTGACAGCTTCCTGGTCACTTTTGTTGGGCCCAGTTTATCATTTCCAGACTTTTCAAACTGAATTCAAATTCTCAAACTGTCATGCTGGGATTTTGATCTAACATCAACCAAATTATTTTCCAAGCCTCTGAATTGCTACTCCAGGAGCATAAGGACTCGCCATAGGATAGATTTTCCTCTTGACGGCCTAGATGTTAGCCATCACAGAGTGCGGAGCGCAGAGAGGAAATTCTGGCGGGAAGGAGCGCATGCAGTGAACAAAATCCAACTCATTTTCTTCCATTGATTTTAATGGA
Organism: Heptranchias perlo; assembly: GCF_035084215.1. Classification (NCBI taxonomy): domain Eukaryota; kingdom Metazoa; phylum Chordata; class Chondrichthyes; order Hexanchiformes; family Hexanchidae; genus Heptranchias; species Heptranchias perlo. The sequence goes on from NW_027139548.1 coordinate 8,016,970, forward strand.
AGGAGTTCTGCATCGGGTGTGCAATCCTTCCGGTTAGATTTTCCTCTCTGCACTTCGCCTGTGTGGTCAAGGCTCGATTTTAAAAGGGTGGCCGGAAGGCAGCGGGGGGGATCAATGGGCGTGCGGCAAACCCGAATAATAAAAACTTACCAATCCCCATGCAATCGTGATGCAATTGGTGCCCCTTAACTTTGTTTCCGGGTTTGCCGTCCGATAGCTGTGCAGTGGGCGTACTGCACACCCGCATGACAGGCTGTCAGCTGGAGCATCTAGATTTAAAGGGCCATTGCTGCAATTAATTTTGCTGGAGCAAAAAGCCAGAAGATCCAATGGGGCAGCACAGGGGGAAGGCTGCTCCAAGATTCAGCGATCCCTCACTTCAGCTGCCACTGGCCGGGGTCAGTAGGAGGAGAGAACTATTTTACCCAGCCGATAGGAGGAAGTGCCCTGCCTCTTCCAACAAGAAGACTTGGCTCGGGGTGGCAGAGGAGGTCACCAGCAGCAACAACTTCTCCTGCACCTGGATCCAGTTCAGGAAGCGTTTCAATGACCTAACTAGGTCAGCCAAAGTAAGTACACTTACTCATTCTCCTACATTCTTTCTTCCAAATCACCTCTCCCCCCCCACCCCCAACTCATTCTGCACTGCCAAGACTACTCCATCACATCAATCCTCATGCCCAATTAAGGCTCATCCTCAACTTATCTTCACTTCCCGAGCATTTCCTCACCTCCCCATTTGTGACCCCACCACTACTACTCACCACAATCCTGATCCAATGTGATGTCTCTATCTCATACTCACCCTCTGAAGCACCTCTTGCACGATCAGCCTCAGCCAAACCAATGCAATATTCAGCTGACGACTTCACCATCATTCACTCAGACGTCTGTACTTTCTCCCCTCCAAGGAGAAGAGAGCGCAAAATGAACGCAAGAGAACGAGGACTGGGGGGGGGGGTGGCGGGGGGGGGAGGGGGACCACATCAAATAATGGCCCTCAAAGAGGTGGAGGAGGAGGTCCTGGAGACCAGCCGCACCCTCGAGTGCCTGCCCGTTGGGGACGCCGAGACTGGCATCCCACAAACATCTGATGACGCAACTTTAACATTCATCACACGCAACATGAATTGATGTTAACAATGTTTGGCATGTTGAACATCTCAGCATGCTCATCGCAACATGACCCATCCGTGATGATGCATAATATTGCCTTTTGTTCTCTAAAAGGCCCTTCAACGACCACAGTGGCAGGAGAGGGCGATTCCTCAGAGGAGTTCCCGGCCCCTGAGGGCGCACCATCAGGTCTTAGCGATCCATCCACCAGCGCAGATACCCACACCTCGGTGGGTCCTAGTAGTCAGTTAGTTAAGTTGGCACCTTACCTCACACAAGTGAGCACGAGCAGAAACTGGTGGCAGGAGCAGCTCTGGAGAGTCCGCGTCGGTGGGCACACTCCTCTCCAGGCTCTGTTCAGCTGGACGCAGAGGCTGAACCCCCGGGTCATCCTTTAAACGGAGAATGATCGAGGGATAGCAGCACACTTGCGAGGTACTGGAATATGTGCCACACACACTCTCCACAATCGTGCAGAGGATGGAGGAGTCCAACTCCAGCATTAGTGGAATGGTGGCACAGGTAAGTGCATGAATCTCTGAGATAGTGTCAAAGGGACGTGAGCAACTGTCTGAAATAGCGTTGCAGGTAATTGCGATAATATCTACAATAGTGCCGCAGGTAATTTTCGGGAACGTCTGCAATGAAAATAATGCAAGCCTCCATTGAGCTTCAAGCACTGCTCACAAATGAGCCCATTCAGGCCCTGACAACGGCTGTTTGGACTCACGGTGAACAATTTCTCCCGCCTTAAACAGGCAGACTTTACAACTTGGCTTCCAAGGCATGATACATGTCCTCCAAACTATTCTTCAGCTGGGTGGTAGAAGTGTGTGGGCATGGTTCAGGTGAGGGGTGAACTTGACAGGAGATATGGAAGCGGGGACGCCACTCAAAGTGGTCCCATGTCTCACCTGTTGTCACCTCTCAACCATTACCTTCAATGCTGCCTCCTCTCCAGGTGGCCGAGTCTGCCCTTGCACAGGTGCAGGTGGAGCAGTCTTTGGAGCGGCCCTCACGGGTTGTTTGTGTGTCAACTGAGGTGTGTGTGTGTGTGTGTTTCAACTGAGGTGTGTTTGTTTTAACTGAGGTTGTGTGTGTGTGTTTCAAAAGAGGCCATATGTGTGTATTTCAATTGAGATCCGTGTGTACATGTGTGTGTTTCAACTGTGGTTTGTGTGTACATGTTTGTGCTTTAACTGAGGTTGTGTGTGTGTAAGTTCATGGGCCGTGCTGTATCGTTATGGTTGTTCTGAATATCCAAATTATTTTATTCCCCTCAGTATCCGTGAGATTCGGGAACTTCCATTGAATGTTCTATTTCTGGATGCTCCCCAGGGGGAGAGTCAGGGAGGTGGAAGGCTGCTGGGGGCACCGTATTTCTACCTGTGATACAAACTGGTGTACTGCAGAACAACTGAGCCCAAAGACAAGGAGGTGGCTGCACAGCAAATGTGTCCTATTGGCCTGGCACAGAAACAAGGTGGCATAACGTCGTGGGGGGCAGGGGGAGGGAATAAAGCACAGCAGCCAATATAAAGCCCATTTTTTTCGGACAGCAGGTGCTGGCAATGGCTCTGCTTTTACCATTTACACATCTTCTGGGCCCATCTTTTGTTTCTTTATTGTCCCATTGTCACCTTCCCTTTTGCTTTGCATCATCACCCTTTTTGTCATGTAATCACTCCTGCCCTGCACCCTATCAGATGCCATTTGTTCTACCCCCACCCCCACTTTTCCACCTGGCTTTGTAATTGCTTATAAACTGTTAAGTCTCTAACTTCTTCCAGTTCTGATGAAAGGTCACCGTTAACTCTGTCTCTCTCTACACAGATGCTGCCTGATCTGCTGAGTGTTTCCAGTAGTTTCTGTTGTTATGTAATATCAAGTTGGGCCAAACACACTGGAGCTAGATTTATTGTTTAAAGTGACACTGGAAAGAAAACCTTTTTATTCTGCTAAAGTCAGACTGTGAATAGAAATTTCCCTTCGACGCAACGAGAAATTGTTGCGCATCAAGTAAACATAGAAGAAATTTCAGGCATGTACATCCCACAACAATTAAGCAGGAGCTGTTACCAAGCAACCACATAGATTTTCATTCGACGGACGCTCCTTTCGCTGCTGATGCTGAAGCTTCTGTTACATTATTTCTGCGCCCTGATGAACAGAAATCTGCCCCCTTCAGCCGCTTCCCTCTGCCCTGATAGGATAATGTTCATTTTTACATCATCAAAAACTTCATACTATTGCTATTTTCCATGCACAAACATCCCCGAACCAGACGTTTCCAGTGCTCCAGTTCACTGAGGTGTCTTCGGTAACACTGAGAAATAAATCTCGAGGCACTGGTTCTATCATCTCTCGTCTACTTGATACACAGAATTAATGAATCCATGGCCTACATTTCATTTATTTTGAGAATAGAGAGTAAAACTAATTGCAAAGCATCGCGTTAGGAAAACACATTCATAATCTTGTGGTTTATTTCCAATCAATTTAGCCGTAGAAAGTTCGCACCCTTACCGTGTAATATAGGCCTGAGGAGTCACTTTACAATTAAATTAAACCGAACAATTTTCCAATATCACCTTATTGTGCAAGCGCTCACTAACTCTATTCAGATTTCCTAACGGTAAGGCACATAAAAGGAATGATGTCCAGAGTCGGCCAACTGACAATCCATTGAAATGCTTCTATGCTAATGCAAGAAATCTTAGAAATAAACTGCTGGAACTGTAATCTTTCGCTGCATTACAAAACCTAGATGTTGCAGGTGTTACTGGAGCATAGCTAGATTTAAATGATGGAGCTGGATGCAATATCGCAGGGTATAACTGTTTTAGGAAAGCTAGAATAGGTCCGAAGGGAGTTGGTGTGGCCTTATTTGTCAGAGATCATCTGGCTGCTGTGGCAAGATGTATTAACACATCAGCAGTAGCTGCACGTGTTTGGATTCGATTTGTCCAAGCCAATGGCCCCATGTTTATGATTGGCACCTGTTATAGACCTCAGAACTGGTGCGCCGAGATGATCAGGAACTTGGTTCACAAATTGCTAAACCTTCTAGCCGGGGGTCTTGAGCTGTAGTTTTAGACATCAACCATTGTTCCTTCTCGGAACTGCTCCGCTCGGTTTCGCCGCCCTCGCGGCTCGTCAGGGAGAGTCAAAAACAAGCCGAATCCAAAGTGCGCCACTCGTAATGTTAGTGTTAGCATTTTGGGTGGGGGGGGGGGGAACAGGCCCGCCCTGTGTTCTCTGCCACTTGGGACTGCTGGCCCACACTTTGGATTGTTCCTGCTGTCCAAATGAATGTATCTTGACCTGTAGTTTCAGGCATCATCCATTGTTCCTTCTTGGATCTGCTTCGACCGGTTTCGCTGACCTCAAGGCTCGTCAGGGAGACACAAAAACAAGCTGAATCCAACGTGTGTCACTCGTAATGTTGGGGTTAGCATTTTTGGCAGAGGGTTAGGGTTGGGTTTAGTTTTATGTTTAGGGTTAGGGGTTAACGGTTAGATTTAGGGGCTAGGGTTAGGGTTAGGGTTTTTGGTTAGGGTTAGGGTTTGTGGCTGCATTAGGGTTACAGTTAAAGTTGTCGTTAGGGTTTGGGTTAGGGTTAGTGTACTAGGGTTAAGGTTATGGTTAGGGTTTAGGGGTTACCTGTTTGGGTTAGAGGTTAGGGTCAGGTTTAAGGTTTCACTGCATTAAGGTTAGGGTTAGCGTTTGGGTTAGGATTAGGGATAGGTCTAGGATTATTGTTAGGGTTAGTGTTAGGGGTTAGTGTTAGGGCTAGGATTATGCTGCATTAGGTTTAGTGTTAGAGTTATGGTTAGGGTTATCGTTAGGGTTCGGGTCAGGGTTAGGGATAGGGTTACAGTTCGGTTTTGCATTTTGGGCAGAGGGGGGAACAGGGCCACCCTGTGTTGTCTGCCGCTTGGGACTGCTGGCCCTCACTATAGATTGTTCCTGCTGTCCAAATGAATGTACCTTAACCTGTAGTTATTGGCATCATCCGTTCTTCCTTCTTGGAAGTGCTCCGACCGGTTTCGCCGGCCTTTCGGCTCATCAGGGAGAATCAAAAACAAGACAAAAAAAGTGTGTCAGTCATAATGTTTGTGTAAGCATTTCGAGCAGAGGGTTAGGGTTAGGTTTAGCGGTTCGGAGTTAAGGGTTAGGATTAGGGTTAAAGTTAGGGTTAGCGTTAGGGTTATGGTTAGGGTTCAGTGGTTAGGTGTTAATGTTAGGGTTAGGCGTTAGGGTTAGGGTTACGCTGCATTAGGGATAGGGTTAGGCAGAGGGAAATAGAGGGACAGAGAGACAGAGAGAAATACAAAAAGTGGTGAGACAGGCCGAAAGAGAGAGAGAGTTAGAGAGAGAGCGAAAAAGACAGAGAAACAAGGGGAGAGAGAAAGGGACAGAAAGAGAGGAGGAGAGAGGGTGCGACAGACAGATAGAGAGAGAGATAGGGAGAGAGACAGAGGGAGAGGGGGAAAAGGCAGAGGGCGAGATATGGACAGAGAGACAGAGAAAAAGACGGAGAGAGAGGGGGAGAGAGGCAGCGAGAAAGACAGACAGTCAGAAAGGGGGAGAGAGATACAGAGCGAGAAAGAGAGAGAGAAAGACAGAGAGAGAGTGGCAGAGGCAAAAAGAGAGGGACAGAGAGAGAATAACGGAGACTGAGAGAAGCAGAGAGTGAAAAAAAAGACAGAGAGAGGGCGAGAGAGATATAGGAACATAGGAACATAGGAACAGGAGTAGGCCATTCAGCCCCTCGTGCCTGCTCTGCCATTTGAAAAGATCATGGCTGATCTGTGATGTAACTCCATATACCCGCCTTTGGCCCATTTCCCTTAATACCTCTGGTTGCCAAAAAAGCTACCTATCTCAGATTTAAATTTCGTAGTTTAGCTAGTATCGATTGCCATTTGCGGAAGAGAGTTCCAAACTTTTACCACTCTTTGTATGTGGAAATGTTTTTTTAATCTCGCTGCTGAAAGGTCTGGCTCTAATTTTTAGACTGTGCCCCCTACTCCTAGAATCCCCAACCAGCGGAAATAGTTTCTCTCGATCCACCCTCTCCGTTCCCCTTAATATCTTATTAAACTTCGATCAAATCACCCCCTACACTTCGAAACTCGAGAGAATACAACCAAAATGTGGGTAATCTCTCCTCGTAACTTAACCCTTGAATTCCGGGTATCATTCTAGAAAACCTACGCTGCACTCCCTCCAAGGCCAATTTGTCCTTCCGAAGGTGCAGCGCCCAAAACTGCTCACCAGGGTCTAACCAGGGTTTTCTATATCTGCAGCATGACTTCTGCCCCCTTGTACTCTCGTCCTCTAGATGTAAACGCCAGCATTCCATTAGCCGTATTAATTATTTTCTGCACCTGTTCATGACACTTCAATGATCTTACGTCCCTTTAGACATCCACTGTTTTTAACTTTTGACCATTTCGAAAGTACCTTGTTCTATCCTTCTTTGAAGTCCATTTCCCATTCACCTAATCTATCACTATCGCATTGTAATATTATGTTTTCATCTACACTGCTTACAATGCCACCAATCATTGTGTCATCGGCAAACTTAGATATGAGACTTTCCATGCCTTCATCTAAGTCGTTAATAAAGACGGAGAGAGGGGGACAGGGAGATATAACAAGACAGAGAGACAGGGGAGAGAGGCAGACAGAGAGAGAGGGACACAGAGAGAGAGATAGACGGAGAGAGCGGAGGAAAGAGGCAAAGGGAGAGAGAGGGACAGAGAGACAGAGAAAAATACTGAATTAGAGGGACAGAGAGAGAAAAAGACGGAGAGAGAGGGGAGATGGAGAAAAAAAGATAGAGGAAAGGAGATGCAGAGAGAGAGACAGAGAGAGAGGGGGAAAGAGGTAGAGGGAGAGAGAGGGAGAGAGAGACAGAGAAACAGAGAGAGAGAGAGAATATGAGAGAGGCAGAGTGGGAGCGAGAAGGACAGAGAGAAGGGGAGAGAGGGACAGACAGAGAGAAAGAGAAAAAGACAGAGAGAGGGGGAGAGAGACAGAGAGAGAAAAAAGGACAGAGGGAGAAAGAGACAAAGAGTGAGAGAGAGGCAGAGACAGGGAGAGGTGGACAGATAGAGAGATAAAAACAGAGAGATAGAGGATAGAGGCAGAGAGAGAAAAATACAAAGAGAGAGAAGAAACGCGGCAGAGAAAGTAAGGGACAGAGAGGGAGAGGGGGGAGAGAGAGTAAAAGACAGAGAGAGAGGCAGCGAGAAAGAGAGGGACAGAGAGAGAGAGAGAAAAAGACAGAGAGAGGGGGGAGAGGCAGAGATATATATATATATAGGGAGAGAAAGACAGAGAGAGCGAGGAGAGAGGCAGAAAGAGAAAGAGGGTCAGAGAGAGAGAAAAAGACAAAGCGAGAGTGGAAACGAGGCAGATAAAGCAAGGCACAGAGAGAGAGAGGGGAGAGAGAGAGGAAAAGACAGAGAGCGGGTGAAAGAGGCAGAGAGAGAGGGAGAGAGAAAGAGAGGGACAGAGAGAGAGAAAAAGAGAGAGAGAGAGATGGGAACAGAGTGAGAGAGGGACAGAGAGAGGGAGAGAGAGGGGTAAGAGGCAGAGAGAGAGAGAGGGACACAGTGAGAGAGAAAAAGACGGGGAGAGAGGCAGGCAGAGAGAGGGGGACAGAGAGAGAGAAAGAGACAAAGAGATGGGGAGAGAGACAGAGAAAGGGGGACAGAAAGAGAGATAAAAAGCCAGAGAGAGGGGGAGAGAGGCAGAGAGAGAGAGAGAGAGAGAGGGGGAGAGAGAGAAAAAAATACAGAGAGAGAGGCAGCGAGAGAGAGTGGGACAGTGAGGGAGAGAGTAACAAAGAGAGAGGGAGAGATAGGCAGAAATCGAGAATGGGACAGAGAGAGGGGGGTTGAGAGTCACAGAGAAAGAGAGGGGGATAGAGACAGAGGGAGAGAGAGATAGAGAGAAGTATAGAGAGAGAAAAAAAGATGGAGAATTGGAGAGAGGCAGGGAGAGCGAGAGGGAGAGAGAGAAAGATAGAGAGAGAGTGGGAGAGAGGAAGAGAAAGATAGAGGAACAGAGAGAGAGAGAGAGAGATAAAGACAGAGAGGGAGAGAGAGGGAGGGACTGCTGCAAGAAAGCGGGACGTGTGTCGGTCAGGGAACTGCAGGATGTTTGGGTGATGTGCCTGTCATCGTTGAATAGCTGCCAGTGTGTGTGATCCGTGACATGTGGGTGCGCGGCTTGCAATAATGGTAATGCGTGAGGGTGAGAGGAAGCATCTGATTGAAAGAGTTTATTGCTAGGTGGGAGATGGGGGCTCCTCTCTTGCTGGTGAGAAGACATTAAACAGCCCAGAGAGGCCTGGCTGCTCGCAGGAATCGGGTAAATCACCAAGCAGTATTAAACCACTCTCTGTCTCTCTCCAACCACCACCACCCCCGCCCCCCGCACCCCCTACCCCCCACCACCACCGTCTTTTTCTCTTTCTCTGTCCCTATCTCTCTCCCTCTCTCTCTCTCTCTGTGCCTCTCTTTCGCTGCCCCTCTCTCTCCGTCTCTCTCTGTCTCTCTCTCACCCCCTCTATCTTTTTTTCTCTTTCTGTCCCTCTCTCCCTTGTCTCTCTGAATGTCTCTTGATTGAAATGTACTCTGAAATATTTCTGTCTCACTGTTTAAAATAACAATAACTATTCACATCACATTTCTACAGCATTTTTATATATTAAAATGTTTTATATGTTAAAGGCTGAATTGGAGGCTGGACATCTGTCAGGTAAATCTAGTTTCTCAACCTTGAAAGATTTGGGTGTTTGAAATTGTGCTGTGCCCTGAGATTGTAACCTGTTTCCCATCCAGACCCGGGGAGGGAGGTGAGAATGAGATTATGTCCTCGGTCCCTCCACAGCTGTTCACAGTAAACACACAGAGACAATGAAATGGTCAAACAGGGTCTGAGAAACAGCAGCAATTCCAGCTCTGTAGCCCTTGTGTATTCGGACCAGATTCTGGTCAACTTTAGTTCTTTAAATGTGGACGCCGGGCAGGGTGGGATGTGTTGGAGGTCCCTGGGGTGTTTGGGTCACAAGGGGAGGGCTGTGAGGTGCCCCAGGGAGACGGCGTATTGGGGGGGACGGTAATGGAAGAGGGGGAGACAGGCTATGAGGGTTTCAAATCAACAAAATAGGTCCTTGAAATGTGGCTCGTTCCAACAGACAGGTCTCCTGGTCAAACGAGTCCTGTCGTGGGCCGTCCCTGGATTAACATGAGAATGGGCCAGATTGAGATTTAGCTAATATTTCAAAAGTTCAAATAGGGTGCTTGGCTGGGGGGGCCGTGTGTCCCGTCACCAACCCTCCCCGCTTCTCTCCAGGGGCGGGGACAATGTCTCAGTCTGCCGGTGTCCTCCAGCCTTTCCTGAGTGTATTTCTCTCTCTCACCCAACTTTTCTCTCTCTTTAGATTCTCTAGTTTGTAACTGGGATGTGTGTGTCATTGTTGTTGCTGAGGGATTGTCAGTGTAACTGGGAGAGGGAATGGGAGGGAGGGAGCCCTTGGCTCTTGCTGTGCCTTTTTAATCCCTTGCTTTTGTTTTTTAATCAATTCCCTTTCTCTCTCTCTCTCCTGAGGAATCTTTTAGGTGAAATGCTGCAAGGAGATGATCCAGAAGGAGGCATTTTGTGAGGAGGAGGAGGAAGAGAAATCTTGGGTCAAGAATCGTTCTCTCCGCTGGGGACTGACTGACTGAGGCCTTCAACACAACCTTTACCCGATGGGGGTCACGTGAGTTGTGTCCAGTTGTTAATTCTCTCTCAGAGCCCCTGGGTTTTAAACATGATCACACAGAGGGGGAATATTACAGCGATGGGGAATATTACACAGAGGCGGAATATTACACAGCGTCGGGGGGGGGGGGGGGGGGGGGGAGATTGCACAGGGAGGGGAGGGGGTTTGCACAGTGAGGGGGTGAGGGCTAATTCAAACAAGAGAAAAGGGAAATGTTGTTGAACTTTCCGACATTGCAAAAAAAAGAACTGAAGTAGCAACAAAATCCTGACGTTGTGTCTCCGGGGCCCAGGGAAAGAAGAGAAGACAAACCCAGAGGAGGTTTGGACCCTGCAGCAAACACTGAGTAGCACAGGCAGGCAGACAGTCAGTGCAGCACCTGTTAGGGCCAGTGAGAGGCAAAGCAGGAGAGAAGCAAGATGGGGCTCTCGAGCCTGTCCCCAGAGTCTCTCTCTCTCTCTCAACATTTAACTCTCTCCTCTTTAGATTCTGTGCTTTGGAACTGAGGGAGTGTGTTTGTAGATGGTGGTTGCTGAGAGAGAGGGAGAGAGAGAGAGGGAGAGAGGCAGAGAGGGAGAGGGAGGAAGAGAGAGAGAGAGAGGGAGTGGAAGGGAGGGGGAGAGAGAGAGGGAGTGGGAGGGAGGAAATGAGGGAGAGAGGGAGGGAGGGAGGTAGAGAGGGAGAGGGAGAGAGAGAGGGACTGGAATGGACAGAGAGAGTGGGAGGGAGAGAGGGAGGGAGAGAGGGAGTGGAAGGGAGGGAGAGAGGGAGGGAGGGAAGGAGGGAGAGAGAGGGAGAGTGAGAGGCAGAGAGAGGGAGGGAGAGAGAATGAGTGGGAGGGAGGGAAGGAGGGAGAGAGGAAGAGAGGGAGGGAAGGCGGAAGAGATGGAAGGAGGGAGAGAGAGGGAGGGAGAGAAGGAGTGTGAGGGAGAGAGAGAGAGAGTGAGCAGGAGAGAGAGAGGGAGGGAGAGAGATTGGGAATTTGTGGGAGGGAGCTCTGGGCTCTTGCTCTGTCTTTTTATTTCCTTGCGTTGTATTTTAATCAATTCCCTTTCTCTCTCTATCTCTTTCTCTCGCTTTCTCTTTCAACCATTTAGTTGAATTGCTGCAACGAGAAGATCCAGAAAGATACATTTTGTGTGGAGTAGGAGGAGGAGAAATCCTGGGCCAAAAATCCTTCTCTCCGCTGTGGACTGACTGACTGAGATCTTCACCACAGCCTTTAACCGATGGGGTCACGTGAGTTAGGTCTGGGCTACTCCTGGGTTATTGGCCACAATCTGGCATCACTGGATGCACTCTGGGAATGGAACATTCAACGGACACTGGAGGGGGGGGTGGTCACGGGGACATTGTTGTATTAGTAGTTGTTGTGGTGGTGATCTAAGTGTAAAGATTGCCACTCTGGGATCGCTCTGGGGTGATTGGGTGCACTCTGGGATTCCTGGCTGCACTGTGGGATCAATCTGAGATGACTGGGTGCATTCTGAGATTCCTGGCAGCATTCTGGGATCGCTCTGGGGTGATTGGGTGCATTCTGAGATTCCTGGCTGCATTCCGGGATCGCTCTGGGGTGATTGGGTGCACCCTGGGATCCCTGGCTGCATTCTGGGATCGCCCTGGGGTTACTGTGTGCATTCTGGGATCCATGGCTGCACTCTGGGATCGCTCTGGTGTGTATGGGACATTCTGGGATCATTGTTGAATCACTGGGGACGCTCTGCGGGGTACCGAACGACATTTTGTCCAAGTTGGCCGCCGCACCTGCTGCCATTTTGTTAAACTGGCCGCCGTACTTGCCGCCATGCTGTTGGTGTGCAGATATATGTGTATATATTATAAATTAAAGTTGTTGTTGTCATAGTTCTTGTGTTGGTCTAAATAAAAAGAATGCGACACTGGGATCGCTCTGGGGTGACTAGGTGCATTCGGGAATCCCTGGCTGCACGCTGGATTCAATCTAGGGTGACTGGGTACACTCTGGGATACCTGGCTGCACTCTGGGATCAATCTGGGGTGACTGGGTGCACTCTGGGATACCTGGTTGCACTCTGGGATCAATCTGGGGTGACTGGGTGCACTCTGGGATACCTGACTGCACTCTGGGATCAATCTGGGCTGACTGGGTGCAATCTGGGATCCCTGGTTGCACTCTGGGATCAATCTGGGCTGACTGGGTGCACTCTGGGATACCTGGCTGCACTCTGGGATCAATCTGGGGTGACTGGGTGCAATCTGGGATCCCTGGCTGCACTCTGGGATCAATCTGGGCTGACTGGGTGCACTCTGGGATACCTGACTGCACTCTGGGATCAATCTGGGCTGACTGGGTGCAATCTGGGATCCCTGGTTGCACTCTGGGATCAATCTGGGCTGACTGGGTGCACTCTGGGATACCTGACTGCACTCTGGGATCAATCTGGGGTGACTGGGTGCACTCTGGGATCCCTGGTTGCACTCTGGGATCAATCTGGGCTGACTGGGTGCAATCTGGGATCCCTGGTTGCACTCTGGGATCAATCTGGGCTGACTGGGTGCACTCTAGGATACCTGGCTGCACTCTGGGATCAATCTGGGGTGACTGGGTGCAATCTGGGATCCCTGGCTGCACAATGGGATCGCTCTGAGGTCACTGGGACATTCTGGGTTCCCTGCAGGATCACTGTGGACACTCTGCGGGGTACCTGCGGTCAATTTGTCCTAGATGGTGGCTGCGCCTACCGACACTTTGTCCAAGATCGCTGAAGCGCCTGCTACAATTTTTAACAAGGTGGCGTCCACGGCTACGAATAGTTTATCCAAGATGGCCGCCGCGCTTGCCGCCATTTGTCCAACTGGCTGCCGAGCTTGCCGCGATGATGTCTGTGTGCAGATACACGCACATTATATCTATATACAAATATAATACAGATATATAATACATATCTTATAAATACAAGTTGTTATTGCAGTATTAGTTGTTGGGGTGGTCTAAATATAAAGATTGTCACTCTGGGATCAGTGTGGAATGATTGAATGCATTCTGGGATCCCTGGATGAAATCTGGGATCAATCTGGACGAAGCAGAGCAGGTAAATAAAGAGTAAGGTGCAGAGCAGGTATATAAAGAGCGAGAAGCAGAGCAGGTAAATAAAGAGCCAGGAGCGGAGCGGTAAATTAAGAGCGAGGAGCGGAGCAGGTAAATAAAGAGCGATGAGTGGAGCAGGTAAGTAAAGAAAAAAGAGCGGAGCAGGTCCATATAGAGCGAGGAGCGGAGCAGGTAAATAAAGAACGAGGAGCGAAGCAGGTAAATAAAGAGCGAGGAGAGGAGCAGGAATACAAAGAGTAAGGAGCGTAGCAGGTAAATAAATAGCGAGGAGAGGAGCGGGGAAATAGAGTGAGGAGCGGAGCAGTAAAATCAAGAGCGAGGAGGGGAACAGGTAAACAAAGAGCATGAAAGGAAGCAGGTAAATAAAGAACATGGAGCGGAGCAGGTAAATAAAGAGCGAGGAGCGGAGCAGGTCAATAAAGAGCGAGGAGCGGAGCAGGTCAATAAAAAGCGAGTGGCGGAGCAGTTAAATAAAGATCGATGATTGATGCAGGTAAATAAGTAGCGAGGTGCGGAGCAGGGAAGTTAGGAGTGAGGAGCGGAGCAGGTAAATAAAGTGAGGAGCGAAGTCGGTAAATAAAGAGCGAGGAGTGGAGCCGGTAAATAAAGAGCGAAGAGCGGAGCAGGTAAATGAAGAACGAGGAGCGGAGGAGGTAAATAAAGAGTGAGGAGCAAAGCAGGTAAATAAAGAGCGAGGAGAGGAGCCGGTAAATAAAGAGCGAGGAGCGGAGCAGGTAAATGAGGAACGAGGAGAGGAGCCGGTAAATAAAGAGCGAGGAGCGGAGCAGGTAAATGAAGAACGAGGAGCGGAGGAGGTAAATAAATAGTGAGGAGAGGAGCAGGTAAATGAAGAACGAGGAGCGGAGGAGGTAAATAAAGAGTGAGGAGCGAAGCAGATAATTAAAGCGCGAGGAGCGGAGCAGTTAAATAAAGATTCGAGGAGCGGCGCAGGTAAATAAATAGTGAGGAGTGGAGCAGGTAAATAAATAACATGGAGCGGAGCAGGCGTATAAAGAGCGAAGAGCGAAGCCGGCAAAAAAAGAGCGAGGAATGGAGCAGGTAAATAAAGAGCGAGGAGCAGAGCAGGTAAATAAATATCGAGGAATGGAGCAGGTAAATAAAGAGCCAGGAGTGGAGCAGGTAAATAAAGAGCGAGGAGCGGAGCAGGTAAATAAAGAGCGAGGAGCGGAGCAGCTAAATAAAGAGCATGAAACGGAGCAGGTAAATAAAGAGCCAGGAGTGGAGCAGGTAAATAAAGAGCGAGGAGCGGAGCTGTTAGAAAACGAGCGAGGAGCGAAGCAGATAAATAAAGAGCGAGGAGTGGAGCAGGAAAATGAAGATCGAGGATTGGAGCATGTAAATAAACAGCGAGGAGCAGAGCAGGTAAATAAAGAGTGAGGAGCGAAGCAGGTAAATAAAGAACATAGAGCGGAGCAGGTCAATAAAGAGCGAGGAGCGAAGCCGGTAAATAAAAAGCGAGGAGAGGAGAAGGAAAAAAAAGAGCGAGGATCGGAGCAGGAAAATAAAGAGCGAGTAGCGGAGGAGGTTAATAAAGAGCGAGGAGTGGAACAGGTAAATAAAGAGCGAGGAGCGTAGCAGGTAAATAAAGAGCGAGGAGCGTAGCAGGTAAATAAAGAGCGAGGAGTGGAGAAGGGAAAAAAAGAGCGAGGATCGGAGCAGGTAAATAAAGAGCGAGTAGCGGAGCAGGTAAATAAACATGGAGGAGCGGAGCAGGCAAATTAAGAGCGAGGTGCGGAGCAGGTAAATAAAGAGCACGGAGCGGAGCATTTAAATAAAGAGCGAGGAGAGGAGCAGGGATGTAAAGAGCGAGGAGAGGAGCGGTTAAAGAGCGAGGCACGGAGCAGGTAAATAAAGATTGAGGAGCAGAGCAGGTATATAAAGAGCGAGGAGTGGATCAGGTAAATAAAGAGCGAGGAATGGAGCAGGTAAATAAAGATTGAGGAACAGAGCAGGTATATAAAGAGCGAGGAGTGGAGCAGGTAAATAAACAGCGAGGAGCGAAGTCGGTAAATAAAGAGCGTAGAGCGGAGCAGGTAAATAAAGAGCGTAGAGCGGAGCATGCAAATAAAGAGCGAGTAGCGGAGCATGCAAATGAAGAGCAAGTAGCGGAGCAGGTAGATAAAGAGCGAGCAGCGGAGCCGGTAAATAAAGAGAGTGGAGCGGAGCAGGTAATTAAAGAGCGAGGAGCGAAGTCGGTAAATAAAGAGCGAAGAGCGGAGCAGGTAAATGAAGAACCAGGAGCGGAGCAGGTAAATAAAGAGCGAGGAGATGAGCCGGTAAATAAAAAGCGAAGAGCGGAGCAGGTAAATGAAGAATCAGGAGCGGAGCAGGTAAATAAAGAGCGAGGAGATGAGCCGGTAAATAAAGAGCGAAGAGCGGAGCAGGTAAATGAAGAACGAGGAGAGGAGCCGGTAAATAAAGAGCGAAGAGCGAACAGTTAAATAAAGAGGCAGCAGAGAAGCAGGTAAATAAAGAGGGATGAGCGGAGCTGGTAAATAAAGAGCGAGGGGAGGACCAGGTAAATAACGAGCGAGGTGTGGAGCAGGTATATAAAGAGCACAGAGCGGAGCAGGAAGATAAAGAGCGAGGTGCGGAGAAGGTACATGAAGAGCGAGGAGTTCAGCAGGTAAATAAAGAGTGAGGAGCGGAGCAGGTAATTAAAGAGCGAGGAGATGAGCAGGTAAATAAAGACCGAGGAGCGGAGCAGAATAATAAAGAACGAGGAATGGAGCAGGTAAATCAGGAGCGAGGAGTGGAGCCGGTAAACAAAGAGCGCGCAGCACAGCAGGTAAATAAAGAGGGAGGAGAGGAGCAGGTAAATAAAGAGCGAGGAGTGGAGCAGGTAACGACACAGCGAGGAGTGGAGCAGTTGAATAAAGAGCGAGTAGCAGAGCATGTAACTACACAGCGAGGAGTGGAGCAGGTAAATAAAGAGCGAGGAGCGGAGCAGGTAACACTACAGCGAGGAGCGGAGCAGGTAAAAATCGAGCGAGGAGTGGGGCAGGAAAATAAAGAGTGAGCAGTGGAGCAGGTTACCTGAGCTCACCTGACGGAAGAGAAGGCCTCCGAAAGCTTGTGATTTTTGAATAAAACAGTTGGACTTTAACCTGGTGTTGTAAGTTTCCTTACATTAATAAAAAGAAGTGCAGGTAAATTTAGAGCGAGAGTGGAGTAGGTAAATAAAGAGTGAGCCGTGGAGCAAGTAAATTAAGAGCGAGAAGAGGAGCATGTGAATTAAGAGCGAGCAGAGGAGCTGGTAAATAAAAAGCGAGGAATGGAGCAGGCAAATATAGAGCGAGGAGCGTCGCAGGTAAATAAAGAGCAGGGAGCGGAGCATATAAATAAAGAGGAGCGGACAGGAAAATAAAGAGCGAGGAGATCAGCAGGTAAATAAAGAGTGAGGAGTGGAGCAGTGAAATAAAGAGCGATGAGCGGAGCAGGTAAAAAAAGTGCGAAGAGTGGAGCAGGTAAATAAAGTGCGAAGAGTGGAGCAGATACCTGTCGCAAATGCATCTGTCCATTACAGTATTGGTAGGAGTGACCAACGCACAGTCCTCGTGGAGATGAAGTCCCGTCTTCGCACTGAGGACACCATCCAACGTGTTGTGTGGCACTACCACCGTGCTAAATGGGATAGATTCAGAACAGATCTAGCAGCTCAAAACTGGGCATCCATGAGGCGCTGTTGGCCATCAGCAGCATAGAGTCATAGAGTCATAGAGTAATACAGCACGGATAGAGGCCCTTCGGCCCATCGTGTCCGCGCCGGCCATCAGCCCTGTCTACTCTAATCCCATATTCCAGCATTTGGTCCGTAGCCTTGTATGCTATGGCATTTCAAGTGCTCATCCAAATGCTTCTTGAATGTTGTGAGGGTTCCTGCCTCCACAACCCTTTCAGGCAGTGAGTTCCAGACTCCAACCACCCTCTGGGTGAAAAAGTTATTTCTCAAATCCCCTCTAAACCTCCCGCCTTTTACCTTGAATCTATGTCCCCTTGTTATAGAACCCTCAACGAAGGGAAAAAGCTCCTTAGTATCCATCCTATCTGTGCCCCTCATAATTTTGTACACCTCAATCATGTCCCCCCTCAGCCTCCTCTGCTCCAAGGAAAACAAACCCAATCTTCCCAGTCTCTCTTCATAGCTGAAGCGCTCCAGCCCTGGTAACATCCTGGTGAATCTCCTCTGCACCCTCTCCAAAGCGATCACATCCTTCCTGTAGTGTGGCGACCAGAACTGCACACAGTACTCCAGCTGTGGCCTAACCAGTGTTTTATACAGCTCCATCATAACCTCCTTGCTCTTATATTCTATGCCTCGGCTAATAAAGGCAAGTATCCCATATGCCTTCTTTACCACCTTATCTACCTGTTCCGCCGCCTTCAGGGATCTGTGAACTTGCACACCAAGATCCCTCTGACCCTCTGTCTTGCCTAGGGTCCTCCCATTCATTGTGTATTCCCTTGCCTTGTTAGTCCCTCCAAAGTGCATCACCTCGCACTTTTCCGGGTTAAATTCCATTTGCCACTGTTCCGCCCATCTGACCAACCCATCTATATCGTCCTGCAGACTTAGGCTATCCTCCTCGCTATTTACCACCCTACCAATTTTTGTATCATCAGCGAACTTACTGATCATACCTTTTACATTCATATCCAAGTCATTAATGTAGACCACAAACAGCAAGGGACCCAGCACCGATCCCTGTGGTACCCCACTGGCCACAGGCTTCCAGTCACAAAAACAACCTTCGACCATCACCCTCTGCCTTCTGCCACTAAGCCAGTTTTGTATCCAAAGTGCCAAGGCACCCTGGATTCCATGGGCTCGTACCTTCTTGACCAGTCTCCTGTGGGGGACTTTATCGAAGGCCTTACTGAAATCCATGTATACCACATCCACTGCGTTACCCTCATCCACACGCCTAGTCACCCCCTCAAAAAATTCAATCAAATTAGTCAGACATGATCTTCCCTTGACAAAGCCATGTTGACTATCCCTGATTAATCCTTGCTTCTCCAAGTGGAGACTAATTTTGTCCTTCAGAATTTTTTCCAATAATTTTCCGACCACTGATGTTAGGCTCACTGGCCTGTAGTTCCCCGGTTTTTCCCTACTCCCCTTCTTGAATAATGGTATTACATTAGCGGTTCTCCAGTCCTCTGGCACATCCCCTGTGGCCAGAGAGGTTCTGAATATATGTGTCAGAGCCCCCGCAATCTCCTCCTTTGCCTCACACAGTAGCCTGGGATGCATTTCGTCCGGGCCTGGGGATTTATCCATTTTTACGCCTGCTAAAACCGCCAATACCTCCTCTCGCTCGATGTTAATATGTTC
This sequence comes from Heptranchias perlo, assembly GCF_035084215.1. NCBI lineage: Eukaryota > Metazoa > Chordata > Chondrichthyes > Hexanchiformes > Hexanchidae > Heptranchias > Heptranchias perlo. The sequence continues at coordinate 8,035,318 of NW_027139548.1, forward strand.
GAGTATATCACAGTCCCCCTGCCGTATTTCTATGTCTACATCGTCCTTCTCCATAGTGAAAACAGATGCAAAAAATTCATTTAGAACCCCTCCTACATCTGCCGGCTCCACACACACATTGCCATTTTTGTCCCGAATGGGCCCTATTTTTTCCCGAGTCATCCTCTTACCCTTAATATACGTATAAAACATCTTAGGATTTTCCTTTATTTTGCTCGCCAGTGTTATTTCATGGCCCCTCCATGATCTCCTAATTTGTTTTTTAAGTATCCCCCTGCACTTTTTGTACTCCTCTCGGGCTTCCTCCATCTTTAGCCTTTTGTATCTGCCAAAAGCCCTCCTTTTTTTCCTGATCCATTCTCGTATATCCCCTGACATCCAAGGTTCCCTGGAGTTCTTGGAACCAGCCTTGACATTTACGGGAACATGTTGCCATTGTATGGTCTCAATCTCCCTTCTGAAAGACTCCCATTGCTCCGATGCGGATTTTCCTACAAGCTGCTGATCCCAGTCCATTTTGGCCAGATCCAGCAGAATTGTATTCCAGCACAATCTGTAACCTCATGGCCCGGCATATTCCTCACTCTACCATTACAAACAAGCCAGGGGATCAACCCTGGTTCAATGAGGAGTGCAGAAGAGCATGCCAGGAGCAGCACCAGGCGTACCGAAAAATGAGGTGCCAACCTGGTGAAGCTACAACTCAGGACTACATGCATGCTAAACAGCGGAAGCAACATGCTGTAGACAGAGCTAAGCGATTCCACAACCAACGGATCAGATCAAAGCTCTGCAGTCCTGCCACATCCAGTCGTGAATGGTGGTGGACAATTAAACAACTAACGGGAGGAGGAGGCTCTGCAAACATCCCCATTCTCAATGATGGCGGAGTCCAGCACGTGAGTGCAAAAGACAAGGCTGAAGCGTTTGCAACCATCTTCAGCCAGAAGTGCCGAGTGGATAATCCATCTCAGCCTCCTCCCGATATCCCCACCATCACGGAAGCCAGTCTTCGGCCAATTCGATTCACTCCACGTGATATCAAGAAACGGCTGAGTGCACTGGATACAGCAAAGGCTATGGGCCCCGACAACATCCCAGCTGCTGAAGACTTGTGCTCCAGAACTAGCTGCGCCTCTGGCCAAGCTGTTCCAGTACAGCTACAACACTGGCAACCACCCGACAATGTGAAAAATTGCCCAGGTATGTCCTGTCCACATAAAGCAGGACAAATCCAATCCGGCCAATTACCGCCCCATCAGTCTACTCTCAATCATCAGCAAAGTGATGGAAGGTGTCGTCGACAGTGCTATCAAGCGGCAATTACTCACCAAGAACCTGCTCACCGATGCTCAGTTTGGGTTCCGCCAGGACCACTCGGCTCCAGACCTCATTACAGCCTTGGTCCAAACATGGACAAAAGAGCTGAATTCCAGAGGTGAGGTGAGAGTGACTGCCCTTGACATCAAGGCAGCATTTGACCGAGTGTGGCACCAAGGAGCCCTAGTAAAATTGAAGTCAATGGGAATCAGGGGGAAAACTCTCCAGTGGCTGGAGTCATACCTAGCACAAAGGAAGATGGTCGTGGTTGTTGGAGGCCAATCATCTCAGCCCCAGGGCATTGCTGCAGGAGTTCCTCAGGGCAGTGTCCTAGGCTCAACCATCTTCAGCTGCTTCATCAATGACCTTCCCTCCATCTTAAGGTCAGAAATGGGGATGTTCGCTGATGACTGCACAGTGTTCAGTTCCATTCGCAACCCCTCAGATAATGAAGCAGTCCGAGCTCGCATGCAACAAGACCTGGACAACATCCAGGCTTGGGCTCATAAGTGGCAAGTAACATTCGCGCCAGATAAGTGCCAGGCAATGACCATCTCCAACAAGAGAGAGTCTAACCACCTCCCCTTGACATTCAACGGCATTACCATCGCCGAATCCCCCACCATCAACATCCTGGGGGTCACCATTGACCAGAAACTTAACTGGACCAGCCATATAAATACTGTGGCTACGAGAGCAGGTCAGAGGCTGGGTATTCTGCGGCGAGTGACTCACCTCCTGACTCCCCAAAGCCTTTCCACCATCTACAAGGCACAAGTCAGGAGTGTGATGGATTACTCTCAACTTGCCTGGATGAGTGCAGCTCCAACAACACTCAAGAAGCTCGACACCATTCAAGATAAAGCAGCCCGCTTGATTGGCACCCCATCCACCACCCGAAACATTCACTCCCTTCACCACCGGCGCACTGTGGCTGCAGTGTGCACCATCCACAGGATGCACTGCAGCAACTCGCCAAGGCTTCTTCGACAGCACCTCCCAAACCCGCGACCTCTACCACCTAGAAGGACAAGGGCAGCAGGCGCATGGGAACAACACCACCTGCACGTTCCCGTCCAAGTCACACACTATCCCGACTTGGAAATATATCGCCGTTCCTTCATTGTCGCTGGGTCAAAATCCTGGAACTCCCTTCCTAACAGCACTGTGGGAGAACTGTCACCACACGGACTGCAGCGGTTCAAGAAGGCGGCTCACCACCACCTTCTCGAGGGCAATTAGGGATGGGCAATAAATGCCGGCCTTGCCAGCGACGCCCACATCCCGTGAACGAATTAAAAAAAAGATAAATAAAGAGCTAGGAGTGGAGCAGTTAAATAAGGAGCGAGGTGTGCAGCAGGTAAAGAAAGAGCGAGGTGTGGAGCAGGTAAAGAAAGTGCGAGGAGCGGAGTAGGTGAATAAAGATCGAGGAGTGGAGCCGGTAAATTAAGAGGGAGGAGCGAAGCAGTTAAATTAAGAGTGATGAATAGAGCAGTTAAATAAACAGCGAGGAGAGGAGCAGGTAAATAATAGGCGAGGAGAGGAGCAGGTAAATAAAGAGCGTGGAGTGGAGCAGGTAACTTAAGAGCGAGGACTGGAACAGGTCAATAAAGAGCGAGATGCGGAGCAGGTAGATAAAGACCGAGCAGCGGAGGAAGTAAATAAAGAGCGAGGAGTCGAACAGGTCAATAAGGACGAGTGGAGCAGGTAAATTAAGAGCGAGCAGCGGTGCAGATAAATAAAGAGCGAGGAGTGGAGCAGGTTAACAAAGAGCGAGGAGCAGAGGAAGTAAATAAAGAGCGAGGAGTCGAACAGGTAAATAAGGACGAGGAGTGGAGCAGGTAAAAAAAGAGCGAGGGGAAGACCAGGTAAATAACGAGCGAGGTGTGGAGCAGGTATATAAAGAGCACAGAGCGGAGCAGGAAGATAAAGAGCGAGGAGTGGAGAAGGTACATGAAGAGCGAGGAGCGGAGCAGATCCATAAAGAGCGAGCAGCGGAGCAGGTCCATAAAGAGGGAGGAGCGGAGGCGGTAAATGAAGAGCGAGGAGTTCAGCAGGTAAATAAAGAGTGAGGAGTGGAGCATGTAAATAAAGAGTGAGGAGTGGAGCAGGTAAAAAAAGAGCGAGGAGTGGAGAAGGTCAATGAAAAGCGAGGAGCGGAGCAGGTAAATAAAGAGGGAGGAGTGGAGCAGGTAAATAAAGAGCGAGGAGCGGAATAGGTAAATAAAGGGCGAGGAGAGGAGCAGGTAAACAAAGAGCGAGGAGTTCAGCAGGTAAATAAAGAGTGAGGAATGGAGCAGGTAAATAAAAAGCGAGCAGAGTAGCAGGTAAATAAAAGCGATGAGCGGAGCAGGTAAATAAAGAGCGAGGAGCGGAGCAGTTAAATAAAAATTGTGGAGCGGAGCAGGTAAATAAAGAGTGAGCAGCGGAGGAGGTAAATGAAGAGCGAGGAGTGCAACAGGTAAACATAAAGCGAGGAGCAGAGCATGTAAACAAGGAGTGAGGAGCGGAGCAGGTAAATAAGGAGCGAGGAGTGGAGCAGGTAAATAAAGAGCTAAGAGTGTAGCAGGTAAATAAAAAGCGAGGAGCGGAGCAGGTAAATAAAGAGCGAGGAGATGAGCAGGTAAATAAAGACCGAGGTGTGGAGCAGGTAAATAAAGAGCGAGGAGATGAGCAGGTAAATAAAAACCGAGGTGTGGAGCAGGTAAATAAACAGCGAGGAGCAGAGCAGGTAAATACAGAGCGAGGAGATGAGCAGGTAAATAAAGACCGAGGAGCGGTGCAGAACAATAAAGAACGAGGAATGGAGCAGGTAAATAAGGAGCGAGGAGTGGAGCCGGTAAACAAAGAGCGCGCAGCAGAGCAGTTAAATAAAGAGGGAGGAGAGTTCAAGTCAGCAAAGAGCGAGGAGTGGAGCAGGTAACTACACAGCGAGGAGTGGAGCAGTAAAATAAAGAGCGAGGAGCGGAGCAGGTAAATAAAGAGCGAGGAGAAGAGCAGGTAACACTACCGCGAGGAGTGGAGCAGGTAAGTAAAGAGCGAGGAGCGGAGCATGTAAAAATCGAGCGAGGAGTGGGGCAGGAAAATAAAGAGCGAGCAGTGGAGCAGGTTACCTGAGCTCACCTGACGGAGGAGAAGGCCTCCGAAAGCTTGTGATTTTTGAATAAAACAGTTGGACTTTAACCTGGTGTTGTAAGTTTCCTTACATTAATAAAAAGGAGAAGTGCAGGTAAATTTAGAGCGAGAGTGGAGTAGGTAAATAAAGAGTGAGCCGTGGAGCAAGTAAATTAAGAGCGAGCAGAGGAGCTGGTAAATAAAAAGCGAGGAATGGAGCAGGCAAATATAGAGCGAGGAGAGTCGCAGGTAAATAAAGAGCAGGGAGTGGAGCAGATAAATAAAGAAAGAGGAGCGGACAGGAAAATAAAGAGCGAGGAGATCAGCAGGTAAATAAAGAGTGAGGAGTAGAGCAATGAAATAACGAGCGATGAGCGGAGCAGGTAAGTAAAGTGCGAGGAGAGGAGCAGGTAAAGAAAGTGCGAAGAGTGGAGCAGGTAAATTAAGTGCGAAGAGTGGAGCAGATAAATAAAGAGCTAGGAGTGGAGCAGTTAAATAAGGAGCGAGGTGTGCAGCAGGTAAATAAACAGCGAGGAGCGGAGCAGGTAAAGAAAGAGCGAGGTGTGGAGCAGGTAAATTAAGAGGGAGGAGCGAAGCAGGTAAATTAAGAGTGATGAATGGAGCAGGAAAAAAACAGCGAGGAGCGGAGCAGGTAAATAAGGAGTGAGGAGCGGAGCAGGTAAATGAAGAGTGAGGAGACCAGCAGATAAATAAAGAGCGAGGAGAGGAGCCGGAAAATAAAGAGCGAGGAGTGGAGCAGGTAAGTAAAGAGCGAGGAGTGGAGAAGTTCAATGAAGAGCGAGGAGCGGAGCAGGTAAATAAAGAGCGACGAGCGGAGGAGGTAAATAAAGGGAGAGGAGTTCAGCAGGTAAATAAAGAGTGAGGAGTGGAGCAGGTAAATAAAGGGCAAGGTGTTCAGCTGATAAATAAAGAGTGAGGAGTGGAGCAGGTAAATAAAGATCGAGCAGAGGATCAGGTAAATAAAGAGCGAGGAGAGGAGCAGGTAAATAAAGAGCGAGGAGAGGAGCAGGTAACTAAAGAGCGAGAAGCGGAGAAGGTAAATTAACACCGAGGAGCGAAGGAAGAAAATAAAGAGCGAGGAGTCGAACAGGTAAATAAGGACGAGGAGTGGAGCAGGTAAATTAAGAGCGAGCAGCGGAGCAGATAAATAAAGAGCGAGGAGTGGAGCAGGTTAGAAAAGAGCGAGGAGCAGAGGAAGTAAATGAAGAGCGAGGAGTCGAACAGGTAAATAAGGACGTCGAGTGGAGTAGGAAAAAAAGAGCGAGGAGCGGAGCAGGTAAATAAAGAGCGAGGAGCAGAACCGGTAAAACTACAGCGAGGAGTGGAGCAGGCAAATAAAGAGCGAGGAGCGGAGCATGTAAAAATCGAGCAAGGAATTATGGCGAAGAGCGCAGTCGGTAAATAAAGAGCATGGAGCGGAGCAGGTAGATAAAGAGCGAGGAGCGCAGCAGACAAATAAATTGTGAGGAGAGGAGCAGGTGAATAAAAAGCGAGGAATTTAGAACGCAAATAAAGAGCGAGGATTGGAGCAGTTAATTAAACAGCGAGGAGTGGAGAAGGTAATTTAAGAACGAGGATTGGAGCAGCTCAATAAAAAGGGAGGAGTGGAGCAGGTAAATAAAGTCAGCAGCCGAGCAGGTCAATAAAGAGTGAGGAGCGGAGCTGGTAAATAATGAGCGAGGAGCGGAGCAGGTAAATAAAGACCGAAGAGTGGTCCAGTTAAATAAAGAGCGACAAGAGGAGCAGGGAAATAAAGACCGAGGAGCGGAGTAGTTAAACAGAGAACGCGGAGAGGAGCAGGAAAATGAAGAGTGAGAAGCAGAGCAGATAAATGAAGAGCGAGGAGCGGAGCAGTTAAATAAATAGCGAGGAGAGGAGTAGGTTAGCAAAGATTGAGGAGTAGAGGAAGGAAATAAAGAGCGAGGAGTGGAACAGGTAAATAAGGACGAGGAGTGGATTCGGTAAATTAAATGTGAGGAGCGGAGCAGGTAAATAAGGAGTGAGGAGCGGAGCAGGATAATAATGAGCGAGGAGTCGAGAAGGTAAATAAAGATCGAGGAGCGGAGCAGGTAAACAAAGGGGGAGGAGTGGAGCAGGTAAAAAAAGAGCGAGGAGCGGAGCAGGTAAATGAAGAGTGATGAGACCAGCAGGTAAATAAAGAGCGAGGAGAGGAGCCGGAAAATAAAGAGCGAGGAGTGGAGCAGGTAAATAAAGAGCGAGGAGTGGAGAAGTTCAATGAAGAGCGAGGAGCGGAGTAGGTAAATAAAGAGTGAGGAGCGGTGTCAGTAAATAAAGGGCGAGGAGTTCAGCAGGTAAATAAAGAGTGAGGAGTGGAGCAGGTAAATAAAGAGCGAGGAGCGGAGCAGGTAAATAAAGAGTGAGGAGCGGAGTCGGTAAATAAAGGGCGAGGAGTTCAGCAGGTAAATAAAGAGTGAGGAGTGGAGCAGGTAAATGAAGAGTGAGGAGCGGAGCAGGTAAATAAAGAGTGAGGAGCGGAGTCGGTAAATAAAGGGCGAGGAGTTCAGCAGGTAAATAAAGAGTGAGGAGTGGAGCAGGTAAATGAAGAGTGAGGAGCGGTGTAGGTAAATAAAGGGCGAGGTGGTCAGCTGGTAAATAAAGAGTGAGGAGTGGAGCAAGTAAATAAAGATCGAGCAGAGGATCAGGTAAATAAAGAGCGAGGAGATGAGCAGGTAAATAAAGAGCGCGGAGTGCAGCAGGTAAATAAAGAGCGAGGAGCGGAGCAGGTAAATCAAGAGTGTGGGGCGGAGCAGGTCAATAAAAATCGCGGGTTGGAGCAGGTAAATAAAGAGGGAGGAGCGAAGCTGGTAAATTAAGAGTGAGGAATGGAGCAGGTAAATAAACAGCGAGGAGAGGAGCAGGTAAATGAACAGCGAGGAGAGGAGCAGGTAAATAAAGAGCGCGGAGTGGAGCAGGTAACTATAGAGCGAGGACTGGAACAGGTAAATAAAGAGCGAGAAGCGGAGAAGGTAAATTAAGACCGAGGAGCGAAGGAAGTAAATAAAGAGCGAGGAGTCGAACAGGTAAATAAGGACGAGGAGTGGAGCAGGTAAATTAAGAGCGTGCAGCGGAGCAGATAAATAAAGAGCGAGGAGTGGAGCAGGTTGGCAAAGAGCGAGGAGCAGAGGAAGTAAATAAAGAGCGAGGAGTCGAACAGGTAAATATGGACGAGGAGTGGAGCAGGTAAAAAAAGCGGGAGGAGTGGAGCAGGTAAATAAAGAGCGAGGAGCGGAGCAGGTAAATAAAGACGGAGGTTTGGAGCAGGTAAATAAAGAGCGAGGAGCGGAGTAGTTAAAATTATGGCGAAGAGCGCAGTCGGTAAATAAAGAGCATGGAGCGGAGCAGGTAGATAAAGAGCGAGGAGCGCAGCAGACACATAAATTGTGAGGAGAGGAGCAGGTAAATAAAAAGCGAGGAATTTAGAACGCAAATAAAGAGCGAGGATTGGAGCAGTTAATTAAAGAGCGAGGAGTGGAGAAAGTGATTTAAGAGCGAGGATTGGAGCAGGTCAATAAAAAGCGAGGAGTGGAGCAGGTAAATAAAGTCAGCAGCCGAGCAGGTCAATAAAGAGTGAGGAGCGGAGCTGGTAAATATTGAGCGAGGAGCGGAGCAGGTAAATAAAGACCGAAGAGTGGTCCAGTTAAATAAAGAGCGAGAAGAGGAGCAGGGAAATAAAGACCCAGGAGCGGAGTAGTTAAACAGAGAACGCGATGAGGAGCAGGAAAATGAAGAGTGAGAAGCAGAGCAGATAAATAAATATCGAGGAGCGGAGCAGGTAAATAAAGAGCGAGAAGTTGAGCATGTAAATGAAGAGCGAGGACCTGAGCAGATTAATAAAGAGTGAGCAGAGGAGCAGGTAAATAAAGAGCGAGGAGTGGAGAGGTTAACAAAGAGTGACGAGCAAGGAGGTAAATAAACAGCGAGGAGTAGAGCAGGTAAAAAAAATGCGAGGAGTGGAGCATGTAAATAAAGAGCGAGGAGTGGAGCAGGTAAAAATAGTGCGAGGAGTGGAGAGGTTAAAGAAGAGTGACGAGCAAGGAGGTGAATAAAGAGCGAGGAGTGGAGCAGGTAAAAAAAAAGAGCCAGCAGAGGAGCAGGTCAATAAAGAGCGAGGAGTGGAGCAGGTTAACAAAGAGCGAGGTGCAGAGGAAGTAAATAAAGAGCGAGGAGTTGAACAGGTAAATAAGGACCAGTCGTGAAGCAGGTAAAAAAAGAGCGAGGAGAGGAGCTGGTAAATGAAGAGCGAGGAGCGGACAGTTAAATAAAGAGTTAGCAGAGGAGCAGGTAAATATGGAGGGATGAGCGGAGCCGGTAAATAAAGAGCGAGGAATGGAGAAAGTACATAAAGAGCGAGGAGCGGAGCAGGTCCATAACGAGCGAGGAGGGGAGCAGGTCCATAAAGAGTGAGGAGCGGAGCAGTTCCTCACAGAGTGAGGAGCGGAGCAGGTAAACAAAGATTGTGCAGCGGAGGAGGTAAATGAAGAGCGAGGAGTGCAACAGGTGAATAAAGACTGAGGAGCGCAGCAGGTTAATAAGGAGTGAGAAGTGGAGCAGGTAAATATAAAGCGAGGAGCAGAGCAGGAAAACAAAGAGTGAGGCGCGGAGCAGGTAAATAAAGAACGAGGAGTGACGCAGGTAAATAAAGACCGAGGTGTGGAGCAGGTAAATAAAGAGCGAGGAGCGGAGCAGTTAAACAAAGAGCGAGGAGATGAGCAGGTATATAAAGAGGGAGGAGCGGAGCAGGTAAATAAAGACCGAGGAACGGAGCAGATAAATAAAGAGCGAGGAGTGGAGCCGGTAAACAATGAGCGCGCAGCACAGCAGGTAAATAAAGAGCGAGAGTGGAGCTGCTAAATAAAGAGCGAGGAGAGGAGCAGGTAAATAAAGAGCGAGAGTGGAGCTGGTAAATAAAGAGCGAGGAGAGGAGCAGGTAAATAAAGAGCGCGGAGTGAAGCAGGTAAATAAAGAGCGAGGAGTGGAGCAGGTAAATACAGAGCTAAGAGTGGAGCAGGTTAATAAGGAGCGAGGAGTGGAGCAGGTAAACAAAGAGTGGGGAGCGGAGCAGGTAAATAAGGAGCGAGGAGTGGAGCAGCTAAATAAAGAGCGAGGAGCGGAGCAGGTAAAGAAAGAGCGAGGAATGGAGCCCGTAAATTAAGAGGGAGGAGCGAAGCAGTAAAAATTAAGAGTGATGAATGGAGCAGGTAAATAAACAGCGAGGAGAGAAGCAGGTAACTAAAGAGCCAGGACTGGAACAGGTAAATAAAGAGCGAGAATAGGAGCAGGTGAATAAATAGCGAGGAGAGGAGCAGGTAAATTTAGAGCGAGGAGTGGATTCGGTAAATAAATGTGAGGAGCGGAACAGGTAAATAAGGAGTGAGGAGCGGAGCAGGATAATAATGAGCGAGGAGTGGAGAAGGTAAAAAAAGATCGAGGAGCGGAGCAGGTAAACAAACGGGGAGGAGTGGAGCAGGTAAATAAAGAGCGAGGAGCGCAGCAGGTAAATGAAGAGTGAGGAGAGCAGCAGGTAAATAAAGAGCTAAGAGTGTAGCATGTTAATAAGGAGCGAGGAGTGGAGCAGGTAAACATAAAGCGAGGAGCAGAGCACGTAAACAAAGAGTGAGGAGCGGAGCAGGTCAATAAAGGGCGACGAGCGGAGCAGGTAAATAAAGAGCGAGGAGATGAGCAGGTAAATAAAGACCGAGGTGTGGAGCAGGCAAAAAATGAGCGAGGAGCGGAGAAGGTAAATAAAGAGCGAGGAGATGAGCAGGTAAATAAAGACCGAGGTGTGGAGCAGGCAAAAAATGAGCGAGGAGCGGAGAAGGTAAATAAAGAGCGAGGAGATCAGCAGGTAAATAAAGACCGAGGAGCGGAGCAGAATAATAAAGAACGAGGAATGGAGCAGGTAAATAAGGAGCGAGGAGTGGAGCCGGTAAACAAAGAGAGCGCAGCAGAGCAGGTAAATAAAGAGGGAGGAGAGGAGCCGGTAAATAAAGAGTGAGGAGTGGAACAGGTCAATACAAAGCGAGGAGTGGAGCAGTTAAATAAAGAGCGAGGAGCGGAGCAGGCAAATAAAGAGCGAGGAGCAGAGCAGGTAACACTACAGCGAGGAGCGGAGCGTGTAAAAATCGAGCGAGGAGTGGGGCAGGTAAATAAAGAGCGAGCAGTGGAGCAGGTTACCTGAGCTCACCTGACGGAGGAGAAGGCCTCCGAAAGCTTGTGATTTTTGAATAAAACAGTTGGACTTTAAACTGTAGTTGTAAGTTTCCACACATTTATAAAAAGGAGGAGAAGTGCAGGTAAATTTAGAGCGAGAGTGGAGTAGGTAAATAAAGAGTGAGCCGTCGAGCAAGTAAATTAAGAGCGAGAAGAGGAGCAGGTGAAATAAGAGCGAGCAGAGGAGCTGGTAAATAAAAAGCGAGGAATGGAGCAGGCAAATATAGAGCGAGGAGCGTCGCAGGTAAATAAAGAGCGCAGAGCGGAGCGGGTAAATTAAGAGCGAAGAGTGGAGCAGGTAAAGAAAGTGGGCGGAGCGGAGTCGGTAAATAAAGATCGAGGAGTGGAGCCGGTAAATTAAGAGGGAGAAGCGAAGCAGGTAAATTAAGAGTGATGAATGGAGCAGGTAAATAAACAGCGAGGAGAGAAGCAGGAAACTAAAGAGCCAGGACTGGAACAGGTGAATAAATAGCGAGGAGAGGAGCAGGTAAATTTAGAGCGAGGAGTGGATTCGGTCAATAAAATGTGAGGAGCGGAGCAGGTAAATAAGGAGTGAGGAGCGGAGCAGGATAATAATGAGCGAGGAGTGGAGAAGGTAAATAAAGATCGAGGAGCGGAGCAGGTCAACAAAGAGCGAGGAGCGGAGCAGGTAAATGAAGAGTGAGGAGACCAGCAGGTAAATAAAGAGTGAGGAGTGGAGCAGGTAAATAAAGAGAGAGGAGTTCAGCAGGTTAATAAAGAGTGAGGAGTGGAGCAGGTAAATAAAGGCGAGTTGTTCAGCTGGTAAATAAAGAGTGAGGAGTGGAGCAGTTAAATAAAGAGCGAGGAGTGGAGAAGTTCAATGAAGAGCGAGGAGCGGAGCAGGTAAATAAAGAGCGATGAGCGGAGTAGGTAAATAAAGGGCGAGGAGTTCAGCTGGTAAATAAAGAGTGAGGAGTGGAGCAGGTAAATAAAGAGCGAGGAGCAGAGCAGGTAAATAAAGAGTGTGGGGCGGAGCAGGTAAATAAAGTGCGAGGAGAGGAGCAGGTAAATAAAGAGCGCGTAGTGGAGCAGGTAAATAAAGAGTGTGGGGCGGAGCAGGTAAATAAAGATCGCGGATCCGAGCAGGTAAATAAAGAGGGAGGAGCGAAGCAGGTAAATTAAGAGTGAGGAATGGAGCAGGTAAATAAAAAGCGAGGAGAGGAGCAGGTAAATAAACAGCGAGGAGAGGAGCAGGTAAATAAAAAGCGAGGAGTCGAATAGGTAAATAAGGACGAGGAGTGGAGCAGGTAAATTAAGAGCGAGCAGCGGAGCAGATAAATAAGGAGCGAGGAGTGGAGCAGGTTCGCAAAGAGCGAGGAGCAGAGCAAGTAAATAAAGAGCGAGGAGTCGAGCAGGTAAATAAGGACGAGGAGTGGAGCAGGTGAAAAAAGAGGGAGGAGTGGAGCAGGTAAATAAAGAGCGAGGAGCGGAGCAAGTAAATAAAGAGGGACGATTGGAGCAGGTTAACAAAGAGCGAGGTGCAGAGGAAGTAAATAAAGAGCGAGGAGTCGAACAGGTAAATAAGGACCAGTAGTGAAGCAGGTAAAATAAGAGCGCGGAGAGGAGCTGGTAAATTAAGAGCGAGGAGCGGACAGTAAAATAAAGTGTCAGCAGCGGAGCAGGTAAATACAGAGGGATGAGCGGAGCCGGTAAATAAAGAGCGAGGAATGGAGAAGGTGCATAAAGAGCGAGGAGCGGAGCAGGTCCATAAAGAGCGAGGAGGGGAGCAGGTCCATAAAGAGTGAGGAGCGGAGCAGGTCCTTACAGAGTGAGGAGCGGAGCAGGTAAATAAAGTGCGAAGAGTGGAGCAGATAAATAAAGCGCTAGGAGTGGAGCAGTTAAATAAGGAGCGAGGTGTGTAGCAGGTAAATAAAGAGCGAGGAGCGGAGCAGGTAAAGAAAGAGCGAGGAGTGTAGCAGGTAAATAAAGAGCGAGGAGCGGAGCAGGTAAATAAAGATCGAGGAGTGGAGCCGGTAAATTAAGAGGGAGGAGCGAAGCAGGTAACTAAAAAGCCAGGACTGGAACAGGTAAATAAAGAGCGAGAAGCGGAGGAGGTAAATAAATAGCGAGGAGAGGAGCAGGTAAATTTAGAGCGAGGAGTGGATTCGGTAAATTAAATGTGAGGAGCGGAGCAGGTAAATAAGGAGTTAGTAGTGGAGAAGGTAAATAAAAATCGAGGAGCGGAGCAGGTAAACAAAGGGGGAGGAATGGAGCTGGTAAATGAAGATTGAGGAGACCAGCAGGTAAATAAAGAGCGAGGAGAGGAGCCGGAAAATAAAGAGCGAGGAGTGGAGCAGGTAAATAAAGAGCGAGGAGTGGAGAAGTTTAATGAAGAGCGAGGAACGGGGCAGGTAAATAAAGAGGGAGGAGCGGAGCAGGTAAATAAACAGTGAGGAGCGGTGAAGGTAAATAAAGGGCGAGGAGTTCAGCAGGTAAATAAAGAGTGAGGAGTGGAGCAGGTAAATAAAACACGAGGAGCGGAGCAGGTAAATAAAGAGCGTGGAGCGGAGCAGGTAAATAAAGAGTGAGGAGCGGAGCAGGTAAATAAAGAGTGAGGAGCGGAGTAGGTAAATAAAGGGCGAGGTGTTCAGCTGGTAATTAAAGAGTGAGGAGTGGAGCAGGTAAATAAAGATCGAGCAGAGGATCAGGTAAATAAAGAGCGAGGAGATCAGCAGGTAAATAAAGAGTGAGGAGTGGAGCAGTGAAATAAAGTGCGAGGAGAGGAGCAGGTAAATAAAGAGTGCGGAGTGGAGCAGGTAAATAAAGTGCGAAGAGTGGAGCAGGTAAATTAACAGGGAGGAGCGAAGCAGGTAAATTAAGAGTGATGAATGTAGCAGGTAAATAAACAGCGAGGAGAGAAGCAGGTAACTGAAGAGCCAGGACTGGAACAGGTAAATAAAGAGCGAGAAGCGGAGCAGGTAAATAAATAGCGAGGAGAGGAGCAGGCTAGCAAAGATTGAGGAGCAGAGGAAGTAAATAAAGTGCGAGGAGTCGAACAGGTAAATAAGGACGAGGAGCGGATTCGGTAAATTAAATGTGAGGAGCGGATCAGGTCAACAAACGGGGAGGAGTGGAGCAGGTAAATAAAGACTGAGGAGCGGGGTAGGTAAATAAAGGGCGAGGAGTTCAGCAGGTAAATAAAGAGTGAGGAGTGGGGCAGGTAAACAAAGGGGGAGGAGTGGAGCAGGTAAATAAAGAGCGAGGAGCGGAGCAGGTACATGAAGAGTGAGGAGACCAGCAGGTCAATAAAGAGCGAGGAGAGGAGCCGGAAAATAAAGAGCGAGGAGTGAAGCAGGTAAATAAAGAGCGAGGAATAGAGATGGTAAATAAAGATCGAGGAGCGGAGCAGGTAAATAAAGAGGGAGGAGCGGAGCAGGTAAATAAAGAGTGAGGAGCGGTGTAGGGAAATAAAGGGCGAGGTGTACAGCTGGTAAATAAAGAGTGAGGAGTGGAGCAGGTTAATAAAGATCGAGCAGAGGAGCAGGAAAATAAAGAGCGCGGAGTGGAGCAGGTAAATAATGAGCGAGGAGCGGAGCAGGTAAACAAAGAGTGTGGGGCGGAGCAGGTAAATAAAGAGCGAGGTGCGGAGCAGGTAAAGAAAGAGCGAGGAGTGTAGCAGGTAAATAACGAGCGAGGTGTGGAGCAGGTCAAGAAAGAGCGAGGAGCGGAGTAGGTAAATAACGAGCGAGGTGTGGAGCAGGTAAAGAAAGAGCGAGGAGTGTAGCAGGTAAATAACGAGCGAGGTGTGGAGCAGGTAAAGAAAGAGCGAGGAGCGGAGTAGGTAAATAAAGATCGAGAAGTGGAGCCGGTAAATTAAGAGGGAGGAGCGAAGCAGGTAAATTAAGAGTGATGAATGAAGCATGTAAATAAACAGCGAGGAGAGAAGCAGGTAACTAAAGAGCCAGGACTGGAACATGTAAATAAAGAGCGAGAAGCGGAGGAGGTAAATAAATAGCGAGGAGATGAGCAGGTAAATTTAGAGCGAGGAGTGTATTCGGTAAATAAAATGTGAGGAGCGGAGCAGGTAAATAAGGATTGAGGAGTGGAGAAGGTAAATAAAAATCGAGGAGCGGAGCAGGTAAACAAAGGGGGAGGAGCGGAGCAGGTAAATAAACAGCGAGGAGAGGAGCAGGTAAATGAAGAGTGAGGAGACCAGCAGGTAAATAAAGAGCGAGGAGAGGAGCCGGAAAATAAAGAGCGAGGAGCGGAGCAGGTAAATAAAGAGTGAACAGCGGAGTACGTAAATAAAGGGCGAGGTCTTCAGCTGGTAATTAAAGAGTGAGGAGTGGAGCAGTGAAATAAAGTGCGAGGAGAGGAGCAGGTAAAGAAAGAGTGCGGAGTTGAGCAGGTAAATAAATTGCGAAGAGTGGAGCATGTAAATTAAGAGGGAGGAGCGAAGCAGGTAAATTAAGAGTGATGAATGTAGCAAGTGAATAAACAGCGAGGAGAGAAGCAGGTTAGCAAAGATTGAGGAGCAGAGCAAGTAAATAAAGTGCGAGGAGTCGAACAGGTAAATAAGGACGAGGAGTGGATTCGGTAAATTAAATGTGAGGAGCGGAGCAGGTAAACAAAGGGGGAGGAGTGGAGCAGGTAAATAAAGAGTGAGGAGCGGTGTAGGTAAATAAAGGGCGAGGAGTTCAGCAGGTAAATAAAGAGTGAGGATTGGAGCAGGTAAATAAAGAGTGAGGAGACCAGCAGGTCAATAAAGAGCGAGGAGCGGAGCAGGTAAATAAAGAGGGAGGATTGGAGCAGGTAAATAAATAGCATGGAGCGGAGCAGGTAAATAAAGACGGAGGTTTGGAGCAGGTAAATAAAGAGCGAGGAGCGGAGCAGGTCGATAAATAGCTCGGAGCGCAGTAGTTAAAATTATGGCGAAGAGCGCAGTCGGTAAATAAAGAGCATGGAGCGGAGCAGGTAGATAAAGAGCGAGGAGCGCAGCAGACACATAAATTGTGAGGAGAGGAGCAGGTGAATAAAAAGCGAGGAATTTAGAACGCAAATAAAGAGCGAGGATTGGAGCAGTTAATTAAAGAGCGAGGAGTGGAGAAGGTGATTTAAGAGCGAGGATTGGAGCAGGTCAATAAAAAGCGAGGAGTGGAGCAGGTAAATAAAGTCAGCAGCCGAGCAGGTCAATAAAGAGTGAGGAGCGGAGCTGGTAAATGATGTGCGAGGAGCGGAGCAGGTAAATAAAGACCGAAGAGTGGTCCAGTTAAATAAAGAGCGAGAAGAGGAGAAGGGAAATAAAGACCGAGGAGCGGAGTAGTTAAACAGAGAACGCGGAGAGGAGCAGGAAAATGAAGAGTGAGAAGCAGAGCAGATAAATAAAGAGCGAGGAGCGGAGCAGATTAATAAAGAGCGAGAGGTTGAGCAGGTAAATAAATTGCGAGGACCTGAGCAGATTAATAAAGAGTGAGCAGAGGAGCAGGTAAATAAAGAGCGAGGAGTGGAGAGGTTAACAAAGAGTGAGGAGCAAGGAGGTAAATAAAGAGCGAGGAGTAGAGCAGGTAAAAAAAAGTGCGAGGAGTGGAGCAGGTAAATAAAGAGCGAGGAGTGGAGCAGGTAAATAAAGAGCGAAGAGTGGAGCAGGGAACTGAAGTGCGAGGAGTGGAGAGGTTAAAGAAGAGTGAGGAGCAAGGACGTGAATAAAGAGCGAGGAGTGGAGCAGGTAAAAAAAGAGCCAGCAGAGGAGCAGGTCAATAAAGAGCGAGGAGTGGAGCAGGTTAACAAAGAGCGAGGTGCAGAGGAAGTAAATAAAGAGCGAGGAGTTGAACAGGTAAATAAGGACCAGTCGTGAAGCAGGCAAAAAAAGAGCGAGGAGAGCAGCTGGTAAATGAAGAGCGAGGAGCGGACAGTTAAATAAAGAGTCAGCAGAGGAGCAGGTAAATATGGAGGGATGAGCGGAGACGGTAAATAAAGAGCGAGAAGCGCAGCAGGTAAATAAGGAGCGAGGAGAGGAGCAGGTAAATTTAGAGCGAGGAGTGTATTCGGTAAATAAAATGTGAGGAGCGGTGCAGGTAAATAAGGAGTGAGGAGCGGAGCAGGTAAATAAGGAGTGAGGAGCGGAGCAGGATAATAATGAGCGAGGAGTGGAGAAGGTAAATAAAGATCGAGGAATGGAGCAGGAAAATAAGTAGCGAGGAGTGGAGCCGGTAAACAAAGAGCGCGCAGCAGAGCAGGTAAATAAAGAGGGAGGAGAGGAGCAGGTAAATAAAGAGCGAGGAGTGGAACAGGTAAATACAAAGCGAGGAGTGGAGCAGTTAAATAAAGAGCGAGTAGCAGAGCAGGTAACTACACCGCGAGGAGAGGAGCAGGTGAGCAAAGATTGAGGAGCAGAGGAAGTAAATAAAGAGCGAGGAGTCGAACAGGTAAATAAGGACGAGGAGTGGATTCGGTAAATTAAATGTGAGGAGTGGAGCAGGTAAATAAAGATCGAGGAGCGGAGCAGGTAAACAAAGGGGGAGGAGTGGAGCAGGTAAACAAACAGTGAGGAGCGGTGTAGGTAAATAAAGGGCGAGGAGTTCAGCAGGTAAATAAAGAGTGAGAAGTGGAGCAGGTAAACAAAGAGCGCGGAGTGGAGCAGGTAAATAAAGAGCGAGGAGCGGAGCAGGTAAACAAAGAGTGTGGAGCGGAGCAGGTAAGTAAACTGCGAGGAGAGGAGCAGGTAAATAAAGAGCGCGGAGTGGAGCAGTTAAATCAAGAATGTGGGGCGGAGCAGGTAAATAAAAATCGCGGATTGGAGCAGGTAAATAAAGAGGGAGTAGCGAAGCAGGTAAATTAAGAGTGAAGATTGGAGGAGGTAAATAAACAGCGAGGAGAGGAGCAGGTAAATAAACAGCGAGGAGAGGAGCAGGTAAATAAAGAGCGCGGAGTGGAGCAGGTAACTAAAGAGCGAGGACTGGAACAGGTAAAAAAAGAGCGAGAAGCGGAGAAGGTAAATTAAGACCGAGGAGCGAAAGAAGTAAATAAAGAGCGAGGAGTCGAACAGGTAAATAAGGACGAGGAGTGGAGCAGTTAAATTAAGAGCGAGCAGCGGAGCAGATAAATAAAGAGCGAGGAGTGGAGCAGGTTGGCAAAGAGCGAGGAGCAGAGGAATTAAATAAAGAGCGAGGAGTGGAACAGGTAAATAAGGACGAGGAGTGGAGCAGGTAAAAAAAAGCGGGAGGAGCGGAGCAGGTAAATAAAGAGCAAGGAGCGGAGCAGGTAAATAAAGACGGAGGTTTGGAGCAGGTAAATAAAGAGCGTGGAGCGGAGCAGGTCGATCAAGAGCGAGGAGCGCAGCAGACACATAAATTTTGAGGAGAGGAGCAGGTAAATAAAAAGCGAGGAATTTAGAACGCAAATAAAGAGCGAGGATTGGAGCAGTTAATTAAAGAGCGAGGAGTGGAGCAGGTCAATAAAGAGCGAGGAGTGGAGCCGGTAAATAAAGTCAGCAGCCGAGCAGCTCAATAAAGAGTGAGGAGCGGAGCTGGTAAATAATGAGCGAGGAGCGGAGCAGGTAAATAAAGACCGAAGAGTGGTCCAGTTAAATAAAGAGCGAGAAGAGGAGCAGGGAAATAAAGACCCAGGAGCGGAGTAGTTAAACAGAGAACGCGGAGAGGAGCAGTAAAATGAAGAGTGAGAAGCAGAGCAGATAAATAAAGAGCGAGGAGCGGAGCAGTTAAATAAAGACCGAGGAGCGGAGCAGGTAAATAAAGAGTGAGAGGTTGAGCATGTAAATAAGGAGCGAGGACCTGAGCAGATTAATAAAGAGTGAGCAGAGGAGCAGGTAAATAAAGAGCGAGGAGTGGAGAGGTTAACAAAGAGTGAGGAGCAAGGAGGTAAATAAAGAGCGAAGAGTGGAGCAGGTAAAAAAAAGTGCGAGGAGTGGAGCAGGTAAATAAAGAGCGAGGAGTGGAGCAGGTAAATGAAGAGCGAGGAGTGGAGAGGTTAAAGAAGAGTGAGGAGCAAGGAGGTGAACAAAGAGCGAGGAGTGGAGCAGGTAAATGAAGAGCGAGGAGTGGAGAGGTTAAAGAAGAGTGAAGAGCAAGGAGGTGAATAAAGAGCGAGGAGTGGAGCAGGTAAAAAAAGAGCCAGCAGAAGAGCAGGTCAATAAAGAGAGAGGAGTGGAGCAGGTTAACAAAGAGCGAGGTGCAGAGGAAGTAAATAAAGTGCGAGGAGTTGAACAGGTAAATAAGGACCAGTAGTGAAGCACTTAAAAAAAGAACGCGGAGAGGAGCTGGTAAATGAAGAGCGAGGAGCGGACAGTTAAATAAAGAGTCAGCAGATGAGTAGGTAAATATGGAGGGAGGAGCGGAGCCGGTAAATGAAGAGCGAGGAATGGAGAAGGTACTTAAAAAGCGAGGAGCGGAGCAGGTCCATAAAGAGCGAGGAGGGGAGAAGGTCCATAAAGAGTGAGGAGCGGAGCAGGTAAACAAAGAGTGAGCAGCGGAGGAGGTAAATGAAGAGCGAGGAGTGGAGCAGGTAAATATAAACCGAGGAGCAGAGCAGGTAAACAAAGAGTGAGGAGCGGAGCAGGTATAGAAAGTGCGAGGAGCGGACAGTTAAATAAAGAGTCAGCAGAGGAGCAGGTAAATATGGAGGGATGAGCGGAGCCGGTCAATAAAGAGCGAGGAATGGAGAAGGTACATAAAGAGCGAGGAGCGGAGCAGGTCCATAAAGAGCGAGGAGGGGAGCAGGTCCATAAAGAGTGAGGATCGGAGCAGCTCCTTACAGAGTGAGGAGCGGAGCAGGTAAACAAAGCGTGAGCAGCGGAGCCGGAAAATAAAGAGCGAAGAGTGGAGAAGGTAAATAAAGAGGGAGGAGTGGAGCAGGTAAATAAAGGGCGAGGAGTTCAGCAGGTAAATAAAGAGTGTGGCGCGGAGCAGGTAAATAAAGATCGCGGATTGGAGCAGGTCAATAAAGAGGGAGGAGCGAAGTAGGTAAATTAAGAGTGAGGAATTGAGCTGGTAAATAAAGAGCGCGGAGTGGAGCAGGTAAATAAAGAGCGCGGAGTGGAGCAGGTAAATAAAGAGCGCGGAATGGAGCAGGTAAATAAACAGCGAGGAGCGGAGCAGGTAAATAAAGAGCGCGGAGTGGAGCGGGTAACTAAAGAGCGAGGACTGGAACAGGTAAATAAAGAGCTAGAAGCGGGGAAGGTAAATTAAGACCGAGGAGCGAAGGAAGTAAATAACGAGCGAGGAGTCGAACAGGTAAATAAGGACGAGGTGTGGAGCAGGTAAATTAAGAGCGAGCAGCGGAGCAGATAAATAAAGAGCGAGGAGTGGAGCAGGTTAGCAAAGAGCGAGGAGCAGAGGAAGCAAATAAAGAGCGAGGAGTCGAACAGGTAAATAAGGACGAGGAGCGGAGCAGGTAAAAAAAGAGGGAGGAGTGGAGCAGGTAAATAAAGAGCGAGGAGCGGAGCAGGTAAATAAAGAGGGAGGATTGGAGCAGGTAAATAAAGAGCGAGGAGCGGAGCAGGTAAATAAAGAGGGAGGATTGGAGCAGGTAAATAAAGAGCGCGGAGCGGAGCAGGTAAATAAAGAGCGAGGAGCGGAGCAGGTCGATAGATAGCTCGGAGCGGAGTAGTTAAAATTATGGCGAAGAGCGCAGTCGGTAAATAGAGAGCATGGAGCGGAGCAGGTAGCTAAAGAGCGAGGAGCGGAGCAGGCACATAAATTGTGAGGAGAGGAGCAGGTAAATAAAAAGCGAAGAATTTAGAACGCAAATGAAGAGCGAGGATTGGAGCAGTTAATTAAAGAGCGAGGAGTGGAGAAGGTAATTTAAGAGCGAGGATTGGAGCAGGTCAAGAAAGAGCGACGAGCCAAGCAGGTAAATAAAGAGCGAGGAGTGGAGCAGCCAAATAAAGTCAGCAGCCGAGCAGGTCAATAAAGAGCGAGAAGAGGAGCAGGGAAATAAAGACCGAGGAGCGGAGCAGTTAAGCAGAGAACGCGGAGAGGAGCAGGAAAATGAAGAGAGAGGAGCAGAGCAGATAAATAAAGAGCGAGGAGCGGAGCAGTTAATTAAAATGATGTGGAGATGCCGGTGATGGACTGGGGTGGACAAATGTAAGGAATCTTACAACACCAGGTTATAGTCCAACAAATTTATTTTAAAATCACAAGCTTTCGGAGATTATCTCCTTCGTCAGATGAATGAATGAAAAGGTTCTCAAAATGCATATCTCATACTATGTTGGGACAGCATCACACCAATCAAAAGGTGTCGTTGTTATTCAAACAGGCCAGTCACGGAGAACAGCACGTCCCAGTACACTAGATATACATTGTGTCTATTACACAGGCAGGCAGAATGAAACTCAAAATGGCAGAGAGAGAGAGAGAGAATTTTCTGACTGGCCTGTTTGAATAACAACGACGCCTTTTGATTGGTGTGATGCTGTCCCAACATAGTATAAGATATGCATTTTGAGAACCTTTTCATTCATTCATCTGACGAAGGAGATAACCTCCGAAAGCTTGTGATTTTAAAATAAATTTGTTGGACTATAACCTGGTGTTATAAGATTCCTTACAGTTAATTAAAGACCGAGGAGCGGAGCAGGTAAATAAAGACCAAGAAGTTGAGCGGAGCAGGTAAATAAGGAGTCAGGAGCGGAGCAGGTAAATAAAGGGCGAGGAGTTCAGTTGGTAAATAAAGAGCGAGGAGTGGAGAAGATAAATAAAGATCGAGGAGCGGAGCAGATAAACAAAGGGGGAGGAGTGGAGCAGGTAAATAAAGAGCGAGGGGTTCAGCTAGTAAATAAAGAGCGAGGAGTGGAGAAGGTAAATAAAGGTGGAGGAGTGGAGCAGGTAAATAAAGAGCGAGGTGCGCAGCAGGTAAATGAAGAGTGAGGAGAGCAGCAGGTCAATAAAGAGCAAGGAGTGGAGAAGGTCAATGAAGAGCGAGGAGCGGAGCAGGTAAATAAAGAGGGAGGAGTGGAAGAGGTAAATAAAGAGGGAGGAGCGACGCAGGTAAATTAAGAGTGAGGAATGGAGCAGGTAAATAAACAGCGAGTAGAGGAGCAGGTAAATAAAGAGCGAGGAGTGGAGCAGGTAACTAAAGAGCGAGAACTGGAACAGGTAAATGAAGAGCGAGAAGCGGAGAAGGTAAATGAAGAGCGAGGAGCGAAGGAAGTAAATAAAGAGCGAGGAGTCGAACTGGTAAATAAGGACGAGGAGTGGAGCAGGTAAATTAAGAGCGAGCAGCGGAGCAGATAAATGAAGAGCGAGGAGTGGAGCATGTTAGCAAAGAGCGAGGAGCAGAGGAAGTAAATAAAGAGCGAGGAGTCGAACAGGTATATAAGGACCAGTAGTGAAGCAGGTAAAAAAAGAGCGAGGAGCGGACTGTTAAATAAAGAGTCACGCTACACGTTACCCCACCAGCGAACAAATGTTATCTGTTTTTAATATAACGGGTCAGTTGTTGTCTTTTCTATGTTTTTACCTCTCTATCTCTGTTTTTTTTTGTTTGTTTTTTTTTTGGTGATTTGTATATTCTGTGAGACCTGGCAGGTAACACCTGTCTGTCTGCACACTGATTGCCTTGGCAACGGGAAATTGAAAAAACTGTCTGTACTCACCAAGCATTTTTCTGTGAATTATAAATGCGATTTCATTTCGAGGATTTTATTTTCACATCGTTCACCTGACGAAGGAGGAAGCCTCCGAAAGCTTGTGAATTTAAAATAAAATTGCTGGACTATAACTTGGTGTTGTAAAATTGTTCACAATTGTCAACCCCAGTCCATCACCGGCATCTCCACATCACAAATAAAGAGTCAGCAGAGGAGCAGGTCAATAAAGAGGGATGAGCGGAGCCGGTAAATAAAGACCGAGGTTTGGAGCAGGTAAATAAAGAGCGAGGAGCGGAGCAGGTAAATAAAGACCGAGGTTTGGAGCAGGTAAATAAAGAGCGAGGAGCGGAGCAGGTCGATAAATAGCTCGGAGCGGAGTAGTTAAAATTATGGCGAAGAGCGCAGTCGGTAAATAAAGAGCATGGAGCGGAGCAGGTAGATAAAGAGCGAGGAGCGCAGCAGACACATAAATTGTGAGGAGAGGAGCAGGGAACTAAAAAGCGAGGATTTTAGAAAGCAAATAAAGAGCGAGGATTGGAGCAGGTAAATAAAGAGCGAGGATTGGAGCAGGTAAATAAAGACCGAGGAGTGGTCCAGCTAAATAAAGAGCGAGAAGAAGAGCAGGGATATAAAGACCGAGGAGCGGAGTAGTTAAACAGAGAACGCGGAGAGGAGCAGGAAAATGAAGAGTGAGAAGCAGAGCAGATAAATAAAGAGCGAGGAGCGGAGCAGTTAAATAAAGACCGAGGAGCGGAGCAGGTAAATAAAGAGCGAGAAGTTGAGCAGGTGAATAAAGAGCAAGGAGCGGAGCAGGTTAATAAAGAGTGAGCAGAGGAGCAGGTCAATAAAGAGCGAGCAGTGGAGAGGTTAACAAAGATTGAGGAGCAAGGAGGTAAATAAAGAGCGAGGAGTGGAGCAGGTAAAAAAAGAGCCAGCAGAGGAGCAGGTCAATAAAGAGCGAGGAGTGGAGCAGGTTAACAAAGAGCGAGGTGCAGAGGAAGTTAATAAAGAGCGAGGAGTCGAACAGGTAAATTAGGTCCAGTAGTGAAGCAGGTAAAAAAAAGAGCGAGGAGAGGAGCTGGTAAATAAAGAGCGAGGAGCGGACAGTTAAATAAAGAGTCAGCAGAGGAGCAGGTAAATAAAGAGGGATGAGCGGAGCCGGTAAATAAAGAGCGAGGAATGGAGAAGGTTCATAAAGAGCGAGGAGCGGAGCAGGTCCATAAAGAGCGAGGAGGGGAGCAGGTCCATAAAGAGTGAGGAGCGGAGCAGGTCCTTACAGAGTGAGGAGCGGAGCAGGTAAACGAAGAGTGAGCAGCGGAGGAGGTAAATGAAGAGCGAGGAGTGCAGCAGGTAAATAAAGACAGAAGAGCGCAGCAGGTAAATAAAGAACGAGGAGCGGAGCAGTTAATTAAAGAGCGAGGAGATGAGCAGGTATATAAAGAGGGAGGAGCGGAGCAGGAAAATAAAGACCGAGGAATGGAGCAGGTAAATAAAGAGCGAGGAGTGGAGCCGGTAAACAAAGAGCGGGCAGCACAGCAGGTAAATAAAGAGCGAGGAGAGGAGCAGGTAAATAAAGAGCGAGGAGTTGTGCATGTAAATAAAGTGCGAGGAGTAGAGCAGGTAAATAATGAGCGAGGAGTGCAGCAGGTAAATAGTGCGGAGTGGAGCAGGTAAATAAAGAGCCAGGAGAGGAGCAGGTAATATATTAAACACTTGAATTATTTATGCAATCAATAAAACAATTGAATTATTTAGTTCAAAGGTAAATTATTGAATTATTGATATGATAAAATAACAATTGAATTTTTTATATAATAAATTAATCCTTTGAATTACTTACATAATAAGTTGAAACATTCAACTATTTATTTAATTACATAAACTCTTGAATTATTTACACAATGAATCAAACAATTTAATTGTTATATAATAAATAAAACTATTCAATTATTTATGTGGCAAATTAAACACTTGAATTCTTTGTGAAATAAATTAAACATGTGAATTATTTATATATATTGAATTATTTATATCATAAATTAAGCACAAATAATTTCTATAATAAATAAAAGAATTTAATTATTGAATAATAAATTAAACACTTGAAAAATTTGTACAATAAATAAAAGAACTTCATCTGCTAATAAATTAAACACTTGAATTATTTATGTAATAAGTTAAATAATTGAATTATTTATTTGATAAATTAAAGCTTTGAATTATTCATATCATAAATTAGATTATTGGATTATTTACATAATAAATTAAACCACTGAATTATTTATATCATAAAATAAACAATTGAATAATTTAAATAATAAATTAAACTATAAAATTATTATTACAATAAATACAACAATTTAATTACTTGAATAATAAATTAAACCTTTGAATTATTGATATAATTAATTAAACCTTGGTTTTATTAATAGAATAAATTAAACATTTGAATTATTTGTATGATAAAATAAACAATTGAATTATTTATATAATAAATTAAACTACAAAATTATTTATACATTAAATAAAACAATGTGATTATTATATAATAAAATTAAACGTTTGAATTATTTATATAATAAATTAAGCACTTTAATTATTTATTTAATAAATAAAAGAAATTATTTATTTAAATAATATATTGAACAACTGAATTATTTATATCAAAATTAAACCATTGAATTATTTATATAATAAATCAAACTATTCACACATTTTTATAATAGAATAAACTATTGATTTATTTATATAATAAATTAAACACTTGACTTCTTTATGTAAAAAAATAAACATTTGAATTGCTTATATAATAAATTAAAACGTTCAATTAGTTATACAATAAATTAAAGAATTGAATTATTTATATAATAAAATTAGCACTTGGATTCTTTATATAATGAACACTTGAATTGATTATATAATGAATTAAACACTTGAATCATCTATATGATAAATTGAACACTTGAATTGTTTAAATAATAAATAATGAATTTAATTATATACATATTAAATTAAACAATTGAATTATTTATATCAAACTAAACACTTGAATTCTTTTACATAATAAATTAAACACTTGAATTATTCATATAATAAATTAAACTATTGAATTATTTTTGCAATATATTAAACTATTGTGTTATTTTTCCAATAAAATAAACACTTGAATTAATCATATGATAAATTGCACAATTGAATAATTTATATAATAAATTAAACGACAAAATTATTTCTACAATAAATACAACAGTTCAATTACTTGAAAATAAATTAATCCTTTGAATTATTTATAGCATGCACACTTGAATTATTTATATCATAAATTAAACACTTGAATTATTTAAATAATAAATAAAAGAATTAAATTATTTATATTAATTAAACCTTTGAATTATTTATATCATAAGTTAAACCTTGGAATTATTTATATACTGAATTAAACACTTGAATCATCTATATGATAAATCGAAAACTTGCATTATTTAAATAATAAATTAAACCATTGAATTATTTATGTGATAAATTAAACTATTGAATTATTTTATAATGAATTATTACTTGAATTTTTTGCGATAATAATTTAAAACTTTCAATTATTTCCATAATAAATTAGGCACTTGAATTATTCATATCATAAATTAAACACTTAAGAACATAAGAAATAGGAACAGGAGTGGGCCAATCGGCCCCTGGAGCCTGCTCCTCCATTCAATAAGATCATGGCTGATCTGATCCTAACCTCAAATCTAAATTCATGTCCAATTTCCTGCCCGCTCTCCGTAACCCCTAATTCCCTTTACTTCTAGGAAACTGTCTATTTCTGTTTTAAATTTATTTCATGATGTAGCTTCCACAGCTTCCTGGGGCAGCAAATTCCACAGACCTACCACCCTCTGAGTGAAGAAGTTTCTCCTCATTTCAGTTTTGAAAGAGCAGCCCCTTATTCTAAGATTATGCCCCCTAGCTCTAGTTTCACCCATCCTTGGGAACATCCTTACCGCATCCACCCGATCAAGCCCCTTCACAATCTTATATGTTTCAATAAGATCGCCTCTCAGTCTGCTGAACTCCAATGAGTAGAGTCCCAATCTGCTCAACCTCTCCTCATATGTCCACCCCCTCATCCCCGGCATTAACCGAGTGAACCTTCTTTGTACTGCCTCGAGTTGAATTATTTAAATGATAAATAAAATAATTAAATTATTTATTTTAATAAACCAATGAATTATTTATATAATAAATTGGACACTTGAATTATTTATAGAATAACTGAAACTTTTGAATTACTTATATCATAAATTAAACCTTGGAATTATTTATATAATGAATTGAACACTTGAATTATTAAAATAATAAATAATGAATTTAATTATATGCATATTAAATTGCCCAATTGAATTTTTTCATATTATTGTTAAACACTTGAAACATTTATATGATAAATTAAACACATCTATTATTTAAAAAATAAAGAATTAATTGAATTACTTATATAAAAAATTGAACATATGAATTACTTATATAATAAATTAAACACTTGACATATTTATATCAAAAATTAACTTTTCAATTATTTATATAATAAAATAAACAATTGAATTATTTATATAATAAATTAAACTGCAAAATGATTTATACAATAAATTAAAAAATTTTATCACTTAAATAATAAATTAAATGTTTGAATTATTTTTATAATAAATCAAACACTTGAATTATTTATATCATAAATTAAACCTTTGATTTACTATATAATAAATTAAACCATTGAATTATTTATCTAATATGTTAAACACGTGAATTATATAAATAATGAATTAAAGAATTTAATAATTATCTAATAATTTAAACCTTTGAATTATTTATAAAATAATTTAAACACATGAATTATTTATATAATAATTCAAGGGACTAAATTACTTATACAATAAATAAAAGAATAATTCCAAGGGTTACTTATTTATATAAAGAATTCAGGTGTTTAATTTATTATATAAATAATCCATTTGTATTACATAAATAACTCAAATGTTTAATTTATTATGTAAATAATCCACAGGTTTAACTTATTATACAAATAATTTTATTCTTTTATTTATTGTATCAATACATTTGTAGTTTTATTTATTGTATAATAATTAAATTATTTTATTAATTGTATAAATAATTCAAGTGTTTAATTTATTATATAAATAATTCAAAGGTTGAACTTATTATATAAGTAATTAAATTCTTTTATTTATTGTATCAATTTTGTAGTTTAATATATTACATAAATAATTCAATAGTTTATTTGATTATATACATAATTCAAGTTTTAAATTTATTATATAAATAATTCAAAGGTTTAACTTATTATATAAGTAATTAAATTATTTTATTTATTCGGTAAATAATTTTGTAATTTGATTTATGATATAAATAATTCAATTGTTTAAATTATTATATAAATAATCAAATCCTTTTATTTATTATATAATCAAGTGTTTAATTTATTATATTAATTGAAAGTTTATTTTATTATAGAAGCAATTCAAAGGTTTAATTTATTATTCAAGTAATTAAATTGTTGTATTTATTGTATAAATAATTTTGTAGTTTAATTTATTATATAGTAATCACATTATTTTATTTATGTAATAAATAATTCAAGTCTTTACTATATAAATAATTCACACATTTAATTTATTATATGAATAATTTTGTAGTTTAATTTATTATATAAATAATTTAATAATTATTTTTACATAAATAAGTCAAATGTTTAATTTATTATATAAGTAATTAAATTAATTCTTAATTTTGTTAATAATTGAGGTGTTTAATTTATCATATAAATGATTCAAGTGTTCAATTGTTTAATTTAATATGCATATACTTAATTTCATTGCTTATTATTTAAATAATTCATTTGTTCAATTTATCATATGAATGATTTAAGTGTTTAAATCATTATATAAATAATTCAAGTGTGTATTATAAAAATTCAAAGGTTTAATTTATTATTCAAGTAATTACATTCTTTTATTTATAGTATAAGTAATTCAAGTGTTAATTTATTATATAATAAGATTGTTTTATTTATTGTATAAATAATTCAATTGTATAATTTACTAGATCAATAGCTCAATTGTTTAATATATTATTTAAATAATAAAATTATTTTATTTATTATATAAATATTATATAAACTTATTATATAAAAAATTCAATAGTTTAAATATATAAATAATTCAATAATGTTATTTATTATATAATAATTAAATTGTTTTATTCAATGTATAAATAATTCCAGTGTTTAATTTATGATATAAATAATTCAATGGTTTAATTTATTACCAGATGAAAATCTCTTATTTATTGTATAAATTTTTCAAGTGTTTAATTTATTACGTGAAAAATTCAAATGTTTATTTTATTACAAAAATAATTCAAAGGTTATTTTAATAATTCAATTGTTTAATTTATTATACAATAATTACATTCTTTTATTTATTATATAAATAATTTATTCTTAATTTATGATATGAATCATTCAATAATTTAAATTGGTATATAAATATTTCAAATGTTTAATTTATTATATAAAGGGGCTCGAATTTAGCAGGCCTGCGGGTTCCCAGCGGGTGGTCCTCCGGGAGCGTCGAAAACGCGGACGGGTAATTGTGTGCGTCCCCCACGCGATCGCGGGATAATTGGACCCATTAAGGCCTGCTTCCGGGTTCTGCGCTCCCCAGCTGCGAGCCGGCCGGCTGCGCATGCGCAGTACCGTCGACGCGATGTAGGAGCTCCAGTTAAAGGGGCAGTCTCCCAAAGCCCCTCCTGCTGCAAGCAAGAGGTCTGGGAGAATGGCTCAACCAAGGGGAAAGGCTGCGCCCCGTTTTTCAGATCTGGCACTGCAGCTGATGCTGGAGGGCGTGAGGAGGAGGAGGGAAACACTCTTCCCTGAGGATGGGCGCAAGTTCCCTGCCGCCGCAACCAGGAAGGCATGGGCAGAGGTGGCGGCGGAGGTGAGCAGCAGGGGCAACACCCCAAGGACTTGGGAGCAGTGCCGCAAGCGCTTCAATGACCTGACTAGGTCTGGCAAGGTGAGTACACCAACGCACCCTCCCACATCCCGTCCCCACCATCACGCCAAGCAGATCACAACCCCCTCCTGCACAGCCACCACTGCGCTCCATCAGCAATCATCACAGCCACTCATTCACCATCCTCGCCGTGCACGCAAGTACCCACCGTCCCTGACCCCACCCGAACACTACCACACACCCCAATCCCCATGCAATGGGATGGGCACGTGGCCCACACTTCCTCCCATCCGTTCCGCGCCACGCTCAACCCAACCACACCGATGCTCAATGCGTCTCACGATGCAAGACGCACCCACTCACACATCTGTGTTTTGCCTTCACAGGAGAAGAGGAGCAAGAACAACCGCGAAAGGGCACGCACCGGAGGTGGGCCGCCGCAAGTGGTGGAGCTCACCGACGCAGAGGTGGAGGCGCTCGACCTCGCCCGCACGCGACATTGCCTGTCGGTGGCCGATGGCGAGTGTGTCGCTGCCGAAACGGCCGGTAAGGGAAAGCTGACACTCAACACCCATGATCGCGAGTGACCGTATCATCACCTGCCATCAGGCGCACTGTCAAGTTGGTCCACATGCCTCAAAGTGCCCTCTGTTCTCTTGCAGGTGCGTCTTTGGATCAAGCGAGCATGGAGGGCGATTCCTCAGAGGACATGGCGGTCTCTGAGGGTGCATCGTCACATCAGAGCCAACCATCCACCAGCGCAGAGACACGCACCTCGGTGGGTCCCCCTCGCCAACTAGTTGGGGTAGCACTTGGTGAGTCACTGCGCACGAGTGAGCATGAGCAGACCCTGGTGGCAGGGGCAGCCGCGGAGGGTCCGCGACGGAGGGAGCACTCATCTCCAGGCTCTGCTCAGCCGGACCCAGATGCTGAACCCAGGGGGCCACCAGAGAAAAGGAGAGTCGTCGAGGGCCACCAGCTAATTGCTGAGGTGCTGGCAGAGGTGCCGCGCGCATTGTCCACAATAGCGCAGGCGATGGAGGAGTCCACCTCCTGCATGTGGGCATTGGTGGCGCAGGCACAGGAGGGTACCGGCGACACAGTGTCGCGGGTAGGTGCGGGACTGTCTGCGGTGGAGGACAGGCTGGCCTCCCTCGAGCGTCACGCACAGCTCCACTTCGAGTCCTTGCAGGCCCTCACAACGTCGGTACGGATTCAGGGTGAGCAACATTCCGACGCCACCAACAGGCTGAGGGATACACTAGGGGTGGCCTTGCAAGGCCTCACACATGCCATCCAAACTGCCGTCCAGCAGGGTGGAAGGGGTGATGTGGGCCGAGGCCAAGAGAGGGATGATGGTGACCGGGGACATGGAAGCGGGGACGCCTCTCAAGGCGTCCCCACGTCCCACCCGTCGCCCACCTCTCAACCACCACCCGCAATGGTGCCTCCTCTCCAGGTGGCCGAGTCTGCCCCTGCCCCGGTGCAGGAGGAGCAGTCTGTGGAGGTGCCCTCACGGGCACCGAAACCCAGGGGCCGTCCGCCAAAAGCATCTACCCGGTCAAGGCAAGAAGACGAGCAACCTGCCACTACCTCTGCTGGAGCCACGTAGGGGTTCCCGGAGAAGAATTCCAAAGGCCTTATAATCACAAAGGGAATACACCAGGGTGTTTATTATTTTGTACTTTGTTTCTTAAATGATGTCACATTCCACATATTAAATAGTCTATTCTCACCACTCCTGCCACCTCTCGTCCATTCTTCCGCGGCTTGTGCAGTAGTTGCGTTCCGTGGAGGCCATCATGACGGCAAACACCTGCTGCCACCCATTGGGCACACTGCTGTGGGTGCAGGATTACTGGCAGCACTCTTCAGTGGAGGGGGCAGGTATGGCCGCTCGCATGTGCAGGTGAGGAGATGCGAGCGCCTCGCAGTGTCTGACTCTAGGAGAACCGTTGACGTATGAGTGCGTCCCTGGCCCGGCGACCATCCCGGTGAGTCGCGGCTCGGCGCATGGGTCGTCCAACATCCTCGGGCGCGTCCTGCTCCTCCGCCTCCTCCGCCTCCGCCTCCTCCTCCTCCTCCTCCTCCTCCTCCTCGCCCTCGCCTTCCTCAATGTGGGTGGCGGGTGTGGATGGGGCCTCCTCCAGCGGCACCCCTCTCTGTTGGGCCATGTTGTGCAGGGCACAGCAGACAACTATGATTCGTCCCACTCTGAATGGTGTGTATTGGAGCGCTCCCCCAGAACGATCAAGGCACCTGAAGCGCATCTTGAGAAGCCCTATGGTCTGCTCAATTGTAGACCTGGTAGCAGTGTGGCTGTCATTGTACCGACGCTCCGGCTCGGTGATGGGGTTCCTCAGAGGTGTCATGAGCCACGTGTGGAGGGGATACCCCTTGTCGCCGAGGAGCCAGCCGTTGCCGGCGTTGGGTGCCTGCAGGATGGGCGGGACGGCGGACTCCCTGAGGACGAAGGCATCGTGGCAGCTGCCGGGGTATCTGGCGCACACGTGTAGGAATCTCTGGCGGTGGTCACAGATGAGCTGGGCGTTCATGGAGTGATACCCCTTCCTGTTGATGAACAGCCCTGGCTCATGCGGAGGTGCCCGTATTGCGATGTGGGTGCAGTCGATTACACCCTGCACCCGTGGGAAGCCGGCCATGGCATGGAATCCAACCGCCCTCTCCATCTGGCTGCGCTCGTCCATGGCGAAGTTGATGTAGTGGGAGGCCCTGCGGAACAACCCATCGGTGACCTGCCTTATGCACTTGTGTGCAGAGGACTGACAGACCCCGGTGATGTCCCCGGTGGCACCCTGGAAGGAACCGGATGCGAAGAAGTTGAGGGCAGTGGTGACTTTGACGGCGACAGGTAAGAAGATGCTGCTTGGTCCATCAGGGAGCAGCTCGTCGTTAAGGAGGCTGCAGATGTCGGCGACTACCTGGCGATTGACTCTGAGCCTCCGTATGCACTGCTCCTCGGAGAGGTCCATGAAGCTGAGCCTCGCTCTGTACACCCTGTGCGGAGGGTAGTGCCTCCTGCGACGCATCTCTCTCTGCGGTTGCCCTCCCTCCTGCTGTGCAGGTGGGTGTGCCGCAGCACCGTGTTGGGGGGCCCCACCTCTCCGAGGCGGACGGCGTGGACTGCGAGGCTGCTGGGGCTGGTCATCCTGTTCGTCCTCCGACGATGTCAACGCACCACCCATCTGGCAGGTGTTGGTGTGAGGGGTTGTGCAGGGTAGGTGGGTGGGTCCTCGGACTGGGGCTGCGGTTTCGTGTCGGTCTGTCCTCTGGCTTGGCGGGGGTTGGTGGAGGGCAGGGGTTGCCCTATGTGACGCGGTGGCCTCCTGCGTGGGTGAGGGCGCTCCCCCGTGGAGCGCACCTTGGCACCTGGCACAGGCTGCTGGCTGCAACACGCCTGGTTTGAAGGGTCCTGTTTCCCCCAGTGTGGGAAACTGACTGCTTTGACCGTAAAATCCCACACTTCCTCTTTTGACAGCTGCTTCAGCTCATTGACTGACCACAACGAGCAAGTAAAGTACTCTCAAGTGGAACCCCGCTGGCTTTAATTGCCTGCGGGATTCCCACCAGCGGGGCTTGCGCGCGCAGCCCCGCACGTCAGCGCGGTACCCGGAAGTGGCCGGGATTTCGTCCGAATCCGGTCACGTGATCGGAGATCGGGATTTTCGGGGCCCCCCCGCTGGAAACCCGCAGGTAACCCGACCCTAAAATCGAGCCCAAGAAGTCAAGTGTTTAATTTGCCACATAAATAATTCAATAATTTAACCAATTAACTGAATAACTGAATTGTTTTATTCATTGTGTAAATATTTCAAGTGCTTAATATATTAGATAAATAATTCCAAGGTTTAAATTATTCTATAAATAATTCAATTGTTTAATTTAATCTACAAATAATTCAATAATTTACTTATTAACTAAATAACTCAATTGTTTTATTCATTGTATAAATAATTCAAGTGTTTAATATATTGAATAAATAATTCCAAGGTTTAATTATTTATTATATAAATAATTCATTTGTTTAATTTATTACATAAATAATTCAAGTGTTTAATTTATTATATAACTAGTGCAAAGGTTTAAATTATTATACAAATAATTAAATTATTTTATTTATTGTATAAATAATTTTGTAGTTTAATGTATTATATAATAATTAAATTCATTTATTAATTGCATAAATAATTCAAGTGTTTAATTTATTATATAAATAATCCAATAATTTAAATTATTATATAAATAATTCAAAGCTTTTATGTGATTAATTAACAATTGACTTATTTATCTAATAAATGAAAGAAATTTAGTTAAATAATATATTTACCAATTGAATTATTTATGTAAAAAAATAAACCATTGAGTTAATTATTTAATAAAATCAAACACTTGAATTATTTATAACAAATAAAAGAATTTTATTTTAATATAATGAATTATATAAATGAATTATTTATAATAAATTAAACCTTTGAATTACTTATATAATAAATTAAACACTTGAATTATTTATGGAATAAAATAAACTATTGAATTATTTATATAATAAATGAAACAATTTAATTACTTATAGAATAAATTAAACTACTGAATTATTTATTTAATAAGATAAACACTTTAATAATTTAAATAATAAATTGAACCATTGAATTATATATATCATATATTAAACACTTGAGTTATTTATAACATAAATAAACGAATTTGATTTTTGTATAATAAATTAAATAAATGAATAAATAAATCAAACCTTTGAATTAATCAGTAAATAAATTTAGCACTTGAATAATTAATATAATTGAAACACTTTAATTACTTATATGATAAAATAAACTGTTGAATTATTTATATTACAAATTGAACCACAAAATTAATTATACAATAAATAAAACAATTTACATATATAATAAATTAAACCTTTGAATTATTTACATATTACATTCAATATATGAATTATTTATATCATAAATTAAACAATTGAATTATTTATACATTGAGTTAAATAACTGAATTATTTATACAATAAATTAACAATTGAATTATTTATAATAATAAATTAAACACTTGAATTATTTATATAATAAATAAAATAATTTGATCATTTATATAATAAATTAAACTACATAATTACTTGTACAATAAATAAAAGAATTTAGTTATGTAACAATTTAAACCTTTGAATTATTTATATAATAAATTAAACACTTGAATTATTTGCAAAATAAATCAAACTACTAAATTACTTATACAATAAATAAAAGAATTTAATTACTTATGTAATAAGTTGAACCTTTGAATTATTTATACATTGAATAAAACAATTGAATTATTATATAATAAATAACAATTATTATTGAACAATTATTGAATTATTCATATGATAAATTAAACACATGAATTATTTATATAAGAAATTAAACAATTGAATTATTTATATAATAAATTAAACTGTTGAATATAATTACTTGAATTTTTTACCAGAATAATTTTAAACTTTAAATTATTTACAGAATAAATTAAACTCTTGAATTATTCATATCATAAATTAAACACTTGAATCATTTAAATAATAAATAAAATAATTCAATTATTTATATTAAAAATTAAACCTTTAAATTATTTTTACAATAAAATAAACAAGAATTATTCAATTGAATAATTTATTGAATAAATTAAACTATAAAATTATTAATACAATAAATACAACAATTTAATTACTTGAATAATAAATTAAAACTTTGAATTATTTATAGTACACACTTGAATTATTTATATAATAAATAAACGAATTTGAGTATTTATGTAAGAAATTAAACAAATGAATTATTTGTATAATAAATTAAACTATTGAAACATTTTTATAATAAAATAAACAATTGAATTTTTTACGTAATAAATTAAACACTTGACTACATGGTATAAAAAAAGAAACCTTTGAATTATTTATATAATAAATTAAAGTACAAATTATTTATACAATTAATGAAACAATTTAATTTATTATATAATAACTAAAACATATGAATTATTTATATCATAAATTAAACACTTGGATTATTTATATAATAAAATAAACCCTTGAATTCTTTATATAAAAAATTAAACCTTTGAATTATTGATATAATAATTAATATAATTTAAAGACTTGAATTATTTATATCATAAAATAAACACTTGAATTATTTATATAATAAATCAAACGACTAAATTACTTATATAATAAATAAAAGAATCTAATTACGTATATAAGTTAAACCTTTGAATTATTTATGTAATAAATTAAACTATTGATTTATTTATATATCAAGTTAAACCATTGAACTCTTTACATGATAAATTAAATTTAATTATTTCTATAATAAAATAAACACGATTTTTTCACATAATAAATTAAACACTTGACTTCTATATATAATAAATTAAACCTTAAAATTATTGATATAATAAATTAAACACTTGAATAATTTTTATCATAAGTTAGGACTTGAGTTACTTATGCAGTTAATTAAAACTTTCAATTATTTATACAACAAATTAAACACTTCAGTTATTTATATCATAAATTGAACACTTGAATCATTTAAATAATAAATAAAATAATTCAAATACTTCCTCATAAATTAAACCTTTGAATTATTTTTAAAATGAAATAAAAATTGTGTTCTTTGCATAATAAATTAAACACTTGACTGCTTTATATCATAAATTAAACATGAATTATTTATATCATAAATTAAACATGAATTATTTATATAATACATAAAAGAATTGAATTATTGTATTATAAATTAATCAATTGAATTATTCAAATAACCTTTGAATTATTTTTGTAATAAAATAAACATTTGAATTTTTCACATAATAAATTAAGCACTTGAATTATTTATACAATGAATAAAAAAATGTAATTATTATATAGTCAATAACACTGTTGAATTATTTATTCAATAAGTTATATTGAATTATTGATATGATAAATTAACACTTGAATTATTTGTGTACTGAAATAAACAAATCAATTATTTAGATAATAAATTAAACTACAAAATTATTGATAGAATAAAATAATTTAATTACTTGTATAATAAGTTAAACCTTTGAATTATTTATATAATAAATCGAACTATTGACTTATATTTATAATAAAATAAACATTTGAACATTTCACATAATAAATTAAACACTTGACTGCTTTATATAAAAAATTAAACCTTTGAATTAATTATATCATAAATCACACACTTGAATAATTTATATAATAATTTGAACACTTGAATAATTTATATAATAAAATAAACTATTGAATTAGTCATTTAATAAATTAAACTGCAAAATTATTTGTACAATAAATAAAACAATTTAATTACTGAAATAATAAATTAAACAATTGAATTATTTACATAGTAAATTAAACACTTTAATTATATATTTGATAAGTTAAACAATGATCATTTATATAATAGAATAAAGTATTGAATTATTAATATAATAAATTGAACTACAAAATTATTTATACAATAAATGAAATAATTTAATTACTTACATAATAAGTTAAACCATTGAATTATTTATATAATAAATCGAACTATTGAATAATTTTTATAATGAAGTATTACTTGAATTTTTTTACATAAATTAAAAACGACTTCTCGATAATAAATTAAACTTTTGAATTATTGATATAATAAATTAAACATTTGAATTATTTATATAATAAATTAAACCTTTGAATAACTTAAAAGATTAATTAAACCATTGAATTATTTATATCATGAATTATTTCTAATAAATAATAACATTTCAGTATTAATGTAAGAAATTAAATGAATTATTCATATAATAAATTAAACCATTGAACTATTTCTATAATAAATCAAACTATTGACTTATTTTATAATATAATAAACACTTGAATTTTTACCTAATACATTAAACACAACGGGCTCGATTTTAGCAGGCCTGCGGGTTCCCAGCGGGTGGTCCTCCGGGAGCGTGGAAAACGCGGACGGCTAATTGCGTGCGTCCCCTGCGCGATCGCGGGATAATTGAACTGGTTAAGTCCTGCTTCCGGGTTCTCCGCTCCCCAGCTGCGTGCCGGCCGGCTGCGTATGCGCAGTACCGTCGACGCGATGTTGGAGCTCCACTTAAAGGGGCAGTCTCCCAAAGCCCCTCCTGCGGCAATCAGTAGGCTACAGATGATGGCTCACCCGAGGGGAAAGGCTGCGCCACGTTTTTCAGACCTTGCGCTGCAGCTGATGCTGGATGGCGTGAGGAGGAGGAGGGACACGCTCTTCCCTGCGGATGGACGCAAGTGCCCTGCCGCCGCCACCAGGAAGGCATGGGCAGAGGTGGCGGCGGAGGTCAGCAGCAGGGCCAACACCCCAAGGACATGGGAGCAGTGCTGCAAGTGGTTCAATGACCTCACTAGGTCCGGCAAGGTGAGTACACCAACGCACCCTCCCACAGCCCGTCCCCACCATCACGCCAAACAGATCACAACCCCTCCTGCAGAGCCACCATAGCGCTCCCGCAGCAATCCTCACAGCCACTCACTCACCAACCTCGCCGTGCCCGCAAGCACCCACCGTCCCTGTCCCCACCCGAACAATACCACACACCCCAATCCCTATGCAATGGGATGGGCATGTGGCACACGCATCCTCCCATCCATCTGCCCCACGCTCAAGCCACCCACACCGATGCTCGATGCGTGTCACTATGCAATACGCACCCACTCACGCATCTGTGTTTTGCCTTGACAGGAGAAGAGAAGCAAGAACAACAGGGAAAGGGCACGCACCGGAGGTGGCCCGCCGCACGAGGTAGACCTCACCGACGCAGAGGTGGAGGCGCTCGACCTCGTCCGCACGCCACATTGCCTGTCGGTCGCTGATGGCGAGTCTGTCGCTGCAGAAACGGCCGGTAAGGGAAAGCTGACACTCAACACCCATGATCGCGAGTGACCGTATCATCACCTGCCATCAGGCGCACCGTAACGTTGGTGCACATGCCTCATAGTGCCCTCTGTTCTCTTGCAGGGCCGTCTGCGAGCGCTGCGATTGAGGAGGGCGATTCCTCAGAGGACATGGTGGTCTCTGAGGGTGCATCGTCACATCTGAGCCAACCATCCACCAGCGCAGAGACACGCACCTTGGTGGGTCCCCCTCGCCAACTAGTTGGGGTAGCATTTGGTGAATCACCGCGCACGAGTGAGCATGAGCAGACCCTGGTGGCAGGGGCAGCCGCGGAGGGTCCGCGTCGGTGGGAGCACTCATCTCCAGGCTCTGCTCAGCCGGACCCAGATACTGAACCCAGGGGGCCACCAGTGAAAAGGAGAGCCGTCGAGGGGCACCAGCTAATTGCTGAGGTACTGGGAGAGGTGCCGCGCGCATTGTCCACAATTGCGCAGGCGATGGAGGAGTCCAACTCCTGCATGCGGGCATTGGTGGCGCAGGTAAAGGAGGGTACCGGCGACACAGTGTCGCGGGTAGGTGCGGGACTGTCTGCGGTGGAGGACAGGCTGGCCTCCCTCGAGCGTCACGCACAGCTCCACATCGAGTCCGTGCAGGCCCTGGCAACGGCTGTACGGATTCAGGGTGAGCAACATTCCGCCGCCATAAACAGGCTGACGGATACACTAGGGGTGGCCTTGCAAGGCCTCACACATGCCATCCAAACTGCCGTCCAGCAGGGTGGAAGGGGTGATGTGGGCCGAGGCCACGAGAGGGATGATGGTGACCGTGCACATGGAAGCGGGGACGCTTCTCAAGGCGCCCCCACGTCCCACCCGTTGCCCCCCTCTCAACCAGTACCCGCAATGGTGCCTCCTCTCCAGGTGGCCGAGTCTGCCCCTGCCCCGGTGCAGGAGGAGCAGTCTGTGGAGGTGCCCTCATGGGCACCGAAACCCAGGGGCCGTCCGCCCAAAGCATCTACACGGTCAGGGCGAGAACAGGAGCAACCTGCCACTACCTCTGCTGGAGCCACAGGGGTAGCACCACGTAGGGGTACCCGCAAAAGTAATCCAAAGGCGTTATAAGCACAATGGGAATGCACCAGGGTGTCTATTAATTTGTACACGTTTTGTTTATATTATCTCACATTGTACTATATTCTCACCACTCCTGCCACCTCTCGTCCATTCTTCCGTGGCCTGTGCAATAGGTGCGTTCCGTGCAGGCCATCATGACGGCGAACACCTGCTGCCGCCCATTGGGCACACTGCTGTGGGTGCAGGATTACTGGCAACAGTCTTCAGTGGAGGGGGCTGGTATGGCCCCTCGCATGTGCAGGTGAGGAGATGCGAGCGCCTCGCACTGTCTGACTCTAGGAGAACCGTTGACGTATGAGTGCCTCCCTGGCCCGGCGAGCATCCCGGTGAGTCGTGGTTCGGCGCATGGGTTGTCCACCATCCTCTGGCGCGTCCGCGTCCTCCTCCTCCTCCTCCTCATCGCCGTCCTCAATGTGGGTGGCGGGTGTGGATTGGGCCTCCTCCAGCGGCACCCCTCTCTGTAGTGCCATGTTATGCAGGGCACAGCAGACAACTATGATTCGTCCCATTCTGAATGGTGTGTATTGGAGCGCTCCCCCAGAACGATCAAGGCACCTAAAGCGCATCTTGAGCAGCCCTATGGTCTGCTCAATTGTAGACCTGGTAGCAGTGTGGCTGTCATTGTACCGACGCTCCGGCTCGGTGATGGGGTTCCTCAGAGGTGTCATGAGCCACGTGTGGAGGGGATACCCCTTGTCGCCGAGGAGCCAGCCGTTGCCGGCGTTGGGTGCCTGCAGGATGGGCGGGACGGTGGACTCCCTGAGGACGAAGGCATCGTGGCAGCTGCCGGGGTATCTGGCGCACACGTGTAGGAATCTCTGGCGGTGGTCACAAATGAGCTGGGCGTTCATGGAGTGATACCCCTTCCTGTTGATGAACAGCCCTGGCTCATGCGGAGATGCCCGTATTGCGATGTGGGTGCAGTCGATTACACCATGTACCCGTGGGAAGCCAGCCATGGCATGGAATCCAACCGCCCTCTCCATCTGGCTGCACTCGTCCATGGCGAAGTTGATGTAGTGCGAGGCCATGCGGAACAACCCATCGGTGACCTGCCTTATGCACTTGTGTGCAGACGGCTGACAGACCCCGGTGATGTCCCCGGTGGCACCCTGGAAGGATCCGGATGCAAAGAAGTTGAGGGCAGTGGTGACTTTGACGGCGACAGGTAAGAAGATGCTGCTTGGTCCATCAGGGAGCAGCTCGTCGTTAAGGAGGCTGCAGATGTCGGTGACTACCTGGCGATTGACTCTGAACCGACGTATGCACTGCTCCACGGAGAGGTCCATGAAGCTGAGCCTCGCTCTGTACACCCTGTGCGGAGGGTAGTGCCTCCTGCGACGCATCTCTCTCTGCGGTTGCCCTCCCTCCTGCTGTGCAGGTGGATGTGCCACAGCACCGTGTTGGGGGGCTCCACGTCTCCGAAGCGGAAGGCGTGGACTGCGAGGCTGCTGGGGCTGGTCATGCTGTTCGTCCTCCGACGATGTCAACGCACCACCCATCTGGCAGGTGTTGGTCTGAGGGGTTGTGCAGGGTAGGTAATTGGTTCCTCGCACTGGGGATGCGGTTTCACATCGGTCTGTCCTCTGGCTTGGCAGGGGGTGGTGGAGGGCAGGGTTTGCCCTACGTGACGCGGTGGCCTCCTGCGTGGGTGAGGGCTCTCCCACCCGCTGTGGACTGCACCTTGGCAGCTGCCACAGGTTGCTGGCTGGAACACGACCGGTTGAAGGGAGACTGTTTCCCCCAGTGTGTGAAACACACTGCCTTGAAGCTAAAATCCCACACTTCCTTTTTTGACAGCTGCTTCAGCTCATTTAATGACCTCAACAAGCAAGGTAAGTACACTCAAGTGGAACTCCGCTGGCTTTAATTGCCTGCGGGGTTCCCACCAGCGGGGCCTGCGCACGCAGCCCCGCACGTCAGCGCGGCACCCGGAAGTGGCCGGGATGTCGGCGCGATCCGGTCACGTGACTGGATATCGGGATTTTCGGCCCCCCGCTGGAAACCC
Source organism: Heptranchias perlo (assembly GCF_035084215.1). Classification (NCBI taxonomy): domain Eukaryota; kingdom Metazoa; phylum Chordata; class Chondrichthyes; order Hexanchiformes; family Hexanchidae; genus Heptranchias; species Heptranchias perlo. The sequence continues at coordinate 8,076,681 of NW_027139548.1, forward strand.
GACGCTAAAATCGAGCCCAATATGTTTAACACTTGACTTACTGTTGGGCCTAATTTTAACAGGCCTGCGGGTTTCCGGCGGGTTGGGTTTCGGGTGCGTGGCCTCCGCGCCCGGTGAAATTAATGGGTTGCCCGCGCGATCGTAGCAGGAAATCCACTAATTGGAATCATTTACCAGCTCCTCCGGGTCCGCGATGCTGGTCTGCGTGTCCGGCGGGCTGCGCATGCGCAAGTACGATCTGTCAGCTGGAGGCGCTCTACTTAAAGGGGCAGTCCTCCATTGACAGATGCTGCAACCAATGGAACAAATTACAGCATGGAGCAGCCCAGGGGGAAGGCTGCTCCCAGTTTAATGATGCCTCACCCCAGGTATCATCAGATGGGGTGAGGAGGAGGGGGAGGACAGAGATCTTCCACCCGGCGGGCGGGAGGAAGCGGCCTGCCTCTGCCACCAAGAAGGCCAGGCTCGAGGTGGCAGAGGGTGTCACCTGCACCACCAACATATCGCCCAACTGCATACAGTGCAGGAGGTTCTCCAATGACCGCAGTAGGTCAGCCACAGTGAGAACACTTACTCTTTCCCCTACACTCCGTCTACCGCAACATTGCCCCCACCGCACATCTCCTTCGGCACCACCAACACTACTCTGTCACATCACCCCTCATACACACTCAAACCCCATCCTCATCTTACCTGCACCTACTCACCTCACCAGTACTCACCCCGCCACTAACATGCAACCCAATCTTCATACAATCTCATGGCTCTATCCCATACTCACCCTCTCGTGCATCTCCCTCACGGCCAGCCTCAGTCAACCTGCCACCACCTGTGCTGCAGTCAGGTGGTGGCAGGTTGAGTGAGGCTGGCCGTGAGGGAGATGCACGAGGTAGGCAGCGTACGGCAAACGTGTCGTGAGCATGAAGGGGATGCACAAGGGTGTCTGACGGTTTGCCATGGGTGTTACCTATATTGAATTTCAGAGCAACAAACATCAAACATTAGATTGGCACCACCACTGCCATGTCTCCGCGAATCCTGTCTGTTGTGTGCAATAATGCCCGCTCCTGGGTATCACTATGAGGACCCACCACTGATGCCACCCATTGTGTTACTGCAGAGTAGGTGCAGGTGTACTTGCAGGGCTCTTCCGCGCAGATGACTGAGAGACATCGGCGGTGTACCCGGCTGCACCCTGGAAGGATGCGGTGGAGAAGTTGTGGAGGGCAGTGGTGACTTTGGCAGCGACAGGTAAGCAGATGGTGCTGGGGCCAGCCTGGAGCAGCTCGGGATGAAAGAGCCTGCAAATCTCCACGACTACATGTCGAGTGAATCTGCGCCTCCATGTGCACTGCTGCTCGGAGAGGTCCGGGGAGCTGCGCCTCGGTCTGTGGACCCTGTGGCGAGGGTAGTGCCCTCTGCGACGCGTCTCTCTCTGCGGTAGCCCTCCCTCCTGCTGTACAGGTGGATGTGCCACAGCACTCTGTTTTGGAGCTCCACGTGTCAGAGGTGGACGGCGTGGATGGCGAGGCTGGTGATTTTGTTCGCCCTCCGAGGGGGTCATGACTGCAGCTACGGCGGACCCCATCCGCAATATGTACATCTGAGGGGGTCCGCAAGGTAGGCACATATCTCTGGACCCCGGGGTGAGTGTGCATGTTTGTCATTTTGACCGTCCGGAGGGGGGTGGTGGAGGCCACACTTTGTCCCAAGTGACAGAGCGGCCTCCTGCAATGGGTGAGGGTCTCGCCCCCCCACCTCTCAAATGGACCTTTGCAGCTGCCACAGGCTGACGGCTGCAACACGTCCAGTTTAACTAGGACTGTTTACCCCAGTGTGTGAAACAGTCCCATGTTTCCCCAAAATCACACACAGTCCCTTAATCAGGTCAGTTAATGACCTGAACAAGCAAAATAAATAACCTCAAGTGGCATCCCGCTGGCTTTAATTGCCTGCGGGATTCCCACCAGAGGGGGCCACGCACGCCCCCCCGCACGTCATCGGGGAACCCGGAAGTGGGCGGGATCGTGGCGCGATCCGGTCACGTGACTGTATAATCGGGATTTTCGGGCCCCCCCCCACCCCACCCCGCTGGAAACCCACAGGAAACCCGACGGTAAAATCGAGCCCAATAAATTAAACAATTGTATTGTTTATACAATAAATAAAACAATCTAATTATTATATAATAAATTAACACAAATTGATTATATAATATATAAAATAATGTGATTATTTATAAAATAAATTAAACATTTGAATTATTTACATAAGAATTTAAACACTTGAATTATTTGTATGATAAATTACACAATTGAATAATATATAGAATAAATTAAACTACAAAATCATTTAGAAAATAAATACAACAATTTAATTACTTGAATAATAAATTAAACCTTTGAATTATTTATATCATAAGTTAAGCACTTGAATTATTTATATAATAAATAAAATAATTTGATTATTTATAAAATAAGTAAAACAAATGAATTATTTATATAATAAATTAAGCACTTGCATTATTTATATAATAACTTAAACCTTTGAATTACTTATCATAAATTAAACCTTGGAATTATTTATATACTGAATTAAACACTTGAATCATCTATATGATAAATTGAACACTTGAATTATTTCAATAATAAATAATGAATTTAATTATATTTAAATAAAAAAATAAACCATTGATTTATTTATATGATAAATTAAACGATTGAATTATTTTTATAATGAATTATCACTTGAATTTTTTGCGATATTAATTTAAAACTTTCAATTATTTGCATAATAAATTAAACACTTGAATTATTCATATCGTAAATTAAACACTTGAATTATTTAAATAATATATAAAAGAATTAAATTATTTATATTAAAAATTAAACCCTTGATTTATTTATATAATAAATTAAACACTTGAATATTTTTTATAATTTAAAGACTTGAATTATTTATATAATAACCTAAACCTTTGAATTACTTATATCATAAATTAAACCTTGGAATTATTAACATAGTGAATTAAACACTTGAAACATTTGTATGATAAATTAAACACATCTATTATTTAAAAAATAAAGAATTAATTTAATTACTTATATAATAAATTGAACATATGAATTACTTATATAATAAATTAAACATTTGACTTCTTTATATAAAAAATCAAACCTTTGAATTATTTCTGTAAAAAATTTAACAATGGATCATTTATGTATTGAATTTAATTATTTATATAATGAATTGAACAATTGAATTATATATAATAAATTAAACCATTGAATTACTTTACAATATATTAATTATTGACTTATTTTGATAATAAATTAAACACTTGAATTATATTTACAAGAAAGAAAATAATTTAATTATTTATATAATAAATTAAACCTTTGAATTTTTTATACAATAAATAAAACAATCTAATTATTATATAATAAATTGACACTTGAATTACTTATATAATGAATTAAAAAAATTAATTATTGAAATAATATATTAAACCATTGAATTATTTATATCATAAATTAAACAATTGAGTTATTGAAATAATAAATATTATAAATTAATTACTTGTATAATAAATTAAACATTTGAATGTATTAAACTATTGAATTAACAAATGTAACACTTGACTTCTTTATATAATAAGTTAAACCTTTGAATTAATTGTATAGTAAATTAAAAACTTATCTATACAATAAATTAAACAGTTGAATTACTTAAATAATAAATAAAAGAATGTAATTATTTATATAATCAATTCAATTATTGAATTATCTATGTAGTAAATTAGCACTTGACTTCATTATACCAAAAATAAACCTTTGAATTATTTATATCATAAATTCAACAACGGAATTATTTATATAATTAATTAAACAAATGAATTATTTTTATTTTGTTACATAGAAATATAAACTCTTGACTTCTTTATACAATAAATTAATCCTTTGAATTACTTATATAATAAATTAAACCTTGGAATTATTCATATAAATTAAAAACTTTAATTATTTATACAATAATTAATAGAATTTGATTATTTAAATAATTAATTGAACCTTTGAATTACTTATATAATAAATAAAACATTGGAATTATTTATATAATAAATTAAACACTTCAATTATTTATATCATAATTAAACTCTTGAATTATTTATTTCATAAATTAAATATAATAAATATAGTAATTTATATGATAAATTAAACTACAAAACTATTTATACAATAAATAAAACAATTTAATTACTGATATAATAAATTAAATCTTGGAATTAGTTACATAATAAATGAAATAATTTGATTATTTATATAATAAATTAAACAAATGAACAATTTATCTAAAAAATTAAATCATTGAATTATTTATATCATAAATTAAACATTTGAATAAATTATATTAAAAAATTGATTTATTTATATCGTATGTTAAACACTTGAATTATTTTTACAATAAATTAAACACTTGAATTTGTTCCATAATAAATAAAATAATGTAATTATTTACATAATAAATTAAACAATTGAATTATTTAAATAATACATTAACTTGAGTTATTTATATAATTTAATCAATTTAATTATTGATATATTTTGATATTGAATACTGATATTGATTTATTTAGACAATAAATTAAAGCATTGAATTCTTTTTACAATATATTAAACATTGTATTATTTATATAATACATTAATCAATTCATTATCAATTAAACTATTGAATTATTTATATAATAAATTAAACACTTGAATTAATTATATCATAAAACAGTGGACTTATTTATGATAAATTAAACACTTGAAATATTTATGTAATAAATTAAACACATGAATTATTTATATAATGAATTAACCAATCAATTATTGATATAAATTAAACTATATATACCAAATTAAGTATTGAATTTTTTATATAATAAATTAAGACTTGAATTATTTATATAATGGAACTATTGAATTATTTTATAATAAAATAACCATTTGAATTTTTTACATAATAAATGCAACAATTTTAATTAACAATTATAATTTTTATTATAAAAAATAAACCTTTGAATTACTTATACAAAAATTGAAACTTTCAAATATTTATACAAAAAAATAAACAATTGAATTATTTATAAAGTAAAATAAACACTTCAATTCTTTATATAAAAAAATAAACCTTTGAATTATTTATATAATAATTTAAACACTTGAGTAATTTATATAAATTAAACACTTGAATTATTTAAATAATAAATTAAACCTTTGAATTATTTATATGATAAATTAAACTGTTGAATTATTTTATAATGAATTATTACTTGAATTTTTTTACGTAACACATTAAACACTTGACTTCTTCATATAAAGAATTAAACCTTGGAATTATTATATAATAAATTAAACACATTAACAATTAAAGCATTTGACAAGGTACCGCATGGTAGGTTGTTACATAAGGTTAAATCTCATGGGATCCAAGGTGAGGTAGCCAATTGGATACAAAATTGGCTTGACGACAGAAGACAGAGGGTGGTTGTCGAGGGTTGTTTTTCAAACTGGATGCCTGTGTCCAGCGGTGTGCCTCAGGGATCGGTGCTGGGTCCGCTGTTATTTGTTATTTATATTAATGATTTGGATGAGAATTTAGGAGGCATGGTTAGTAAGTTTGCAGATGACACCAAGATTGGTGGCATTGTGGACAGTGAAGAAGGTTATCTAGGATTGCAACGGGATCTTGATAAATTGGGCCAGTGGGCCGATGAATGGCAGATGGAGTTTAATTTAGATAAATGTGAGGTGATGCATTTTGGTAGATCGAATCGGGCCAGGACCTACTCCGTTAATGGTAGGGCGTTGGGGAGAGTTATAGAACAAAGAGATCTAGGAGTACAGATTCATAGCTCCTTGAAAGTGGAGTCACAGGTGGATAGGGTGGTGAAGAAGGCATTCAGCATGCTTGGTTTCATTGGTCAGAACATTGAATGCAGGAGTTGGGATGTCTTGTTGAAGTTGTACAGGGCATTGGTGAGGCCACACTTGGAGTACTGTGTACAGTTCTGGTCACCCTATTATAGAAAGGATATTATTAAACTAGAAAGAGTGCAGAAAAGATTTACTAGGATGCTACCGGGACTTGATGGTTTGACTTACAGGGAGAGGTTAGACAGACTGGGACTTTATTCCCTGGAGAGTAGGAGGTTAAGGGGTGATCTTATAGAAGTCTATAAAATAATGAGGGGCATAGATAAGGTCGATAGTCAAAATCTTTTCCCAAAGGTAGGGGAGTCTATAACGAGGGGGCACAGATTTAAGGTGAGAGGGGAGAGATACAAAAGGATCCAGAGGGGCAATTTTTTCACTCAAAGGGTGGTGAGTGTCTGGAACGAGCTGCCAGAGGCAGTAGTAGAGGCGGGTACAATTTTGTCTTTTAAAAAGCATTTGGACAGTTACATGGGGAAGATGGGTATCGAGGGATATGGGCCAAGTGCAGGCAATTGGGACTAGCTTAGTGGTATAAACTGGGCGACATGGACATGTTGGGCCGAAGGGCCTGTTTCCATGTTGTAACTTCTATGATTCTATGATTCTATATAATAAAATAAACTGTTGAATTATTTATATCATAAATTAAACCTTGGAATTATTTATATAATGAATTAAACACTTGAATCACCTGTATGATTAATTGAACACTTGAATTATTTAAATAATAAATAATGAATTGAATTATATGCATATTAAATTGCACAATTTAATTATTTATATAATAATTCAACACTTGATACATTTGTATGATAAATTAAACTCATCTATTTTTTGAAAAATAAAGAATTAATTTAATTACTTATATAATAAATTGAACATATGAATTATTTATAAAATAAATTGAACATATGAATTACTTATATAATCAATTAATCACTTGAATTATTTATATTAAAAAAATAAACCTTTGAATTACTATATAATAATTTAAACCATTGAATTATTTGTCTAATATATTAAACATGTGAATTGTTTAAATAATGAATAAAAGAATGAAATAATTATCTAATAATTTAAACCTTTGAATTATTTATGTAATAAATTTAACCTTTGAATTTCTTATACAATAAATTAAGCACTTGAATTATTTACATGATAAATCAAGCGACTAAATTACTTGAACAAAAAATAAAAGAATAATTCCAAGGTTTAATTATTTATATAAAGAAGTCAGGTGTTTAATTTATTATATAAATAATTCATTTGTTTAATTTATTACATAAATAACTCACGTGTTTAATTTATTATATAAATAAACCAAAGGTTTAACTTGTTATACAAATAATTAAATTATTTTATTTATTATATAAATAATTTTGTAGTTTCATTTATTATATAATTATTAAATTATTTTATTAATTGCATAAATAATTAAAGTGTTTAATTTATTATATAAATAATTCAAAGATTTAATTTATTATATAACTAATTAAATTGTTTAATTTATTATATAAATAAATCAAAGTTTTAATTTTCAATATAAAGATGTCAGGTGTTTAATGTATTATGTAAAAATTCAAGTGTTTATTTTATTATAAAATAAGTCAATAGTTTGATTTATTATAGAAATAGTTCAATGGTTTAATTTATTATATAAATAATTCAATGTTTAATTTATTATATAAATAATTCAAAGGTGTAATTTATTATACAAATAATCCAATAATTTAATTTATTATATCAATAATTCAAAGGTTCAGTTTATTATAGAGAAGTCGTTTTTAATTTAAGTAAAAAAAATCAAGTAATACTTCATTATAAAAATAAGTCAATCGTTCGATTTCTTATATAAATAATTCAATGGTTTAACTTATTATATAAATGATTAAATAATTTTATTTATTGTATAAATAATTTTGTAGTTCAATTTATTATTAATAATTCAATACTTTATTTTTTTATATAAATGATCGTTGTTTAATTTATCATATAAATAATTAAAGTGTTTAATTTATTATGTAAATAATTGAATGTTTTAATTTATTATGTAAGTAATTCAAAGGTTTAATTTATCATCTAAAAGTCAAGTGTTTAATTTATTATATAAATGATTGAAAGTTTTAATTTTGTATGTAAGTAATTCAAAGGTTTAATTTTAATATAAATAATTTAATAGTTTAATTTATCACATAAATGATCGTTGTTTAGAACATAAGAACATAAGAAATAGGAGCAGGAGTAGGCCAATCGGCCCCTCGAGCCTGCTCCGCCATTCAATAAGATCATGGCTGATCTGATCCAAACATTAAATCTAAATTCATGTCCAATTTCCTGCCCGCTCCCCATAACCCCTAATTCACTTTACTTCTAGGAAACTGTCTATTTCTGTTTTAACTTTATCCAATGATGTAGCTTCCACAGCTTCCTGGGGCAACAAATTCCACAGACCTACTACCCTCTGAGTGAAGAAGTTTCTCCTCATCTCAGTTTTGAAAGAGCAGCCCCTTATTCTAAGATTATGCCCCCTAGTTCTAATTTCACCCATCCTTGGGAACATCCTCACTGCATCCACCCGATCAAGCCCCTTCACAATCTTATATGTTTCAATAAGATCGCCTCTCATTCTTCTGAACTCCAATGAGTAGAGTCCCAATCTGCTCAACCTCTCCTCATATGTCCGCCCCCTCGTCCCCGGGATTAACCGAGTGAACCTTCTTTGTACTGCCTCGAGAGCAAGTATGCCTTTTCTTAAGTATGGAGACCAAAACTGTATGCAGTATTCCAGGTGCGGTCTGATATAACAGCAGCAATACCTCCCTGTTTTTATATTCTACCCCCCTAGCAATAAACGCCAGTATTCCGTTGGCCTTCTTGATCACCTGCTGCACCTGCATACTAACTTTTTGATTTTCTTGCACTAGGACCCCCAGATCCCTTTGTACTGCAGTACTTTTCAGTTTCTTGCCATTAAGATAATAACTTGCTCTCTGATTTTTCCTGCCATAGTGCATAACCTCACATTTTCCAATATTGTATTGCATCTGCCAAATCTCCGCCCACTCACCCAGCCTGTCTATATCCCCTTGCAGGTTTTTTATGTCTTCCTCACTCTCCACTTTCCCTCACATCTTTGTATCATCTGCAAACTTTGATATGTTATTTAATTCATCATATATATAATTAAAGTGTTTAATTTGTTGTATAAATAATTCAAAGGTTTATTTTAGGTATAAAGAATCAAGTGTTAATTTATTACATAAATAATTCAATAATTGAATTGATTATAAAAATAATTAAATTCTTTTATTTATTATTTAATTGATTCAAGTTTTTAATTTATTGTATAAATAATTAAATTCTATTATTTATTATTTAAATAACTCAATGGTTTAATTTATGATATACATAATTCACTGGTTTAATATATTATTTTAATAATTAAATTATTTTCTTTCTTGTAAATATAATTCAAGTGTTTAATTTATCATATAAATAATACAAATGTTTAATTTATTAACAAAATAAGTCAATAATTCATATATTATAAAGAAATTTGATACTTTAAATTACCATATATATAATTCAATTGTTCAATTTATTATATAAAAATATCAATTGTTACATTTCTTATAGAAATAATTCAAAGGTTTAATTTATTATATAAAGAAGTCAACTGTTTAATTTATTTTATAAATAATTCAATGGTTTAATATATAAATAATTAAATGACTACTTTAAAGAAGTCAAGTGTTTAAATTATTATATAAATTATTCAAGCGTTTAATTTATTATAAAAATAATTCGAATGTTTAATTTTTAATATATATAATTGAATTCTTCTATTTATTATTTAAATAATTCAAGTGTTTAATTTATGATATGAATAATTCAAATGTTTAATTTATTATGTAAATAATTGAAAGATTTAATTTCTTATGTAAGTCATTTAATGGTTTAATTCATTATATAAATAATTCATTTGTTTAAGTTATGATACAAATAATTTGTGTTTAATTTATTATGACAATAATTCAACAGTTTAATTTATCATGCTAATAATTCAACAGTTTATTAAATAAATAATTCATTAAAGTTATTTATTATATAATAATTAAATTGTTTTATTCAATGTTTAAATAATTCAATTGTTTAATTTATTATATAAATAATTCAAAGTTTAACTTATTATATATGTAAATAAATTATTTTATTTATTATATAATTAATTTAGTAGTTTGATTTATTACATAAATAATTCACGTGTTTAATTTATTATATAAGTGATTCTAAGGTTTAATTTATTATGTAAATAATTCAAGGATTTAATTTATTATACAATAATTAAATTGTTTAATTTATTGTATTAATAATGTTGTCGTTTAATTTATAACATAAATAATTCAACAGTTTATTTTATGATATAAATAATTCAAGTGTTTAAATGATATTAATGATTATATAAATAATTCAAATGTTTAATTTTTTATATGAAGAAGTCAAGTGTTTAGTTTATTATATAAATAATTCAAATGTTTAATTTTTTATATGAAGAAGTCAAGTGTTTAGTTTATTATATAAATAATTCAATGATTTAATTTATTATATAAATAATTAAATTGTTTATTTTATTGTATAAATAATTGAAAGTTTTAATTTATTATATAAGTAATTCAACGGTTTCATTTTTTATATAGTGAAGTCAAGTGTTTAATACATTATGTAAAAAAATTCAAGTAATATTTCAAAACAAAAGAATTCAATAGTTTAATTTATCATGTGAATAATTCAATGTTTAATTTATATGAATGATCCATTGTTTAATTTATCATACAAATAATTCAAATGCTTAATTTATGATATAAATAATTCAAAGATCTAATTTGTTATAAAACTAATTAAATTGTTTTATTTATTGTATAAATAATTTTGTAGTTTAATTTATTATATAAATAATTCAACAGTTTAATTTATTGTATAAATAATTCATTTGTTTAATTTATTTTATAAATAATCACATTCTTTTATATGTTATAAGCATATCATGTTAATTTATTATATAATTAGAATCTTTTATTTATTTTATAAACAATACAATTGTTTAATTTATGATATCATTAAGTCAAGTGTTTAACATATTATTTGAATAATAAAATTATTTTATTTATTATATAATTAAGTTAGTAGTTTGATTTATTACATAAATAATTCAAGTGTTTTATTTATTACATAAGTGATGGAAAGATTTAATTTACTATGTAAATAATTCAACAGTTTATTTTATGATATAAATAATTCAAGTGTTTTTATATAAAGAAGTCAAGTGTTTAGTTTATTATATAAATAATTCAATGATTTAATTTATTCTATAAATAATTCAACAGTATAATTTATTATTTAAATAATTCATTTGTTTAATTTAACATACATAGAATTAAATTCATTATTTATTATTTAAATAATTCATTTTTAATTTATCATATAGATGATTCAAGTGTTTAATTCATTATATAAATAATTCCAAGTTTTAATTTATGATATGAATAATGCAAAGCTTTAAGTTATTATAGAGATAATTCAGTTGTTTAATTTCTTACATAAGTTATTGAAAGTTTTAATTTATTATATTAGCAATTCAAAGTTATAATTTATTATATAAATAATTCAAGTGTTTAACTTATTATATTAATAATTCAGTTGTTTAATTTAATATACATATAATTAAATTCATTATTTATTATTTAAATAATTCAAGTGTTCAATTTATCATATAGATGATTCATGTGTTTAATTCATTATTATAATAATTATAGGTCCTGGCCCGATTCGATCTACCAAAATGCATCACCTCACATTTATCTAAATTAAACTCCATCTGCCATTCATCGGCCCACTGGCCCAATTTATCAAGATCCCGTTGCAATCCGAGATAACCTTCTTCACTGTCCACAATGCCACCAATCTTGGTGTCATCTGCAAACTTACTAACCATGCCTCCTAAATTCTCATCCAAATCATTAATATAAATAACAAATAACAGCGGACCCACCACCGATGCCTGAGGCACACCGCTGGTCACAGGCCTTCAGTTTGAAAAACAACCCTCTACAACCACACTTAGTCTTCCGTCGTCAATCCAATGTTGTGATTATTTTAAAGTGAATTGTTTAATTTATTATAAAATTAATCAAAGTTTATTTTATGTAAAAAAATAATTCAATAGTTTAATTTATTATATAAATAATCCAAAAATTTAATTTATAATGAATTGTTCAATTTATTATATAAATAATTCAAGTGATTATTTTGAAATGAATTGTTTAATTATTATATAAATAATTCAAGTGATAATTTTAAAATGAATTGATAAATTTATAATAAAAATAATTAAAAGTTTAATTTATTATATAAATTATTCAAATGATTACTTTAAAATGAATTGTTAAATTTATTATAAAAATAATTCAAAGTTTAATTCATTATACAAATAATTCAATAGCTTAATTTATAATGGATTGTTCAATTTATTATATAAATAATTCAAGTGAATATTTTAAAATGAATTGTTTAATTTATTATCAAATAATTCAAAGTTTAATTTAAAATTATTTGTTTAATTTATTACATAAATAATTCAAGTAATTATTATCAAATGAATTGTTAAATTTGTAAAATAAATAATTCTAGTGATTATTTAAAAATGAATTGTTGAATTTATTATAAAAATAATTCAACGTTTATTATTTGATAAAAATAATTCAAATTTAATTTATTATATAAATAATTCAATAGTTTAAATTATAATGAATTGTTTAATTTATTATAAAAATAATTCAACGTTTAATTTATTATAAAAATAATTCAATTGTTTAATTTGTAAAGAATTGTTTAATTTATTATGAATAATAATTCAATAGTTTAATTTATTATATAAATAATTCAATATTTTAATTTATAATGAATTGTTTAATTTATTATATCAATAATTCAAGTGATTATTTTAAAATGATTTTATAAATCTATTATAAAAAAAACTCAAAGTTTAATTTATTATGTAAATAATTCAAATATTTTAATTAATAATTATTGATGAAATTTTCTATAAACAATTCAAGTGATTATTTTTAATGAATTGTTTAACTTATCATATAAATAAATCAAAGTATAATTTATTATACAAATAATGAAATAGTTTAATATATCATATAAATAATTCAATTGTTTACTTTATAATGAATTGTTTAATTTATTATATAAGTAATTCAAATGATTATTTTAAAATGAAGTGTTTAATTTACTATAAAAGTAATAGAAAGTTTAATTTATTATATAAATAATTCAATAGTTCAATTTATTATATAAATGATTCAATAGTTAATTTATAATGAATTGTTTAATTTATTACATGAATAATTCAATAGTTTAATTTATTACATAAATCATTCAAGTGATTATTTTAAAATGAATTGTTTAATTTATTATATAAATAATTCAATTGATTATTTTAAAATGAATTGTTTAATTTATTATAAAAATAATTCAAAGTGTATTTTATTATACAAATGATTCAATCGTTTATTTTATTATATAAATAATTCAATAATTTAATTTATAATGAATTTTTAAATTTATTATATGAATAATTCAAGTGATTATTTCAAAATGAATTGTTTAATTTATTATAAAAATAATTCAAAGTTTAATTTATTACATATATAATTAAATAGTTTAATTTATATTGATTTGTTTAATCTATTATATAAATAATTCAAGTGATTCTTTTCAAATGACTTGTTTAATTTATTATATGAATAATTCAAGTGATTATTTTCAAATGAATTGATTAATTTATTACATAAATAATTCAAACTTTAATTTATTACATAAATCTTTCAAAGTTTATAAAAATAATACAAAGTTTAATTTATTATATTAATAATTCAAGTGATTATTTTCAAAAGAATTGTTTAATTTATTATAAAAGTAATTCAATAGTTTAATTTATAATGAATTGTTTAATTTATTATACAAATAATTGAAGTGATTATTTTAAAATGAATTGAAAAATTTATTATAAAATAATTCATTAGTTTAATTTACAACAAATTTTTTAATTTATTATATTAATACTAAAATAGTTTAATTTATCATATAAACAATTCAATTGCTAACTTTATAATGAATTGTTTATTTTATTTTATAAATAATTCAAGTGATTATTTGAAAATGAATTGTTTAATTTATTATAAAAATATTGCAAAGTTTAATTTATTAAATAAATAATTAAATAGTTCAATATATTATATAAATAATTCAAGTGGTTATGTTAAAAATGAATTGTTTAATTTATCATAAAAATAATACAAAGTTTAATTTATTATACAAACAATTGAATAGTTTAATTTATTACACAAATAATTCAATCATTTAATTGATAATGAATTGATAAATTTATTATATAAATAATTCACGTGATGATTTGAAAATGAATTGTTTAATTTATTATAAAAATACTACAAAGTTAAATTTATTATATAAATAAATATTTAATTTATCACATAAATAATTCAATAGCTTAATTTATAATGAATTGTTCAAATTATTGTTTGAATAATTCAAGTGATTATTTTAAAATGAATTGTTTAATTTATTATATAAATAATTGAAGTGATTATTTTAAAATGAATTGTTCAATTTATTATAAAAATAATTCAAAGTTTAATTGATTATATAAATAATTCAAGTGATTATTTTAAAATGAATTGTTTAATTTATTATAAAAATATTTCAAAGTTTATTTAATTATACAAATGATTCAATTGTTTAATTTATTATATAAATAATACAATAATTTAACTTATAATGAATTTTAAAATTAATTATATGAATAATTCAAGTGATTATTTCAAAATGAATTGTTTAATTTATTATAAAAATGATTCAAAGTTTAATTTATTACATAAACTTTCAAAGTTTATTAAAATAATACAAAGTTTAATTTCTTATGTAAATAATTCAATCGTTCAATTTATAATGAATTGTTTAGTTTATTATATAAATATTTGAAGTGATTCTTTTGATATGAATTGTTTAATTTATGATAAAAATAATTCAAAGTTTAATTTATAATGATTTGTTTAAGTTATTATATAAAGATTTCAAGTGATTATTTTTAAACGAATTGTTTAAATTATTATATAAATAATTCAGTAGTTTAATTTATTATTTAAATAATTCAATAGTTTAATTTATTATATAAATAATTCAAGTTATTATTTTTAAATGAATTGTTTGATTTATTATCAAAATAATTCAAAGTTTAATTTATTATATAAATAGGTCAATAGTTTAATTTATAATGAAATGTTTAATTTATTATATAAATAATTGAAGTGATTATTTTAAAATGAATTGTTTAATTTATTATATAAATAACTCAATAGTTTAATTTATGATATAAACTATTCAGTAGTTTAATTTATAATGAATTGTTTAAATTATTATATGAATAATTCAAGTGATTATTTTAAAATTCATTGTTTAATTTATTATAAAAATAATTCAACAGTTTAATTTATAATGAAATGCTTAATTTACTATAAAAATAATTGAAAGTTTAATTTATTATGTAAATAATTCAATAGTTTAAGTTATAATGAATTCTTTAATTATGTTAAAAATAACTCAATGTTTAATTTATAATGAATTGTTTAATTTATTATATAAATAATTCCAGTCATTATTTTAAAATGAATTGTTTAATTTATTATATACATAATTCAATAGCTTCATTTATTATATAAATAATTCAAAGTTTAATTTATAATGAATTGTTTAATTTATTATATAAATAATTCAAGTGTTTAT
The DNA here is from genome assembly GCF_035084215.1 of Heptranchias perlo. Taxonomy (NCBI): domain Eukaryota; kingdom Metazoa; phylum Chordata; class Chondrichthyes; order Hexanchiformes; family Hexanchidae; genus Heptranchias; species Heptranchias perlo. The sequence continues at coordinate 8,092,529 of NW_027139548.1, forward strand.
ATTAAAATGAATTGTTTGATTTATTATCAAAATAAATCAAAGTTTAATTTATTATAAAAATAATTCAAAGTTGGAATTATTATACAAATAATTCAAAGCTTAATTCATAATGAATTGTTAAAGATATGATAATAACAATTCAAAGTTTAATTTATTATAAAAATAATACGAAGTTTAATTTATTATAAAAATAATTCAAAGTATAAATTATTATATAAATAATTCAATAGTTTATAATATTATATAATTAATTAAATTTTTAACTTTAATATATAAATAATTCAATAGTTTAATCTATAATGAATTGTTTAATTTATTATATAAATAATTCAAGTGATTATTTAAAAATGAATTGTTTGATTTATTATCAAAATAATTCATACTTTAATTTATTATATAAATAATTCAATAGTTTAATTTATAATGAATTGTTTAGTTTATTATATAAATAATATTAAATTAATTAAGTGATTATTTCAAATGAATTCTTTAATTTATTATATAAACAATTCAATAGTTTAATTTATTACATAAATAATTCAATAGTTTAATTTATTATACAAATAATTCAATAGTTTAATTTATAATGGATTGTTTAATTTATTCTATAAATAATTCAAATGATTCTTTTAAAATGAATTGTTTAATTTATTATTAAAATAATTCAAAGTTTAATTTATTATATAAATAATGCAATAGTTTAATTTATCGTATAAATAATTCATTACTTTAATTAATGATGAATTGTTTAATTTATTACATAAATAATTCAAGTGATTATTTTAAAATGAATTGTTTAATTTATTATAAAAATAGTTCAAAGTTTAATTCATAATGAATTGTTAAATATAAGATAATAATAATAATTCAAAGTTTAATTTATTATAAAATAATTCGAAGTTTAATTTATTAAAAAATAATTCAAAGTTTAATTTATTATATAAATAATTCAAAGTTTAATTCATAATTATTTGTTTAATTTATTATACGAATATTTCAAGTGAATATTTTGAAATGAATTGTTTGACTTATTTTCAAAATAATTCATAGTTTAATTTATTATATAAATAATTCAATAGTTTAATTTATAATGAATTGTTTAATTTTTAATATAAATAATTGAAGTGATTATTTTAAAATGAATTGCTTAATTTATTATATAAATAATTCAATATTTTAATTGATAATGAATTGTTTAATTTATTTTATAAATAATTCAAGTGGTTATTTTAAAATAAATGTAATAATTTATTATAAAAATAATTCAAAGTTTAATTTATCATACAAAGAATTCAATAGTTTAATTGATAATGAATTCTTTAATGCATTATATAAATAATTCAAGTGGTTATTTTAAAATAAATGTAATAATTTATTATAAAAATAATTCAAAGTTTAATTTATCATATAAATTATTCAATAGTATAATTTATTCTGTAAATAATTCAATACTTTAATTTATAATGAATTGTTTAATTTATTACATAAATAATTCAAGTGATTATTTTAAAATAAATTGATAAATTTATTATAAAAATAATTAAAAGTTTAATTTATTGTATGAATAATTCAATCGATAATTCATAATGAATTGTTTAATTTATAACATAAATAATTCAAGTGATTATTTTAAAATAAATTCATACATTTATTTTTGAAATAATTCAATAGTTTAATTGATTAGTTAAATAATTCAATAGTATAATTTATTATATAAATAATTCAATACTTTAATTTATAATGAATTGTTTAATTTATTTTATAAATAATTTCTGTGATTATTTTATAATGAATTGCATAATTTATAATAAAAATTATTCAAAGTTTAATTTATTATAAAAATAATTCAATACTTTAATTTATATTGAATTGTTTAATTTATTATATAAATAATACAAGTGATTATTTTAAAATGAATTGATTAATTTATTATAAAAATAATTCAAAGTTTAATTTATTATGAAAATAATACACAGTTTAATTTATTATAAAAAATAATTCAATAGTTTAATTGAATATATACATAATTCAATAGTTTAATTTGCAATGAATTATTTAATTTATTTTACAATTAATTCATGTGATTATTTTAAAATGATTTTTTTAATTTATTATAAAAATAATTCAAAATTTATTAATTATATATATAATTCAATAGTTTAATTGATAATTTAAATAATTCAATCGTATAATTTATTATATAAATAATTAAATACTTTAATTCATAATGAATTGTTTAATTTATTTTATAAATAATTTATGTGATTATTTTATAATCAATTGCATAATTTATAATAATAGTAATTCAAAGTTTAATTTATTTTATAAATAATTCAATAGTTTAATTTATAATGAATTGTTTAATTTATAGCATAAATAATTCAAGAGATTATTTTTAAATAAATTCTTAAATTTATTTTTAAAATAAATCAATAGATTAATTGATTATTTAAATAATTCAATCGTATAATTTATTATATAAATAATTCAATACTTTAATTTATAATGAATTGTTTAATTTATTTTATAAATAATTTATGTTATTATTTTATAATGAATTGCATAATTTATAATAAAAAATATTCAAAGTTTAATTTATTATATAAACAATTCAAGTGATTATTTTTTAAATGAATTGTTTAATTTATTATAAAAACAATTCAAGGTTTAATTTATTATATAAATAATACAAGTGATTATGTTAAAATGAATTGTTTAATTTATTAGAAAAATAATTCGAGCTTTAATTGAATATGTCAATAATTCAATAGTTTAATTTATAATGAATTGTTCAATTTATTATATAAATAATTCAATAGTTTAATTGATAATGAATTGTTCAATTTATTATATAACTAATTCATGTGATTATTTTAAAATGAATTGTTTAATTTATTATAAAAATAATTCAAAGTTTAATTTATTATATAAATAATTCAATAGTTTAATTCATAATGAATTCTTTAATTTATGATATAAATAAATCAAGTGATTATTTTAAAATGAATTGTTTAATTTATTACATAAATAATTCAATAGTTTAATTTATAATGAATTGTTTAATTTATTATATAAATAATTCAATAGTTTAATTTATAATGAATTGTTTAATTTATTATATAAATGATTCATGGGATTATTTTAAAATAAATTAATAAATTTATTTTTAAAATAATTCAAAGTTTAATTGATTATATAAATAATTCAATAGTATAATTTATTATATAAATAATTCAATACATTAATTTATAATGATTTGTTTAATTTATTATATAAATAATTCAAGTGATTATCTTAAAATAAATTGATACATTTATTATAAAAATAATTCAAAGTTTAATTTATTATATAAATAATACAATAGTTTAATTTATAATGAATTATTTAATTTATTATATAAATAATTAAATAGTTTAATTTATAATGAATTGTTAAATTTATTATATAAATAATTCAAGTGATTGTTTTTAAATAAATTTAAAAATGTATTATAAAAATAATTCAAAGTTTAATTTATCATGAATTGTTTAATTTATTATATAAATAATTCAAGTGATTATTTTTAAATGAATTGTTTAATTTATTATATAAATAATACAATAGTTTAATTTATTATATAAAGAATTCAATACTTTAATTAATAATGAATTATTTAATTTATTTTATAAATAATTGATGTGATTATTTTTGAATGAATTGTATAATTTATTATATAAATAATTGAATAGTTTAATTTATAATGAATTGTTTAATTTATTATATAAATAATTCAAGTGATTATTTCAAAATAAATTGATCAATTCATTATAAATATAATTCAAAGTTTAATTTATAATGACTTGTTTAATTTATTTTATAAATAATTCATGTGATTATTTGAAAATGAATTGTTTAATTTATTATAAAAATAGTTCAAATTTTGTTAATTCAAAGTATAATTTATTATAAAAACAATTCAATCGTTTAATTGATTATATAAATAATTCAATAGTTTAATTTATAATGAATTGTTTTAATTTATTATATAAATAATTTAAGTGATTTTTTTTAAATGATTTGTTTAACTTATTATAAAAATAATTTTAGTGATTATTTTAAAATGATTTGTTGACTTTATTATGAAAATAATTCAAAGTTTAATTTATTATACAAATAATTCAATAGTTTAATTTATAATGAATTGTTTAATATATTATACAAATAATTCATGTGATTATTTTAAAATAAATTGATTAATTTATTATGAAAATAATTCAAAGTTTAATTTATTATACAAATAATTCAATAGTTTAATTTATAATGAATTGTTTAATTTATTATATAAATAATTCAACGTTTAATTTAATATATAATTAATTCAATTGTTTAATTTATTATACAAGCAATTCAATAGTTTAATTTATTATATAAATAATTCAATAGTTTAATTTATAATTAATTGTTTAATTTATTATATAAATAATCAATAGTTTAATTTATTATATAAATAATTCAATAGTTTAATTTATAATGAATTGTTTAGTTTATTATATAAATAATTCAACAGTTTAACTTATAATGAATTGTTTAATTTATTATATAAATAATTCAAGTGATTATTTTTTTCAAAATTGATTAATTTATTATAAAAATAATTCAAAGTTTAATTTATCATGAATTGTTTAATTTATTATATAAATAATTCAAGTGATTATTTTTAAATGAATTGTTTAATTTATTATATAAATAATACAATAGTTTAATTTATAATGAATTATTTAATTTATTATATAAATAATTAAATAGTTTAATTTATAATGAATTGTTAAATTTATTATATAAATAATTCAAGTGATTATTTAAAACTAAATTTAATTATATATTATAAAAATAATTCCAAGTTTAATTTATCATATAAAGAATTCAATACTTTAATTGATAATGAATTGTTTAATTCATTATACAAATAATTCATGTGATTATTTTAAAATGAATTGTTTAATTTATTATAAAAATAATTCAAAGTTTAATTCATTATATAAATTATTCAATAGTATAATTTATTACATACATAATTCAATACTTTAATTTATAATGAATTGTTTAATTTATTATAAAAATAATTCAAGTGATTATTTCAAAATAAATTGATTAATTCATTATAAATATAATTCAAAGTTTAATTTATAATGACTTCTTTTATTTATTTTATAAATAATTCATGTGATTATCTTAAAATGAATATTTTACACTATTATAATAATAATTCAAATTTTATTATTTATATAAATAATTCAATAGTTTAATTTATAATGAATTGTTTAATATATTTTATAAATAATTCATGTGATTATTTTAAAATTAATTGCTTAATTTATTATAAAAATAATTCAAATTTTGTTAATTATATAAATAATTCAAAAGTTTAATTTATACTGAATTGTTTAATGTATTTATTAAATCATTCAACAATTTAATTTATAATGAATTGTTTAATTTAGTATATAAATAATTCAAAGTTTAATTTAATATATAAATAATTCAATTGTTTAATTCATGTGTTAATTTAAAAATGAATTGTTTAATTTAATATGAAAATAATTCAAAGTTTATTTTATTATATAAATAATTCAGTAGTTTAATTTATTATATTAATAATTAAATAGTTTAATTTATAATGAATTGTTTAATTTATTATATAAATAATTCAAGTGATTATTTCAAAATAAATTGATCAATTCATTATAAATATAATTCAAAGTTTAATTTATAATGACTTGTTTAATTTATTTTATAAATAATTCATGTGATTATTTGAAAATGAATTGTTTAATTTATTATAAAAATAGTTCAAATTTTGTTAATTCAAAGTATAATTTATTATAAAAACAATTCAATCGTTTAATTGATTATATAAATAATTCAATAGTTTAATTTATAATGAATTGCTTTAATTTATTATATAAATAATTTAAGTGATTTTTTTTAAATGATTTGTTTAACTTATTATAAAAATAATTTTAGTGATTATTTTAAAATGATTTGTTGACTTTATTATGAAAATAATTCAAAGTTTAATTTATTATACAAATAATTCAATAGTTTAATTTATAATGAATTGTTTAATGTATTATACAAATAATTCATGTGATTATTTTAAAATAAATTGATTAATTTATTATGAAAATAATTCAAAGTTTAATTTATTATACAAATAATTCAATAGTTTAATTTATAATGAATTGTTTAATTTATTATATAAATAATTCAACGTTTAATTTAATATATAATTAATTCAATTGTTTAATTTATTATACAAGCAATTCAATAGTTTAATTTATTATATAAATAATTCAATAGTTTAATTTATAATTAATTGTTTAATTTATTATATAAATAATCAATAGTTTAATTTATAATGAATTGTTTAATTTATTATATAAATAATTCAACAGTTTAACTTATAATGAATTGTTTAATTTATTATATAAATAATTCATGTGATTATTTAAAAATGAATTGATTAATTTATTATAAAAATAATTCAAAGTTTAATTTATTATATAAAGAATTCAATACTTTAATTAATAATGAATTGTTTAATTTATTTTATAAATAATTCATGTGATTATTTTTAAATGAATTGTTTAATTTATTATGAAAATAATTCAAAGTTTATTTTATTATATAAATAATTCAATAATTTAACTTATAATGAATTTTTTAATTTATTATAAAAATAATTCAAAGCTAATTTATTATATAAATAATTCAATAGTTTAATTGATAATGATTTGTTTAATTTATTGTATAAATAATTCAGTAGTTTAATTTATTATATAAATAATTAAATAGTTTAATTTATAATGAATTGTTTAATTTATTATATAAATAATTCAAGTGATTATTTCAAAATAAATTGATCAATTCATTATAAATATAATTCAAAGTTTAATTTATAATGACTTGTTTAATTTATTTTATAAATAATTCATGGGATTATTTGAAAATGAATTGTTTAATTTATTATAAAAATAGTTCAAATTTTGTTAATTCAAAGTATAATTTATTATAAAAACAATTCAATCGTTTAATTGATTATATGAATAATTCAATAGTTTAATTTATGATGAATTGTTTTAATTTATTATATAAATCATTCAGTAGTTTAATTTATAATGAATTGTTTTATTTATTTGATGAATAATTCATGTGATTATTTTGAAATGAATTGTTTAATTTATTATAAAAATAATTCAAAGTCTATTTTATGACACAAATAATTCAATAGTTTAATTTATAATGAATTGTTTAATTTATTATACAAATAATTCAAGTGATTATTTACAAATGATTTGTTTAATTTATTATAAAAATAATTCAAATTTTAATTTATGATACAAATAATTCAATAGTTTAATTTATAATGAATTGTTTAATTTATTATATACATAACTCTAGTGATTATTTTAAAATGATTTGTTTAATTAATTATCAAAATAATTCAAAGCTTAATTTATTATATAAATAATTCAATAGTTTAATTTATAATGAATTTATTAATTTTTTATATAAATAATTCAATTCTTTAATTTATAATGAATTGATTAATTTATTTTATGAATAATTCATGTGATTATTTTAAAATGAATAATTTAATTTATTATACAAATAATTCAGTAGTTTAATTTATAATGAATTGTTTAATATATTATACAAATAATTCATGTGATTATTTTAAAATAAATTGATTAATTTATTATGAAAATAATTCAAAGTTTAATTTATTATACAAATAATTCAATAGTTTAATTTATAATGAATTGTTTAATATATTATACAAATAATTCATGTGATTATTTTAAAATAAATTGATTAATTTATTATGAAAATAATTCAAAGTTTAATTTATTATACAAATAATTCAATAGTTTAATTTATAATGAATTGTTTAATATATTATACAAATAATTCATGTGATTATTTTAAAATAAATTGATTAATTTATTATGAAAATAATTCAAAGTTTAGTTTATTATTTAAATAATTGAATAGTTTAATTTATAATGAATTTATATTTTATTATATAAATAATTCAATACTTTAATTTATAATGAATTGTTTAATTTATTTTATAAATAATTCAAGCGATTATTTTAAAATGAATTGTTTAATTTATTATAAAAATAATTCAAAGTTTAATTTATTATATAAACAATGCAATAGTTTAATTTATTATACAAACAGTTCAATAGTTTAATTGATTATATAAATAATTCAATGGATTAATTCATAATGAATTGTTAAATTTATTATATAAATCATTCGATAATTTAATTTATAATGAATTGTTTGATATATTATATAAATAATTCAAGTGATTATTTTAAAATGAATTGCTCAATATATTATAAGAATAAATCAATGTTTATTTTAATATATAAATAATTCAATAGTTTAATTTATTATATAAATAATTCAGTACTTCAATTTATAATGAATTATTTAATTTATTATATAAATAATTCAAATGTTCAATTTATTATATAAATAATTCAACAGTTTAATTTATAATGAATTGCTTAATTTATTATATAAATAATTCATGTGATTATTTTAAAATAAATTGATTAATTTATTATAAAAATAATTCAAAGTTTAATTTATTATATAAATAATTCAAGTGATTATTTTAAAATGAATTGTTTAATATATTATAAAAATAATACAATGTTAAATTTATTATATTAATAATTCATGTGATTATTTTTTTAGAACTGATTAATTTATTATACAAACAATTCAATCGTTTAATTTATAATGAATTGTTTAATTTATTATATAAATAATTCAAAAGTTTAATTTATTATCTAAACAATACAATAGTTTAATTTATTCTATAAATAATTCATGTGAATATTTTAAAAAGAATTGTTTAATTTATTATTAAAGTAATTCAATAGCTTAATTTATAATGAGTTGTTTAATTTATTATATAAATCATTCAATAGGTTAATTTATACTGAATTGTTTAATTTATTTTATAAATAATTCATGTGATTATTTTAAAATGAATAATTTAATTTATTATATAAATAATTCAGTAGTTTAATTTATAATGAATTGTTTTATTTATTTGATGAATAATTCATGTGATTATTTTAAAATGAATTGTTTAATTTATTATAAAAATAATTCAAAGTTTATTTTATAACACAAATAATTCAATAATTTCATTAATAATGAATTGTTTAATTTATTATATAAATAATTCAAGTGATTATTTTCAAATGATTTGTTTAATTTATTCTTAAAATAATTCAAATTTTAATTTCTGATACAAATAATTCAATAGTTTAATTTATAATGAATTGTTTAATTTACGGTAAAAAATAATCCAGGTGATTATTTTTAAATGATTTGTTTAATTAATGATTAAAATAATTCAAAGTTTATTTTATAACACAAATAATTCAATAATTTAATTTATAATGAATTGTTTAATTTATTATATAAATAATTCAAGTGATTATTTTATAATGATTTGTTTAATTTATTCTTAAAATAATTCAAATTTTAATTTATGATACAAATAATTCAATAGTTTAATTTATAATGAATTGTTTAATTTATGGTAAAAATAATCCAAGTGATTATTTTTAAATGATTTGTTTAATTTATGATTAAAATAATTCAAAGTTTAATTTATTATATAAATAATTCAATAGTTTAATTTATTATATAACTAATTCAATAGTTTAATTTATAATTAATTGTTTGATTTATTATATAAATAATTCATGTGACTATTTTTAAAAATTGGATTAATTTATTATAAAAATAATTCAAAGTTTAATTTATTATATAAATAATTCAATAGTTTAATTTATTATATAACTAATTAAATAGTTTTATTTATAATGAATTGTTTAATTTATTATATAAATAATTCAACTGATTATTTTAAGATGAATTGTATCATATATTATAAAAATAATTCAAAGTTTAATTTATCATACAATAATTCAATAGTTTAATTTATAATGAATTGTTTAATTTATTTTATAAATAATTCAAGTGTTTATTTTAAAATGAATTGTTTAATTTATTATAAAAATAATTCAATAGTTTAATTTATAATGAATTGTTTAATTTGTTACATCAATAATACAAGTGATTATTTTAAAAATATTTGTTAAATTTATTATAATAATAATTCAAAGTTTAATTTATGATACAAATAATTCAATTTTTCAATATATAATGAATTGTTTACTTTATTATAAAAATAATTCTCGTGATTATTTTAAAATGATTTGTTTAATTTATTATCAAAATAATTCAAAGTTTAATTTATTATATCAATAATTCAATAGTTTAATTTATAATGAATTGTTTGATTTATTATATAAATAATTCAAGTTATTATTTTATTATGAATTGTTTAATTTATTATATTAATCCAATAGCTTAATTTATAATGAATTGTTTAATTTATTATAAAAATAAATCAAAGTTTAATTTATTATATAACTAATTCAAAGTTTATTTTATGATATAAATAATTCAATAGTTTAATTAATAATGAATTGCATAATTATTATATAAATAATTCAAAGTTCAATTTATAATATAAATAATTCAATTGTTTTATTTATAACGAATTGTTCAATTTATGATATAAATAATTCAAGTGATTATTTTAAAATGAATTGTTTAATTTATTATAAAAATAATTCAAAGTTTAATTTATTATATAAATAATGCAATAGTTGAATTTATTATATAAATAATTCAATACTTCAATTTATAATGAATTGTTTCATATATTATTTAAATAATTCAAGTGATTATTTTAAGATGAATTGTTTAATTTATTATAAAAATAATTCAAGTGATTATTTTAAAATGAATTGTTTAATTTATTATAAAAATAATTCAACATTTAATATATTATACAATAATTCAATTGTTTAATTTGTTGTATAACTAATTCAATAGTTTAATTTATTATACAATAATTCAATCGTTTAATTTATAATGAATTGTTTAATTTATTATATAAATAATTCAATAGTTTAATTAATAATGAATTGTTTAATTTATTTTATAAATAATTCAATAGTTTAATTTATTATACAATAATTCAATCGTTTAATTTATTATATAACTAATCAAATAGTTTAATGTATTATATAAATAATTCAATGGTTTAATTTATAATGAATTGTTTAATTTATTTTATGAATAATTCAAGTGATTATTTTAAAATGAATTGTTTAATTTATTATAAAAATAATTCAAAGTTTATTTTATAACACAAATAATTCAATAATTTAATTTATAATGAATTGTTTAATTTATTAAATAAATAATTCAAGTGATTATTTTTAAATGAATTGTTTAATTTATTAGAAGAATAAATCAATGTTTATTTTAATAGATAAATAATTCAATAGTTTAATGTATTATATAAATAATTCAATACTTCAATTTATAATGAATTGTTTCATATATTATATAAATAATTCAAGAGATTATTTTATAATGAATTGTTTAATTTATTATAAAAATAATTCAAAGTTTAATTTATTATATAAACAATGCAATAGTTTAATTTATTACAAACAATTCATTAGTTTAATTTATAATGAATTGTTTAATTTATTATATAAATAATTCAATAGTTTAATTAATAATGAATTGTTTAATTTATTTTATAAATAATTCAATAGTTTAATTTATTATACAATAATTCAATCGTTTAATTTATTATATAATTAATCAAATAGTTTAATTTATTATATAAATAATCCAAGTGATCATTTTAAAATGATTTGTTTAATTTATTATATGAATAATTCAAAGTTTAGTTTATTATATAAATATTTCAATAGTTTAATTTATAATGAATTGTTTAATTTATTATATAAATAATTCAAGTGATTATTTTAAAATGAATTGTTTAATATATTATAAAAATAATTCAAAGTTTAATTTATGATACAATAATTCAATGGTTAAATTATTATATAAATAATTCAAAGTTCAATTTATAATATAAATAATTCAATTGTTTTATTTATAACGAATTGTTCAATTTATGATATAAATAATTCAAGTGATTATTTTAAAATGAATTGTTTAATTTATTATAAAAATAATTCAAAGTTTAATTTATTATATAAATAATTCAATAGTTGAATTTATTGTATAAATAATTCAATACTTCAATTTATAATGAATTGTTTCATATATTATTTAAATAATTCAAGTGATTATTTTAAGATGAATTGTTTAATTTATTATAAAAATAATTCAAGTGATTATTTTAAAATGAATTGTTTATTTTATTATAAAAATAATTCAACATTTAATATATTATACAATAATTCAATTGTTTAATTTGTTGTATAACTAATTCAATAGTTTAATTTATTATGTAAATAATTCAATAGTTTAATTAATAATGAATTGTTTAATTTATTTTATAAATAATTCAAGTGATTATTTTAAAATGAATTGTTTAATTTATTATAAAAAATAATTCAAAGTTTATTTTATAACACAACTAATTCAATAATTTAATTTATAATGAATTGTTTAATTTATTAAATAAATAATTCAAGTGATTATTTTTAAATGAATTGTTTAATTTATTAGAAGAATAAATCAATGTTTATTTTAATAGATAAATAATTCAATAGTTTAATGTATTATATAAATAATTCAATACTTCAATTTATAATGAATTGTTTCATATATTATATAAATAATTCAAGAGATTATTTTATAATGAATTGTTTAATTTATTATAAAAATAATTCAAAGTTTAATTTATTATATAAACAATGCAATAGTTTAATTTATTACAAACAATTCATTAGTTTAATTTATAATGAATTGTTTAATTTATTATATAAATAATTCAATAGTTTAATTAATAATGAATTGTTTAATTTATTTTATAAATAATTCAATAGTTTAATTTATTATACAATAAATCAATCGTTTAATTTATTATATAATTAATCAAATAGTTTAATTTATTAAATAAATAATCCAAGTGATCATTTTAAAATGATTTGTTTAATTTATTATATGAATAATTCAAAGTTTAGTTTATTAGATAAATATTTCAATAGTTTAATTTATAATGAATTGTTTAATTTATTATATAAATAATTCAAGTGATTATTTTAAAATGAATTGTTTAATATATTATAAAAATAATTCAAAGTTTAATTTATGATACAATAATTCAATGGTTAAATTATTATATAAATAATTCAATAGTTTAATTTATAATGAAATGTTTAATTTGTTCTATAAATAATCCAAGTGATTATTTTAAAATGATTTGTTTAATTTATTGTATGAATAATTCAATAGTTTAATTTATTATATAAATAATTCAATAGTTTAATTTATAATGAATTGTTTAATTTATTATATAAATAATTCAAGTGATTATTTAAAAATGAATTGTTTAATATATTATAAAAATAATACAATGTTGAATTTTTATATAAGTTATTCAATAGTTTAATTTATTATATAAATAATACAATAGTTTAATTTATTATATAACTAATTCAATAGTTTAATTTATAATTAATTGTTTGATTTATTATATAAATAATTCATGTGACTATTTTTAAAAATTGGATTAATTTATTATCAAAATAATTCAAAGTTTAGTGTATTATATAAATAATTCAATAGTTTAATTTATTATATAACTAATTCAATAGTTTTATTGATAATGAATTGTTTAATTTATTATATAAATAATTCAAAGTTTAATTTATCATACAATAATTCAATAGTTTAATTGATAATGAATTGTTTAATTTATTAAATAAATAATTCAAGTGATTATTTTTAAATGAATTGTTTAATTTATTAGAAGAATAAATCAATGTTTATTTTAGTAGATAAATAATTCAATAGTTTAATGTATTATATAAATAATTCAATACTTCAATTTATAATTAATTGTTTCATATATTATATCAATAATTCAAGACATTATTTTATGATGAATTGTTTAATTTATTATAAAAATAATTCAAAGTTTAATTTATTATATAAACAATGCAATAGTTTAATTTATTATACAAACAATTCAATCGTTTAATTTATAATGAATTGTTTAATTTATTATATAAATAATTCAATAGTTTAATTAATAATGAATTGTTTAATTTATTTTATAAATAATTCAATAGTTTAATTTATTATACAATAATTCAATCGTTTAATTTATTATATAATTAATCAAATAGTTTAATGTATTATATAAATAATTAAATAGTTTAATTTATAATGAATTGTTTAATTTATTATATAAATAATTCAAAGTTTAATTTATGATACAATAATTCAATGGTTAAATTATTATATAAATAATTCAATAGTTTCATTTATAATGCAATGTTTAATTTGTTATATAAATAATCTAAGTGATTATTTTAAAATGATTTGTGTAATTTATTATATTAATAATTCAAAATTTAGTTTATTATATCAATAATTCAATAGTTTAATTTATAATGAATTGATTAATTTATTAAATAAATAATTCAAGTGATTATTTTAAAATGAATTGTTTAATATATTATAAAAATAATACAATGTTGAATTTTTATATAAATTATTCAATAGTTTAATTTATTATATAAATAATTCAATAGTTTAATTTATAATGAATTGTTTAATTTGTTACATAAATAATACAAGTGATTATTTTAAAATGATTTGTTTAATTTATTATATCAATAATTCAAAGTTTAATTTATGATACAAATAATTCAATTTTTCAATATATAATGAATTGTTTACTTTATTATAAAAATAATTCTAGTGATTATTTTAAAATGATTTGTTTCATTTATTATCAAAATAATTCAAAGTTTAATTTATTATATCAATAATTCAATAGTTTAATTTATAATGAATTGTTTAATTTATTATATAAATAATTCAAGTTATTATTTTATTATGAATTGTTTAATTTATTATATTAATCCAATAGCTTAATTTATAATGAATTGTTTAATTTATTATAAAAATAAATCAAAGTTTAATTTATTATATAACTAATTCAATAGTTTCATTTATAATGAATTGTTTAATTTATTATAAAAATAATTCAAAGTTTATTTTATGATATAAATAATTCAATAGTTTAATTCATAATGAATTGTTTAATTTATGATATAAATAATTCAAGTGATTATTTTAAAATGAATTGTTTAATTTATTATGAAAATAATTCAAAGTTTAAATTATTTTATAAATAATTCAATAGTTTAATTTATTATATAAATAATTCAATACTTCAATTTATAATGAATTGTTTCATATATTATTTAAATAATTCAAGTGATTATTTTAAGATGAATTGTTTAATTTATTATGAAAATAATTCAACGTTTAATATATCATACAATAATTCAATTGTTTAATTTGTTGTATAAATAATTCAATAGTTTAATTTATTATACAATAATTCAATCGTTTAATTTATAATGAATTGTTTAATATATTTTATAAATAATTCAATAGTTCAATTTGTTATACAATAATTCAATCGTTTAATTTATTATATAACTAATCAAATAGTTTAATGTATTATATAAATAATTCAATAGTTTAATTTATAATGAATTGTTCAATTTATTTTATAAATAATTCAAGTGATTATTTTAAAATGAATTGTTTAATTTATTATAAAAATAATTCAAAGTTTAATTTATTATATAAACAATGCAATAGTTTAATTTATTATACAAACAATTCAATAGTTTAATTTATAATTAATTGTTTAATTTATTATATAAATAATTCAATAGTTTAATTAATAATGAATTGTTTAATTTATTTTATAAATAATTCATGTGCTTATTTTCAAATCAATTGTTTAATTTATTATAAAAATAATTCAAAGTTTGGTTTATTATATAAATAATCCAATAGTTTTATTTGCAATTAATTGTTTAATTTATTATATAAATAATTCAATATTTTAATTTATAATGATTTGTTTAATTTATTACAAATATAATTCAAAGTTTAATTTATAATGAATTGTTTAATTGATTTTACAAATAATTCATCTGATTATTTTAAAATGAATTGTTTAATTTATTATAAAAATAATTTAAAGTTTAATTTATTATATAAACAATGCAATAGTATAATTCATTATATAAAAAATCAATAGCTTAATTGATTATATAAATAATTCAATAGTTTAATTTATAATGAATTGTTTAATTTATTATTTAAATCATTCAATAATTTAATTTATAATGAATTGTTGAATTTATTAGACACATAATTCAAGTGATTATTTAAAAATAAATTGTATAATTTATTATAAGAATAAATCAATGTTACTTTTAACATATAAATAATTCAATAGTTTAGTTTATTATATAAATAATTCAATAGTTTAATTTATTGTATAAATAATTTAGTACTTCAATTTATAATGAATTATTTAATTTATTATATAAATAATTCAAATGTTCAATTTATTATATAAATAATTCAACAGTTTAATTTATAATGAATTGTTTAATTTATAATATAAATAATTCAATTGTTTTATTTATAACGAATTGTTTAATTTATGATATAAATAATTCAAGTGATTATTTTAAAATGAATTGTTTAATTTATTATGAAAATAATTCAAAGTTTAAATTATTATATAAATAATTCAATAGTTTAATTTATTATATAAATAATTCAATACTTCAATTTATAATGAATTGTTTCATATATTATTTAAATAATTCAAGTGATTATTTTAAGATGAATTGTTTAATTTATTATAAAATAATTCAACGTTTAATATATTATACAATAATTCAATTGTTTAATTTGTTGTATAAATAATTCAATAGTTTAAATGATTATATAAATAATTCAATAGTTTAATTTATAATAAATTGATTAATTTATTATAAAAATAATTCAAAGTTTAATTTATTATATAAATAATTCAAGTGATTATTTTAAAATGAATTGTTTAATATATTATAAAAATAATACAATGTTAAATTTATTATATTAATAATTCATGTGATTATTTTTTTAGAACTGATTAATTTATTATAAAAATAATTCAAAGTTTAGTTTATTATATAAATAATTCAATAGTTTAATTTATAATGAATTGTTTAATTTGTTATATAAATAATTGAAGTGATTATATTAAAATGATTTGTTTAATTTACTATAAAAATAATTCAAAGTTTAATTTATTATACACTAATTCTAAAGTGTAATTTATAATGAATTGTTTAATTTATTATATAAATAATTCAAAGTTTAATTTATTATCTAAACAATAGAATAGTTTAATTTATTATACAAACAATTCAATCGTTTAATTTATAATGAATTGTTTAATGTATTATATAAATAATTCAAAAGTTTAATTTATTATCTAAACAATACAATAGTTTAATTTATTCTATAAATAATTCATGTGAATATTTTAAAAAGAATTGTTTAATTTATTTTAAAAGTAATTCAATAGTTTAATTTATAATGAGTTGTTGAATTTATTATATAAATCATTCAATAGGTTAATTCATACTGAATTGTTTAATTTATTTTATAAATAATTCATGTGATTATTTTAAAATGAATAATTCAATTTATTATATAAATAATTCAGTCGTTTAATTTAAAATGAATTGTTTTATTTATTTGATGAATAATTCATGTGATTATTTTAAAATGAATTGTTTAATTTATTATAAAAATAATTCAAAGTTTATTTTATAACACAAATTATTCAATAGTTTAATTTATAATGCATTGTTTAATTTATTATAAAAATAATTCAAAGTTTATTTTATAACACAAATTATTCAATAGTTTAATTTATAATGCATTGTTTAATTTATTATATAAATAATTCAAGGGATTATTTTCAAATGATTTGTTTAATTTATGATTAAAATAATTCAAAGTTTAATTTATTATAGAAATAATTCAATAGTTTAATTGATTATATAAATAATTCAATAGTTTAATTTATTATATAACTAATTCAATAGTTTAATTTATAATTAATTGTTTGATTTATTATATAAATAATTCATGTGACTATTTTTAAAAATTGGATTAATTCATTATAAAAATAATTCAAAACTTTAATTTATCATACAATAATTCAATAGTTTAATTTATAATGAATTGTTTAATTTATTATAAAAATAATTCAAAGTTTAATTTATTATATAAACAATGCAATAGTTTAATTTATTATACAAACAATTCAATAGTTTCATTGATTATATAAATAATTCAATAGTTTAATTGATAATGAATTGTTTAATTTGTTATATAAATCATTCAATAATTTAATTTATAATGAATTGTTTAATTTATTAAATAAATAATTCAAGTGATTATTTTTAAATGAATTGTTTAATTTATTAGAAGAATAAATCAATGTTTATTTTAATAGATAAATAATTCAATAGTTTAATGTATTATATAAATAATTCAATACTTCAATTTATAATTAATTGTTTCATATATTATATAAATAATTCAAGACATTATTTTATAATGAATTGTTTAATTTATTATAAAAATAATTCAAAGTTTAATTTATTATATAAACAATGCAATAGTTTAATTTATTATACAAACAATTCAATCGTGTAATTGATAATGAATTGTTTAATTTATTATATAAATAATTCAATCGTTTAATTTATTATATAATTAATCAAATAGTTTCATGAGGGGCAGGACTGGCAGCTCAATGTTCCAGGGTACAGATGCTATAGGAAAGATAGAGCAGGAGGTAAGAGAGGAGGGGGAGTTGCGTTCTTGATTAGCGAGAACATCACGGCAGTAGTGAGAGGGGATATATCCGAGGGTTCGCCCACTGAGTCTATATGGGTAGAACTGAAAAATAAGAAGGGAGAGATCACTTTGATAGGATTGTACTACAGACCCCCAAATAGTCAACGGGAAATTGAGGAGCAAATATGTAAGGAGATTACAGACTGCTGCAAGAAAAGTAGGGTGGTAATAGGAGGGGACTTTAACTTTCCCAACATTGACTGGGACAGCCATAGCATTAGGGGCTTGGATGGAGAGAAATTTGTTGAGTGTATTCAGGAGGAATTTCTCATTCAGTATGTGGATGGCCCGACTAGAGAGGGGGCAAAACTTGACCTGCTCTTGGGAAATAAGGAAGGGCAGGTGACAGAAGTGTTGGTGAGGGATCACTTTGGGACAAGTGATCATAATTCCATTAGTTTTAAGATAGCTATGGAGAAGGATAGGTCTGGCCCAAAAGTTAAAATTCTAAATTGGGGAAAGGCCAATTTTGATGGTATTAGACAGGAACTTTCAGAAGTTGATTGGGAGAGTCTGTTGGCAGGCAAAGGGACGTCTGGTAAGTGGGAGGCTTTCAAAAGTGTGTTAACCAGGGTTCAGGGTAAGCACATTCCTTATAAAGTGAAGGGCAAGGCTGGTAGAAGTAGGGAACCTTGGATGACTCGGGAGATTGAGCAACAAGTCAAAAAGAAGAAGGAGGCATATGACATGCATAGGCAGCTGGGATCAAGTGGATCCCTTGAAGAGTATAGAGATTGCCGGAGTAGAGTTAAGAGAGAAATCAGGAGGGCAAAAAGGGGATATGAGATTGCTTTGGCAGATCAGGCAAAGGTGAATCCAAAGAGCTTCTACAAATACATAAAGGGCAAAAGGGTAACTAGGGAGAGAGTAGGGCCTCTTAAGGATCAACAAGGTCATCTATGTGCGGAACCACAAGAAATGGGTGAGATCCTGAATGAATATTTCACATCAGTATTTACGGTTGAGAAAGGCATGGATGTTAGGGAACTTGGGGAAATAAATAGTGATGTCTTGAGGAGTGTACATATTACAGAGAGGGAGGTGCTGGAAGTCTTAACGTGCATCAAGGTAGATAAATCTCCGGGACCTGATGAAATGTATCCCAGGACGTTATGGGAGGTTAGGGAGGAAATTGCGGGTCCCCTAGCAGAGATATTTGAATCATCGATAGCTACAGGTGAGGTGCCTGAAGATTGGAGGGTAGCAAATGTTGTGCCTTTGTTAAAGAAGGGCGGCAGGGAAAAGCCTGGGAACTACAGACCAGTGAGCCTGACATCTGTAGTGGGTAAGTTGTTAGAGGGTATTCTGAGGGATAGGATCTACAGGCATTTGGAGAGGCAGGGACTAATTAGGAACAGTCAGCATGGTTTTGTGAGAGGAAAATCATGTCTCACGAATTTGATTGAGTTTTTTGAAGGGGTAACCAAGAAGATAGATGAGGGCTGTGCAGTAGACGTGGTCTACATGGACTTCAGCAAAGCATTTGACAAGGTACCGCATGGTAGGTTGTTACATAAGGTTAAATCTCATGGGATCCAAGGTGAGGTAGCCAATTGGATACAAAATTGGCTCGACGACAGAAGACAGAGGGTGGTTGTGGAGGGTTGTTTTTCAAACTGGATGCCTGTGTCCAGCGGTGTGCCTCAGGGATCGGTGCTGGGTCCGCTGTTATTTGTTATTTATATTAATGATTTGGATGAGAATTTAGGAGGCATGGTTAGTAAGTTTGCAGATGACACCAAGATTGGTGGCATTGTGGACAGTGAAGAAGGTTATCTGGGATTGCAACGGGATCTTGATCAATTGGGCCAGTGGGCCGATGAATGGCAGATGGAGTTTAATTTAGATAAATGTGAGGTGATGCATTTTGGTAGATCGAATCGGGCCAGGACCTACTCCGTTAATGGTAGGGCGTTGGGGAGAGTTATAGAACAAAGAGATCTAGGAGTACAGATTCATAGCTCCTTGAAAGTGGAGTCACAGGTGGATAGGGTGGTGAAGAAGGCATTCGGCATGCTTGGTTTCATTGGTCAGAACATTGAATGCAGGAGTTGGGATGTCTTGTTGAAGTTGTACAGGGCATTGGTGAGGCCACACTTGTAGTACTGTGTACAGTTCTGGTCACCCTATTATAGAAAGGATATTATTAAACTAGAAAGAGTGCAGAAAAGATTTACTAGGATGCTACCGGGACTTGATGGTTTGACTTACAGGGAGAGGTTAGACAGACTGGGACTTTTTTCCCTGGAGAGTAGGAGGTTAAGGGGTGATCTTATAGAAGTCTATAAAATAATGAGGGGCATAGATAAGGTCGATAGTCAAAATCTTTTCCCAAAGGTAGGGGAGTCTATAACGAGGGGGCATAGATTTACGGTGAGAGGGGAGAGATACAAAAGGATCCAGAGGGGCAATTTTTTCACTCAAAGGGTGGTGAGTGTCTGGAACGAGCTGCCAGAGGCAGTAGTAGAGGCGGGTACAATTTTGTCTTTTAAAAAGCATTTGGACAGTTACATGGGTAAGATGGGTATAGAGGGATATGGGCCAAGTGCAGGCAATTGGGACTAGCTTAGTGGTATAAACTGGGCGACATGGACATGTTGGGCCGAAGGGCCTGTTTCCATGTTGTAACTTCTATGATTCTATGATTCTATGATTCTATATAAATAATTCAATAGTTTAATTTATAATGAATTGTTTAATTTATTATATAAATAATCCAAGTGATCATTTTAAAATGATTTGTTTAATTTATTATATGAATAATTCAAAGTTTAGTTTATTATATAAATATTTCAATAGTTTAATTTATAATGAATTGTTTAATTCATTATATAAATAATTCAAGTTATTATTTTAAAATGAATTGTTTCATATATTATAAAAATAATTCAAAGTTTAATTTATGATACAATAATTCAATGGTTAAATTATTATATAAATAATTCAATAGCTTAATTTATAATGCAATGTTTAATTTGTTATATAAATAATCCAAGTGATTATTTTAAAATGATTTGTTTAATTTATTATATGAATAATTAAAAGTTTAGTTTATTATATAAATAATTCAAGAGTTTAATTTATAATGAATTGTTTAATTTATTATATAAATAATTCAAGTGATTATTTTAAAATGAATTGTTTAATATATTATAAAAATAATACAATGTTGAATTTTTATATAAATTATTCAATAGTTTAATTTATTATATCAATAATTCAATAGTTTAATTTATAATGAGTTGTTTAATTTATTATATAAATCATTCAATAGGTTAATTTATACTGAATTGTTTAATTTATTTTATAAATAATTCAAGTGATTATTTTAAAATGAATTGTTTAATATATTATAAAAATAATACATTGTTGAATTTTTATATAAATTATTCAATAGTTTAATTTATTATATAAATAATTCAATAGTTTAATTTATAATGAGTTGTTTAATTTATTATATAAATCATTCAATAGGTTAATTTATACTGAATTGTTTAATTTATTTTATAAATAATTCAAGTGATTATTTTAAAATGAATTGTTTAATATATTATAAAAATAATACAATGTTGAATTTTTATATAAATTATTCAATAGTTTAATTTATTATATAAATAATTCAATAGTTTAATTTATAATGAATTGTTTAATTTGTTACACGTATAATACAAGTGATTATTTTAAAATGATTTGTTTAATTTATTATAATAATAATTCAAAGTTTAATTTATGAAACAAATAATTCAATTTTTCAATTTATAATGAATTGTTTTATTTATTTGATGAATAATTCATGTGATTATTTTAAAATGAATTGTTTAATTTATTAAATTCAATGTTTATTTTATGACAAATAATTCAATAGTTTAATTTATAATGAATTGTTTAATTTATTATATAAATATTTCAAGTGATTATTTTCAAATGATTTGTTTAATTTATTATAAAAATAATTCAAATTTTAATTTATGATACAAATAATTCAATAGTTTAATTTATAATGAATTGTTTAATTTATTATATACATAACTCTAGTGATTATTTTAAAATGATTTGTTTAATTAATTATCAAAATAATTCAAAGTTTAATTTATTATATAAATAATTCAATAGTTTAATTTATAATGAATTGTTTAATTTTTTATATAAATAATTCAATTGTTTAATTTATAATGAATTGATTAATTTATTTTATGAATAATTCATGTGATTACTTCAAAATGAATTGTTTAATTTATTATAAAAATAATGCAATAGTTTAATTTATTATATAAATAATTCAATAGTTTAATGTATAATTAATTGTTTAATTAATTATATAAATAATTCAAGTGATTATATTAAAATGACTTGTTTAATTTATAATAAAAATAATTAAAAGTTTAATTTATTATACAATAATTCAAAAATGTAATTTATAACGAATTGTTTAATTTATTATATAAATAATTCAAAGTTTAATTTTTATATAAATAATGCAATAGTTTAATTTATTATATAAATAATTCAATAGTTTAATTTATAATGAATTGTTTAATTTATTATATAAATCATTCAATAGGTTAATTTATAATGAATTGTTTAATTTATTATATAAATAATCCAAATGATTATTTTAAAATGATTTGTTAAATTTATTATAAAAATAATTCAAAGTTTAATTTATTATATAAATAATTCAATAGTTTAATGTATAATGAATTGTTTAATTTATTATCAAAATAATTCAACGTTTAATTTATCATTCAATAATTCAATCGTTTAATTTTGTTATATAAATAATTCAATAGTTTAATTTATTATTAAAATAATTCAATAGTTTAATTAATAATGACTTGTTTAATTTATTTTATAAATAATTCAAGAGATTATTTTAAAATGAATTGTTTAATTTATTATGAGAATAAATCAATGTTTATTTTAATATATAAATAATTCAATAGTTTAATTTATTATATAAATAATTCAATACTTCAATTTATAATGAATTGTTTCATATATTATTTAAATAATTCAAGTGATTATTTTAAGATGAATTGTTAAATTTATTATAAAAATAATTCAACGTTTAGTATATTATACAATAATTCAATCGTTTAATTTGTTGTATAAATAATTCAATAGTTTAATTTAATGTACAATAATTCAATCATTTAATTTATATTGAATTGTTTAATTTATGATATAAATAATTCAAGTGATTATTTTTAAATGAATTGTTTAATTTATTATAAAAATAATTCAAAGTTTAATTTATTATGCAATAATTCAATAGTTTAATTTATTATATAAATAATTCAATAGTTTAATTTATAATGAATTGCTTAATTTATTATATAAATAATCCAAGTGATCATTTCAAAATGATTTGTTTAATTTATTATATGAATAATTCAAAGTTTAGTTTATTATATAAATAATTCAATAGTTTAATTTATTTTACAAACAATTCAATAGTTTAATTTATAATGAATTGTTTAAATTATTCTTTAAATAATTCAAGTGATTATTTTTAAATGAATTGTTTAATTTATTATAAAATTAATTCAAAGTTTAATTTATGATACAATAATTCAATGGTTAAATTATTATATAAATAATTCAATAGCTTAATTTATAATGCAATGTTTAATTTGTTATATAAATAATCCAAGTGATTATTTTAAAATGATTTGTTTAATTTATTATATGAATAATTCAAAGTTTAGTTTATTATATAAATAATTCAATAGTTTAATTTATAATGAATTGTTTAATTTATTATATAAATAATTCAAGTGATTATTTTAAAATGAATTGTTTAAAATATTATAAAAATAATACAATG
This sequence comes from Heptranchias perlo, assembly GCF_035084215.1. NCBI lineage: Eukaryota > Metazoa > Chordata > Chondrichthyes > Hexanchiformes > Hexanchidae > Heptranchias > Heptranchias perlo. The sequence continues at coordinate 8,117,235 of NW_027139548.1, forward strand.
TTGAATTTATTATGTAAATAATTCAATAGTTTAATTTATTACATAAATAATTCAATAGTTTAATTTATTATATAAATAATTCAATAGTTTAATTTATAATGAATTGTTTAATTTGTTACATAAATAAAACAAGTGATTATTTTAAAATGATTTGTTTAATTTATTATAATAATAATTCAAAGTTTAATTTATGATACAAATAATTCAATTTTTCAATATATAATGAATTGTTTACTTTATTATAAAAATAATTCTCGTGATTATTTTAAAATGATTTGTTTAATTTATTATCAAAATAATTCAAAGTTTAATTTATTATATCAATAATTCAATAGTTTAATTAATAATGAATTGTTTAATTTATTTTATAAATAATTCAAGAGATTATTTTAAAATGAATTGTTTAATTTATTATGAGAATAAATCAATGTTTATTTTAATATATAAATAATTCAATAGTTTAATTTATTATATAAATAATTCAATACTTCAATTTATAATGAATTGTTTCATATAATTCAAGTGATTATTTTAAGATGAATTGTTTAATTTATTATAAAAATAATTCAAGTGATTATTTTAAAATGAATTGTTTAATTTATTATAAAAATAATTCAACGTTGAGTATATTATACAATAATTCAATCGTTTAATTTGTTGTATAAATAATTCAATAGTTTAATTTATTATACAATAATTCAATCATTTAATTTATAATGAATTGTTTAATTTATTTTATAAATAATTCAAGTGATTATTTTTAAATGAATTGTTTAATTTATTATAAAATTAATTCAAAGTTTAATTTATTATGCAATAATTCAATAGTTTAATTTATTATATAAATAATTCAATAGTTTAATTGATAATGAATTGTTTACTTTATTATAAAAATAATTCTCGTGATTATTTTTAAATGATTTGTTTAATTTATTATCTAAATAATTCAAGTGATTATTTTTAAATGAATTGTTTAATATATTATAAAAATAATACAATGTTGAATTTATTATATTAATAATTCATGTGATTCATTTTTAAAAATTAATTATTTTATTATAAATATAATTGAAAGTTTAGTTTATTATTTAAATAATTCAATAGTTTAATTTATAATGAATTGTATATTTTATTATATAAATAATTCAATACTTTAATTTATAATGAATTGTTTAATTTATTTTATAAATAATTGAAGCGAGTATTTTAAAATGAATTGTTTAATTTATTATAAAAATAATTCAAAGTTTAATTTATTATATAACAATGCAATAGTTTAAATTATTATACAAACAGTTCAATAGTTTAATTGATTATATAAATAATTCAATGGATTGATTCATAATGAATTGTTTAATTTATTATATAAATCATTCAATAATTTAATTTATAATGAATTGTTTCATATATTAGATAAATAATTCAAGTTATTATTTTAAAATGAATTGTTTAATATATTATAAAAATAATACAATGTTGAATTTATTATATAAATAATTCAATAGTTTAATTTATTATATAAATAATTCAATATTTTAATTTATAATGAATTGTTTAATTTGTTACATAAATAATACAAGTGATTATTTTTAAATGATTTGTTTAATTTATTATAATAATAATTCAAAGTTTAATTTATGATACAAATAATTCAATTTTTCTATATATAATGAATTGTTTACTTTATTATAAAAATAATTCTCGTGATTATTTTTAAATGATTTGTTTAATTTATTAATGATGTGATTATTTTAAAATAAATTGATTATTTTATTATAAAAATAATTGAAAGTTTAATTTATTATCTAAATAATTCAAGTGATTATTTTTAAATGAATTGTTTAATATATTATAAAAATAATACAATGTTGAATTTATTATATTAATAATTCATGTGATTCATTTTTAAAAATTAATTATTTTATTATAAATATAATTGAAAGTTTAGTTTATTATTTAAATAATTCAATAGTTTAATTTATAATGAATTGTATATTTTATTATATAAATAATTCAATACTTTAATTTATAATGAATTGTTTAATTTATTTTATAAATAATTGAAGCGAGTATTTTAAAATGAATTGTTTAATTTATTATAAAAATAATTCAAAGTTTAATTTATTATATAACAATGCAATAGTTTAAATTATTATACAAACAGTTCAATAGTTTAATTGATTATATAAATAATTCAATGGATTGATTCATAATGAATTGTTTAATTTATTATATAAATCATTCAATAATTTAATTTATAATGAATTGTTTCATATATTATATAAATAATTCAAGTGATTATTTTAAAATGAATTGTTTAATATATTATAAGAATAAATCAATGTTTATTTTAATATATAAATAATTCAATAGTTTAATTTATTATATAAATAATTCAGTGCTTCAATTTATAATGAATTATTTAATTTATTATATAAATAATTCAAATGTTCAATTTATTATATAAATAATTCAACAGTTTAATTTATAATGAATTGTTTAATTTATTATATAAATAATTCAATAGTTTAATTGATTATATAAATAATTCAATAGTTTAATGTATTATATAACTAATTCAATAGTTTAATTTATAATGAATTGCTTAATTTATTATATAAATAATTCATGTGATTATTTTAAAATAAATTGATTAATTTATTATAAAAATAATTCAAAGTTTAGTTTATTATATAAATAATTCAATAGTTTAATTTATAATGAATTGTTTAAATTGTTATACAAATAATTCAAGTAATTATATTAAAATGATTTGTTTAATTTACTATGAAATAATTCAAAGTTTAATTTATTATACAATAATTCTAAAGTGTAATTTATGATGAATTGTTTAATTTATTACATAAATAATTCAAAGTTTAATTTATTATCTAAAAAATACCATAGTTTAATTTATTCTATAAATAATTCATGTGAATATTTTAAAAAGAATTGTTTAATTTATTATAAAAGTAATTCAATAGTTTAATTTATAATGAATTGTTTAATATATTATAAAAATAATTCAAAGTTTAATTTATAATGAATTGTTTAATTTATTATATAAATAATTCAAGTGTTTATTTTAAAATGAATTGTTTAATTTATTATAAAAATAATTCAAAGTTTAATTTATTACATAAACAATGCAATAGTTTAATTTATTATACAAACAATTCAATAGTTTCATTGATTATATAAATAATTCAATAGGTTAATTCATAATGAATTGTTTAATTTGTTATATAAATCATTCAATAATTTAATTTAAAATGAATTGTTTAATTTATTAAATAAATAATTCAAGTGATTATTTTTAAATGAATTGTTTAATTTATTAGAAGAATAAATCAATGTTTATTTTAATAGATAAATAATTCAATAGTTTAATGTATTATATACATAATTCAATACATCAATTTATAATGAATTGTTTCAAATATTATATAAATAATTCAAGATATTATTTTATAATGAATTGTTTAATTTATTATATAAATAATTCAATAGTTTAATTAATAATGTATTGTTTAATTTATTTTATAAATAATTCAATAGTTTAATTTATTATACAATAATTCAATCGTTTAATTTATTATATAATTAATCAAATAGCTTAATTTATTATATAAATAATCCAAGTGATCATTTTAAAATGATTTGTTTAATTTATTATATGAATAATTCAAAGTTTAGTTTATTATATAAATATTTCAATAGTTTAATTTATAATGAATTGTTTAATTTATTATATAAATAATTCAAGTGATTATTTTAAAATGAATTGTTTAATATATTATAAAAATAATTCAAAGTTTAATTTATGATACAATAATTCAATGGTTAAATTATTATATAAATAATTCAATAGTTTAATTTATAATGAAATGTTTAATTTGTTATATAAATAATCCAAGTGATTATTTTAAAATGCTTTGTTTAATTTATTGTATGAATAATTCAATAGCTTAATTTATTATATAAATAATTCAATAGTTTAATTTATAATGAATTGTTTAATTTATTATATAAATAATTCAAGTGATTATTTTAAAATGAATTGTTTAATATATTATAAAAATAATACAATGTTGAATTTTTATATAAATTATTCAATAGTTTAATTTATTATATAAATAATTCAATAGTTTAATTTATAATTAATTGTTTAATTTATTATATAAATAATCCAAGTGATCATTTTAAAATGATTTGTTTAATTTATTATATGAATAATTCAAAGTTTAGTTTATTATATAAATAATTCAATAGTTTAATTTATTTTACAAACAATTCAATCGTTTAATTTATAATGAATTGTTTAAATTATTCTTTAAATAATTCAAGTGATTATTTTTAAATGAATTGTTTAATTTATTATAAAATTAATTCAAAGTTTAATTTATTATGCAATAATTCAATAGTTTAATTTATTATATAAATAATTCAATAGTTTAATTTATAATGAATTGTTTAATTTATTATAATAATAATCCAAGTGATCATTTTAAAATGATTTGTTTAATTTATTATATGAATAATTCAAAGTTTAGTTTATTATATAAATAATTCAATAGTTTAATTTATAATGAATTGTTTAATTTATTATATAAATAATTCAAGTGATTATTTTAAAATGAATTGTTTAAAATATTATAAAAATAATACAATGTTGAATTTATTATATAAATAATTCAATAGTTTAATTTATTACATAAATAATTCAATAGTTTAATTTATTATATAAATAATTCAATAGTTTAATTTATAATGAATTGTTTAATTTGTTACATAAATAAAACAAGTGATTATTTTAAAATGATTTGTTTAATTTATTATAATAATAATTCAAAGTTTAATTTATGATACAAATAATTCAATTTTTCTATATATAATGAATTGTTTACTTTATTATAAAAATAATTCTCGTGATTATTTTTAAATGATTTGTTTAATTTATTAATGATGTGATTATTTTAAAATAAATTGATTATTTTATTATAAAAATAATTGAAAGTTTAATTTATTATCTAAATAATTCAAGTGATTATTTTTAAATGAATTGTTTAATATATTATAAAAATAATACAATGTTGAATTTATTATATTAATAATTCATGTGATTCATTTTTAAAAATTAATTATTTTATTATAAATATAATTGAAAGTTTAGTTTATTATTTAAATAATTCAATAGTTTAGTTTATAATGAATTGTATATTTTATTATATAAATAATTCAATACTTTAATTTATAATGAATTGTTTAATTTATTTTATAAATAATTGAAGCGAGTATTTTAAAATGAATTGTTTAATTTATTATAAAAATAATTCAAAGTTTAATTTATTATATAACAATGCAATAGTTTAAATTATTATACAAACAGTTCAATAGTTTAATTGATTATATAAATAATTCAATGGATTGATTCATAATGAATTGTTTAATTTATTATATAAATCATTCAATAATTTAATTTATAATGAATTGTTTCATATATTATATAAATAATTCAAGTGATTATTTTAAAATGAATTGTTTAATATATTATAAGAATAAATCAATGTTTATTTTAATATATAAATAATTCAATAGTTTAATTTATTATATAAATAATTCAGTGCTTCAATTTATAATGAATTATTTAATTTATTATATAAATAATTCAAATGTTCAATTTATTATATAAATAATTCAACAGTTTAATTTATAATGAATTGTTTAATTTATTATATAAATAATTCAATAGTTTAATTGATTATATAAATAATTCAATAGTTTAATGTATTATATAACTAATTCAATAGTTTAATTTATAATGAATTGCTTAATTTATTATATAAATAATTCATGTGATTATTTTAAAATAAATTGATTAATTTATTATAAAAATAATTCAAAGTTTAGTTTATTATATAAATAATTCAATAGTTTAATTTATAATGAATTGTTTAAATTGTTATACAAATAATTCAAGTGATTATATTAAAATGATTTGTTTAATTTACTATGAAATAATTCAAAGTTTAATTTATTATACAATAATTCTAAAGTGTAATTTATGATGAATTGTTTAATTTATTACATAAATAATTCAAAGTTTAATTTATTATCTAAAAAATACAATAGTTTAATTTATTCTATAAATAATTCATGTGAATATTTTAAAAAGAATTGTTTAATTTATTATAAAAGTAATTCAATAGTTTAATTTATAATGAGTTGTTTAATTTATTATATAAATCATTCAATAGGTTAATTTATACTGAATTGTTTAATTTATTTTATAAATAATTCATGTGATTATTTTAATATGAATTGTTTAATATATTATAAAAATAATTCAAAGTTTAATTTATAATGAATTGTTTAATTTATTATATAAATAATTCAAGTGTTTATTTTAAAATGAATTGTTTAATTTATTATAAAATTAATTCAAAGTTTAATTTATTATGCAATAATTCAATAGTTTAATTTATTATATAAATAATTCAATAGTTTAATTTATAATGAATTGTTTAATTTATTATAATAATAATCCAAGTGATCATTTTAAAATGATTTGTTTAATTTATTATATGAATAATTCAAAGTTTAGTTTATTATATAAATAATTCAATAGTTTAATTTATAATGAATTGTTTAATTTATTATATAAATAATTCAAGTGATTATTTTAAAATGAATTGTTTAAAATATTATAAAAATAATACAATGTTGAATTTATTATATAAATAATTCAATAGTTTAATTTATTACATAAATAATTCAATAGTTTAATTTATTATATAAATAATTCAATAGTTTAATTTATAATGAATTGTTTAATTTGTTACATAAATAAAACAAGTGATTATTTTAAAATGATTTGTTTAATTTATTATAATAATAATTCAAAGTTTAATTTATGATACAAATAATTCAATTTTTCAATATATAATGAATTGTTTACTTTATTATAAAAATAATTCTCGTGATTATTTTAAAATGATTTGTTTAATTTATTATCAAAATAATTCAAAGTTTAATTTATTATATCAATAATTCAATAGTTTAATTAATAATGAATTGTTTAATTTATTTTATAAATAATTCAAGAGATTATTTTAAAATGAATTGTTTAATTTATTATGAGAATAAATCAATGTTTATTTTAATATATAAATAATTCAATAGTTTAATTTATTATATAAATAATTCAATACTTCAATTTATAATGAATTGTTTCATATAATTCAAGTGATTATTTTAAGATGAATTGTTTAATTTATTATAAAAATAATTCAAGTGATTATTTTAAAATGAATTGTTTAATTTATTATAAAAATAATTCAACGTTTAGTATATTATACAATAATTCAATCGTTTAATTTGTTGTATAAATAATTCAATAGTTTAATTTATTATACAATAATTCAATCATTTAATTTATAAAGAATTGTTTAATTTATTTTATAAATAATTCAAGTGATTATTTTTAAATGAATTGTTTAATTTATTATAAAATTAATTCAAAGTTTAATTTATTATGCAATAATTCAATAGTTTAATTTATTATATAAATAATTCAATAGTTTAATTTATTATATAAATAATTCAATAGTTTAATTAATAATGATTTGTTTAATTTATTATCAAAATAATTCAAAGTTTAATTTATTATATCAATAATTCAATAATTTAATTTATAATGAATTGTTTAATTTATTATATAAATAATTCAAGTTATTATTTTAAAATGAATTGTTTAATATATTATAAAAATAATACAATGTTGAATTTATTATATAAATAATTCAATAGTTTAATTTATTATATAAATAATTCAATATTTTAATTTATAATGAATTGTTTAATTTGTTACATAAATAATACAAGTGATTATTTTTAAATGATTTGTTTAATTTATTATAATAATAATTCAAAGTTTAATTTATGATACAAATAATTCAATTTTTCTATATATAATGAATTGTTTACTTTATTATAAAAATAATTCTCGTGATTATTTTTAAATGATTTGTTTAATTTATTAATGATGTGATTATTTTAAAATAAATTGATTATTTTATTATAAAAATAATTGAAAGTTTAATTTATTATCTAAATAATTCAAGTGATTATTTTTAAATGAATTGTTTAATATATTATAAAAATAATACAATGTTGAATTTATTATATTAATAATTCATGTGATTCATTTTTAAAAATTAATTATTTTATTATAAATATAATTGAAAGTTTAGTTTATTATTTAAATAATTCAATAGTTTAATTTATAATGAATTGTATATTTTATTATATAAATAATTCAATACTTTAATTTATAATGAATTGTTTAATTTATTTTATAAATAATTGAAGCGAGTATTTTAAAATGAATTGTTTAATTTATTATAAAAATAATTCAAAGTTTAATTTATTATATAACAATGCAATAGTTTAAATTATTATACAAACAGTTCAATAGTTTAATTGATTATATAAATAATTCAATGGATTGATTCATAATGAATTGTTTAATTTATTATATAAATCATTCAATAATTTAATTTATAATGAATTGTTTCATATATTATATAAATAATTCAAGTGATTATTTTAAAATGAATTGTTTAATATATTATAAGAATAAATCAATGTTTATTTTAATATATAAATAATTCAATAGTTTAATTTATTATATAAATAATTCAGTGCTTCAATTTATAATGAATTATTTAATTTATTATATAAATAATTCAAATGTTCAATTTATTATATAAATAATTCAACAGTTTAATTTATAATGAATAGTTTAATTTATTATATCAATAATTCAATAATTTAATTTATAATGAATTGTTTAATTTATTATATAAATAATTCAAGTTATTATTTTAAAATGAATTGTTTAATATATTATAAAAATAATACAATGTTGAATTTATTATATAAATAATTCAATAGTTTAATTTATTATATAAATAATTCAATATTTTAATTTATAATGAATTGTTTAATTTGTTACATAAATAATACAAGTGATTATTTTTAAATGATTTGTTTAATTTATTATAATAATAATTCAAAGTTTAATTTATGATACAAATAATTCAATTTTTCTATATATAATGAATTGTTTACTTTATTATAAAAATAATTCTCGTGATTATTTTTAAATGATTTGTTTAATTTATTAATGATGTGATTATTTTAAAATAAATTGATTATTTTATTATAAAAATAATTGAAAGTTTAATTTATTATCTAAATAATTCAAGTGATTATTTTTAAATGAATTGTTTAATATATTATAAAAATAATACAATGTTGAATTTATTATATTAATAATTCATGTGATTCATTTTTAAAAATTAATTATTTTATTATAAATATAATTGAAAGTTTAGTTTATTATTTAAATAATTCAATAGTTTAATTTATAATGAATTGTATATTTTATTATATAAATAATTCAATACTTTAATTTATAATGAATTGTTTAATTTATTTTATAAATAATTGAAGCGAGTATTTTAAAATGAATTGTTTAATTTATTATAAAAATAATTCAAAGTTTAATTTATTATATAACAATGCAATAGTTTAAATTATTATACAAACAGTTCAATAGTTTAATTGATTATATAAATAATTCAATGGATTGATTCATAATGAATTGTTTAATTTATTATATAAATCATTCAATAATTTAATTTATAATGAATTGTTTCATATATTATATAAATAATTCAAGTGATTATTTTAAAATGAATTGTTTAATATATTATAAGAATAAATCAATGTTTATTTTAATATATAAATAATTCAATAGTTTAATTTATTATATAAATAATTCAGTGCTTCAATTTATAATGAATTATTTAATTTATTATATAAATAATTCAAATGTTCAATTTATTATATAAATAATTCAACAGTTTAATTTATAATGAATTGTTTAATTTATTATATAAATAATTCAATAGTTTAATTGATTATATAAATAATTCAATAGTTTAATGTATTATATAACTAATTCAATAGTTTAATTTATAATGAATTGCTTAATTTATTATATAAATAATTCATGTGATTATTTTAAAATAAATTGATTAATTTATTATAAAAATAATTCAAAGTTTAGTTTATTATATAAATAATTCAATAGTTTAATTTATAATGAATTGTTTAAATTGTTATACAAATAATTCAAGTGATTATATTAAAATGATTTGTTTAATTTACTATGAAATAATTCAAAGTTTAATTTATTATACAATAATTCTAAAGTGTAATTTATGATGAATTGTTTAATTTATTACATAAATAATTCAAAGTTTAATTTATTATCTAAAAAATACAATAGTTTAATTTATTCTATAAATAATTCATGTGAATATTTTAAAAAGAATTGTTTAATTTATTATAAAAGTAATTCAATAGTTTAATTTATAATGAGTTGTTTAATTTATTATATAAATCATTCAATAGGTTAATTTATACTGAATTGTTTAATTTATTTTATAAATAATTCATGTGATTATTTTAATATGAATTGTTTAATATATTATAAAAATAATTCAAAGTTTAATTTATAATGAATTGTTTAATTTATTATATAAATAATTCAAGTGTTTATTTTAAAATGAATTGTTTAATTTATTATAAAAATAATTCAAAGTTTAATTTATTACATAAACAATGCAATAGTTTAATTTATTATACAAACAATTCAATAGTTTCATTGATTATATAAATAATTCAACAGGTTAATTCATAATGAATTGTTTAATTTGTTATATAAATCATTCAATAATTTAATTTATAATGAATTGTTTAATTTATTAAATAAATAATTCAAGTGATTATTTTTAAATGAATTGTTTAATTTATTAGAAGAATAAATCAATGTTTATTTTAATAGATAAATAATTCAATAGTTTAATGTATTATATACATAATTCAATACATCAATTTATAATGAATTGTTTCAAATATTATATAAATAATTCAAGATATTATTTTATAATGAATTGTTTAATTTATTATATAAATAATTCAATAGTTTAATTAATAATGTATTGTTTAATTTATTTTATAAATAATTCAATAGTTTAATTTATTATACAATAATTCAATCGTTTAATTTATTATATAATTAATCAAATAGCTTAATTTATTATATAAATAATCCAAGTGATCATTTTAAAATGATTTGTTTAATTTATTATATGAATAATTCAAAGTTTAGTTTATTATATAAATATTTCAATAGTTTAATTTATAATGAATTGTTTAATTTATTATATAAATAATTCAAGTGATTATTTTAAAATGAATTGTTTAATATATTATAAAAATAATTCAAAGTTTAATTTCTGATACAATAATTCAATGGTTAAATTATTATATAAATAATTCAATAGTTTAATTTATAATGAAATGTTTAATTTGTTATATAAATAATCCAAGTGATTATTTTAAAATGCTTTGTTTAATTTATTGTATGAATAATTCAATAGCTTAATTTATTATATAAATAATTCAATAGTTTAATTTATAATGAATTGTTTAATTTATTATATAAATAATTCAAGTGATTATTTTAAAATGAATTGTTTAATATATTATAAAAATAATGCAATGTTGAATTTTTATATAAATTATTCAATAGTTTAATTTATTATATAAATAATTCAATAGTTTAATTTATAATTAATTGTTTAATTGTTACATAAATAATACAAGTGATTATTTTAAAATGATTTGTTTAATTTATTATCAAAATAATTCAAAGTTTAATTTATTATATCAATAATTCAATAGTTTAATTTATAATGAATTGTTTAATTTATTATATAAATAATTCAATTTATTATTTTATTATGAATTGTTTAATTTATTATATTAATCCAATAGCTTAATTTATAATGAATTGTTTAATTTATTATAAAAATAATTCAAAGTTTATTTTATGATATAAATAATTCAATAGTTTAATTAATAATGAATTGTATAATTATTATATAAATAATTCAAAGTTTAATTTATAATATAAATAATTCAATTGTTTTATTTATAATGAATTGTTTAATTGATGATATAAATAATTCAAGTGATTATTTTAAAATGAATTGTTTAATTTATTATAAAAATAATTCAAAGTTTAATTTATTATATAAATAATTCAATAGTTTAATTTATTATATAAATAATTCAATACTTCAATTTATAATGAATTGTTTCATATATTATTTAAATAATTCAAGTGATTATTTTAAGATGAATTGTTTAATTTATTATAAAAATAATTCAAGTCATTATTTTAAAATGAATTGTTTAATTTATTTTATAAATAATTCAATAGTTTAATTTATTATACAATAATTCAATCGTTTAATTTATTATAGAATTAATCAAATAGTTTAATGTATTATATAAATAATTCAATAGTTTAATTTATAATGAATTGTTTAATTTATTTTATAAATAATTCAAGTGATTATTTTAAAATGAATTGTTTAATTTATTATAAAAATAATTCAAAGTTTAATTTATTATATAAACAATGCAATAGTTTAATTTATTATACAAACAATTCAATAGTTTAATTGATAATGAATTGTTTAATATATTATATAAATAATTCAATAGTTTAATTAAAAATGAATTGTTTAATTCATTTTATAAATAATTCAATAGTTTAATTTATTATACAATAATTCAATCGTTTAATTTATTATATAACTAATCAAATAGTTTAATGTATTATATAAATAATTCAATAGTTTAATTTATAATGCATTTTTAAAATTATTTTATAAATAATTCAAGTGTTTATTTTAAAATGAATTGATTAATTTATTATAAAAATAATTCAAAGTTTAATTTATTATATAAACAATGCAATAGTTTAATTTATTATACAAACAATTCAATAGTTTAATTTATAATTAATTGTTTAATTTATTATATAAATAATTGAATCGTTTAATTAATAATGAATTGTTTAATTTATTTTATAAATAATTCATGTGATTATTTTCAAATTTATTATAAAAATAATTCAAAGTTTTGTTTATTATATAAATAATCCAATATTTTTATTTGCAATTAATTGTTTAATTTATTATATAAATAATTCAATATTTTAATTTATAATTATTTGTTTAATTTATTATAAATATAATTCAAAGTTTAATTTATAATGAATTGTTTAATTGATTTTACAAATAATTTAAAGTTTAATTTATTATATAAACAATGCAATAGTATAATTTATTATATAAAAAATCAATAGCTTAATTGATTATATAAATAATTCAATAGTTTAATTTATAATGAATTGTTTAATTTATTATTTAAATCATTCAATAATTTAATTTATAATGAATTGTTGAATTTATTAGATAAATAATTCAAGTGGTTATTTAAAAATGAATTGTATAATTTATTATAAGAATAAATCAATGTTACTGTTAATATATAAATAATTCAATAGTTTAGTTTATTATATAAATAATTCAATATTTTAATTTATAAAGAATTGTTTAATTTATTTTATAAATAATTCATGTGATTATTTTCAAATCAATTGTTTAATTTATTATAAAAACAATTCAAAGTTTTGTTTATTATATAAATAATTCAATAGTTTTATTTGCAATTAATTGTTTAATTTATTATATAATTAATTCAATATTTTTATTTATAATTATTTGTTTAATTTATTATAAATATAATTCAAAGTTTAATTTATTATATAAATATTTCGATAGTTTAATTTATAATGAATTGTTTAATTTACTATATAAATAATTCAAGTGATTATATTAATATTAATTGTGAAATTTATTATATAAATAATTCAATGGCTTAATTTATAATGAATTGTTTAATTATTCTATAAATAATTCAAGTGATTATTTTAAAATGAATTGTTTAATTTGTTATAAATACAATTCAAAGTTTAATTTATTATGTAACTAATTCGATAGTTTAAATTATAATGAATTGTTTAATTATTATATAAATAATTCAAGTGATCATTTTAAAATGAATTGTTTAATTTATTATTCCAATAATTCAAAGTTTAATTCATTATGTAAATAATTCAAAGTTTAATTTATTTTTTAAAAAATCAAATTTAATTTATTATATCAATAATTCAATAGTTTAATATAGTATATCAATAATTCAATAGCTTAATTTATAATGAATTGTTTACTTTATTATATAAATAATTCAAGTGATTATTTTAAAATGAATTGTTTAATTTATTAACAGAATAATTCTAAGTTTAGTTTATTATATAAATAATTCAAAGTTTAATAATAAAAATAATTCAAATTTAATTTAATGTTTAATTATTCAATAGTTTAATTTATTATATAATTTATTCAATAGTTAAATTTGCAATGAATTGTTTAATTTATTATAAAATAATTCAAGTGATCATTTTAAAATGAATTTTTTAATTTATTATATAAATAATTCAAAGTTCAATTTATTATACAAGTAATTCAATGGTTTAATTTATAATGAATTGTTTAATTCATTATATAAATCATTCAATAGGTTAATTTATACTGAATTGTTTAATTTATTTTATAAATAATTCATGTGATTATTTTAAAATGTATAATTTACTTTTTTATATAAATAATTCAGCAGTTTAATTTATAATGAATTGTTTTATTTATTTGAAGAATAATTCATGTGATTATTTTAAAATGAATTGTTTCATTTATTATGAGAATAAATCAATGTTTATTTTAATATATAAATAATTCAATAGTTTAATTTATTATATAAATAATTCAATACTTCAATTTATAATGAATTGTTTCATATATTATTTAAATAATTCAAGTGATTATTTTAAGATGAATTGTTTAATTTATTATAAAAATAATTCAAGTGATTATTTTAAAATGAATTGTTTAATTTATTATAAAAATAATTCAACGTTGAATATATTATACAATAATTCAATTGTTTAATTTGTTGTATAAATAATTCAATAGTTTAATTTATTATACAATAATTCAATCGTTTAATTTATAATGAATTGTTTAATTTATTATACAAATAATTCAATAGTTTAATTTATAATGAATCGTTTAATTAATTATAAAAATAATACAAGTGATTATTTTAAAATAAATTGTTTAATCTATTAAAATATAATTCAAGTTTAATTTATGATATAAATAATTTAATAGCTTAATTTATAATGAATTGTTTAATTTATTATAAAATAATTCAAGTGATTATTTTCAAATGAATTGATGAATTATTATATAAATAATTCAAAGTTAAATTTATTATATAAATAATTCAATGGTTTAATTGATAATGAATTGTTTAATTTATTACATAAATAATTCGTGATTATTTTTAAATGAATTTTATAATTTATTATATGAATAAGTAAATAGTTTAGTTTATTATATAAATAATTTAAAGTTTAATAATAAAAATAATTCAAATTTAATTTATTTTTAAATTATTCACCAGTTTAATTTATTATATATTTTAATTCATAGTGAATTGTTTAATTTATTATATAAATAATTCAAGTGATTATTTTTCAATGAATTGTTTCATTTATTATAAAAATAATTCAAGGTTTAATTGATTATGTCAATAATTCAATAGTTTAATTTATAATGAATTGTTTAATTTATTATATAAATAATTCAAGTGATTATTTTAAAATGAATTGTTTAATTTATTATAAAAATAAGTCAATGTTTAATTTATTATATAAATAATTCAAGTGATTATTTTAAAATGAATTGTTTAATTTATTATATTAATCCAATAGCTTACTTTATAATGAATTGTTTAATTTATTATATTAATAATTCAATAGTTTAATTCATTATATAATTAATTCAATAGCTTAATTTATTTTAAAATGAATTGTTTAATTTATGATATAAATAATTCAAGTGATTATTTTAAAATGAATTGTTTAATTTATTATAAAAATAATTCAAAGTTTAATTTATGATATAAATAATTCAATAGTTTAATTAATAATGAATTGTTTAATTTATGATATAAATAATTCAAGTGATTATTTTAAAATGAATTGTTTAATTTATTATAAAAATAATTCAAAGTTTAATTTATTATTTGAATAATTCAATAGTTTAATTCATAATGAATTGTTTAATTTATTATAAAAATAATTCAATCATTTAATTTATAATGCATTGTTTAATTCATTATATAAATCATTCAATCGTTTAATTTATCATAAATAATTCAATAGTTTAATTTATTATTAAAAAAATTCAAATTTAATTTATTGTATAAATAATTCAATAGCTTTATTTATAATGAATTGTTTAATTTATTATTCAAAGCAATCAAAAGTTTAAATTGTAATGATTCGTTAAATTTATTATATAAATAATTCAAGTGATTATTTTTAAATGAATTGTTTAATTATTATCAAAATAATTCAAGTGATTATTTAAAATGAATTGTTTAATTTATTATAAAAAATTGTGAAAGTTTAATTTGTCATTTAAATAATTCAATCGATTAGTTCATTACATAAATAATTCAATAGTTTAATTTATAATGAAATGTTTAATTATTATATAAATAATTCAAGTGATTATTTAAAAATGAATTGATTAATTTATTATAAAAATAATTCAACGTTTAATTTATTATGTAAATAATTCAATAGTTTAAATTATAATGAATTGTTTAATTTATTATATAAATAATTCAAATGATTATTTTAAAATGAATTGTTTAAATTATTATATAAATAATTCCAAGTTTAGTTTATTATATAAATAATTCAAAATTTAACAATAAAAATAATTCAAATTTAATTTATTTTTTAATAATTCAATAGTTTAATTTAATATATAATTAATTCAATAGCTAAATTTATAATGAATTGTTTAATATATTATAAAATAATTCAAGTGATTATTTTAAAATGAATTTTTTAATTTATTAAAAAAATAATTCAATGTTTAATTTATCATACAATTAATTCAAAGTTTAATTGATTGTAAAAATAATTCAAATTTAATTCATCATATAAATAAACAATACAATAGTTTAATTGATAATGAATTGTTTAATTATTCTATAAATAATTCAAGTGATTATTATACAATGAATTGTTTAATTTATTATAAAAATAATTCAAAGTTTAATTCATTATATAAATAATTCAATGGTTTAATGTATAATGAATTGTTAAATTTATTATATAAATAATTCAAGTGATTATTTCAAAATGAATTGTTTAATTTACTATATTAATCCAAAAGCTTAATTTATAATGAATTGTTTAATTTATTATATTAATAATTCAATAGTTTAATTCATTATATAATTAATTCAATAGCTTAATTTATTTTAAAAAGAATTGTTTAATTTATTATAAAAATAATTCAATAGTTTAATTTATAATGAATTGTTTAATTTATTATAGAAATAATTCAATAGGTTAATTTATAATGAATTGTTTAATTTATTATATAAATCATTCAAAGTTTAATTTATTATATAAATGGTGCAGATTTTCTCTCTCTCTCCTCCCTGTGTTTCACTCTCTCTCCCCCCAGTTTTTTTCTCTCTCTCTCCCCCCAGTGTTTCTCTCTCACTCCCCCAGTGTTTCTCACTCTCTCCCACCATTGTTTCTCTCTATCTCTCCCCAGTGTTACTCCCTCTCTCCTCCCAGTGTTTCTCTCTCTCTCCACCACTCTTTCTCTCTCTCTCCCCCAGTGTTTCTCTCTCTCTCCCTCTCCCCCAGTGTTTCTCTCTCTCTCCCCCACTCTTTCTCTCTCTCTCCCCCAGTGTTTCTCTCTCTCGCTCTCTCCCCCAATGTTTCTCTCTCTCTCCCCCAGTGTATCTCTCTCTCTCTACCGCCAGTGTTTCTCTCTCTCTATCCCCAGTGTTTCTCTCTCTCTCCCCCAGTGTTTCTCTCTCTCCCCCCAGTGTTTCTCTCTCTCTCCACCACTCTTTCTCTCTCTCTCCCCCAGTGTTTCTCTCTCTCCCTCTCTCCCCCAATGTTTCTCTCTCTCTCCCCCAGTGTTTCTCTCTCTCCATCCACAGTGTTTCTCTCTCAGTATCCCCTGTGTTACTCTCTCTCTCCCCAGTGTTACTCTCTCTCCCCCCATTGTTTGTCTCTCTCCCCCCATTGTTTCTCACTCTCTCCCCAGTGTTAGTCTCTCTATACCCCCAGTGTTTGTCTCTCTCCCCCCGGTGTTTCTCTCTCTCTCCTCCCTGTGTTTCTCTCTCTCTCCCCCCAGTTTCTCTCTCTCTCTCTCTCCCCTAGTTTCTCTCTCTCTCTCCCCTAGTTTCTCTCTCTCTCTCCCCAGTGTTTCTCTCTCACTCCCCCAAGTGTTTCTCTCTCTCTCCCCCAGTGTTTCTCTCACACTCCACCACCACCGAGTGCTTGTCTCTCACTCCCTCTCTCCCCCCACTGTTTCTCTCTCTCTCTCCCCCAGTGTTTCTCTCTCCCTCCCCCCAGTGTTTCTCACTCTCTACCCCCATTGTTTCTCTCTATCTCTACCCAGTGTTTCTCCCTCTCACCCCCCAGTGTTTCTATCTCTCTCCCGCCAGTGTTTCTCTCTCTCTCCCCCCAGTGTTTCTCTCTATCTCCACCACTGTTTCTCTCTCTCTCCCCCAGTGTTTCTCTCTCTCTCCACCACTGTTTCTCTCTCTCTCTCCCAGTGTTTCTCTCTCTCTCTCTCTCTCCCCCAAAGTTTCTCTCTCTCTCTCCCCAGTGTTTCTCTCTCTCTACCGCCAGTGTTTCTCTCTCTCTCCCCCCTGAGTTTCTCTATCTCTCCCCTGTGTTGCTCTCTCTCTCTCCCCTGTGTTGCTCTCTCTCTCCCCAGTGTTACTCTCTCTCTCCCCCCAGTGTTTGTCTCTCTCCCCCCGGTGTTTCTCACTCTCACCTCCCTGTGTTTCTGTCTCTCTCCCCTCAGTTTTTCTCTCTCTCTCTCTCCCCAGTGTTTCTCTCTCTCTCTCTCTCCCCTAGTTTCTCTCTCTCTCTCCCCAGTGTTTCTCTCTCACTCCCCCCAGTGCTTCTCTCTCTCTCCCCAGTGTTACTCTCTCTCCCCCCATTGTTTGTCTCTCTCCCCCCATTGTTTCTCTCTCTCTCCCCAGTGTTACTCTCTCTCTCACCACAGTGTTTGTCTCTCTCCCCCCGGTGTTTCTCTCTCTCTTCTCCCTGTGTTTCTCCCTCTCTCCCCCCAGTGTTTTTCTCTCTCACTCCCCCCAGTGTTTCTCTCTCTCTCCCCCCAGTGTTTCTCACTCTCTCCCCCCATTGTTTCTCTTTATCTCTCCCCAGTGTTACTCACTCTCTCCTCCCAGTGTTTCTCTCTCACCCCCCAGTGTTTCTCTCTCTCCCTCCAGTGTTTCTCTCTCTCTCCACCACTCTTTCTCTCTCTCTCTCCCCCCAGAGTTTCTCTCTCTCTCCCCCCAGTGTATCTCTCTGTCTCCCTCAGTGTTTTTCTCTGTCTCCCCCCAGTGTTACTCTTGCTCTCTCCCCGCAGTGTTACTCTCTCTCTCCCTGCAGTGTTTTTCTCACTCTCCCCACAAGTGTTTCTCCCTCTCTCCCCTGTGTTACTCTCTCTCTTCCCAGTGTTACGCTCTCTCCCCCCATTGTTTCTCTCTCTCTCCCCAGTGTTACTCTCTCTCTCCCCCCAGTTTTTGTGTCTCTCCCCACGGTGTTTCTCTCTCTCTCCCCCCGGTGTTTCTCTCTCTCTCCTCCCTGTGTTTCTCCCTCTATCCCCCCAGTTTTTTTTCTCTCTCTCTCCCCCCAGTGTTTCTCTCTCTCTCCCCCCAGTGTTTGTCTCTCTCCCCCGGTGTTTCTCTCTCTCTCCTCCCTGTGTTTCTCGCTCTCTCCCCCCAGTTTTTCTCTCTCTCTCTCCCCTAGTTTCTCTCTCTCTCTCCCCCAGTTTCTCTCTCTCTCTCCCCAGTGTTTCTTTCTCACTCCCCCAAGTGTTTCTCTCTCTCTCCCCCAGTGTTTCTCTCACACTCCACCACCACAGAGTGCTTGTCTCTCACTCCCTCTCTCCCCCCACTGTTTCTCTCTCTCTCCCCCCAGTGTTTCTCACTCTCTCCCCCCATTGCTTCTCTCTATCTCTCCCCAGTGCTTCTCCCTCTCACCCCCCAGTGTTTCTATCTCTCTCCCGCCAGTGTTTCTCTCTCTCTCCCCCCAGTGTTTCTCTCTCTCTCCACCACTGTTTCTCTCTCTCTCCCACAGTGTTTCTCTCTCTCTCCACCACTGTTTCTCTCTCTCTCTCCCAGTGTTTCTCTCTCTCTCTCTCTCCCCCAAAGTTTCTCTCTCTCTCCCCCAGTGTTTCTCTCTCTCCACCGCCAGTGTTTCTCTCTCTCTCCCCCCAGAGTTTCTCTCTCTCTCCCCCCAGTGTATCTCTCTGTCTCTCCCAGTGTTTCTCTCTGTCTCCCCACAGTGTTAGTCTTTCTCTCTCCCCGCAGTGTTACTCTCTCTCTCCCTGCAGTGTTTTTCTCTCTCTCCCCGCAAGTGTTTCTCTCTCTCTCCCCTGTGTTGCTCTCTCTCTCCCCAGTGTTACTCTCTCTCTCCCCCCAGTGTTTGTCTCTCTCCCCCCGGTGTTTCTCTCTCTCTCCTCCCTGTGTTTCTGTCTCTCTCCCCCCAGTTTTTCTCTCTCTCTCTCTCCCCAGTGTTTCTCTCTCTCTCTCTCCCCTAGTTTCTCTCTCTCTCTCTCTCTCCAGTGTTTCTCTCTCACTCCCCCCAGTGCTTCTCTCTCTCTCCCCAGTGTTACTCTCTCTCTCACCGCAGTGTTTGTCTCTCTCCCCCCGCTGTTTCTCTTCCTCTCCTCCCTGTGTTTCTCCCTCTCTCCCCCCAGTTTTTTTCTCTCTATCTCCCCCCAGTGTTTCTCTCTCTCTGCCCCCAGTGTTTCTCACTCTCTCCCCCCATTGTTTCTCTCTATCTCTCCCCAGTGTTACTCACTCTCTCCTCCCAGTGTTTCTCTCTCTCCTCCCAGTGTTTCTCCCTCTCACCCCCCAGTGTTTCTCTCTCTCTCCCTCCAGTGTTTCTCTCTCTCTCCCCCAGTGTTTCTCTCTCTCTCTCTCCCCAATGTTTCTCTCTCTCCCCCCAGTGTTTCTCTCTCTCTCCCCCCAGTGTTTCTCTCTCTCTACCGCCAGTGTTTCTCCCTCTCTATCCCCAGTGCTTCTCTCTCTCTATCTCCAGTGTTTCTCTCTCTCTCCCCCAGTGTTTCTCTCTCTCTCTCCCCCCAGAGTTTCTCTCTCTCCCCACCCAGTGTATCTCTCTTTCTCCCTCAGTGTTTTTCTCTGTCTCCCCCCAGTTTTACTCTTTCTCTCTCCCCGCAGTGTTACTCTCTCTCTTCCCTGTGTTACTCTCTCTCCCCCCATTATTTGTCTCTCTCCCCCCATTGTTTCTCTCTCTCTCCCCAGTGTTACTGTCTCGCCCCCCCCAGCGTTTGTCGCTCTCCCCACGGTGTTTCCCTCTCTCTCCCCCCGGTGTTTCTCTCTCTCTCCTCCCTGTGTTTCTGTCTCTCTCCCCCCAGTTGTTCTCTCTCTCTCTCTCCCCAGTGTTTCTCTCTCTCTCTCCCCCCGAGTTTCTCTCTCTCTCTTCCCAGTGTTACTCTCTCTCCCCCCATTGTTTGTCTCTCTCCCCCCATTGTTTCACTCTCTCTACCCAGTGTTACTCTCTCTCTCCCCCCAGTGTTTGTCTCTCTCCCCACGGTGTTTCTCTCTCTCTCCTCCCTGTGTTTCTCTCTCTCTCCCCTCAGTTTTTCTCTCTCTCACTCCCCCCAGTGTTTCTCTCTATCTCCCCCAGTGTTTCTCTCACACTCCACCACCACCGAGTGCTTCCCTCTCACTCCCTCTCTCCCCCCACTGTTTCTCTCTCTCTCTCCCCCAGTGTTTCTCTCTCTCTCCCCCCATTGTTTCTCTCTCTCTCTCCACCACTGTTTCTCTCTCTCTCCCCCAGTGTTTCTCTCTCTCTCCACCACTGTTTCTCCCTCTCTCTCCCAGTGTTTCTCTCTCTCTCTCTCTCCCCCAAAGTTTCTCTCTCTCTCCCCCCAGTGTTTCTCTCTCTCTCCCCCCAGTGTTTCTCACTCTCTCCCCCCATTGTTTCTCTCTATCTCTCCCCAGTGTTACTCACTCTCTCCTCCCAGTGTTTCTCTCTCTCCCCCCAGTGTTTCTCCCTCTCACCCCCCAGTGTTTCTCTCTCTCTCCACCACTGTTTCTCTCTCTCTCCCCTAGTGTTTCTCTCTCTCTCCACCACTGTTTCTCTCTCTCTCTCCCACTGTTTCTCTCTCTCTCTCTCTCCCCCAAAGATTCTCTCTCTCTCCCCCCAGTGTTTCTCTCTCTCTCTCCCCCCAGTGTTTCTCACTCTCTCCACCCATTGTTTCTCTCTATCTCTCCCCAGTGTTATTCACTCTCTCCCCCAATATTTCTCTCTTCCCCCCCCAGTGTTTCTCTTTCTCTCCCCCTCCCCAGTGTTTCTCTCTCTCTACCGCCAGTGTTTCTCCCTCTCTATCGCCAGTGTTTCTCTCTCTCTATCCCCAGTGTTTCTCTCTCTCTCCCCCAGTGTTTCTCTCTCTCTACCGCCAGTGTTTCTCCCTCTCTATCCCCAGTGCTTCTCTCTCTCTATCCCCAGTGTTTCTCTATCTCCCCCAGTGTTTCTCTCTCTCTCTCCCCCCAGAGTTTCTCTCTCTCCCCACCCAGTGTATCTCTCTTTCTCCCTCAGTGTTTTTCTCTGTCTCCCCCCAGTTTTACTCTTTCTCTCTCCCCGCAGTGTTACTCTCTCTCTTCCCTGTGTTACTCTCTCTCCCCCCATTATTTGTCTCTCTCCCCCCATTGTTTCTCTCTCTCTCCCCAGTGTTACTGTCTCGCCCCCCCCAGCGTTTGTCGCTCTCCCCACGGTGTTTCCCTCTCTCTCCCCCCGGTGTTTCTCTCTCTCTCCTCCCTGTGTTTCTGTCTCTCTCCCCCCAGTTGTTCTCTCTCTCTCTCTCCCCAGTGTTTATCTCTCTCTCTCCCCCCGAGTTTCTCTCTCTCTCTTCCCAGTGTTACTCTCTCTCCCCCCATTGTTTGTCTCTCTCCCCCCATTGTTTCTCTCTCTCTCCCCAGTGTTACTCTCTCTCTCCCCCCAGTGTTTGTCTCTCTCCCCACGGTGTTTCTCTCTCTCTCCTCCCTGTGTTTCTCTCTCTCTCCCCTCAGTTTTTCTCTCTCTCACTCCCCCCAGTGTTTCTCTCCATCTCCCCCAGTGTTTCTCTCACACTCCACCACCACCGAGTGCTTCCCTCTCACTCCCTCTCTCCCCCCACTGTTTCTCTCTCTCTCTCCCCCAGTGTTTCTCTCTCTCTCCCCCCATTGTTTCTCTCTCTCTCTCCACCACTGTTTCTCTCTCTCTCCCCCAGTGTTTCTCTCTCTCTCCACCACTGTTTCTCTCTCTCTCTCCCAGTGTTTCTCTCTCTCTCTCTCTCCCCCAAAGTTTCTCTCTCTCTCCCCCCAGTGTTTCTCTCTCTCTCCCACCAGTGTTTCTCACTCTCTCCCCCCATTGTTTCTCTCTATCTCTCCCCAGTGTTACTCACTCTCTCCTCCCAGTGTTTCTCTCTCTCCCCCCAGTGTTTCTCCCTCTCACCCCCCAGTGTTTCTCTCTCTCTCCACCACTGTTTCTCTCTCTCTCCCCTAGTGTTTCTCTCTCTCTCCACCACTGTTTCTCTCTCTCTCTCCCACTGTTTCTCTCTCTCTCTCTCTCCCCCAAAGATTATCTCTCTCTCCCCCCAGTGTTTCTCTCTCTCTCCCCCCAGTGTTTCTCACTCTCTCCACCCATTGTTTCTCTCTATCTCTCCCCAGTGTTATTCACTCTCTCCCCCAATATTTCTCTCTTCCCCCCCCCAGTGTTTCTCTTTCTCTCCCCCCCCAGTGTTTCTCTCTCTCTACCGCCAGTGTTTCTCCCTCTCTATCGCCAGTGTTTCTCTCTCTCTATCCCCAGTGTTTCTCTCTCTCTCCCCCAGTGTTTCTCTCTCTCTCTCCCCCAGAGTTTCTCTCTCTCTCCCCCCAGTGTATCTCTCTGTCTCCCTCAGTGTTTTTCTCTGTCTCCCCCCAGTGTTACTCTTGCTCTCTCCCCGCAGTGTTACTCTCTCTCTCCCTGCAGTGTTTTTCTCACTCTCCCCACAAGTGTTTCTCCCTCTCTCCCCTGTGTTACTCTCTCTCTTCCCAGTGTTACGCTCTCTCCCCCCATTGTTTGTCTCTCTCCCCCCATTGTTTCTCTCTCTCTCCCCAGTGTTACTCTCTCTCTCCCCCCAGTGTTTGTCTCTCTCCCCACGGTGTTTCTCTCTCTCTCTCCCCGGTGTTTCTCTCTCTCTCCTCCCTGTGTTTCTCCCTCTCTCCCCCGAGTTTTTTTTTCTCTCTCTCTCCCCCCAGTGTTTCTCTCTCTCTCCCCCCAGTGTTTGTCTCTCTCCCCCCGGTGTTTCTCTCTCTCTCCTCCCTGTGTTTCTCTCTCTCTCATCCCTGTGTTTCTCCCTCTCTCCCCCCAGTTTTTTTTCTCTCTCTCTCCCCCCAGTTTTTCTCTCTCTCTCTCCCCTAGTTTCTCTCTCTCTCTCCCCTAGTTTCTCTCTCTCTCTCCCCAGTGTTTCTTTCTCACTCCCCCAAGTGTTTCTCTCTCTCTCCCCCAGTGTTTCTCTCACACTCCACCACCACAGAGTGCTTGTCTCTCACTCCCTCTCTCCCCCCACTGTTTCTCTCTCTCTCTCCCCCAGTGTTTCTCTCTCCCACCCCCCAGTGTTTCTCACTCTCTCCCCCCATTGTTTCTCTCTATCTCTCCCCAGTGTTTCTCCCTCTCACCCCCCAGTGTTTCTATCTCTCTCCCGCCAGTGTTTCTCTCTCTCTCCCCCCATTGTTTCTCTCTCTCTCTCCACCACTGTTTCTCTCTCTCTCCCCCAGTGTTTCTCTCTCTCTCCACCACTGTTTCTCTCTCTCTCTCCCAGTGTTTCTCTCTCTCTCTCTCTCCCCCAAAGTTTCTCTCTCTCTCCCCCCAGTGTTTCTCTCTCTCTCCCCCCAGTGTTTCTCACTCTCTCCCCCCATTGCTTCTCTCTATCTCTCCCCAGTGCTTCTCCCTCTCACCCCCCAGTGTTTCTATCTCTCTCCCGCCAGTGTTTCTCTCTCTCTCCCCCCAGTGTTTCTCTCTCTCTCCACCACTGTTTCTCTCTCTCTCCCACAGTGTTTCTCTCTCTCTCCACCACTGTTTCTCTCTCTCTCTCCCAGTGTTTCTCTCTCTCTCTCTCTCCCCCAAAGTTTCTCTCTCTCTCCCCCAGTGTTTCTCTCTCTCTACCGCCAGTGTTTCTCTCTCTCTCCCCCCAGAGTTTCTCTCTCTCTCCCCCCAGTGTATCTCTCTGTCTCTCCCAGTGTTTCTCTCTGTCTCCCCACAGTGTTAGTCTTTCTCTCTCCCCGCAGCGTTACTCTCTCTCTCCCTGCAGTGTTTTTCTCTCTCTCCCCGCAAGTGTTTCTCTCTCTCTCCCCTGTGTTGCTCTCTCTCTCCCCAGTGTTACTCTCTCTCTCCCCCCAGTGTTTGTCTCTCTCCCCCCGGTGTTTCTCTCTCTCTCCTCCCTGTGTTTCTGTCTCTCTCCCCCCAGTTTTTCTCTCTCTCTCTCTCCCCAGTGTTTCTCTCTCTCTCTCTCCCCTAGTTTCTCTCTCTCTCTCCCCCCATTGTTTGTCTCTCTCCCCCCATTGTTTCTCTCTCTCTCCCCAGTGTTACTCTCTCTCTCCCCCCAGTGTTTGTCTCTCTCCCCACGGTGTTTCTCTCTCTCTCCTCCCTGTGTTTCTCTCTCTCTCCCCTCAGTTTTTCTCTCTCTCACTCCCCCCAGTGTTTCTCTCTATCTCCCCCAGTGTTTCTCTCACACTCCACCACCACCGAGTGCTTCTCTCTCACTCCCTCTCTCCCCCCACTGTTTCTCTCTCTCTCTCCCCCAGTGTTTCTCTCTCCCTCCCCCCAGTGTTTCTCACTCTCTCCCCCATTGTTTCTCTCTATCTCTCCCCAGTGTTTCTCCCTCTCCCCCCCAGTGTTTTTCTCTCTCTCCCGCCAGTGTCTCTCTCTCTTCCCGCCAGTGTTTCTCTCTCTCTCCACCACTGTTTCTCTCTCTCTCCCCCAGTGTTTCTCTCTCTCTCTCTCCCCCAATGTTTGTCTCTCTCTGCCCCCAGTGTTTCTCTCTCTCTCCCCCCAGTGTTTCTCACTCTCTCCCCCCATTGTTTCTCCCTATCTCTCCCCAGTGTTACTCACTCTCTCCTCCCAGTGTTTCTCTCTCTCCCCCCAGTGTTTCTCCCTCTCACCCCCCAGTGTTTCTCTCTCTCTCCCGCCAGTGTTTCTCTCTCTCCCCCCAGTGTTTCTCTCTCTCTCCACCACTCTTTCTCTCTCTCTCCCCCAGTGTTTCTCTCTCTCTCTCTCCCGCCAGTGTTTCTCTCTCTCTCTCCCCCCAGTGTTTCTCTCTCTCTCCACCACTGTTTCTCTCTCTCTCTCTCCCCCAATGTTTCTCTCTCTCTCCCCCCAGTGTTTCTCTCTCTCGACCGCCAGTGTTTCTCTCTCTCTATCCCCAGTGTTTCTCTCTCTATCGCCAGTGTTTCTCTCTCTCTCCCCCAGTGTTTCTCTATCTCTCTCCCCCCAGAGTTTCTCGCTCTCTCCCCCAGTGTATCTCTCTGTCTCCCCCATTGTTTCTCTCTGTCTCCCCCCAGTGTTACTCTTTCTCTCTCCCCGCAGTGTTTCTCTCTCTCCAACCCCCCAGTGTTTCTCTCTCGCTCTCCCCCGAGTGTTTCTCTCTCTCCCACCAGTGTTTCTATCTCTCCCCCAGTGTTTCTCTCTCTCTCTCAGCCCCCCCAGTGTTTCTCTCTCTCTCTCTCCCCAGTGTTTCTCCCTCTCTCTCTATCGCTCTCTCCTCCCAGTGTTTCTCTCTCTCACTCCACAGTGTTTCTCTCACTCTCTCTTCCCCCAGTGTTTCTCCCTCTCTATCGCCAGTGTTTCTCTCTCTCTATCCCCAGTGTTTCTCTCTCTCTCCCCCAGTGTTTCTCTCTCTCTCTCCCCCAGAGTTTCTCTCTCTCTCCCCCCAGTGTATCTCTCTGTCTCCCTCAGTGTTTTTCTCTGTCTCCCCCCAGTGTTACTCTTGCTCTCTCCCCGCAGTGTTACTCTCTCTCTCCCTGCAGTGTTTTTCTCACTCTCCCCACAAGTGTTTCTCCCTCTCTCCCCTGTGTTACTCTCTCTCTTCCCAGTGTTACGCTCTCTCCCCCCATTGTTTGTCTCTCTCCCCCCATTGTTTCTCTCTCTCTCCCCAGTGTTACTCTCTCTCTCCCCCCAGTGTTTGTCTCTCTCCCCACGGTGTTTCTCTCTCTCTCTCCCCGGTGTTTCTCTCTCTCTCCTCCCTGTGTTTCTCCCTCTCTCCCCCGAGTTTTTTTTTCTCTCTCTCTCCCCCCAGTGTTTCTCTCTCTCTCCCCCCAGTGTTTGTCTCTCTCCCCCCGGTGTTTCTCTCTCTCTCCTCCCTGTGTTTCTCTCTCTCTCATCCCTGTGTTTCTCCCTCTCTCCCCCCAGTTTTTTTTCTCTCTCTCTCCCCCCAGTTTTTCTCTCTCTCTCTCCCCTAGTTTCTCTCTCTCTCTCCCCTAGTTTCTCTCTCTCTCTCCCCAGTGTTTCTTTCTCACTCCCCCAAGTGTTTCTCTCTCTCTCCCCCAGTGTTTCTCTCACACTCCACCACCACAGAGTGCTTGTCTCTCACTCCCTCTCTCCCCCCACTGTTTCTCTCTCTCTCTCCCCCAGTGTTTCTCTCTCCCACCCCCCAGTGTTTCTCACTCTCTCCCCCCATTGTTTCTCTCTATCTCTCCCCAGTGTTTCTCCCTCTCACCCCCCAGTGTTTCTATCTCTCTCCCGCCAGTGTTTCTCTCTCTCTCCCCCCATTGTTTCTCTCTCTCTCTCCACCACTGTTTCTCTCTCTCTCCCCCAGTGTTTCTCTCTCTCTCCACCACTGTTTCTCTCTCTCTCTCCCAGTGTTTCTCTCTCTCTCTCTCTCCCCCAAAGTTTCTCTCTCTCTCCCCCCAGTGTTTCTCTCTCTCTCCCCCCAGTGTTTCTCACTCTCTCCCCCCATTGCTTCTCTCTATCTCTCCCCAGTGCTTCTCCCTCTCACCCCCCAGTGTTTCTATCTCTCTCCCGCCAGTGTTTCTCTCTCTCTCCCCCCAGTGTTTCTCTCTCTCTCCACCACTGTTTCTCTCTCTCTCCCACAGTGTTTCTCTCTCTCTCCACCACTGTTTCTCTCTCTCTCTCCCAGTGTTTCTCTCTCTCTCTCTCTCCCCCAAAGTTTCTCTCTCTCTCCCCCAGTGTTTCTCTCTCTCTACCGCCAGTGTTTCTCTCTCTCTCCCCCCAGAGTTTCTCTCTCTCTCCCCCCAGTGTATCTCTCTGTCTCTCCCAGTGTTTCTCTCTGTCTCCCCACAGTGTTAGTCTTTCTCTCTCCCCGCAGCGTTACTCTCTCTCTCCCTGCAGTGTTTTTCTCTCTCTCCCCGCAAGTGTTTCTCTCTCTCTCCCCTGTGTTGCTCTCTCTCTCCCCAGTGTTACTCTCTCTCTCCCCCCAGTGTTTGTCTCTCTCCCCCCGGTGTTTCTCTCTCTCTCCTCCCTGTGTTTCTGTCTCTCTCCCCCCAGTTTTTCTCTCTCTCTCTCTCCCCAGTGTTTCTCTCTCTCTCTCTCCCCTAGTTTCTCTCTCTCTCTCCCCCCATTGTTTGTCTCTCTCCCCCCATTGTTTCTCTCTCTCTCCCCAGTGTTACTCTCTCTCTCCCCCCAGTGTTTGTCTCTCTCCCCACGGTGTTTCTCTCTCTCTCCTCCCTGTGTTTCTCTCTCTCTCCCCTCAGTTTTTCTCTCTCTCACTCCCCCCAGTGTTTCTCTCTATCTCCCCCAGTGTTTCTCTCACACTCCACCACCACCGAGTGCTTCTCTCTCACTCCCTCTCTCCCCCCACTGTTTCTCTCTCTCTCTCCCCCAGTGTTTCTCTCTCCCTCCCCCCAGTGTTTCTCACTCTCTCCCCCATTGTTTCTCTCTATCTCTCCCCAGTGTTTCTCCCTCTCCCCCCCAGTGTTTTTCTCTCTCTCCCGCCAGTGTCTCTCTCTCTTCCCGCCAGTGTTTCTCTCTCTCTCCACCACTGTTTCTCTCTCTCTCCCCCCAGTGTTTCTCACTCTCTCCCCCCATTGTTTCTCCCTATCTCTCCCCAGTGTTACTCACTCTCTCCTCCCAGTGTTTCTCTCTCTCCCCCCAGTGTTTCTCCCTCTCACCCCCCAGTGTTTCTCTCTCTCTCCCGCCAGTGTTTCTCTCTCTCCCCCCAGTGTTTCTCTCTCTCTCCACCACTCTTTCTCTCTCTCTCCCCCAGTGTTTCTCTCTCTCTCTCTCCCGCCAGTGTTTCTCTCTCTCTCTCCCCCCAGTGTTTCTCTCTCTCTCCACCACTGTTTCTCTCTCTCTCTCTCCCCCAATGTTTCTCTCTCTCTCCCCCCAGTGTTTCTCTCTCTCGACCGCCAGTGTTTCTCTCTCTCTATCCCCAGTGTTTCTCTCTCTATCGCCAGTGTTTCTCTCTCTCTCCCCCAGTGTTTCTCTATCTCTCTCCCCCCAGAGTTTCTCGCTCTCTCCCCCAGTGTATCTCTCTGTCTCCCCCATTGTTTCTCTCTGTCTCCCCCCAGTGTTACTCTTTCTCTCTCCCCGCAGTGTTTCTCTCTCTCCAACCCCCCAGTGTTTCTCTCTCGCTCTCCCCCGAGTGTTTCTCTCTCTCCCACCAGTGTTTCTATCTCTCCCCCAGTGTTTCTCTCTCTCTCTCAGCCCCCCCAGTGTTTCTCTCTCTCTCTCTCCCCAGTGTTTCTCCCTCTCTCTCTATCGCTCTCTCCTCCCAGTGTTTCTCTCTCTCACTCCACAGTGTTTCTCTCACTCTCTCTTCCCCCAGTGTTTCTCTCTCGCTCTCCCCACAGTGTTTCTCTCTCTCTCCCCAGTGTTACTCTCTCTTTCCCCCAGTGTTTGTCTCTCTCCCCCAGAGTTTCTCTCTCTCTCCTCCCTGTGTTTCTCTCTCTCTCTCCCAGTTTTTTTTTTCTCTCTCTCCCCCCAGTGTTTCTCTCTCTCTCCCCACAGTGTTTCTCTCTCTCCCCCCAGTTTTTCTTTCTCTCTCCCCCCAGTGTTTCTCTCTCTTTCTCTACCCCCAGTTTTACTCTCTCTCTCCCCCCAGTTTTACTCTCTCTTTACCCGCACTTTTTCTGTCTCTTTCTCTCTCTCTCCCCCCCCCACAGTGTTTCTCTCTCGCTCTCCCCCCAGTGTTTCTCTCTCTCTCCCCCAGTGTTTCTCTCTCTCTCTCCCCCCAGAGTTTCTCTCTCTTTCCCCCCAGTGTACCTCTCTGTCTCCCCCAGTGTTTTTCTCTGTCTCCCCCCAGTGTTACTCTTTCTCTCTCCCCGCAGTGTTTCTCTCTCTCTCCCTGCAGTGTTTTTAACTCTCTCCCCGCAAGTATTTCTCTCTCTCTCCCCAGTGTTACTCTCTCTCTCCCCAGTGTTACTCTCTCTCTCCCCCCAGTGTTTGTCTCTCTCCCCCCACTGTTCCTCTCTCTCTCCTCCCTGTGCTTCTCTCTCTCTCCCCCCAGTTTTTCTCTCTCTCTACCGCCAGTGTTTCTCTCTCTCTATCCCCTAGTTTCTCTATCTCTCTCCCCAGTGTTTCTCTCTCACTCCCCCCAGTGTTTCTCTCTCTCCCCCAGTGTTTCTCTCACACTGCACCACCACCGAGTGCTTCTCTCTCACTCCCTCGCTCCTCCCACTGTTTCTCTCTCTCTCCCCCAGTGTTTCTCTCTCTCTCCCCCCAGTGTTTCTCGCTCTCTCCCCCCATTGTTTCTCTCTCTCTCCCCCAGTGATTCTCTCACACTCCACCACCACCGAGTGCTTGTCACTCACTCCCTCTATCCCCCCAGTGTTTCTCTCACTCTCTCCCCCATTGTTTCTCTCTATCTCTCCCCAGTGTTTCTCCCTCTCACCCCCCAGTGTTTCTCTCTCTCTCCCGCCAGTGTTTCTCTCTCACTCCACCACTGTTTCTCTCTCCCTCCACCCAGTGTTTCTCTCTCTCTCCCCCCAGTTTTTCTTTCTCTCTCCCCCCAGTGTTTCTCTCTCTTTCTCTACCCCCAGTTTTACTCTCTCTCTCCCCCCAGTTTTACTCTCTCTTTACCCGCACTTTTTCTGTCTATTTCTCTCTCTCCCCCCCGCACAGTGTTTCTCTCTCGCTCTCCCCCCAGTGTTTCTCTCTAGCTCTCCCACCAGTGTTTCTCTCTCTCCCCCAGTGTTTCTCTCTCTCTCCCCCAGTGTTTCTCTCACACTCCACCACCACCGAGTGCTTGTCTCTCACTCCCTCTCTCCCCCCACTGTTTCTCTCTCTCTCCCCCCAGTGTTTCTCACTCTCTCCCCCCATTGCTTCTCTCTATCTCTCCCCAGTGCTTCTCCCTCTCACCCCCCAGTGTTTCTATCTCTCTCCCGCCAGTGTTTCTCTCTCTCTCCCCCCAGTGTTTCTCTCTCTCTCCACCACTGTTTCTCTCTCTCTCCCACAGTGTTTCTCTCTCACTCTACCACTGTTTCTCTCTCTCTCTCTCTCCCCCAAAGTTTCTCTCTCTCTCCCCCAATGTTTCTCTCTCTCTACCGCCAGTGTTTCTCTCTCTCTCCCCCCAGAGTATCTCTCTCTCTCCCCCCAGTGTATCTCTCTGTCTCTCCCAGTGTTTCTCTCTGTCTCCCCACAGTGTTAGTCTTTCTCTCTCCCCGCAGTGTTACTCTCTCTCTCCCTGCAGTGTTTTTCTCTCTCTCCCCGCAAGTGTTTCTCTCTCTCTCCCCTGTGTTGCTCTCTCTCTCCCCAGTGTTACTCTCTCTCTCCCCCCAGTGTTTGTCTCTCTCCCCCCGGTGTTTCTCTCTCTCTCCTCCCTGTGTTTCTGTCTCTCTCCCCCCAGTTTTTCTCTCTCTCTCTCTCCCCAGTGTTTCTCTCTCTCTCCCCTAGTTTCTCTCTCTCTCTCTCTCTCCAGTGTTTCTCTCTCACTCCCCCCAGTGCTTCTCTCTCTCTCCCCAGTGTTACTCTCTCTCTCACCGCAGTGTTTGTCTCTCTCCCCCCGCTGTTTCTCTCCCTCTCCTCCCTGTGTTTCTCCCTCTCTCCCCCCAGTTTTTTTCTCTCTATCTCCCCCCAGTGTTTCTCTCTCTCTCCCCCCAGTGTTTCTCACTCTCTCCCCCCATTGTTTCTCTCTATCTCTCCCCAGTGTTACTCACTCTCCCCTCCCAGTGTTTCTCTCTCTCCTCCCACTGTTTCTCCCTCTCACCCCCCAGTGTTTCTCTCTCTCTCCCTCCAGTGTTTCTCTCTCTCTCCCCCAGTGTTTCTCTCTCTCTCTCTCCCCAATGTTTCTCTCTCTCCCCCCAGTGTTTCTCTCTCTCTCCCCCCAGTGTTTCTCTCTCTCTACCGCCAGTGTTTCTCCCTCTCTATCCCCAGTGCTTCTCTCTCTCTATCCCCAGTGTTTCTCAATCTCTCCCCCAGTGTTTCTCTCTCTCTCTCCCCCCAGAGTTTCTCTCTCTCCCCACCCAGTGTATCTCTCTTTCTCCCTCAGTGTTTTTCTCTGTCTCCCCCCAGTTTTACTCTTTCTCTCTCCCCGCAGTGTTACTCTCTCTCTTCCCTGTGTTACTCTCTCTCCCCCCATTATTTGTCTCTCTCCCCACGGTGTTTCCCTCTCTCTCCCCCCGGTGTTTCTCTCTCTCTCCTCCCTGTGTTTCTGTCTCTCTCCCCCCAGTTGTTCTCTCTCTCTCTCTCTCCAGTGTTACTCCCTCTCTCTCCCCCCGAGTTTCTCTCTCTCTCTTCCCAGTGTTACTCTCTCTCCCCCCCATTGTTTGTCTCTCTCCCCCCATTGTTTCTCTCTCTCTCCCCAGTGTTACTCTCTCTCTCCCCCCAGTGTTTGTCTCTCTCCCCACGGTGTTTCTCTCTCTCTCCTCCCTGTGTTTCTCTCTCTCTCCCCTCAGTTTTTCTCTCTCTCACTCCCCCCAGTGTTTCTCTCTATCTCCCCCAGTGTTTCTCTCACACTCCACCACCACCGAGTGCTTCTCTCTCACTCCCTCTCTCCCCCCACTGTTTCTCTCTCTCTCTCCCCCAGTGTTTCTCTCTCCCTCCCCCCAGTGTTTCTCACTCTCTCCCCCATTGTTTCTCTCTATCTCTCCCCAGTGTTTCTCCCTCTCCCCCCCCAGTGTTTTTCTCTCTCTCCCGCCAGTGTTTCTCTCTCTTCCCCCCAGTGTTTCTCTCTCTCTCCACCACTGTTTCTCTCTCTCTCCCCCAATGTTTCTCTCTCTCTCTCTCTCCCCCAATGTTTGTCTCTCTCTGCCCCCAGTGTTTCTCTCTCTCTCCCCCCAGTGTTTCTCACTCTCTCCCCCCATTGTTTCTCCCTATCTCTCCCCAGTGTTACTCACTCTCTCCTCCCAGTGTTTCTCTCTCTCCCCCCAGTGTTTCTCCCTCTCACCCCCCAGTGTTTCTCTCTCTCTCCCGCCAGTGTTTCTCTCTCTCCCCCCAGTGTTTCTCTCTCTCTCCACCACTCTTTCTCTCTCTCTCCCCCAGTGTTTCTCTCTCTCTCTCTCCCGCCAGTGTTTCTCTCTCTCTCTCCCCCCAGTGTTTCTCTCTCTCTCCACCACTGTTTCTCTCTCTCTCTCTCCCCCAATGTTTCTCTCTCTCTCCCCCCAGTGTTTCTCTCTCTCGACCGCCAGTTTTTCTCTCTCTCTATCCCCAGTGTTTCTCTCTCTCTATCGCCAGTGTTTCTCTCTCTCTCCACCACTCTTTCTCTCTCTCTCCCCTGTGTTGCTCTCTCTCTCCCCAGTGTTACTCTCTCTCTCCCCCCAGTGTTTGTCTCTCTCCCCCCGGTGTTTCTCTCTCTCTCCTCCCTGTGTTTCTGTCTCTCTCCCCCCAGTTTTTCTCTCTCTCTCTCTCCCCAGTGTTTCTCTCTCTCTCCCCTAGTTTCTCTCTCTCTCTCTCTCTCCAGTGTTTCTCTCTCACTCCCCCCAGTGCTTCTCTCTCTCTCCCCAGTGTTACTCTCTCTCTCACCGCAGTGTTTGTCTCTCTCCCCCCGCTGTTTCTCTCCCTCTCCTCCCTGTGTTTCTCCCTCTCTCCCCCCAGTTTTTTTCTCTCTATCTCCCCCCAGTGTTTCTCTCTCTCTCCCCCCAGTGTTTCTCACTCTCTCCCCCCATTGTTTCTCTCTATCTCTCCCCAGTGTTACTCACTCTCTCCTCCCAGTGTTTCTCTCTCTCCTCCCACTGTTTCTCCCTCTCACCCCCCAGTGTTTCTCTCTCTCTCCCTCCAGTGTTTCTCTCTCTCTCCCCCAGTGTTTCTCTCTCTCTCTCTCCCCAATGTTTCTCTCTCTCCCCCCAGTGTTTCTCTCTCTCTCCCCCCAGTGTTTCTCTCTCTCTACCGCCAGTGTTTCTCCCTCTCTATCCCCAGTGCTTCTCTCTCTCTATCCCCAGTGTTTCTCAATCTCTCCCCCAGTGTTTCTCTCTCTCTCTCCCCCCAGAGTTTCTCTCTCTCCCCACCTGGTGTATCTCTCTTTCTCCCTCAGTGTTTTTCTCTGTCTCCCCCCAGTTTTACTCTTTCTCTCTCCCCGCAGTGTTACTCTCTCTCTTCCCTGTGTTACTCTCTCTCCCCCCATTATTTGTCTCTCTCCCCCCATTGTTTCTCTCTCTCTCCCCAGTGTTACTGTCTCGCCCCCCCCCCAGTGTTTGTCGCTCTCCCCACGGTGTTTCCCTCTCTCTCCCCCCGGTGTTTCTCTCTCTCTCCTCCCTGTGTTTCTGTCTCTCTCCCCCCAGTTGTTCTCTCTCTCTCTCTCCCCAGTGTTACTCCCTCTCTCTCCCCCCGAGTTTCTCTCTCTCTCTTCCCAGTGTTGCTCTCTCTCCCCCCATTGTTTGTCTCTCTCCCCCCATTGTTTCTCTCTCTCTCCCCAGTGTTACTCTCTCTCTCCCCCCAGTGTTTGTCTCTCTCCCCACGGTGTTTCTCTCTCTCTCCTCCCTGTGTTTCTCTCTCTCTCCCCTCAGTTTTTCTCTCTCTCACTCCCCCCAGTGTTTCTCTCTATCTCCCCCAGTGTTTCTCTCACA
Source organism: Heptranchias perlo (assembly GCF_035084215.1). Classification (NCBI taxonomy): domain Eukaryota; kingdom Metazoa; phylum Chordata; class Chondrichthyes; order Hexanchiformes; family Hexanchidae; genus Heptranchias; species Heptranchias perlo. The sequence continues at coordinate 8,152,344 of NW_027139548.1, forward strand.
CTCCACCACCACCGAGTGCTTCTCTCTCACTCCCTCTCTCCCCCCACTGTTTCTCTCTCTCTCTCCCCCAGTGTTTCTCTCTCCCTCCCCCCAGTGTTTCTCACTCTCTCCCCCATTGTTTCTCTCTATCTCTCCCCAGTGTTTCTCCCTCTCCCCCCCAGTGTTTTTCTCTCTCTCCCGCCAGTGTTTCTCTCTCTTCCCCCCAGTGTTTCTCTCTCTCTCCACCACTGTTTCTCTCTCTCTCCCCCAATGTTTCTCTCTCTCTCTCTCTCCCCCAATGTTTGTCTCTCTCTGCCCCCAGTGTTTCTCTCTCTCTCCCCCCAGTGTTTCTCACTCTCTCCCCCCATTGTTTCTCCCTATCTCTCCCCAGTGTTACTCACTCTCTCCTCCCAGTGTTTCTCTCTCTCCCCCCAGTGTTTCTCCCTCTCACCCCCCAGTGTTTCTCTCTCTCTCCCGCCAGTGTTTCTCTCTCTCCCCCCAGTGTTTCTCTCTCTCTCCACCACTCTTTCTCTCTCTCTCCCCCAGTGTTTCTCTCTCTCTCTCTCCCGCCAGTGTTTCTCTCTCTCTCTCCCCCCAGTGTTTCTCTCTCTCTCCACCACTGTTTCTCTCTCTCTCTCTCCCCCAATGTTTCTCTCTCTCTCCCCCCAGTGTTTCTCTCTCTCGACCGCCAGTGTTTCTCTCTCTCTATCCCCAGTGTTTCTCTCTCTCTATCGCCAGTGTTTCTCTCTCTCTCCACCACTCTTTCTCTCTCTCTCCCCCAGTGTTTCTCTCTCTCTCTCTCCCGCCAGTGTTTCTCTCTCTCTCTCCCCCCAGTGTTTCTCTCTCTCTCCACCACTGTTTCTCTCTCTCTCTCTCCCCCAATGTTTCTCTCTCTCTCCCCCCAGTGTTTCTCTCTCTCGACCGCCAGTGTTTCTCTCTCTCTATCCCCAGTGTTTCTCTCTCTCTATCGCCAGTGTTTCTCTCTCTCTCCCCCAGTGTTTCTCTATCTCTCTCCCCCCAGAGTTTCTCGCTCTCTCCCCCAGTGTATCTCTCTGTCTCCCCCATTGTTTCTCTCTGTCTCCCCCCAGTGTTACTCTTTCTCTCTCCCCGCAGTGTTTCTCTCTCTCCACCCCCCCAGTGTTTCTCTCTCGCTCTCCCCCGAGTGTTTCTCTCTCTCCCACCAGTGTTTCTATCTCTCCCCCAGTGTTTCTCTCTCTCTCTCAGCCCCCCCAGTGTTTCTCTCTCTCTCTCTCCCCGGTGTTTCTCCCTCTCTCTCTATCGCTCTCTCCTCCCAGTGTTTCTCTCTCTCACTCCACAGTGTTTCTCTCACTCTCTCTTCCCCCAGTGTTTCTCTCTCGCTCTCCCCACAGTGTTTCTCTCTCTCTCCCCAGTGTTACTCTCTCTTTCCCCCAGTGTTTGTCTCTCTCCCCCAGAGTTTCTCTCTCTCTCCTCCCTGTGTTTCTCTCTCTCTCCCCCAGTTTTTTTTTTCTCTCTCTCCCCCCAGTGTTTCTCTCTCTCTCCCCACAGTGTTTCTCTCTCTCCCCCCAGTTTTTCTTTCTCTCTCCCCCCAGTGTTTCTCTCTCTTTCTCTACCCCCAGTTTTACTCTCTCTCTCCCCCCAGTTTTACTCTCTCTTTACCCGCACTTTTTCTGTCTCTTTCTCTCTCTCTCCCCCCCCACAGTGTTTCTCTCTCGCTCTCCCCCCAGTGTTTCTCTCTCTCTCCCACCAGTGTACCTCTCTGTCTCCCCCAGTGTTTTTCTCTGTCTCCCCCCAGTGTTACTCTTTCTCTCTCCCCGCAGTGTTTCTCTCTCTCTCCCTGCAGTGTTTTTAACTCTCTCCCCGCAAGTATTTCTCTCTCTCTCCCCAGTGTTACTCTCTCTCTCCCCAGTGTTACTCTCTCTCTCCCCCCAGTGTTTGTCTCTCTCCCCCCACTGTTCCTCTCTCTCTCCTCCCTGTGCTTCTCTCTCTCTCCCCCCAGTTTTTCTCTCTCTCTACCGCCAGTGTTTCTCTCTCTCTATCCCCTAGTTTCTCTATCTCTCTCCCCAGTGTTTCTCTCTCACTCCCCCCAGTGTTTCTCTCTCTCCCCCAGTGTTTCTCTCACACTGCACCACCACCGAGTGCTTCTCTCTCACTCCCTCGCTCCTCCCACTGTTTCTCTCTCTCCCCCAGTGTTTCTCTCTCTCTCCCCCCAGTGTTTCTCACTCTCTCCCCCCATTGTTTCTCTCTATCTCTCCCCAGTGTTACTCTCTCTCTCCCGCCAGTGTTTCTCTCTCTCTCCCCCCAGTGTTTCTCTCTCTCTCCACCACTGTTTCTCTCTCTCTCCCCCAGTGTTACACTCTCTCTCTATCCCCAAATGTTTCTCTCTCTCTCCCCCCAGTGTTTCTCTCTCTCTACCGCCAGTGTTTCTCTCACTCTATCCCCAGTGTTTCTCTATCTCTATCGCCAGTGTTTCTCGCTCTCTCCCCCACTGATTCTCTATCTCTCTCCCCCCAGAGTTTCTCGCTCTCTCCCCCCATTGTTTCTCTCTCTCTCCCCCAGTGTTTCTCTCACACTCCACCACCACCGAGTGCTTGTCACTCACTCCCTCTATCCCCCCAGTGTTTCTCTCACTCTCTCCCCCATTGTTTCTCTCTATCTCTCCCCAGTGTTTCTCCCTCTCACCCCCCAGTGTTTCTCTCTCTCTCCCGCCAGTGTTTCTCTCTCACTCCACCACTGTTTCTCTCTCCCTCCACCCAGTGTTTCTCTCTCTCTCCCCCCAGTTTTTCTTTCTCTCTCCCCCCAGTGTTTCTCTCTCTTTCTCTACCCCCAGTTTTACTCTCTCTCTCCCCCCAGTTTTACTCTCTCTTTACCCGCACTTTTTCTGTCTATTTCTCTCTCTCCCCCCCGCACAGTGTTTCTCTCTCGCTCTCCCCTCAGTGTTTCTCTCTAGCTCTCCCACCAGTGTTTCTCTCTCTCCCCCAGTGTTTCTCTCTCTCTCCCCCAGTGTTTCTCTCACACTCCACCACCACCGAGTGCTTGTCTCTCACTCCCTCTCTCCCCCCACTGTTTCTCTCTCTCTCCCCCCAGTGTTTCTCACTCTCTCCCCCCATTGCTTCTCTCTATCTCTCCCCAGTGCTTCTCCCTCTCACCCCCCAGTGTTTCTATCTCTCTCCCGCCAGTGTTTCTCTCTCTCTCCCCCCAGTGTTTCTCTCTCTCTCCACCACTGTTTCTCTCTCTCTCCCACAGTGTTTCTCTCTCACTCTACCACTGTTTCTCTCTCTCTCTCCCCGTGTTTCTCTCTCTCTCTCTCTCCCCCAAAGTTTCTCTCTCTCTCCCCCAATGTTTCTCTCTCTCTACCGCCAGTGTTTCTCTCTCTCTCCCCCCAGAGTATCTCTCTCTCTCCCCCCAGTGTATCTCTCTGTCTCTCCCAGTGTTTCTCTCTGTCTCCCCACAGTGTTAGTCTTTCTCTCTCCCCGCAGTGTTACTCTCTCTCTCCCTGCAGTGTTTTTCTCTCTCTCCCCGCAAGTGTTTCTCTCTCTCTCCCCTGTGTTGCTCTCTCTCTCCCCAGTGTTACTCTCTCTCTCCCCCCAGTGTTTGTCTCTCTCCCCCCGGTGTTTCTCTCTCTCTCCTCCCTGTGTTTCTGTCTCTCTCCCCCCAGTTTTTCTCTCTCTCTCTCTCCCCAGTGTTTCTCTCTCTCTCCCCTAGTTTCTCTCTCTCTCTCTCTCTCCAGTGTTTCTCTCTCACTCCCCCCAGTGCTTCTCTCTCTCTCCCCAGTGTTACTCTCTCTCTCACCGCAGTGTTTGTCTCTCTCCCCCCGCTGTTTCTCTCCCTCTCCTCCCTGTGTTTCTCCCTCTCTCCCCCCAGTTTTTTTCTCTCTATCTCCCCCCAGTGTTTCTCTCTCTCTCCCCCCAGTGTTTCTCACTCTCTCCCCCCATTGTTTCTCTCTATCTCTCCCCAGTGTTACTCACTCTCTCCTCCCAGTGTTTCTCTCTCTCCTCCCACTGTTTCTCCCTCTCACCCCCCAGTGTTTCTCTCTCTCTCCCTCCAGTGTTTCTCTCTCTCTCCCCCAGTGTTTCTCTCTCTCTCTCTCCCCAATGTTTCTCTCTCTCCCCCCAGTGTTTCTCTCTCTCTCCCCCCAGTGTTTCTCTCTCTCTACCGCCAGTGTTTCTCCCTCTCTATCCCCAGTGCTTCTCTCTCTCTATCCCCAGTGTTTCTCAATCTCTCCCCCAGTGTTTCTCTCTCTCTCTCCCCCCAGAGTTTCTCTCTCTCCCCACCCAGTGTATCTCTCTTTCTCCCTCAGTGTTTTTCTCTGTCTCCCCCCAGTTTTACTCTTTCTCTCTCCCCGCAGTGTTACTCTCTCTCTTCCCTGTGTTACTCTCTCTCCCCCCATTATTTGTCTCTCTCCCCCCATTGTTTCTCTCTCACTCCCCAGTGTTACTGTCTCGCCCCCCCCCAGTGTTTGTCGCTCTCCCCACGGTGTTTCCCTCTCTCTCCCCCCGGTGTTTCTCTCTCTCTCCTCCCTGTGTTTCTGTCTCTCTCCCCCCAGTTGTTCTCTCTCTCTCTCTCCCCAGTGTTACTCCCTCTCTCTCCCCCCGAGTTTCTCTCTCTCTCTTCCCAGTGTTACTCTCTCTCCCCCCATTGTTTGTCTCTCTCCCCCCATTGTTTCTCTCTCTCTCCCCAGTGTTACTCTCTCTCTCCCCCCAGTGTTTGTCTCTCTCCCCACGGTGTTTCTCTCTCTCTCCTCCCTGTGTTTCTCTCTCTCTCCCCTCAGTTTTTCTCTCTCTCACTCCCCCCAGTGTTTCTCTCTATCTCCCCCAGTGTTTCTCTCACACTCCACCACCACCGAGTGCTTCTCTCTCACTCCCTCTCTCCCCCCACTGTTTCTCTCTCTCTCTCCCCCAGTGTTTCTCTCTCCCTCCCCCCAGTGTTTCTCACTCTCTCCCCCATTGTTTCTCTCTATCTCTCCCCAGTGTTTCTCCCTCTCCCCCCCAGTGTTTTTCTCTCTCTCCCGCCAGTGTTTCTCTCTCTTCCCCCCAGTGTTTCTCTCTCTCTCCACCACTGTTTCTCTCTCTCTTCCCCAATGTTTCTCTCTCTCTCTCTCTCCCCCAATGTTTGTCTCTCTCTGCCCCCAGTGTTTCTCTCTCTCTCCCCCCAGTGTTTCTCACTCTCTCCCCCCATTGTTTCTCCCTATCTCTCCCCAGTGTTACTCACTCTCTCCTCCCAGTGTTTCTCTCTCTCCCCCCAGTGTTTCTCCCTCTCACCCCCCAGTGTTTCTCTCTCTCTCCCGCCAGTGTTTCTCTCTCTCCCCCCAGTGTTTCTCTCTCTCTCCACCACTCTTTCTCTCTCTCTCCCCCAGTGTTTCTCTCTCTCTCTCTCCCGCCAGTGTTTCTCTCTCTCTCTCCCCCCAGTGTTTCTCTCTCTCTCCACCACTGTTTCTCTCTCTCTCTCTCCCCCAATGTTTCTCTCTCTCTCCCCCCAGTGTTTCTCTCTCTCGACCGCCAGTGTTTCTCTCTCTCTATCCCCAGTGTTTCTCTCTCTCTATCGCCAGTGTTTCTCTCTCTCTCCCCCAGTGTTTCTCTATCTCTCTCCCCCCAGAGTTTCTCGCTCTCTCCCCCAGTGTATCTCTCTGTCTCCCCCATTGTTTCTCTCTGTCTCCCCCCAGTGTTACTCTTTCTCTCTCCCCGCAGTGTTTCTCTCTCTCCACCCCCCAGTGTTTCTCTCTCGCTCTCCCCCGAGTGTTTCTCTCTCTCCCACCAGTGTTTCTATCTCTCCCCCAGTGTTTCTCTCTCTCTCTCAGCCCCCCCAGTGTTTCTCTCTCTCTCTCTCCCCAGTGTTTCTCCCTCTCTCTCTATCGCTCTCTCCTCCCAGTGTTTCTCTCTCTCACTCCACAGTGTTTCTCTCACTCTCTCTTCCCCCAGTGTTTCTCTCTCGCTCTCCCCACAGTGTTTCTCTCTCTCTCCCCAGTGTTACTCTCTCTTTCCCCCAGTGTTTGTCTCTCTCCCCTAGAGTTTCTCTCTCTCTCCTCCCTGTGTTTCTCTCTCTCTCCCCCAGTTTTTTTTTCTCTCTCTCCCCCCAGTGTTTCTCTCTCTCTCCCCACAGTGTTTCTCTCTCTCCCCCCAGTTTTTCTTTCTCTCTCCCCCCAGTGTTTCTCTCTCTTTCTCTACCCCCAGTTTTACTCTCTCTCTCCCCCCAGTTTTACTCTCTCTTTACCCGCACTTTTTCTGTCTCTTTCTCTCTCTCTTCCCCCCCCCCCACAGTGTTTCTCTCTCGCTCTCCCCCCAGTGTTTCTCTCTCTCTCCCACCAGTGTTTCTCTCTCTCCCCCAGTGTTTCTCTCTCTCTCTCCCCCAGAGTTTCTCTCTCTTTCCCCCCAGTGTATCTCTCTGTCTCCCCCAGTGTTTTTCTCTGTCTCCCCCCAGTGTTACTCTTTCTCTCTCCCCGCAGTGTTTCTCTCTCTCTCCCTGCAGTGTTTTTAACTCTCTCCCCGCAAGTATTTCTCTCTCTCTCCCCAGTGTTACTCTCTCTCTCCCCAGTGTTACTCTCTCTCTCCCCCCAGTGTTTGTCTCTCGCCCCCCACTGTTCCTCTCTCTCTCCTCCCTGTGCTTCTCTCTCTCTCCCCCCAGTTTTTCTCTCTCTCTACCGCCAGTGTTTCTCTCTCTGTATCCCCTAGTTTCTCCATCTCTCTCCCCAGTGTTTCTCTCTCACTCCCCCCAGTGTTTCTCTCTCTCCCCCAGTGTTTCTCTCACACTGCACCACCACCGAGTGCTTCTCTCTCACTCCCTCGCTCCCCCCACTGTTTCTCTCTCTCTCCCCCAGTGTTTCTCTCTCTCTCCCCCCAGTGTTTCTCACTCTCTCCCCCCATTGTTTCTCTCTATCTCTCCCCAGTGTTACTCTCTCTCTCCCGCCAGTGTTTCTCTCTCTCTCCCCCCAGTGTTTCTCTCTCTCTCCACCACTGTTTCTCTCTCTCTCCCCCAGTGTTACACTCTCTCTCTATCCCCAAATGTTTCTCTCTCTCTCCCCCCAGTGTTTCTCTCTCTCTACCGCCAGTGTTTCTCTCACTCTATCCCCAGTGTTTCTCTATCTCTATCGCCAGTGTTTCTCTCTCTCTCCCCCACTGATTCTCTATATCTCTCCCCCCACAGTTTCTCGCTCTCTCCCCCCATTGTTTCTCTCTCTCTCCCCCAGTGTTTCTCTCACACTCCACCACCACCGAGTGCTTGTCACTCACTCCCTCTATCCCCCCAGTGTTTCTCTCACTCTCTCCCCCAGTGTTTCTCACTCCCTCCCCGCAGTGTTTCTCACTCTCTCCCCCATTGTTTCTCTCTATCTCTCCCCAGTGTTTCTCCCTCACACCCCCCAGTGTTTCTCTCTCTCTCCCGCCAGTGTTTCTCTCTCTCTCCCCCCAGTTTTTCTTTCTCTCTCCCCCCAGTGTTTCTCTCTCTTTCTCTACCCCCAGTTTTACTCTCTCTCTCCCCCCAGTTTTTCTTTCACTCTCCCCCCAGTGTTTCTCTCTCTTCCTCAACCCCCAGTTTTACTCTCTCTCTCCCCCCAGTTTTACTCTCTCTTTACCCGCACTTTTTCTGTCTATTTCTCTCTCCCCCCCCCCACAGTGTTTCTCTCTCGCTCTCCCCCCAGTGTTTCTCTCTCTCTCTCCCACCAGTGTTTCTCTCTCTCCCCAGTGTTTGTCTCTCTCTCTCCCCCCAGAGTTTTTCTCTCTCTCCCCCCAGTGTATCTCTCTGTCTCCCCCAGTGGTTTTCTCTGTCTCCCCCCAGTGTGACTCTTTCTCTCTCCCCGCAGTGTTTCTCTCTCTCTCCCTGCAGTGTTTTTCTCTCTCTCCCCGCAAGTATTTCTCTCTCTCTCCCCAGTGTTGCTCTCTCTCTCCCCAGTGTTACTCTCTCTCTCCCCCCAGTGTTTGTCTGTCTCGCCCCACTGTTTCTCTCTCTCTCCTCCCTGTGTTTCTCTCTCTCTCCCCCCAGTTTTTCTCTCTCTCCCTCCCCCAGTGTTTCTCTCTCTCTCTCCCCTAGTTTCTCTCTCTCTCTCCCCAGTGTTTCTCTCTCACTCCCCCCAGTGTTCTCACTCTCTCCCCCCATTGTTTCTCTCTATCTCTCCCCAGTGTTACTCTCTCTCTCTGCCAGTGTTTCTCTCTCTCCCCCAGTGTTTCTCTCACCCTCCACCACCACCGAGTGCTTCTATCTCACTCCCTCGCTCCCCCCACTGTTTCTCTCTCTCTCTCCCCCAGTGTTTCTCTCTCTCCCCCCAGTGTTTCTCACTCTCTCCCCCCATTGTTTCTCTCTATCTCTCCCCAGTGTTACTCTCTCTCTCTCCCGCCAGTGTTTCTCTCTCTCTCCCCCCCAGTGTTTCTCTCTCTCTCCACCACTGTTTCTCTATCTCTCCCCCAGTGTTTCACTCTCTCTCTATCCCCAAATGTTTCTCTCTCTCTCCCCCCAGTGTTTCTCTCTCTCTACCGCCAGTGTTTCTCTCACTCTATCCCCAGTGTTTCTCTATCTCTATCGCCAGTGTTTCTCTCTCCCCCACTGATTCTCTATCTCTCTCCCCCCAGTGTTTCTCGCTCTCTCCCCTCAGGGTTTCTCTCTCCACCCAGTGTTTCTCTCTCTCTCCCCGCAAGTGTTTCTCTCTCTCCCCCCCCCCCCCCCCCAGTGTTTCTCTCTCGCTCTCCCCCGAGTGTTTCTCTCTCTCCCACCAGTGTTTCTATCTCTCCCACAGTGGTTCTCTCTCTCTCTCTCAGCCCCCCCAGTGTTTCTCTCACTCTCTCTTCCCCCAGTGTTTCTCTCTCGCTCTCCCCCCAGTGTTTCTCTCTCTCTCCCCCCAGTGTTTCTCACTCTCTCCCCCATTGTTTCTCTCTCTCTCGCCCCAGTGTTACTCTCTCTCTCCCCCAGTGTTTGTCTCTCTCCCCCAGAGTTTCTCTCTCTCTCCTCCCTGTGTTTCTCTCTCTCTCCCCCCAGAGTTTCTCTCTCTCTCCCTGCAGTGTTTTTCTCTCTTTCCTCCCTGTGTTTCTCTCTCTCTCCCCCCAGTTTTTCTTTCTCTCTCCCCCCAGTGTTTCTCTCTCTTTCTCTACCCCCAGTTTTACTCTCTCTCTCCCCCCAGTTTTACTCTCTCTTTACCCGCACTTTTTCTGTCTCTTTCTCTCTCTCTCCCCCCACCCAGTGTTTCTCTCTCGCTCTCCCCACAGTGTTTCTCTCTCTCTCCCACCAGTGTTTCTCTCTCTCCCCCAGTGTTTCTCTCTCTCTCTCCCCCAGAGTTTCTCTCTCTCTCCCCCCAGTGCATCTCTCTGTCTCCCCCACTGTTTTTCTCTGTCTCCCCCCAGTGTTACTCTTTCTCTCTCCCCGCAGTGTTTCTCTCTCTCTCCCTGCAGTGTTTTTCTCTCTTTCCTCTCTGTGTTTCTCTCTCTCTCCCCCAAGTTTTTCTCTCTCTCTCCCCTAGTTTCTCTCTCTCTCTCCCCAGTGTTTCTCGCTCACTCCCCCAGTGATTCTCTCTATCCCCCAGTGTTTCTCTCACTCTCCACCACCACCGAGTGCTTCTCTCTCACTCCCTCGCCCACCCCCCCCATTGTTTCTCTCTCTCTCCCCCAGTGTTTCTCTCTCTCTCCCCCCAGTGTTTCTCACTCTCTCCCCCCATTGTTTCTCTCTATCTCTTCCCAGTGTTACTCTCTCTCTCCCGCCAGTGTTTCTCTCTCTCTCCCCCCAGTGTTTCTCTCACTCTCCACCACTGTTTATCTCTCTCTCCCCCAGTGTTTCTCTCTCTCTCTATCCCCAAATGTTTCTTTCTCTCTCCCCCCAGTGTTTCTCTCACTCTCCACCACTGTTTATCTCTCTCTCCCCCAGTGTTTCTCTCTCTCTATCCCCATTGTTTCTCTCTCTCTATCGCCAGTGTTTCTCTCTCTCAACATAAGAACATAAGAACATAAGACATTGGAGCAGGAGGAGGCCAATCGGCCCCTCGAGCCTGCTCCCCCATTCAATAAGATCATGGCTGATCTGATCCCAACCACAAATCTAAAGAACACAAGAAGTAGGAGCAGGACCCGGCCACACAGCCCCTGGGCCCTCTGCGCCACCCACAGGGCATTGACCGATCCGAACTCAGCTTCATGTCCAATTTCCTGCCCGCTCCCCATAACCCCTAATTCCCTTTACTTCCAGAAAACTGTCTATTTCTGTTTTAAATTTGTCTAATGATGTAGCTTCCACAGCTTCCTGGGGCAGCAAATTCCACATACCTACCACCCTCTGAGTGAAGAAGTTTCTCCTCATCTCAGTTTTGAAAGAGCAGCCCCTTATTTAAGATGATGCCCCCTAGTTCTACTTTCTCTATCTCTCTCCCCCCAGAGTTTCTCGCTCTCTCCCCCCAGTGTTTCTCTCTCTCTCCTCCAGTGTTTCTCTCACACTCCACCACCACCGAGTGCTTGTCTCTCACTCCCTCTCTCCCCCCACTGTTTCTCTCTCTCTCTCCCCCAGTGTTTCTCTCTCCCTCCCCCCAGTGTTTCTCACTCTCTCCCCCCATTGTTTCTCTCTCTCTCGCCCCAGTGTTACTCTCTCTCTCCCCCAGTGTTTGTCTCTCTCCCCCAGAGTTTCTCTCTCTCTCCTCCCTGTGTTTCTCTCTCTCTCCCCCCAGTTTTTTTCTCTCTCTCTCCCCCCAGTGTTTCTCTCTCTCTCTCCCCCCAGTGTTTCTCTCTCTCCCCCCAGTTTTTCTTTCTGTCTCCCCCCAGTGTTTCTCTCTCTTTCTCTACCCCCAGTTTTACTCTCTCTCTCCCCCCAGTTTTACTCTCTCTTTACCCGCACTTTTTCTGTCTCTTTCTCTCTCTCTCCCCCCACCCAGTGTTTCTCTCTCGCTCTCCCCACAGTGTTTCTCTCTCTCTCCCACCAGTGTTTCTCTCTCTCCCCCAGTGTTTCTCTCTCTCTCTCCCCCAGAGTTTCTCTCTCTCTCCCCCCAGTGCATCTCTCTGTCTCCCCCACTGTTTTTCTCTGTCTCCCCCCAGTGTTACTCTTTCTCTCTCCCCGCAGTGTTTCTCTCTCTCTCCCTGCAGTGTTTTTCTCTCTTTCCTCCCTGTGTTTCTCTCTCTCTCCCCCCAGTTTTTCTTTCTCTCTCCCCCCAGTGTTTCTCTCTCTTTCTCTACCCCCAGTTTTACTCTCTCTCTCCCCCCAGTTTTACTCTCTCTTTACCCGCACTTTTTCTGTCTCTTTCTCTCTCTCTCCCCCCACCCAGTGTTTCTCTCTCGCTCTCCCCACAGTGTTTCTCTCTCTCTCCCACCAGTGTTTCTCTCTCTCCCCCAGTGTTTCTCTCTCTCTCTCCCCCAGAGTTTCTCTCTCTCTCCCCCCAGTGCATCTCTCTGTCTCCCCCACTGTTTTTCTCTGTCTCCCCCCAGTGTTACTCTTTCTCTCTCCCCGCAGTGTTTCTCTCTCTCTCCCTGCAGTGTTTTTCTCTCTTTCCTCTCTGTGTTTCTCTCTCTCTCCCCCAAGTTTTTCTCTCTCTCCCTCCCCCCAGTGTTTCTCTCTCTCTCCCCTAGTTTCTCTCTCTCTCTCCCCAGTGTTTCTCGCTCACTCTCCCAGTGTTTCTCTCTCTCCCCCAGTGTTTCTCTCACTCTCCACCACCACCGAGTGCTTCTCTCTCACTCCCTCGCCCCCCCCCATTGTTTCTCTCTCTCTCCCCCAGTGTTTCTCTCTCTCTCCCCCCAGTGTTTCTCACTCTCTCCCCCCATTGTTTCTCTCTATCTCTTCCCAGTGTTACTCTCTCTCTCCCGCCAGTGTTTCTCTCTCTCTCCCCCCAGTGTTTCTCTCACTCTCCACCACTGTTTATCTCTCTCTCCCCCAGTGTTTCTCTCTCTCTCTATCCCCAAATGTTTCTTTCTCTCTCCCCCCAGTGTTTCTCTCTCTCTACCGCCAGTGTTTCTCTCTCTCTATCCCCAGTGTTTCTCTCTCTCTATCGCCAGTGTTTCTCTCTCTCAACATAAGAACATAAGAACATAAGAAAATGGAGCAGGAGGAGGCCAATCGGCCCCTCGAGCCTGCTCCCCCATTCAATAAGGTCATGGCTGATCTGATCCCAACCACAAATCTAAAGAACACAAGAAGTAGGAGCAGGACCCGGCCACACAGCCCCTGGGCCCTCTGCGCCACCCACAGGGCATTGACCGATCCGAACTCAGCTTCATGTCCAATTTCCTGCCCGCTCCCCATAACCCCTAATTCCCTTTACTTCCAGAAAACTGTCTATTTCTGTTTTAAATTTATCTAATGATGTAGCTTCCACAGCTTCCTGGGGCAGCAAATTCCACAGACCTACCACCCTCTGAGTGAAGAAGTTTCTCCTCATCTCAGTTTTGAAAGAGCAGCCCCTTATTTAAGATGATGCCCCCTAGTTCTAGTTTCTCTATCTCTCTCCCCCCAGAGTTTCTCGCTCTCTCCCCCAAGTGTTTCTCTCTCTCTCCCCCAGTGTTTCTCTCACACTCCACCACTACCGAGTGCTTGTCTCTCACTCCCTCTCTCCCCCCACTGTTTCTCTCTCTCTCTCCCCCAGTGTTTCTCTCTCCCTCCCCCCAGTGTTTCTCACTCTCTCCCCCCATTGTTTCTCTCTATCTCTCCCCAGTGTTTCTCCCTCTCACCCCCCAGTGTTTCTCTCTCTCTCCCGCCAGTGCTCTCTCTCTCTCCCCCAGTGTTTCTCTCTCCCTCCCCCCATTGTTTCTCACTCTCTCCCCCCATTGTTTCTCTCTCTCTCGCCCCAGTGTTACTCTCTCTCTCCCCCAGTGTTTGTCTCTCTCCCCCAGAGTTTCTCTCTCTCTCCTCCCTGTGTTTCTCTCTCTCTCCCCCCATTTTTTTTCTCTCTCTCTCCCCCCAGTGTTTCTCTCTCTCTCTCCCCCCAGTGTTTCTCTCTCTCCCCCCAGTTTTTCTTTCTGTCTCCCCCCAGTGTTTCTCTCTCTTTCTCTACCCCCAGTTTTACTCTCTCTCTCCCCCCAGTTTTACTCTCTCTTTACCCGCACTTTTTCTGTCTCTTTTTCTCTCTCTCCCCCCACCCAGTGTTTGTCTCTCGATCTCCCCAAGTTTTTCTCTCTCTCTCACACCAGTGTTTCTCTCTCTCCCCCAGTGTTTCTCTCTCTCTCTCCCCCAGAGTTTCTCTCTCTCTCCCCCCAGTGCATCTCTCTGTCTCCCCCACTGTTTTTCTCTGTCTCCCCCCAGTGTTACTCTTTCTCTCTCCCCGCAGTGTTTCTCTCTCTCTCCCTGCAGTGTTTTTCTCTCTTTCCTCTCTGTGTTTCTCTCTCTCTCCCCCAAGTTTTTCTCTCTCTCCCTCCCCCCAGTGTTTCTCTCTCTCTCCCCTAGTTTCTCTCTCTCTCTCCCCAGTCTTTCTCGCTCACTCCCCCAGTGTTTCTCTCTCTCCCCCAGTGTTTCTCTCACTCTCCACCACCACCGAGTGCTTCTCTCTCACTCCCTCGCCCCCCCCCATTGTTTCTCTCTCTCTCCCCCAGTGTTTCTCTCTCTCTCCCCCCAATGTTTCTCACTCTCTCCCCCCATTGTTTCTCTCTATCTCTTCCCAGTGTTGCTCTCTCTCTCCCGCCAGTGTTTCTCTCTCTCTCCCCCCAGTGTTTCTCTCACTCTCCACCACTGTTTATCTCTCTCTCCCCCAGTGTTTCTCTCTCTCTCTATCCCCAAATGTTTCTTTCTCTCTCCCCCCAGTGTTTCTCTCTCTCTATCGCCAGTGTTTCTCTCTCTCAACATAAGAACATAAGAACATAAGAAAATGGAGCAGGAGGAGGCCAATCGGCCCCTCGAGCCTGCTCCCCCATTCAATAAGATCATGGCTGATCTGATCCCAACCACAAATCTAAAGAACACAAGAAGTAGGAGCAGGACCCGGCCACACAGCCCCTGGGCCCTCTGCGCCACCCACAGGGCATTGACCGATCCGAACTCAGCTTCATGTCCAATTTCCTGCCCGCTCCCCATAACCCCAAATTCCCTTTACTTCCAGAAAACTGTCTATTTCTGTTTTAAATTTATCTAATGATGTAGCTTCCACAGCTTCCTGAGGCAGCAAATTCCACAGACCTACCACCCTCTGAGTGAAGAAGTTTCTCCTCATCTCAGTTTTGAAAAAGCAGCCCCTTATTTAAGATGATGCCCCTAGTTCTAGTTTCTCTATCTCTCTCCCCTCAGAGTTTCTCGCTCTCTCCCCCCAGTGTTTCTCTCTCTCTCCCCCAGTGTTTCTCTCACACTCCACCACCACCGAGTGCTTGTCTCTCACTCCCTCTCTCCCCCCACTGTTTCTCTCTCTCTCTCCCCCAGTGTTTCTCTCTCCCTCCCCCCAGTGTTTCTCACTCTCTCCCCCCATTGTTTCTCTCTATCTCTCCCCAGTGTTTCTCCCTCTCACCCCCCAGTGTTTCTCTCTCGCTCCCGCCAGTGCTCTCTCTCTCTCCCCCCAGTGTTTCTCTCTCTCCACCACTGTTTCTCTCTCTCTCTCCCCAGTTTTTCTCTCTCGCTCCACCACTATTTCTCTCTCTCTCTCCCAGTGTTTCACTCTCTCTCTCTCCCCCAAAGTTTCTCTCTCTCTCCCCCCAGTGTTTCTCTCTCTCCACCGCCAGTGTTTCTCTCTCTCAATCCCCAGTGTTTTTCTCTCTCTATCGCCAGTGTTTCTCTCTCTCTCCCCTCGTGTTTCTCTATCGCTCTCCCCCCAGAGTTTATTTCTCTCTCCCCCCATTGTATCTCTCTGTCTCTCCCAGTGTTTCTCCCTGTCTCCCCCCAGTGTTACTCTTTCTCTCTCCCCGCAGTGTTACTCTCTCTCTCCCTGCAGTGTTTTTCTCTCTGTCCCCCCAGTGTTTCTCTCTCTCTCTCCCCTAGTTTCTCTCTCTCTCTCCCCAGTGTTTCTCTCTCACTCCCCCCAGTGCTTCTCTCTCTCTCCCCAGTGTTACTCTCTCCCCCCATTGTTTGTCTCTCTCCCCCCATTGTTTCTCTCTCTTTCCCCAGTGTTACTCTCTCTCTCACCACAGTGTTTGTCTCTCTCCCCCCGGTGTTTCTTTCTCTCTCCTCCCTGTGTTTCTCCCTCTCTCCCCCCAGTTTTTTTTTCTCTCTCTCCCCCCAGTGTTTCTCTCTCTCTCCCCCCAGTGTTTCTCACTCTCTCCCCCCATAGTTTCTCTCTATCTCTCCCCAGTGTTTCTCCCTCTCACCCCCCAGTGTTTCTCTCTCTCTCCCGCCAGTGTTTATCTCTCACCCCCCAGTGTTTCTCTCTCTCTCCACCACTCTTTCTCTCTCTCTCTCCCAGTGTTTCTCTCTCACTCTCTCCCCCAATGTTTCTCTCTCTCTCCCCCAGTGTTTCTCTCTCTCTCCCCCCAGTGTTTCTCTCTCTCTACCGCCAGTATTTCTCTCTCTCTATCCCCAGTGTTTCTCTCTCTCTATCCCCCCAGAGTTTCTCTCTCTCTCCCCCCAGTGTATCTCTCTGTCTCCCTCAGTGTTTTTCTCTGTCTCCCCCCAGTGTTACTCTTTCTCTCTCCCCGCAGTGTTCCTCTCTCTCTCCCTGTAGTGTTTTTCTCTCTCTCCCCGCAAGTGTTTCTCTCTCTCTTCCCAGTGTTACTCTCTCTCCCCCCATTGTTTGTCTCTCTCCCCCCATTGTTTCACTCTCTCTCCCCAGTGTTACTCTCTCTCTCCCCCCAGTGTTTGTCTCTCTCCCCCCGGTGTTTCTCTCTCTCTCCTCCCTGTGTTTCTCTCTCTCTCCCCCCAGTTTTTCTCTCCCTCTCTCCCCTCAGTGTTTCTCTCTCTCTCTCCCCTAGTTTCTCTCGCTCTCTCCCCAGTGTTTCTCTCTCACTCCCCCCAGTGTTTCTCTCTCTCTTCCCCAGTGTTTCTCTCAAACTCCACCACCACCGAGTGCTTCTCTCTCATTCCCTCTCTCCCCCCACTGTTTCTCTATCTCTCTCCCCCCAGTGTTTCTCTCTCTCCCCCCAGTTTTTCTTTCTCTCTCCCCCCAGTGTTTCTCTCTCTTTCTCGACCCCAGTTTTACTCTCTCTCTCCCCCCAGTTTTACTCTCTCTTTACCCGCACTTTTTATGTCTCTTTCTCTCACTCTCCCCCCCCCCCCCACAGTGTTTCTCTCTCGCTCTCCCCCCAGTGTTTCTCTCTCTCTCCCACCAGTGTTTCTCTCTCTCCCCCAGTGTTACTCTCTCTCTCCCCAGTTTTACTCTCTCTCTCCCCCCAGTGTTTGTCTCTCTCCCCCCACCGTTTCTCTCTCTCTCCTCCCTGTGTTTCTCTATCTCTCTCCCCAGTGTTTCTCTCTCACTCCCCCCAGTGTTTCTCTCTCTCCCCCAGTGTTTCTCTCACCCTCCACCACCAACGAGTGCTTCTCTCTCACTCCCTCGCTCCCCACACTGTTTCTCTCTCTCTCTCCCCCAGTGTTTCTCTCTCTCTCCCCCAAGTGTTTCTCACACTCTCCCCCCATTGTTTCTCTCTATCTCTCCCCAGTGTTACTCTCTCTCTCCCGCCAGTGTTTCTCTCTCTCTCCCCCCAGAGTTTCTCTCTCTCTCCACCACTGTTTCTCTCTCTCTCCCCCAGTGTTTCACTCTCTCTCTATCCCCAAATGTTTCTATCTCTCTCCCCCCAGAGTTTCTCGCTCTCTCCCCCCAGTGTTTCTCTCTCTCTCCCCCAGTGTTTCTCTCACACTCCACCACCACCGAGTGCTTGTCTCTCACTCCCTCTCTCCCCCCACTGTTTCTCTCTCTCTCCCCCAGTGTTTCTCACTCCATCCCCGCAGTGTTTCTCACTCTCTCCCCCATTGTTTCTCTCTATTTCTCCCCAGTGTTTCTCCCTCTCACACCCCAGTGTTTCTCTCTCTCTCCCCCCAGTGTTTCTCTCTCTCTCCCCCCAGTTTTTCTTTCTCTCTCCCCCCAGTGTTTCTCTCTCTTTCTCTACCCCCAGTTTTACTCTCTCTCTCCCCCCAGTTTTACTCTCTCTTTACCCGCACTTTTTCTGTCTATTTCTCTCTCTCTCCCCCCCCTGCAGTGTTTCTCTCTCGCTCTCCCCCAGTGTTTCTCTCTCTCTCTCCCCCCAGTGTATCTCTCTGTCTCCCCCAGTGTTTTCTCTGTCTCCCCCAGTGTTTTCTCTGTCTCTCCCCAGTGTTACTCTTTCTCTCTCCTCGCAGTGTTTCTCTCTCTCTCCCTTCAGTTTTTTTCTCTCTCTCCCCGCAAGTATTTCTCTCTCTCTCCCCAGTGTTACTCTCTCTCTCCCCAGTGTTACTCTCTCTCTCCCCCCAGTGTTTGTCTCTCTCCCCCCACTGTTTCTCTCTCTCTCCTCCCTCTGTTTCTCTCTCTCTCCCCCCAGTTTTTCTCTCTCTCCCTCCCCCAGTGTTTCTCTCTCTCTCCCCAGTTTTACTCTCTCTCCCCGCCAGTGTTTCTCTCTCACTCCCCCCAGTGTTTCTCTCTCTCCCCCAGTGTTTCTCTCACCCTCCACCACCACCGAGTGCGTCTCTCTCACTCCCTCGCTCCCCCCACTGTTTCTCTCTCTCTCTCCCCCAGTGTTTCTCTCTCTCTCCCCCCAGTGTTTCTCACTCTCTCCCCCCATTGTTTCTCTCTATCTCTCCCCAGTGTTACTCTCTCTCTCCCGCCAGTGTTTCTCTCTCTCTCCCCCCCAGTGTTTCTCTCTCTCTCCACCACTGTTTCTCTCTCTCTCCCCCAGTGTTTCACTCTCTCTCTATCCCCAAATGTTTCTCTCTCTCTCCCCCCAGTGTATCTCTCTGTCTCCCTCAGTGTTTTTCTCTGTCTCCCCCCAGTGTTACTCTTTCTCTCTCCCCGCAGTGTTCCTCTCTCTCTCCCTGTAGTGTTTTTCTCTCTCTCCCCGCAAGTGTTTCTCTCTCTCTTCCCAGTGTTACTCTCTCTCCCCCCATTGTTTGTCTCTCTCCCCCCATTGTTTCACTCTCTCTCCCCAGTGTTACTCTCTCTCTCCCCCCAGTGTTTGTCTCTCTCCCCCCGGTGTTTCTCTCTCTCTCCTCCCTGTGTTTCTCTCTCTCTCCCCCCAGTTTTTCTCTCCCTCTCTCCCCTCAGTGTTTCTCTCTCTCTCTCCCCTAGTTTCTCTCGCTCTCTCCCCAGTGTTTCTCTCTCACTCCCCCCAGTGTTTCTCTCTCTCTTCCCCAGTGTTTCTCTCAAACTCCACCACCACCGAGTGCTTCTCTCTCATTCCCTCTCTCCCCCCACTGTTTCTCTATCTCTCTCCCCCCAGTGTTTCTCTCTCTCCCCCCAGTTTTTCTTTCTCTCTCCCCCCAGTGTTTCTCTCTCTTTCTCGACCCCAGTTTTACTCTCTCTCTCCCCCCAGTTTTACTCTCTCTTTACCCGCACTTTTTCTGTCTCTTTCTCTCACTCTCCCCCCCCCCCACAGTGTTTCTCTCTCGCTCTCCCCCCAGTGTTTCTCTCTCTCTCCCACCAGTGTTTCTCTCTCTCCCCCAGTGTTACTCTCTCTCTCCCCAGTTTTACTCTCTCTCTCCCCCCAGTGTTTGTCTCTCTCCCCCCACCGTTTCTCTCTCTCTCCTCCCTGTGTTTCTCTATCTCTCTCCCCAGTGTTTCTCTCTCACTCCCCCCAGTGTTTCTCTCTCTCCCCCAGTGTTTCTCTCACCCTCCACCACCAACGAGTGCTTCTCTCTCACTCCCTCGCTCCCCACACTGTTTCTCTCTCTCTCTCCCCCAGTGTTTCTCTCTCTCTCCCCCAAGTGTTTCTCACACTCTCCCCCCATTGTTTCTCTCTATCTCTCCCCAGTGTTACTCTCTCTCTCCCGCTACTGTTTCTCTCTCTCTCCCCCCAGTGTTTCTCTCTCTCTCCACCACTGTTTCTCTCTCTCTCCCCCAGTGTTTCACTCTCTCTCTATCCCCAAATGTTTCTATCTCTCTCCCCCCAGAGTTTCTCGCTCTCTCCCCCCAGTGTTTCTCTCTCTCTCCCCCAGTGTTTCTCTCACACTCCACCACCACCGAGTGCTTGTCTCTCACTCCCTCTCTCCCCCCACTGTTTCTCTCTCTCTCTCCCCCAGTGTTTCTCACTCCCTCCCCGCAGTGTTTCTCACTCTCTCCCCCATTGTTTCTCTCTATTTCTCCCCAGTGTTTCTCCCTCTCACCCCCCAGTGTTTCTCTCTCTCTCCCCCCAGTGTTTCTCTCTCTCTCCCCCCAGTTTTTCTTTCTCTCTCCCCCCAGTGTTTCTCTCTCTTTCTCTACCCCCAGTTTTACTCTCTCTCTCCCCCCAGTTTTACTCTCTCTTTACCCGCACTTTTTCTGTCTATTTCTCTCTCTCTCCCACCCCTACAGTGTTTCTCTCTCGCTCTCCCCCAGTGTTTCTCTCTCTCTCTCCCCCCAGTGTATCTCTCTGTCTCCCCCAGTGTTTTCTCTGTCTCTCCCCAGTGTTACTCTTTCTCTCTCCTCGCAGTGTTTCTCTCTCTCTCCCTTCAGTTTTTTTCTCTCTCTCCCCGCAAGTATTTCTCTCTCTCTCCCCAGTGTTACTCTCTCTCTCCCCAGTGTTACTCTCTCTCTCCCCCCAGTGTTTGTCTCTCTCCCCCCACTGTTTCTCTCTCTCTCCTCCCTCTGTTTCTCTCTCTCTCCCCCCAGTTTTTCTCTCTCTCCCTCCCCCAGTGTTTCTCTCTCTCTCCCCAGTTTTACTCTCTCTCCCCGCCAGTGTTTCTCTCTCACTCCCCCCAGTGTTTCTCTCTCTCCCCCAGTGTTTCTCTCACCCTCCACCACCACCGAGTGCGTCTCTCTCACTCCCTCGCTCCCCCCACTGTTTCTCTCTCTCCCTCCCCCAGTGTTTCTCTCTCTCTCCCCCCAGTGTTTCTCACTCTCTCCCCCCATTGTTTCTCTCTATCTCTCCCCAGTGTTACTCTCTCTCTCCCGCCAGAGTTTCTCTCTCTCTCCCCCCCAGTGTTTCTCTCTCTCTCCACCACTGTTTCTCTCTCTCTCCCCCAGTGTTTCACTCTCTCTCTATCCCCAAATGTTTCTCTCTCTCTCCCCCCAGTGTTTCTCTCTCTCTACCGCCAGTGTTTGTCTCACTCTATTCCCAGTGTTTCTCCATCTCTATCGCCAGTGTTTCTCACTCTCTCCCCCATTGTTTCTCTCTCTCTCTCCCGCAGTGTTTCTCTATCTCTCTCCCCCCCAGTGTTTCTCTCTCTCTCCCCCCAGTTTTTCTTTCTCTCTCCCCCCAGTGTTTCTCTCTCTTTCTCTACCCCCAGTTTTACTCTCTCTCTCCCCCCAGTTTTACTTTCTCTTTACCCGCACTTTTTCTGTCTATTTCTCTCTCTCTCCCCCCCCACAGTGTTTCTCTCTCGCTCTCCCCCCAGTGTTTCTCTCTCTCTCCCACCAGTGTTTCTCTCTCTCAATCCCCAGTGTTTCTCTCTCTCTATCGTCAGTGTTTCTCTCTCTCTCCCCTAGTTTCTCTCTCTCTCTCCCCAGTGTTTCTCTCTCACTCCCCCCAGTGTTTCTCTCTCTCCCCCAGTGTTTCTCTCACTCTCCACCACCACCGAGTGCATCTCTCTCACCCCCTCGCTCCCCCCACTGTTTCTCTCTCTCTCCCCCAGTGTTTCTCTCTCTCTCTCCCCAGTGTTTCTCACTCTCCCCCCCCATTGTTTCTCTCTATCTCTCCCCAGTTTTACTCTCTCTCCCCGCCAATGTTTCTCTCTCTCTCCCCCAGTGTTTCTCTCTCTCTCCACCACTGTTTCTCTCTCTCTCCACCAGTGTTTCTCTCTCTCTCTATCCCCAAATGTTTCTCTCTCTCTCCCCCAGTGTTTCTCTCTCTCTACCGCCAGTGTTTCTCTCTCTCTATCCCCAGTCTTTCTCTCTCTCTATCGCCAGTGTTTCTCTCTCTCTCCCCCAGTGTTTCTCTATCTCTCTCCCCCCCAGTGTTTCTCGCCCTCTCCCCCCAGTGTTTCTCTCTCTCTCCCCCAGTGTTTCTCTCACACTCCACCACCACCGAGTGCTTGTCTCTCACTCCCTCTCTCCCCCCATTGTTTCTCTCTCTCTCTCCCCCAGTGTTTCTGTCTCCCTCCCCCCAGTGTTTCTCACTCTCTCCCCCATTGTTTCTCTCTATCTCTCCCCAGTGTTTCTCCCTCTCACCCCCCAGTGTTGCTCTCTCTCTCTCCCGCCAGTGTTGCTCTCTCTCTCCCCCCAGTTTTTCTCTCTCTCCACCACTGTTTCTCTCTCTCTCCCCCCAGTGTTTCTCTCTCTCTACCGCCAGTGTTTCTCTCTCTCAATCCCCAGTGTTTCTCTCTCTCTATCGCCAGTGTTTCTCTCTCTCTCCCCTAGTGTTTCTCTCTCTCTCTCCCCCCAGTTTCCCTCTCTCTCCCCCCATTGTATCTCTCTGTCTCTCCCAGTGTTTCTCTCTGTCTCCCCCCAGTGTTACTCTTTCTCTCTCCCCGCAGTGTTACTCTCTCTCTCCCTGCAGTGTTTTTCTCTCTCTCCCCACAAGTGTTTCTCCCTCTCTCCCCTGTGTTACTCTCTCTCTTCCCAGTGTTACTCTCTCTCCCCCCATTGTTTGTCTCTCTCCCCCCACTGTTTCTCTCTCTCTCCTCCCTCTGTTTCTCTCTCTCTCCCCCCAGTTTTTCTCTCTCTCCCTCCCCCAGTGTTTCTCTCTCTCTCCCCAGTTTTACTCTCTCTCCCCGCCAGTGTTTCTCTCTCACTCCCCCCAGTGTTTCTCTCTCTCCCCCAGTGTTTCTCTCACCCTCCACCACCACCGAGTGCGTCTCTCTCACTCCCTCGCTCCCCCCACTGTTTCTCTTTCTCTCTCCCCCAGTGTTTCTCTCTCTCTCCCCCCAGTGTTTCTCACTCTCTCCCCCCATTGTTTCTCTCTATCTCTCCCCAGTGTTACTCTCTCTCTCCCGCCAGTGTTTCTCTCTCTCTCCCCCCCAGTGTTTCTCTCTCTCTCCACCACTGTTTCTCTCTCTCTCCCCCAGTGTTTCACTCTCTCTCTATCCCCAAATGTTTCTCTCTCTCTCCCCCCAGTGTTTCTCTCTCTCTACCGCCAGTGTTTGTCTCACTCTATTCCCAGTGTTTCTCCATCTCTATCGCCAGTGTTTCTCACTCTCTCCCCCATTGTTTCTCTCTCTCTCTCCCGCAGTGTTTCTCTATCTCTCTCCCCCCCAGTGTTTCTTTCTCTCTCCCCCCAGTTTTTCTTTCTCTCTCCCCCCAGTGTTTCTCTCTCTTTCTCTACCCCCAGTTTTACTCTCTCTCTCCCCCCAGTTTTACTTTCTCTTTACCCGCACTTTTTCTGTCTATTTCTCTCTCTCTCCCCCCCCCCACAGTGTTTCTCTCTCGCTCTCCCCCCAGTGTTTCTCTCTCTCTCCCACCAGTGTTTCTCTCTCTCAATCCCCAGTGTTTCTCTCTCTCTATCGTCAGTGTTTCTCTCTCTCTCCCCTAGTTTCTCTCTCTCTCTCCCCAGTGTTTCTCTCTCACTCCCCCCAGTGTTTCTCTCTCTCCCCCAGTGTTTCTCTCACTCTCCACCACCACCGAGTGCATCTCTCTCACCCCCTCGCTCCCCCCACTGTTTCTCTCTCTCTCTCCCCCAGTGTTTCTCTCTCTCTCTCCCCAGTGTTTCTCACTCTCCCCCCCCATTGTTTCTCTCCATCTCTCCCCAGTTTTACTCTCTCTCCCCGCCAATGTTTCTCTCTCTCTCCCCCAGTGTTTCTCTCTCTCTCCACCACTGTTTCTCTCTCTCTCCCCCAGTGTTTCTCTCTCTCTACCGCCAGTGTTTCTCTCTCTCTATCCCCAGTCTTTCTCTCTCTCTATCGCCAGTGTTTCTCTCTCTCTCCCCCAGTGTTTCTCTATCTCTCTCCCCCCCAGTGTTTCTCGCCCTCTCCCCCCAGTGTTTCTCTCTCTCTCCCCCAGTGTTTCTCTCACACTCCACCACCACCGAGTGCTTGTCTCTCACTCCCTCTCTCCCCCCATTGTTTCTCTCTCTCTCTCCCCCAGTGTTTCTGTCTCCCTCCCCCCAGTGTTTCTCACTCTCTCCCCCATTGTTTCTCTCTATCTCTCCCCAGTGTTTCTCCCTCTCACCCCCCAGTGTTGCTCTCTCTCTCTCCCGCCAGTGTTGCTCTCTCTCTCCCCCCAGTTTTTCTCTCTCTCCACCACTGTTTCTCTCTCTCTCCCCCCAGTGTTTCTCTCTCTCTACCGCCAGTGTTTCTCTCTCTCAATCCCCAGTGTTTCTCTCTCTCTATCGCCAGTGTTTCTCTCTCTCTCCCCTAGTGTTTCTCTCTCTCTCTCCCCCCAGTTTCCCTCTCTCTCCCCCCATTGTATCTCTCTGTCTCTCCCAGTGTTTCTCTCTGTCTCCCCCCAGTGTTACTCTTTCTCTCTCCCCGCAGTGTTACTCTCTCTCTCCCTGCAGTGTTTTTCTCTCTCTCCCCACAAGTGTTTCTCCCTCTCTCCCCTGTGTTACTCTCTCTCTTCCCAGTGTTACTCTCTCTCCCCCCATTGTTTGTCTCTCTCCCCCCATTGTTTCTCTCTCTCTCCCCAGTGTTACTCTCTCTCTCCCCCCAGTGTTTGTCTCTCTCCCCCCACTGTTTCTCTCTCTCTCCTCCCTCTGTTTCTCTCTCTCTCCCCCCAGTTTTTCTCTCTCTCCCTCCCCCAGTGTTTCTCTCTCTCTCCCCAGTTTTACTCTCTCTCCCCGCCAGTGTTTCTCTCTCACTCCCCCCAGTGTTTCTCTCTCTCCCCCAGTGTTTCTCTCACCCTCCACCACCACCGAGTGCGTCTCTCTCACTCCCTCGCTCCCCCCACTGTTTCTCTCTCTCTCTCCCCCAGTGTTTCTCTCTCTCTCCCCCCAGTGTTTCTCACTCTCTCCCCCCATTGTTTCTCTCTATCTCCCCCCAGTGTTACTCTCTCTCTCCCGCCAGTGTCTCTCTCTCTCTCCCCCCAGTGTTTCTCTCTCTCTCCCCCAGTGTTTCACTCTCTCTCTATCCCCAAATGTTTCTCTCTCTCTCCCCCCAGTGTTTCTCTCTCTCTACCGCCAGTGTTTGTCTCACTCTATCCCCAGTGTTTCTCCATCTCTATCGCCAGTGTTTCTCTCTCTCTCCCCCACTGATTCTCTATCTCTCACCCCCCAGAGTTTCTCGCTCTCTCCCCCCAGTGTTTCTCTCCCTCTACCCCAGTGTTTCTCTCACACTCCACCACCACCGAGTGCTTGTCTCTCACTCCCTCTCCCCCCCCACTGTTTCTCTCTCTCTCTCCCCCAGTGTTTCTCACTCCCTCCCCGCAGTGTTTCTCACTCTCTCCCCCAATGTTTCTCTCTCTCTCTCCCCCAGTGTTTCTCTATCTCTCTCCCCCCAGTGTTTCTCTCTCTCTCCCCCCAGTTTTTCTTTCTCTCTCCCCCCAGTGTTTCTCTCTCTTTCTCTACCCCCAGTTTTACTCTCTCTCTCCCCCAGTTTTACTTTCTCTTTACCCGCACTTTTTCTGTCTATTTCTCTCCCTCTCCCCCCCCCCCCCACAGTGTTTCTCTCTCGCTCTCCCCCCAGTGTTTCTCTCTCTCTCCCACCAGTGTTTCTCTCTCTCAATCCCCAGTGTTTCTCTCTCTCTATCGCCAGTGTTTCTCTCTCTCTCCCCTAGTTTCTCTCTCTCTCTCCCCAGTGTTTCTCTCTCACTCCCCCCAGTGTTTCTCTCTCTCCCCCAGTGTTTCTCTCACTCTCCACCACCACCGAGTGCATCTCTCTCACCCCCTCGCTCCCCCCACTGTTTCTCTCTCTCTCTCCCCCAGTGTTTCTCTCTCTCTCTCCCCAGTGTTTCTCACTCTCCCCCCCATTGTTTCTCTCTATCTCTCCCCAGTTTTACTCTCTCTCCCCGCCAATGCTTCTCTCTCTCTCCCCCAGTGTTTCTCTCTCTCTCCACCACTGTTTCTCTCTCTCTCCACCAGTGTTTCTCTCTCTCTCTATCCCCAAATGTTTCTCTCTCTCTCCCCCAGTGTTTCTCTCTCTCTACCGCCAGTGTTTCTCTCTCTCTATCCCCAGTGTTTCTCTCTCTCTATCGCCAGTGTTTCTCTCTCTCTCCCCCAGTGTTTCTCTATCTCTCTCCCCCCCAGTGTTTCTCGCCCTCTCCCCCCAGTGTTTCTCTCTCTCTCCCCCAGTGTTTCTGTCTCCCTCCCCCCAGTGTTTCTCACTCTCTCCCCCATTGTTTCTCTCTATCTCTCCCCAGTGTTTCTCCCTCTCACCCCCCAGTGTTGCTCTCTCTCTCCCGCCAGTTTTGCTCTCTCTCTCCCCCCAGTTTTTCTCTCTCTCCACCACTGTTTCTCTCTCTCTCCCCCCAGTGTTTCTCTCTCTCTACCGCCAGTGTTTCTCTCTCTCAATCCCCAGTGTTTCTCTCTCTCTATCGCCAGTGTTTCTCTCTCTCTCCCCTAGTGTTTCTCTATCTCTCTCCCCCCAGTTTCCCTCTCTCTCCCCCATTGTATCTCTCTGTCTCTCCCAGTGTTTCTCTCTGTCTCCCCCCAGTGTTACTCTTTCTCTCTCCCCGCAGTGTTACTCTCTCTCTCCCTGCAGTGTTTTTCTCTCTCACCCCGCAAGTGTTTCTCTCTCTCTCCGCTGTGTTGCTCTCTCTCTCCCCAATGTTACTCTCTCTCTCCTCCCTGTGTTTCTCTCTCTCTCCTCCCAGTGTTTCTCTCTCTCTCTCCCCTAGTTTCTCTCTCTCTCTCCCCAGTGTTTCTCTCTCACTCCCTCCAGTGCTTCTCTCTCTCTCACCAGTGTTACTCTCTCCCCCCATTGTTTGTCTCTCTCCCCCCATTGTTTCTCTCTCTCTCCCCAGTGTTAGTCTCTCTCTCACCACAGTGTTTGTCTCTCTCCCCCCGGTGTTTATCTCTCTCTCCTCCCTGTGTTTCTCCCTCTCACCCCCCAGTTTTTTTTCTCTCTCTCCCCAGTGTTAGTCTCTCTCTCACCACAGTGTTTGTCTCTCTCCCCCCGGTGTTTCTCTCTCTCTCCTCCCTGTGTTTCTCCCTCTCTCCCCCCAGTTTTTTTTCTCTCTCTCCCCCCAGTGTTTCTCTCTCTCTCTCCCCACTGTTTCTCACTCTCTCCCCCCATTGTTTCTCTCTATCTCTCCCCAGTGTTTCTCCCTCTCACCCCCCAGTGTTTCTCTCTCTCTCCCGCCAGTGTTTATCTCTCTACCCCCAATGTTTCTCTCTCTCTCCACCAATCTTTCTCTCTCTCTCTCCCAGTGTTTCTCTCTCTCTCCCCCAATGTTTCTCTCTCTCTCCCCCAGTGTTTCTCTCTCTCTACCGCCAGTATTTCTCTCTCTCTATCCCCAGTGTTTCTCTCTCTCTATCCCCCCAGAGTTTCTCTCTCTCTCCCCCCAGTGTATCTCTCTGTCTCCCTCAGTGTTTTTCTCTGTCTCCCCCCAGTGTTATTCTTTCTCTCTCCCCGCAGTGTTACTCTCACACTCCACCACCACCGAGTGCTTGTCTCTCACTCCCTCTCTCCCCCCATTGTTTCTCTCTCTCTCTCCCCCAGTGTTTCTGTCTCCCTCCCCCCAGTGTTTCTCACTCTCTCCCCCATTGTTTCTCTCTATCTCTCCCCAGTGTTTCTCCCTCTCACCCCCCAGTGTTGCTCTCTCTCTCCCGCCAGTGTTGCTCTCTCTCTCCCCCCAGTTTTTCTCTCTCTCCACCACTGTTTCTCTCTCTCTCCCCCCAGTGTTTCTCTCTCTCTACCGCCAGTGTTTCTCTCTCTCAATCCCCAGTGTTTCTCTCTCTCTATCGCCAGTGTTTCTCTCTCTCTCCCCGAGTGTTTCTCTATCTCTCTCCCCCCAGTTTCCCTCTCTCTCCCCCATTGTATCTCTCTGTCTCTCCCAGTGTTTCTCTCTGTCTCCCCCCAGTGTTACTCTTTCTCTCTCCCCGCAGTGTTACTCTCTCTCTCCCTGCAGTGTTTTTCTCTCTCACCCCGCAAGTGTTTCTCTCTCTCTCCGCTGTGTTGCTCTCTCTCTCCCCAATGTTACTCTCTCTCTCCTCCCTGTGTTTCTCTCTCTCTCCTCCCAGTGTTTCTCTCTCTCTCTCCCCTAGTTTCTCTCTCTCTCTCCCCAGTGTTTCTCTCTCACTCCCCCCAGTGCTTCTCTCTCTCTCCCCAGTGTTACTCTCTCCCCCCATTGTTTGTCTCTCTCCCCCCATTGTTTCTCTCTCTCTCCCCAGTGTTAGTCTCTCTCTCACCACAGTGTTTGTCTCTCTCCCCCCGGTGTTTATCTCTCTCTCCTCCCTGTGTTTCTCCCTCTCACCCCCCAGTTTTTTTTTCTCTCTCTCCCCAGTGTTAGTCTCTCTCTCACCACAGTGTTTGTCTCTCTCCCCCCGGTGTTTCTCTCTCTCTCCTCCCTGTGTTTCTCCCTCTCTCCCCCCAGTTTTTTTTCTCTCTCTCCCCCCAGTGTTTCTCTCTCTCTCTCCCCACTGTTTCTCACTCTCTCCCCCCATTGTTTCTCTCTATCTCTCCCCAGTGTTTCTCCCTCTCACCCCCCAGTGTTTCTCTCTCTCTCCCGCCAGTGTTTATCTCTCTACCCCCAATGTTTCTCTCTCTCTCCACCAATCTTTCTCTCTCTCTCTCCCAGTGTTTCTCTCTCTCTCTCTCCCCCAATGTTTCTCTCTCTCTCCCCCAGTGTTTCTCTCTCTCTACCGCCAGTATTTCTCTCTCTCTATCCCCAGTGTTTCTCTCTCTCTATCCCCCCAGAGTTTCTCTCTCTCTCCCCCCAGTGTATCTCTCTGTCTCCCTCAGTGTTTTTCTCTGTCTCCCCCCAGTGTTACTCTTTCTCTCTCCCCGCAGTGTTACTCTCTCTCTCCCTGTAGTGTTTTTCTCTCTCTCCCCGCAAGTGTTTCTCTCTCTCATCCCAGTGTTACTCTCTCTCCCCCCATTGTTTGTCTCTCTCCCCCCATTGTTTCACTCTCTCTCCCCAGTGTTACTCTCTCTCTCCCCCCAGTGTTTGTCTCTCCCCCCCCCGGTGTTTCTCTCTCTCTCCTCCCTGTGTTTCTCTCTCTCTCCCCCCAGTTTTTCGCTCCCTCTCTCCCCTCAGTGTTTCTCACTCTCTCTCCCCTAGTTTCTCTCGCTCTCTCCCCAGTGTTTCTCTCTCACTCCCCCCAGTTTTTCTCTCTCTCTTCCCCAGTGTTTCTCTCAAACTCCACCACCACCGAGTGCTTCTCTCTCATTCCCTCTCTCCCCCCACTGTTTCTCCCTCTCTCTCCCCCAGTGTTTCTCTCTCCCTCCCTCCAGTGTTTCTCTCTCTCTCCCCCCAGTGTTTCTCTCTCTCTCCACCACTGTTTCTCTCTCTCTCCCCCAGTGTTTCACTCTCTCTCTATCCCCAAATGTTTCTCTCTCTCTCCCCCCAGTGTTTCTCTCTCTCTACCGCCAGTGTTTCTCTCACTCTATCCCCAGTGTTTCTCTATCTCTATCGCCAGTGTTTCTCTCTCTCTCCACCACTGTTTCTCTCTCTCTCCCCCAGTGTTTCTCTCTCACTCTCTCTCTCCCCCAATGTTTCTCTCTCTCCCCCCAGTGTTTCTCACTCTCTCCCCCCAATGTTTCTCACTCTCTCCCCTCATTGTTTCTCTCTATCTCTCCCCAGTGTTACTCACTCTCTCCTCCCAGTGTTTCTCTCTCTCCCCCCAGTGTTTCTCCCTCTCACCCCACAGTGTTTCTCTCTCTCTCTCCCCCAGTGTTTCTCTCTCCCTCCCCCCAGTGTTTCTCACTCGCTCCCCCCATTGTTTCTCTCTATCTCTCCCCAGTGTTCCTCTCTCTCTCCCCCCAGTGTTTCTCTCTCTCCACCACTGTTTCTCTCTCTCTCCCCCCAGTGTTTCTCTCTCTCCCCACCACTGTTTCTCTCTCTCTCCCACAGTGTTTCTCTCTCTCTCTCTCTCCCCCAAAGTTTCTCTCTCTCTCCCCCAGTGTTTATCTGTCTCTACCGCCAGTGTTTCTCTCTCTCAATCCCCAGTGTTTCTCTCTCTCTATCGCCAGTGTTTCTCTCTCTCTCCCCCCAGAGCTTCCCTCTCCCTCCCCCCATTGTATCTCTCTGTCTCTCCCCGTGTTTCTCTCTGTCTCCCCCCAGTGTTACTCTTTCTCTCTCCCCGCAGTGTTACTCTCTCTCTCCCTGCAGTGTTTTTCTCTCTCACCCCGCAAGTGTTTCTCTCTCTCTCCGCTGTGTTGCTCTCTCTCTCCCCAATGTTACTCTCTCTCTCCTCCCTGTGTTTCTCTCTCTCTCCCCCCAGTGTTTCTCTCTCTCTCTCCCCCACTGTTTCTCACTCTCTCCCCCCATTGTTTCTCTCTATCTCTCCCCAGTGTTTCTCCCTCTCACCCCCCAGTGTTTCTCTCTCTCTCCCGCCAGTGTTTCTCTCGCTCTCCTCCCTGTGTTTCTCCCTCTCTCCCCCCAGTTTTTTTTCTCTCTCTCCCCCCAGTGTTTCTCTCTCTCTCTCCCCCACTGTTTCTCACTCTCTCCCCCCATTGTTTCTCTCTATCTCTCCCCAGTGTTTCTCCCTCTCACCCCCCAGTGTTTCTCTCTCTCTCCCGCCAGTGTTTATCTCTCTACCCCCAATGTTTCTCTCTCTCTCCACCAATCTTTCTCTCTCTCTCTCCCAGTGTTTCTCTCTCTCTCTCTCCCCAGAGTTTCTCTCTCTCTCCCCCCAGTGTATCTCTCTGTCTCTCTCATTGTTTTTCTATTTCTCCCCCCAGTGTTACTCTTTCTCTCTCCCCGCAATGTTACTCTCTCTCTCCCTGTAGTGTTTTTCTCTCTCTCCCCGCAAGTGTTTCTCTCTCTCATCCCAGTGTTACTCTCTCTCCCCCCATTGTTTGTCTCTCTCCCCCCATTGTTTCACTCTCTCTCCCCAGTGTTACTCTCTCTCTCCCCCCAGTGTTTGTCTCTCTCCCCCCGGTATTTCTCTCTCTCTCCTCCCTGTGTTTCTCTCTCTCTCCCCCCAGTTTTTCTCTCCCTCTCTCCCCCCAGTTTTTCTCTCTCTCCACCACTGTTTCTCTCTCTCTCCCCCCAGTGTTTCTCTCTCTCTACCGCCAGTGTTTCTCTCTCTCAATCCCCAGTGTTTCTCTCTCTCTATCGCCAGTGTTTCTCTCTCTCTCCCCTAGTGTTTCTCTATCTCTCTCCCCCCAGTTTCCCTCTCTCTCCCCCATTGTATCTCTCTGTCTCTCCCAGTGTTTCTCTCTGTCTCCCCCCAGTGTTACTCTTTCTCTCTCCCCGCAGTGTTACTCTCTCTCTCCCTGCAGTGTTTTTCTCTCTCACCCCGCAAGTGTTTCTCTCTCTCTCCGCTGTGTTGCTCTCTCTCTCCCCAATGTTACTCTCTCTCTCCTCCCTGTGTTTCTCTCTCTCTCCTCCCAGTGTTTCTCTCTCTCTCTCCCCTAGTTTCTCTCTCTCTCTCCCCAGTGTTTCTCTCTCACTCCCTCCAGTGCTTCTCTCTCTCTCACCAGTGTTACTCTCTCCCCCCATTGTTTGTCTCTCTCCCCCCATTGTTTCTCTCTCTCTCCCCAGTGTTAGTCTCTCTCTCACCACAGTGTTTGTCTCTCTCCCCCCGGTGTTTATCTCTCTCTCCTCCCTGTGTTTCTCCCTCTCACCCCCCAGTTTTTTTTTCTCTCTCTCCCCAGTGTTAGTCTCTCTCTCACCACAGTGTTTGTCTCTCTCCCCCCGGTGTTTCTCTCTCTCTCCTCCCTGTGTTTCTCCCTCTCTCCCCCCAGTTTTTTTTCTCTCTCTCCCCCCAGTGTTTCTCTCTCTCTCTCCCCACTGTTTCTCACTCTCTCCCCCCATTGTTTCTCTCTATCTCTCCCCAGTGTTTCTCCCTCTCACCCCCCAGTGTTTCTCTCTCTCTCCCGCCAGTGTTTATCTCTCTACCCCCAATGTTTCTCTCTCTCTCCACCAATCTTTCTCTCTCTCTCTCCCAGTGTTTCTCTCTCTCTCCCCCAATGTTTCTCTCTCTCTCCCCCAGTGTTTCTCTCTCTCTACCGCCAGTATTTCTCTCTCTCTATCCCCAGTGTTTCTCTCTCTCTATCCCCCCAGAGTTTCTCTCTCTCTCCCCCCAGTGTATCTCTCTGTCTCCCTCAGTGTTTTTCTCTGTCTCCCCCCAGTGTTATTCTTTCTCTCTCCCCGCAGTGTTACTCTCACACTCCACCACCACCGAGTGCTTGTCTCTCACTCCCTCTCTCCCCCCATTGTTTCTCTCTCTCTCTCCCCCAGTGTTTCTGTCTCCCTCCCCCCAGTGTTTCTCACTCTCTCCCCCCATTGTTTCTCTCTATCTCTCCCCAGTGTTTCTCCCTCTCACCCCCCAGTGTTTCTCTCTCTCTCCCGCCAGTGTTTATCTCTCTACCCCCAATGTTTCTCTCTCTCTCCACCAATCTTTCTCTCTCTCTCTCCCAGTGTTTCTCTCTCTCTCCCCCAATGTTTCTCTCTCTCTCCCCCAGTGTTTCTCTCTCTCTACCGCCAGTATTTCTCTCTCTCTATCCCCAGTGTTTCTCTCTCTCTATCCCCCCAGAGTTTCTCTCTCTCTCCCCCCAGTGTATCTCTCTGTCTCCCTCAGTGTTTTTCTCTGTCTCCCCCCAGTGTTATTCTTTCTCTCTCCCCGCAGTGTTACTCTCACACTCCACCACCACCGAGTGCTTGTCTCTCACTCCCTCTCTCCCCCCATTGTTTCTCTCTCTCTCTCCCCCAGTGTTTCTGTCTCCCTCCCCCCAGTGTTTCTCACTCTCTCCCCCATTGTTTCTCTCTATCTCTCCCCAGTGTTTCTCCCTCTCACCCCCCAGTGTTGCTCTCTCTCTCCCGCCAGTGTTGCTCTCTCTCTCCCCCCAGTTTTTCTCTCTCTCCACCACTGTTTCTCTCTCTCTCCCCCCAGTGTTTCTCTCTCTCTACCGCCAGTGTTTCTCTCTCTCAATCCCCAGTGTTTCTCTCTCTCTATCGCCAGTGTTTCTCTCTCTCTCTCCCAGTGTTTCTCTCTGTCTCCCCCCAGTGTTACTCTTTCTCTCTCCCCGCAGTGTTACTCTCTCTCTCCCTGCAGTGTTTTTCTCTCTCACCCCGCAAGTGTTTCTCTCTCTCTCCGCTGTGTTGCTCTCTCTCTCCCCAATGTTACTCTCTCTCTCCTCCCTGTGTTTCTCTCTCTCTCCTCCCAGTGTTTCTCTCTCTCTCTCCCCTAGTTTCTCTCTCTCTCTCCCCAGTGTTTCTCTCTCACTCCCCCCAGTGCTTCTCTCTCTCTCCCCAGTGTTACTCTCTCCCCCCATTGTTTGTCTCTCTCCCCCCATTGTTTCTCTCTCTCTCCCCAGTGTTAGTCTCTCTCTCACCACAGTGTTTGTCTCTCTCCCCCCGGTGTTTATCTCTCTCTCCTCCCTGTGTTTCTCCCTCTCACCCCCCAGTTTTTTTTTCTCTCTCTCCCCAGTGTTAGTCTCTCTCTCACCACAGTGTTTGTCTCTCTCCCCCCGGTGTTTATCTCTCTCTCCTCCCTGTGTTTCTCCCTCTCTCCCCCCAGTTTTTTTTTCTCTCTCTCCCCAGTGTTAGTCTCTCTCTCACCACAGTGTTTGTCTCTCTCCCCCCGGTGTTTCTCTCTCTCTCCTCCCTGTGTTTCTCCCTCTCTCCCCCCAGTTTTTTTTCTCTGTCTCCCCCCAGTGTTACTCTTTCTCTCTCCCCGCAGTGTTACTCTCTCTCTCCCTGTAGTGTTTTTCTCTCTCTCCCCGCAAGTGTTTCTCTCTCTCATCCCAGTGTTACTCTCTCTCCCCCCATTGTTTGTCTCTCTCCCCCCATTGTTTCACTCTCTCTCCCCAGTGTTACTCTCTCTCTCCCCCCAGTGTTTGTCTCTCCCCCCCCCCCGGTGTTTCTCTCTCTCTCCTCCCTGTGTTTCTCTCTCTCTCCCCCCAGTTTTTCGCTCCCTCTCTCCCCTCAGTGTTTCTCACTCTCTATCCCATAGTTTCTCTCGCTCTCTCCCCAGTGTTTCTCTCTCACTCCCCCCAGTTTTTCTCTCTCTCTTCCCCAGTGTTTCTCTCAAACTCCACCACCACCGAGTGCTTCTCTCTCATTGCCTCTCTCCCCCCACTGTTTCTCCCTCTCTCTCCCCCAGTGTTTCTCTCTCCCTCCCTCCAGTGTTTCTCTCTCTCTCCCCCCAGTGTTTCTCTCTCTCTCCACCACTGTTTCTCTCTCTCTCCCCCAGTGTTTCACTCTCTCTCTATCCCCAAATGTTTCTCTCTCTCTCCCCCCAGTGTTTCTCTCTCTCTACCGCCAGTGTTTCTCTCACTCTATCCCCAGTGTTTCTCTATCTCTATCGCCAGTGTTTCTCTCTCTCTCCCCCACTGATTCTCTATCTCTCTCCCCCCAGAGTTTCTCGCTCTCTTCCCCCCAGTGATTCTCTCTCTCTCCACCACTGTTTCTCTCTCTCTCCCCCAGTGTTTCTCTCTCACTCTCTCTCTCCCCCAATGTTTCTCTCTCTCCCCCCAGTGTTTCTCACTCTCTCCCCCCAATGTTTCTCACTCTCTCCCCTCATTGTTTCTCTCTATCTCTCCCCAGTGTTACTCACTCTCTCCTCCCAGTGTTTCTC
Organism: Heptranchias perlo; assembly: GCF_035084215.1. Classification (NCBI taxonomy): domain Eukaryota; kingdom Metazoa; phylum Chordata; class Chondrichthyes; order Hexanchiformes; family Hexanchidae; genus Heptranchias; species Heptranchias perlo. Next base: position 8,185,754 of record NW_027139548.1, read on the forward strand.
TCTCTCCCCCCAGTGTTTCTCCCTATCACCCCACAGTGTTTCTCTCTCTCTCTCCCCCAGTGTTTCTCTCTCCCTCCCCCCAGTGTTTCTCACTCGCTCCCCCCATTGTTTCTCTCTATCTCTCCCCAGTGTTCCTCTCTCTCTCCCCCCAGTGTTTCTCTCTCTCCACCACTGTTTCTCTCTCTCTCCCCCCAGTGTTTCGCTCTCTCCCCACCACTGTTTCTCTCTCTCTCCCACAGTGTTTCTCTCTCTCTCTCTCTCCCCCAATGTTTCTCTCTCTCTCCCCCAGTGTTTATCTGTCTCTACCGCCAGTGTTTCTCTCTCTCAATCCCCAGTGTTTCTCTCTCTCTATCGCCAGTGTTTCTCTCTCTCTCCCCCCAGAGTTTCCCTCTCCCTCCCCCCATTGTATCTCTCTGTCTCTCCCCGTGTTTCTCTCTGTCTCCCCCCAGTGTTACTCTTTCTCTCTCCCCGCAGTGTTACTCTCTCTCTCCCTGCAGTGTTTTTCTCTCTCACCCCGCAAGTGTTTCTCTCTCTCTCCGCTGTGTTGCTCTCTCTCTCCCCAATGTTACTCTCTCTCTCCTCCCTGTGTTTCTCTCTCTCTCCCCCCAGTGTTTCTCTCTCTCTCACCCCTAGTTTCTCTCTCTCCCCAGTGTTTCTCTCTCACTCCCCCCAGTGCTTCTCTCTCTCTCCCCAGTGTTACTCTCTCCCCCCATTGTTTGTCTCTCTCCCCCCATTGTTTCTCTCTCTCTCCCCAGTGTTAGTCTCTCTCTCACCACAGTGTTTGTCTCTCTCCCCCCGGTGTTTCTCTCGCTCTCCTCCCTGTGTTTCTCCCTCTCTCCCCCCAGTTTTTTTTCTCTCTCTCCCCCCAGTGTTTCTCTCTCTCTCTCCCCCACTGTTTCTCACTCTCTCCCCCCATTGTTTCTCTCTATCTCTCCCCAGTGTTTCTCCCTCTCACCCCCCAGTGTTTCTCTCTCTCTCCCGCCAGTGTTTATCTCTCTACCCCCAATGTTTCTCTCTCTCTCCACCAATCTTTCTCTCTCTCTCTCCCAGTGTTTCTCTCTCTCTCTCTCCCCAGAGTTTCTCTCTCTCTCCCCCCAGTGTATCTCTCTGTCTCTCTCATTGTTTTTCGATTTCTCCCCCCAGTGTTACTCTTTCTCTCTCCCCGCAATGTAACTCTCTCTCTCCCTGTAGTGTTTTTCTCTCTCTCCCCGCAAGTGTTTCTCTCTCTCATCCCAGTGTTACTCTCTCTCCCCCCATTGTTTGTCTCTCTCCCCCCATTGTTTCACTCTCTCTCCCCAGTGTTACTCTCTCTCTCCCCCCAGTGTTTGTCTCTCTCCCCCCGGTATTTCTCTCTCTCTCCTCCCTGTGTTTCTCTCTCTCTCCCCCCAGTTTTTCTCTCCCTCTCTCCCCTCAGTGTTTCTCACTCTCTATCCCATAGTTTCTCTCGCTCTCTCCCCAGTGTTTCTCTCTCACTCCCCCCAGTTTTTCTCTCTCTCTTCCCCAGTGTTTCTCTCAAACTCCACCACCACCGAGTGCTTCTCTCTCATTCCCTCTCTCCCCCCACTGTTTCTCCCTCTCTCTCCCCCAGTGTTTCTCTCTCCCTCCCCCCAGTGTTTCTCTCTCTCTCCCCCCAGTGTTTCTCTCTCTCTCCACCACTGTTTCTCTCTCTCTCCCCCAGTGTTTCACTCTCTCTCTATCCCCAAATGTTTCTCTCCCTCTCCCCCCAGTGTTTCTCTCTCTCTACCGCCAGTGTTTCTCTCACTCTATCCCCAGTGTTTCTCTATCTCTATCGCCAGTGTTTCTCTCTCTCCCCCCCACTGATTCTCTATCTCTCTCCCCCCAGAGTTTCTCGCTCTCTTCCCCCCAGTGATTCTCTCTCTCTCCACCACTGTTTCTCTCTCTCTCCCCCAGTGTTTCTCTCTCACTCTCTCTCTCCCCCAATGTTTCTCTCTCTCCCCCAAGTGTTTCTCACTCTCTCCCCCCAATGTTTCTCACTCTCTCCCCTCATTGTTTCTCTCTATCTCTCCCCAGTGTTACTCACTCTCTCCTCCCAGTGTTTCTCTCTCTCCCCCCAGTGTTTCTCCCTCTCACCCCCCAGTGTTTCTCTCTCTCTCTCCCCCAGTGTTTCTCTCTCCCTCCCCCCAGTGTTTCTCACTCTCTCCCCCCATTGTTTCTCTCTATCTCTCCCCAGTGTTTCTCTCTCTCTCCCCCCAGTGTTTCTCTCTCTCCACCACTGTTTCTCTCTCTCTCCCCACAGTGTTTCTCTCTCTCCCCACCACTGTTTCTCTCTCTCTCCCCCAGTGTTTCTCTCTCTCTCTCTCTCCCCCAATGTTTCTCTCTCTCTCCCCCAGTGTTTATCTCTCTCTACCGCCAGTGTTTCTCTCTCTCAATCCCCAGTGTTTCTCTCTCTCTATCGCCAGTGTTTCTCTCTCTCTTCCCCAGTGTTTCTCTCTCTCTCTCCTCTACTGTTTCTCTATCTCCCTCCCCCCAGAGTTTCTCTCTCTCTCCACCCAGTATATCTCTCTGTCTCTTCCAGTGTTTCTCTCTGTCTACCCCCAGTGTTACTGTTTCTCTCTCCCCGCAGTGTTACTCTCTCTCTCCCTGCAGTGTTTTTCTCTCTCTCCCCGCAAGTGTTTCTCTCTCTCTCCCCTGTGTTACTCTCTCTCTCCCCAGTGTTACTCTCTCTCTCCCCCCAGTGTTTGTCTCTCTCCACCCGGTGTTTCTCTCTCTCTCCTCCCTGTGTTTCTCTCTCTCTCCCCCCAGTTTTTCTCTCTCTCTCTCTCCCCTAGTTTCTCTCTCTCTCTCCCCATTGTTTCTCTCTCACTCCCCCCAGTGCTTCTCTCTCTCTCCCCAGTGTTACTCTCTCTCCCCCCATTGTTTGTCTCTCTCCCCCCATTGTTTCTCTCTCTCTCCCCCAGTGTTACTCTCTCTCTCACCACAGTGTTTGTCTCTCTCCCCCCTGTTTTTCTCTCTCTCTCCTCCCTGTGTTTCTCCCTCTCTCCACCCAGTTTTTTTCTCTCTCTCTCCCCCCAGTGTTTCTCTCTCTCTCCCCCCAGTGTTTCTCTCTCTCTCCCCCCAGTGTTTCTCGCTCTCACCCCCAGTGTTTCTCCCTCTCACCCCCCAGTGTATTTCTCTCTCCCGCCAGTGTTTCTCTCTTTCCCCCCAGTGTTTCTCTCTCTCTCCACCACTCTTTCTCTCTCTCTCTCCCAGTGTTTCTCTCTCTCTCTCTCCCCCAATGTTTCTCTCTCTCTCCCCCAGTATTTCTCTCTCTCTCCCCCCAGTGTTTCTCTCTCTCTACCGCCAGTGTTTCTCTCTCTCTTTCCCCAGTGTTTCTCTCTCTCTATCCCCAGTTTTTCTCTCTCTCTCCCCCAGTGTTTCTCTCTCTCTCTCTCCCCCAGAGTTTCTCTCTCTCTCCCCCCAGTGTATCTCTCTGTCACCCTCAGTGTTTTTCTCTGTCTCCCCCCATTCTTACTCTTTCTCTCTCCCCGCAGTGTGACTCTCTCTCTCCCTGCAGTGTTTTTCTCTCACTCCCCGCAAGTGTTTCTTTCTCTCTCCCCTGTGTTACTCTCTCTCTTCCCAGTCTTACTCTCTCTTCCCCCATTGTTTGTCTCTCTCCCCCCAGTGCTTCTCTCTCTCTCCCCAGTGTTACTCTCTCTCCCCCCATTGTTTGTCTCTCTCCCCCCATTGTTTCTCTCTCTCTCCCCCAGTGTTACTCTCTCTCTCACCACAGTGTTTGTCTCTCTCCCCCCTGTTTTTCTCTCTCTCTCCTCCCTGTGTTTCTCCCTCTCTCCACCCAGTTTTTTTCTCTCTCTCTCCCCCCAGTGTTTCTCTCTCTCTCCCCCCAGTGTTTCTCTCTCTCTCCCCCCAGTGTTTCTCGCTCTCACCCCCCAGTGTTTCTCCCTCTCACCCCCCAGTGTATTTCTCTCTCCCGCCAGTGTTTCTCTCTTTCCCCCCAGTGTTTCTCTCTCTCTCCACCACTTTTTCTCTCTCTCTCTCCCAGTGTTTCTCTCTCTCTCTCTCCCCCAATGTTTCTCTCTCTCTCCCCCAGTGTTTCTCTCTCTCTCCCCCCAGTGTTTCTCTCTCTCTACCGCCAGTGTTTCTCTCTCTCTTTCCCCAGTGTTTCTCTCTCTCTATCCCCAGTTTTTCTCTCTCTCTCCCCCAGTGTTTCTCTCTCTCTCTCTCCCCCAGAGTTTCTCTCTCTCTCCCCCCAGTGTATCTCTCTGTCACCCTCAGTGTTTTTCTCTGTCTCCCCCCATTCTTACTCTTTCTCTCTCCCCGCAGTGTGACTCTCTCTCTCCCTGCAGTGTTTTTCTCTCACTCCCCGCAAGTGTTTCTTTCTCTCTCCCCTGTGTTACTCTCTCTCTTCCCAGTCTTACTCTCTCTTCCCCCATTGTTTGTCTCTCTCCCTCCATTGTTTCTCTCTCTCTCCCCAGTGTTACTCTCTCTCTCCCCCCAGTGTTTGTCTCTCTCCCCCCGGTGTTTCTCTCTCTCTCCTCCCTGTGTTTCTCTCTCTCTCCCCCCAGTTTTTCTCTGTCTCTCTCCCCTCAGTGTTTCTCTCTCTCTCTCCCCTAGTTTCTCTCGCTGTCTCCCCAGTGTTTCTCGCTCTCTGCCCCCAGTGTTTCTCTCTCTCTCCCCCAGTGTTTCTCTCAAACTCCACCACCACCGAGTGCTTCTCTCTCATTCCCTCTCTCCCCCCACTGTTTCTCTCTCTCTCTCCCCCAGTGTTTCTATCTCCCTCCCCCCAGTGTTTCTCACTCTCTCCCCCATTGTTTCTCTCTATCTCTCCCCAGTGAATCTCCCTCTCACCCACCAGTGTTTCTCTCTCTCTCCCGCCAGTGTTTCTCTCTCTTCCCCCCAGTGATTCTCTCTCTCTCCACCACTGTTTCTCTCTCTCTCCCCCAGTGTTTCTCTCTCTCTCTCTTTCTCCCCCAATGTTTCTCTCTCTCTCCCCCCAGTGTTTCTCTCTCTCTCCCCCCAGTGTTTCTCACTCTCTCCCCCCATTGTTTCTCTCTCTCTCTCCCCAGTGTTACTCTCTCTCTCCCCCAGTACGTGTCTCTCTCCCCCAGAGTTTCTCTCTCTCTCCTCCCTGTTTTTCTCTCTCTCTCCCCCCAGTTTTTTTTTCTCTCTCTCCCCTCAGTGTTTCTCTCTCACTCTCCCCCCAGTGTTTCTCTCTCTCCCTCCAGTTATTCTTTCTCTCTACCCCCAGTGTTTCTCTCTCTTTCTCTACCCCCAGTTTTACTCTCTCTCTCCCCCCAGTTTTACTCTCTCTTTACCCGCACTTTATTTGTCTCTTTCTCTCTCCCCCCCGCCCCCCCAGTGTTTCTCTATCGCTCTCCCCCCAGTTTTTCTCTCTCTCTCCCACCAGTGTTTCTCTCTCTCCCCCAGTGTTTCTCTCTCTCTCCACCACTGTTTCTCTCTCTCTCCCGCAGTGTTTCTCTCTCTCTCTCTCTCCCCCAATGATTCTCTCTCTCTCTCCCCCCCTGTGTTTCTCTCTCTCTCTCACCCCAGTGTTTCTCTCAATCCCTCCAATGTCTTTCTCTCACGCTCACTCCAGTGTTTCTCTCTCTCTTACACCAGTGTCTCTCTCTCTCCCCCCAGTGTTTGTCTCTCTCTCTCCCCCCAGTATTTCTCTCTCTCTCTCACCCCCAGTGTTTCTCTCTCACTCTCTCTCTCACCACCCAGTGTCTCTCTCTCTCTCTGCCCCCAGTGTTTCTCTCTCTCCCCCAGAGTTTCTCTCTCTCTCCCCCCAATGTTTCTCTCTCTCTCCCCCAGTGTTTCTCTCTCACCCTCCACCCCAGTGTTTCTCTCTCTCTCCTCCTCTCCCCCCATTGTTTCGCTCTCTCTCTCCCCAGTCTTTCTCTCCCTCTCACTCTCTCTCCCCCCAGTGTTTCTCTCTCGCTCTCTCGATCTCTCTCTCTCTCCGCAGTTTTTGGTCTCTTTCTCTCCCTCAGTGTTTCTCTCTCTCTCTCTCTCTCTCTCTCCATCCCAGTGTTTCTCTATCTCTCTCTCCCCAGTGTTTCTAACTCTCTCTCCCCCCAGTTTTTCTCTCTCTCTCTCCCCAGTGTTTCTCTCCCCCCAAGTGTCTCTCTCTCTCTCCCCCCCCCCCCCCCCGTGGTTATCTCTCTCTCTTCCCCCAGTGTTTCTCTCCCCCCAAGTGTCTCTCTCTCTCTCACCCCCCCCCCCGTGATTATCTCTCTCTCTCCCCCCAGTATTTATCTCTCTCACTCCCCAGTGTTTCTCTCTATCTCTCCCCCAGTGTTTCTCTTTCACTCCCACCAGTGCTTCTCTCTCTCTCTCCCCCCAGTCTCTCTCTCTCTCTCTCTCTCTCTCTCTCCAGTGTTTCTCTCTCTCTCTCTCCACCAGTGTTTCTCTCTCTCTCCCCCAGTGATTGTCGCTCTTTCTCACTCTCCTGTGTTTCTCTCTCTCCCCCCAGTGTTTCTCTCTCTCCACCACTGTTTCTCTATCTCTCCCCCCAGTGTTTCTCTCTCTCCCCACCACTTTTTCTCTCTCTCTCCCCTGTGTTGCTCTCTCTCTCCCCAGTGTTATTCTCTCTCTCCCCCCAGTGTTTGTCTCTCTCCCCCCGATGTTTCTCTCTCTCTCCTCCCTGTGTTTCTCTCTCTCTCCCCCCCCCCCCAGTTTTTCTCTCTCTCTCTCTCTCCCCAGTGTTTCTCTCTCTCTCTCTCCCCTAGTTTCTCTCTCTGTCTCCCCAGTGTTTCTCTCTCACTCCCCCCAGTGCTTCTCTCTCTCTCCCCAGTTTTACTCTCTCTCCCCCCATTGTTTGTCTCTCTCCCCCCATTGTTTCTCTCTCTCTCCCCAGTGTTACTCTCTCTCTCACCACAGTGTTTGTCTCCCTCCCCCCGGTGCTTCTCTCTCTCTCCTCCCTGTGTTTCTCCCTATCTCCCCCCAGTTTTTTTTCTCTCTCTCCCCCCAGTGTTTCTCTCTCACCCCCCAGTGTTTCTCACTCTCTCCCCCCATTGTTTCTCTCTATCTCTCCCCAGTGTTACTCACTCTCTCCTCCCAGTGTTTCTCTCTCTCTCCCGCCAGTGTTTCTCTCTCTCCCCACAGTGTTTCTCTCTCTCTCCACCACTCTTTCCCTTTCTCTCTCCCAGTGTTTCTCTCTCTCTCTCTCCACCAATGTTTCTCTCTCTCTCCCCCAGTGTTTCTCCCTCTCTCCCCCCAGTGTTTCTCTCTCTCTCTACCGCCAGTGTTTCTCTCTCTCTATCCCCGGTGTTTCTCTCTCTCTATCCCCAGGTTTCTCTCTCTCTCTCCCAGTGTTTCTCTCTCTCTCTCCTCCCAGTGTTTCTCTCTCTCCCCCCAGTGTTTCTCCCTCTCACCCCCCAGTGTTTCTCTCTCCCTCCCGCCAGTGTTTCTCTCTCTCCCCCCAGTGTTTCTCTCCCTCTCCACCACTCTTTCTCTCTCTCTCCCCCAGTGTTTCTCTCTCTCTCTCCCCCCCAATGTTTCTCTCTCTCTCTCTCTCCCGCCAGTGTTTCTCTCTCTCTCCCCCCAGTGTTTCTCTCTCTCTCCACCACTGTTTCTCTCTCTCTCCCCCAGTGTTTCTCTCTCTCTCTCTCTCCCCCAATGTTTCTCTCTCTCCCCCCCCCAGTGTTTCTCTCTCTCTCTCCCCCCAGAGTTTCTCTCTCTCTCCCCCCAGTGTATCTCTCTGTCTCCCTCAGTGTTTTTCTCTGTCTCCCCCCAGTGTTACTCTTTCTCTCTCCCCGCAGTGTTACTCTCTCTCTCTCCCTGCAGTGTTTTTCTCTCTCTCCCCGCAAGTGTTTCTCTCTCTCTCCCCTGTGTTACTCTCTCTCTTCCCAGTGTTACTCTCTCTCCCCCCATTGTTTGTCTCTCTCCCCCCATTGTTTCTCTCTCTCTCCCCAGTGTTACTCTCTCTCTCCCCCCAGTGTTTGTCTCTCTGCCCCCGGTGTTTCTCTCTCTCTCCTCCATGTGTTTCTCTCTCTCTCCCCACAGTTTTTCTCTCTCTCTCTCCACTCAGTGTTTCTCTCTCTCTCCCCTAGTTTCTCTCTATCTCTCCCCAGTGTTTCTCACTCTCTCCCCCATTGTTTCTCTCTATCTCTCCCCAGTGTTTCTCCCTCTCACCCCCCAGTGTTTCTCTCTCTCTCCCGCCAGTGTTTCTCTCTCTTCCCCCCAGTGATTCTCTCTCTCTCCACCACTGTTTATCTCTCTCTCCCCCAGTGTTTCTCTCTCTCTCTCTCTCTCTCCCAATGTTTCTCTCTCTCCCCCCAGTGTTTCTCAGTCTCTCCCCCCATTGTTTCACTCTATCTCTCCCCAGTGTTACTCACTCTCTCCTCCCAGTGTTTCTCTCTCTCCCCCCAGTGTTTCTCCCTCTCACCCCCCAGTGTTTCTCTCTCTCTCTCCCAATGTTTCTCTCTCTCTCCCCCCAGTGTTTCTCTCTCTCGACCGCCAGTGTTTCTCTCTCTCTATCCCCAGTGTTTCTCTCTCTCTATGGCCAGTGTTTCTCTCTCTCTCCCTCAGTGTTTCTCTATCTCTCTCCACCCAGAGTTTCTCGCTCTCTCCCCCAGTGTATCTCTCTGTCTGCCCCAGTGTTTCTCTCTGTCTCCCCCCAGTGTTACTCTTTCTCTCTCCCCGCAGTGTTTCTCTCTCTCCCCCTGCAGTGTTTTTCTCTCTCTCACCGCAAGTATTTCTCTCTCTCTCCCCAGTGTTACTCTCTCTCTCCACAGTGTTACTCTCTCTCTCCCCCCAGTGTTTGTCTCTCTCCCCGCAGTGTTTCTCTCTCTCTCCCCCCAGTGTTTCTCACTCTCTCCCCCCATTGTTTCTCTCTATCTCTCCCCAGTGTTACTCACTCTCTCCTCCCAGTGTTTCTCTCTCTCCCCCCAGTGTTTCTCCCTCTCACCCCCCAGTCTTCCTCTCTCTCTCCCGCCAGTGTTTCTCTCTCTCCTCCCAGTGTTTCTCTCTCTCCCCCCAGTGTTTCTCTCTCTCTCCCACCAGTGTTTCTCTCTCTCCCCCCAGTGTTTCTCTCCCTCTCCACCACTCTTTCTCTCTCTCTCCCCCAGTGTTTCTCTCTCTCTCTCCCCACCAATGTTTCTCTCTCTCTCCCCCCAGTGTTTCTCTCTCTCGACCGCCAGTGTTTCTCTCTCTCTCCTCAGTTTTTAACTCTCTCTCCACCACTGTTTCTCTCTCTCTCCCCCAGTGTTTCTCTCTCTGTCTCTCTCCCCCAATGTTTCTCTCTCTCTCCCCCCAGTGTTTCTCTCTCTCGACCGCCAGTGTTTCTCTCTCTCTATCCCCAGTGTTTCTCTCTCTCTATCGCCAGTGTTTCTCTCTCTCTCCCCCAGTGTTTCTCTATCTCTCTCCCCCCAGAGTTTCTCGCTCTCTCCCCCAGTGTATCTTTCTCTCTCCCCGCAGTGTTTCTCTCTCTCTCCCTGCAGTGTTTTTCTCTCTCTCCCCGCAAGTGTTTCTCTCTCTCTTCCCCCCAGTGTTTCTCTCTCGCTCTCCCCCGAGTGTTTCCCTCTCTCTCCCCCCAGTGTTTCTCTCTCTCTCTAAGCCCCCCCAGTGTTTTTCTCTCTCTCTCTCTCCCCAGTGTTTCTCTCTCTCTCCCCCCAGTGTTTCTCACTCTCTCCCCCCATTGTTTCTCTCTCTCTCTCCCCAGTGTTACTCTCTCTCTCCCCCAGTACGTGTCTCTCTCCCCCAGAGATTCTCTCTCTCTCCTCCCTGTTTTTCTCTCTCTCTCCCCCCAGTTTTTTTCTCTCTCTCTCCCCCCAGTGTTTCTCTCTCACTCTCCCCCCAGTGTTTCTCTCTCTCCCCCCAGTTTTTCTTTCTCTCTACCCCCAGTGTTTCTCTCTCTTTCTCTACCCCCAGTTTTACTCTCTCTCTCCCCCCAGTTTTACTCTCTCTTTACCCGCACTTTATTTGTCTCTTTCTCTCTCTCTCCCCCTCCCAGTGTTTCTCTATCGCTCTCCCCCCAGTTTTTCTCTCTCTCTCCCACCAGTGTTTCTCTCTCTCCCCCAGTGTTTCTCTCTCTCTCCACCACTGTTTCTCTCTCTCTCCCCCAATGTTTCTCTCTCTCTCTCCCCCCTGTGTTTCTCTCTCTCTCTCACCCCAGTGTTTCTCTCAATCCCTCCAATGTCTTTCTCTCACGCTCACTCCAGTGTTTCTCTCTCTCTTACACCAGTGTCTCTCTCTCTCCCCCCAGTGTTTGTCTCTCTCTCTCCCCCCAGTGTTTCTCTCTCTCTCTCACCCCCAGTGTTTCTCTCTCACTCTCTCTCTCACCACACAGTGTCTCTCTCTCTCTCTCTGACCCCAGTGTTTCTCTCTCTCCCCCAGAGTTTCTCTCTATCTCCCCCAGTGTTTCTCTCTCACCCTCCACCCCAGTGTTTCTCTCTCTCTCTCTCTCCTCCTCTCCCCCCATTGTTTCGCTCTCTCTCTCCCCAGTCTTTCTCTCCCTCTCACTCTCTCTCCCCCCAGTGTTTCTCTCTCGCTCTCTCGATCTCTCTCTCTCTCCGCAGTTTTTGGTCTCTTTCTCTCCCTCAGTGTCTCTCTCTCTCTCTCTCTCTCTCCATCCCAGTGTTTCTCTATCTCTCTCCCCCCAGTGTTTCTAACTCTCTCTCCCCCCAGTGTTTCTCTCTCACCCAGTTTTTCTCTCTCTCTCTCCCCAGTGTTTCTCTCCCCCCAAGTGTCTCTCTCTCTCTCCCCCCCCGTGATTATCTCTCTCTCTTCCCCCAGTGTTTCTCTCCCCCCAAGTGTCTCTATCTCTCTCACCCCCCCCCCGTGATTATCTCTCTCTCTCCCCCCAGTATTTATCTCTCTCACTCCCCAGTGTTTCTCTCTATCTCTCCCCCAGTGTTTCTCTTTCACTCCCACCAGTGCTTCTCTCTCTCTCTCCCCCCAGTGTCTCTCTCTCTCTCTCTCTCTCCAGTGTTTCTCACTCTCTCTCTCCACCAGTGTTTCTCTCTATCTCTCCCCCCAGTGATTGTCGCTCTTTCTCACTCTCCTGTGTTTCTCTCTCTCCCCCCAGTGTTTCTCTCTCTCCACCACTGTTTCTCTATCTCTCCCCCAGTGTATCTTTCTCTCTCCCCGCAGTGTTTCTCTCTCTCTCCCTGCAGTGTTTTTCTCTCTCTCCCCGCAAGTGTTTCTCTCTCTCTCCCCCCCAGTGTTTCTCTCTCGCTCTCCCCCGAGTGTTTCCCTCTCTCTCCCCCCAGTGTTTCTCTCTCTCTCTCAGCCCCCCCAGTGTTTCTCTCTCTCTCTCTCCCCAGTGTTTCTCTCTCTCTCCCCCCAGTGTTTCTCACTCTCTCCCCACATTGTTTCTCTCTCTCTCTCCCCAGTGTTACTCTCTCTCTCCCCCAGTACGTGTCTCTCTCCCCCAGAGTTTCTCTCTCTCTCCTCCCTGTTTTTCTCTCTCTCTCCCCCCAGTTTTTTTCTCTCTCTCTCCCCCCAGTGTTTCTCTCTCACTCTCCCCCCAGTGTTTCTCTCTCTCCCCCCAGTTTTTCTTTCTCTCTACCCCCAGTGTTTCTCTCTCTTTCTCTACCCCCAGTTTTACTCTCTCTCTCCCCCCAGTTTTACTCTCTCTTTACCCGCACTTTATTTGTCTCTTTCTCTCTCTCCCCCCCCCCCAGTGTTTCTCTATCGCTCTCCCCCCAGTTTTTCTCTCTCTCTCCCACCAGTGTTTCTCTCTCTCCCCCAGTGTTTCTCTCTCTCTCCACCACTGTTTCTCTCTCTCTCTCCCGCAGTGTTTTTCTCTCTCTCTCTCTCTCCCCCAATTTTTCTCTCTCTCTCTCCCCCCCTGTGTTTATCTCTCTCTCTCACCCCAGTGTTTCTCTCAATCCCTCCAATGTCTTTCTCTCACGCTCACTCCAGTGTTTCTCTCTCTCTTACACCAGTGTCTCTCTCTCTCCCCAGTGTTTGTCTCTCTCTCTCCCCCCAGTGTTTCTCTCTCTCTCACCCCCAGTGTTTCTCTCTCACTCTCTCTCTCACCACCCAGTGTCTCTCTCTCTCTCTGCCCCCAGTGTTTCTCTCTCTCCCCCAGAGTTTCTCTCTCTCTCCCCCCAATGTTTCTCTCTCTCTCCCCCAGTGTTTCTCTCTCACCCTCCACCCCAGTGTTTCTCTCTCTCTCTCCTCCTCTCCCCCCATTGTTTCGCTCTCTCTCTCCCCAGTCTTTCTCTCCCTCTCACTCTCTCTCCCCCCAGTGTTTCTCTCTCGCTCTCTCGATCTCTCTCTCTCTCCGCAGTTTTTGGTCTCTTTCTCTCCCTCAGTGTCTCTCTCTCTCTCTCTCTCTCTCTCCATCCCAGTGTTTCCCTCTCTCTCTCCCGCCAGTGTTTCTCTCTCTCCTCCCAGTGTTTCTCTCTCTCCCCCCAGTGTTTCTCTCTCTCTCCCACCAGTGTTTCTCTCTCTCCCCCCAGTGTTTCTCTCCCTCTCCACCACTCTTTCTCTCTCTCTCCCCCAGTGTTTCTCTCTCTCTCTCCCCACCAATGTTTCTCTCTCTCTCCCCCCAGTGTTTCTCTCTCTCGACCGCCAGTGTTTCTCTCTCTCTCCCCAGTTTTTAACTCTCTCTCCACCACTGTTTCTCTCTCTCTCCCCCAGTGTTTCTCTCTCTGTCTCTCTCCCCCAATGTTTCTCTCTCTCTCCCCCCAGTGTTTCTCTCTCTCGACCGCCAGTGTTTCTCTCTCTCTATCCCCAGTATTTCTCTCTCTCCAGCGCCAGTGTTTCTCTCCCTCTCCCCCAGTGTTTCTCTATCTCTCTCCCCCCAGAGTTTCTCGCTCTCTCCCCCAGTGTATCTTTCTCTCTCCCCGCAGTGTTTCTCTCTCTCTCCCTGCAGTGTTTTTCTCTCTCTCCCCGCAAGTGTTTCTCTCTCTCTTCCCCCCAGTGTTTCTCTCTCGCTCTCCCCCGAGTGTTTCCCTCTCTCTCCCCCCAGTGTTTCTCTCTCTCTCTAAGCCCCCCCAGTGTTTTTCTCCCTCTCTCTCTCCCCATTGTTTCTCTCTCTCTCTCCCCAGTGTTACTCTCTCTCTCCCCCAGTACGTGTCTCTCTCCCCCAGAGTTTCTCTCTCTCTCCTCCCTGTTTTTCTCTCTCTCTCCCCCCAGTTTTTTTCTCTCTCTCTCCCCCCAGTGTTTCTCTCTCACTCTCCCCCCAGTGTTTCTCTCTCTCCCCCCAGTTTTTCTTTCTCTCTACCCCCAGTGTTTCTCTCTCTTTCTCTACCCCCAGTTTTACTCTCTCTCTCCCCCCAGTTTTACTCTCTCTTTACCCGCACTTTATTTGTCTCTTTCTCTCTCTCTCCCCCTCCCAGTGTTTCTCTATCGCTCTCCCCCCAGTTTTTCTCTCTCTCTCCCACCAGTGTTTCTCTCTCTCCCCCAGTGTTTCTCTCTCTCTCCACCACTGTTTCTCTCTCTCTCCCGCAGTGTTTTTCTCTCTCTCTCTCTCTCCCCCAATGTTTCTCTCTCTCTCTCCCCCCTGTGTTTCTCTCTCTCTCTCACCCCAGTGTTTCTCTCAATCCCTCCAATGTCTTTCTCTCACGCTCACTCCAGTGTTTCTCTCTCTCTTACACCAGTGTCTCTCTCTCTCCCCCCAGTGTTTGTCTCTCTCTCTCCCCCCAGTGTTTCTCTCTCTCTCTCACCCCCAGTGTTTCTCTCTCACTCTCTCTCTCACCACACAGTGTCTCTCTCTCTCTCTGCCCCCAGTGTTTCTCTCTCTCCCCCAGAGTTTCTCTCTATCTCCCCCAGTGTTTCTCTCTCACCCTCCACCCCAGTGTTTCTCTCTCTCTCTCTCCTCCTCTCCCCCCATTGTTTCGCTCTCTCTCTCCCCAGTCTTTCTCTCCCTCTCACTCTCTCTCCCCCCAGTGTTTCTCTCTCGCTCTCTCGATCTCTCTCTCTCTCTCCGCAGTTTTTGGTCTCTTTCTCTCCCTCAGTGTCTCTCTCTCTCTCTCTCTCTCTCCATCCCAGTGTTTCTCTATCTCTCTCCCCCCAGTGTTTCTAACTCTCTCTCCCCCCAGTGTTTCTCTCTCCCCCAGTTTTTCTCTCTCTCTCTCCCCAGTGTTTCTCTCCCCCCAAGTGTCTCTCTCTCTCTCCCCCCCCGTGATTATCTCTCTCTCTTCCCCCAGTGTTTCTCTCCCCCCAAGTGTCTCTATCTCTCTCACCCCCCCCCCCGTGATTATCTCTCTCTCTCCCCCCAGTATTTATCTCTCTCACTCCCCAGTGTTTCTCTCTATCTCTCCCCCAGTGTTTCTCTTTCACTCCCACCAGTGCTTCTCTCTCTCTCTCCCCCCAGTGTCTCTCTCTCTCTCTCTCTCTCCAGTGTTTCTCTCTCTCTCTCTCCACCAGTGTTTCTCTCTCTCTCTCCCCCCAGTGATTGTCGCTCTTTCTCACTCTCCTGTGTTTCTCTCTCTCCCCCCAGTGTTTCTCTCTCTCCACCACTGTTTCTCTATCTCTCCCCCAGTGTATCTTTCTCTCTCCCCGCAGTGTTTCTCTCTCTCTCCCTGCAGTGTTTTTCTCTCTCTCCCCGCAAGTGTTTCTCTCTCTCTCCCCCCCAGTGTTTCTCTCTCGCTCTCCCCCGAGTGTTTCCCTCTCTCTCCCCCCAGTGTTTCTCTCTCTCTCTCAGCCCCCCCAGTGTTTCTCTCTCTCTCTCTCCCCAGTGTTTCTCTCTCTCTCCCCCCAGTGTTTCTCACTCTCTCCCCACATTGTTTCTCTCTCTCTCTCCCCAGTGTTACTCTCTCTCTCCCCCAGTACGTGTCTCTCTCCCCCAGAGTTTCTCTCTCTCTCCTCCCTGTTTTTCTCTCTCTCTCCCCCCAGTTTTTTTCTCTCTCTCTCCCCCCAGTGTTTCTCTCTCACTCTCCCCCCAGTGTTTCTCTCTCTCCCCCCAGTTTTTCTTTCTCTCTACCCCCAGTGTTTCTCTCTCTTTCTCTACCCCCAGTTTTACTCTCTCTCTCCCCCCAGTTTTACTCTCTCTTTACCCGCACTTTATTTGTCTCTTTCTCTCTCTCCCCCCCCCCCAGTGTTTCTCTATCGCTCTCCCCCCAGTTTTTCTCTCTCTCTCCCACCAGTGTTTCTCTCTCTCCCCCAGTGTTTCTCTCTCTCTCCACCACTGTTTCTCTCTCTCTCTCCCGCAGTGTTTTTCTCTCTCTCTCTCTCTCCCCCAATGTTTCTCTCTCTCTCTCCCCCCCTGTGTTTCTCTCTCTCTCTCACCCCAGTGTTTCTCTCAATCCCTCCAATGTCTTTCTCTCACGCTCACTCCAGTGTTTCTCTCTCTCTTACACCAGTGTCTCTCTCTCTCTCCCCAGTGTTTGTCTCTCTCTCTCCCCCCAGTGTTTCTCTCTCTCTCACCCCCAGTGTTTCTCTCTCACTCTCTCTCTCACCACCCAGTGTCTCTCTCTCTCTCTGCCCCCAGTGTTTCTCTCTCTCCCCCAGAGTTTCTCTCTCTCTCCCCCCAATGTTTCTCTCTCCCCCAGTGTTTCTCTCTCACCCTCCACCCCAGTGTTTCTCTCTCTCTCTCCTCCTCTCCCCCCATTGTTTCGCTCTCTCTCTCCCCAGTCTTTCTCTCCCTCTCACTCTCTCTCCCCCCAGTGTTTCTCTCTCGCTCTCTCGATCTCTCTCTCTCCGCAGTTTTTGGTCTCTTTCTCTCCCTCAGTGTCTCTCTCTCTCTCTCTCTCTCCATCCCAGTGTTTCTCTATCTCTCTCCCCCCAGTGTTTCTAACTCTCTCTCCCCCCAGTGTTTCTCTCTCCCCCAGTTTTTCTCTCTCTCTCTCCCCAGTGTTTCTCTCCCCCCAAGTGTCTCTCTCTCTCTCCCCCCCCCCCCCCCCGTGATTATCTCTCTCTCTTCCCCCAGTGTTTCTCTCCCCCCAAGTGTCTCTCTCTCTCTCACCCCCCCCCCGTGATTATCTCTCTCTCTCCCCCCAGTATTTATCTCTCTCACTCCCCAGTGTTTCTCTCTATCTCTCCCCCAGTGTTTCTCTTTCACTCCCACCAGTGCTTCTCTCTCTCTCTCCCCCCAGTCTCTCTCTCTCTCTCTCTCTCTCTCCAGTGTTTCTCTCTCTCTCTCTCCACCAGTGTTTCTCTCTCTCTCTCCCCCCAGTGATTGTCGCTCTTTCTCACTCTCCTGTGTTTCTCTCTCTCCCCCCAGTGTTTCTCTCTCTCCACCACTGTTTCTCTATCTCTCCCCCCAGTGTTTCTCTCTCTCACCACCACTGTTTCTCTCTCTCTCCCCTGTGTTGCTCTCTCTCTCCCCAGTTTTATTCTCTCACTCCCCCCAGTGTTTGTCTCTCTCCCCCCGATGTTTCTCTCTCTCTCCTCCCTGTGTTTCTCTCTCTCTCCCCCCCCCCAGTTTTTCTCTCTCTCTCTCTCTCCCCAGTGTTTCTCTCTCTCTCTCTCCCCTAGTTTCTCTCCCTCTCTCCCCAGTGTTTCTCTCTCACTCCCCCCAGTGCTTCTCTCTCTCTCCCCAGTTTTACTCTCTCTCCCCCCATTGTTTGTCTCTCTCCCCCCATTGTTTCTCTCTCTCTCCCCAGTATTACTCTCTCTCTCACCACAGTGTTTGTCTCTCTCCCCCCGGTGTTTCTCTCTCTCTCCTCCCTGTGTTTCTCCCTCTCTCCCCCCAGTTTTTTTTCTCTCTCTCCCCCCAGTGTTACTCTCTCTCTCCCCTCAGTGTTTCTCACTCTCTCCCCCCATTGTTTCTCTCTATCTCTCCCCAGTGTTACTCACTCTCTCCTCCCAGTGTTTCTCTCTCTCTCCCTCCAGTGTTTCTCTCTCTCTCCCCACAGTGTTTCTCTCTCTCTCCACCACTCTTTCCCTCTCTCTCTCGCATTGTTTCTCTCTCTCTCTCTCCACCAATGTTTCTCTCTCTCTCCCCCAGTGTTTCTCCCTCTCTCCCCCCAGTGTTTCTCTCTCTCTACCGCCAGTGTTTCTCACTTTCTATCCTCGGTGTTTCTCTCTCTCTATCCCCAGGTTTCTCTCTCTCTCCCCCAGTGTTTCTCTCTCTCTCTCCTCCCAGTGTTTCTCTCTCTCCCCCCAGTGTTTCTCCCTCTCACCCCCCAGTGTTTCTCTCTCTCTCCCGCCAGTGTTTCTCTCTCTCCCCCCAGTGTTTCTCTCCCTCTCCACCACTCTTTCTCTCTCTCTCCCCCAGTGTTTCTCTCTCTCTCTCCCCCCCAATGTTTCTCTCTTTCTCTCTCTCTCTCTCCCGCCAGTGTTTCTCTCTCTCTCCCCCCAGTGTTTCTCTCTCTCTCCACCACTGTTTCTCTCTCTCTCCCCCAGTGTTTCTCTCTCTCTCTCTCTCCCCCAATGTTTCTCTCTCTCCTCCCAGTGTTTCTCTCTCTCTCTCCCCCCAGAGTTTCTCTCTCTCTCCCCCCAGTGTATCTCTCTGTCTCCCTCAGTGTTTTTCTCTGTCTCCCCCCAGTGTTACTCTTTCTCTCTCCCCGCAGTGTTACTTTCTCTCTCCCTGCAGTGTTTTTCTCTCTCTCCCCGCAAGTGTTTCTCTCTCTCTCCCCTGTGTTACTCTCTCTCTTCCCAGTGTTACTCTCTCTCCCCCCATTGTTTGTCTCTCTCCCCCCATTGTTTCTCTCTCTCTCCCCAGTGTTACTCTCTCTCTCCCCCCAGTGTTTGTCTCTCTGCCCCCGGTGTTTCTCTCTCTCTCCTCCATGTGTTTCTCTCTCTCTCCCCACAGTTTTTCTCTCTCTCTCCACTCAGTGTTTCTCTCTCTCTCTCCCCTAGTTTCTCTCTATCTCTCCCCAGTGTTTCTCACTCTCTTCCCCATTGTTTCTCTCTATCTCTCCCCAGTGTTTCTCCCTCTCACCCCCCAGTGTTTCTCTCTCTCTCCCGCCAGTGTTTCTCTCTCTTCCCCCCAGTGATTCTCTCTCTCTCCACCACTGTTTATCTCTCTCTCCCCCAGTGTTTCTCTCTCTCTCTCTCTCTCCCAATGTTTCTCTCTCTCCCCCCAGTGTTTCTCTCTCTCTCCCCCCAGTGTTTCTCAGTCTCTCCCCCCATTGTTTCTCTCTATCTCTCCCCAGTGTTACTCACTCTCTCCTCCCAGTGTTTCTCTCTCTCCCCCCAGTGTTTCTCCCTCTCACCCCCCAGTGTTTCTCTCTCTCTCTCCCAATGTTTCTCTCTCTCTCCCCCCAGTGTTTCTCTCTCTCGACCGCCAGTGTTTCTCTCTCTCTATCCCCAGTGTTTCTCTCTCTCTATGGCCAGTGTTTCTCTCTCTCTCCCCCAGTGTTTCTCTATCTCTCTCCCCCCAGAGTTTCTCGCTCTCTCCCCCAGTGTATCTCTCTGTCTGCCCCAGTGTTTCTCTCTGTCTCCCCCCAGTGTTACTCTTTCTCTCTCCCCGCAGTGTTTCTCTCTCTCCCCCTGCAGTGTTTTTCTCTCTCTCACCGCAAGTATTTCTCTCTCTCTCCCCAGTGTTACTCTCTCTCTCCACAGTGTTACTCTCTCTCTCCCCCCAGTGTTTGTCTCTCTCCCCCCAGTGTTTCTCTCTCTCTCCTCCCTGTGTTTCTCTCTCTCTCCCCCCAGTTTTTCTCTCTCTCCCTCCCCCCAGTGTTTTTCTCTCTCTCTCCCCGAGTTTCTCTCTCTCTATCGCCAGTGTTTCTCTGTCTCTACCCCAGTGTATTTCTATTTCTCTCTCCACCCAGAGTTTCTCGCTCTCTCCCCCAGTGTATCTCTCTGTCTCCCCCAGTGTTACTCTTTCTCTCTCCCCGCAGTGTTTCTCTCTCCCTCTCCCCTCAGGGTTTCTCTCTCTCTCCCTGCAGTGTTTTTCTCTCTCTCCCCGCATGTGTTTCTCTCTCTCCCCCCCAGTGTTTCTCTCTCGCTCTCCACCGAGTGTTTCTCTCTCTCTCTCCCCAGTGTTTCTATCTCTCCCCCAGTGTTTCTCTCTCTCTCTCAGCCCCCCCAGTGTTTCTCTCTCTCTCTCTCCCCAGTGTTTCTATCTCTCCCCCAGTGTTTCTCTCTCTCTCTCAGCCCCCCCAGTGCTTCTCTCTCTCTCTCCCCCCAGAGTTTCTCTCTCTCTCCCCCCAGTGTATCTCTCTGTCTCCCCCAGTGTTTTTCTCTGTCTCCCCCCAGTGTTACTCTTTCTCTCTCCCCGCAGTGTTTCTCTCTCTCTCCCTGCAGTGTTTTTCTCTCTCTCCCCGCAAGTATTTCTCTCTCTCTCTCCAGTGTTACTCTCTCTCTCCACAGTGTTACTCTCTCTCTCCCCCCAGTGTTTGTCTCTCTCCCCCAGTTTTTCTCTCTCTCCCTCCCCCCAGTGTTTCTCTCTCTCTCTCCCCGAGTTTCACTCTCTCTCTCCCCAGTGTTTCTCTCTCACTCCCCCCAGAGTTTCTCTCTCTCTCCCCCAGTGTTTCTCTCACTCTCCACCACCACCGAGTGCTTCTCTCTCACTCCCTCGCTTCCCCCACTGTTTCTCTCTCTCTCTCCCCCCAGTGTTTCTCACTCTCTCCCCCCACTGTTTCTCTCTCTCTCTCCCCCCAGTGTTTCTCACTCTCTCCTCCCTGTGTTTCTCTCTCTCTCCCCCCAGTTTTTCTCTCTCTCCCTCCCCCCAGTGTTTCTCTCTCTCTCTCCCCGAGTTTCACTCTCTCTCTCCCCAGTGTTTCTCTCTCACTCCCCCCAGAGTTTCTCTCTCTCTCCTCCCTGTGTTTCTCTCTCTCTCCCCCCAGTTTTTCTCTCTCTCCCTCCCCCCAGTGTTTCTCTCTCTCTCTCCCCGAGTTTCACTCTCTCTCTCCCCCAGTGTTTCTCTCTCTCACTCCCCCCAGAGTTTCTCTCTCTCTCCCCCAGTGTTTCTCTCACTCTCCACCACCACCGAGTGCTTCTCTCTCACTCCCTCGCTCCCCCCACTGTTTCTCTCTCTCTCTCCCCCCAGTGTTTCTCACTCTCACCCCCCATTGTTTCTCTCTATCTCTCCCCAGTGTTACTCTCTCTCTCCCCCAATGTTTTTCTCTCTCTCCCCCCCCTGTGTTTCTCTCTCTCTCTCACCCCAGTGTTTCTCTTACTCCCTCCAATGTCTTTCTCTCACGCTCACTCCAGTGTATCTCTCTCTCTCACACCAGTGTCTCTCTCTCTCCCCCCAGTGTTTCTCGGTCTCTCTCCCCCCAGTGTTTCTCTCTCTCTCTCCCCCCCAGTGTTTCTCTCTCACTCTCTCCCTCACCACCCAGTGTCTCTCTCTCTCTGCCCGCAGTGTTTCTCTCTCTCCCCAAGAGTTTCTCTCTCTCTCCCCCCAATGTTTCTCTCTCTCTCCCCCAGTGTTTCTCTCTCACCCTCCACCCCAGTGTTTCTCTCTCTCTCTCCTCCTCTCCCCCCTTTGTTTCGCTCTCTCTCTCCCCAGTCTTTCTCTCCCTCTCACTCTCTCTCCCCCCAGTGTTTCTCTCTCGCTCTCTCTATCTCTGTCTCTCTCTCCGCAGTTTTTTCTCTCTTTCTCTCCCTCAGTGTTTCTCTCTCTCTCTCTCTCTCCATCCCAGTGTTTCTCTATCTCTCTCCCCCCAGTGTTTCTAACTCTCTCTCCCCCCAGTTTTTCTCTCTCCCCAGTTTTTCTCTCTCTCTCTCCCCAGTGTTTCTCTCACCCCAAGTGTCTCTCTCTCTCACCACCCCCCCCCGTGATTATCTCTCTCTCTCCCCCCAGTGTTTCTCTCTCTCTCTCCCCCCAGTGTGTCTCTCCCCCCAAGTGTCTCTCTCTCTCTCCCCCCCCCCCCCCGTGATTATCTCTCTCTCCCCCCAGTATGTTTCTCTCTCTCTTCCCCCAGTGTTTATCTCTCTCACTCCCCAATGTTTCTCTCTATCTCTCCCCCAGTGTTTCTCTTTCTCTCCCCCCAGTGCTTCTCTCTCTCTCCCCCCCAGTGTTTATCTCTCTCTCTCTCCCCAGTGTTTCTCTCTCTCTCTCCCCCAGTGTTTCTCTCTCTCTCTCCCCCAGTGTTTCTCTCTCTCCCCCCAGTTTTTCTTTCTCTCTCACCCCAGTGTTTCTCTCTCTTTCTCTACCCCTAGTTTTACTCTCTCTCTCCCCCCAGTTTTACTCTCTCTTTACCCGCACTTTTTCTGTCTCTTTCTCTCTCTCTCCCCCCCACCCAGTGTTTCTCTCTCTCCCTCCCCCCAGTGTTTCACTCTCTCTCTCCCCTAGTTTCACTCTCTCTCTCCCCAGTGTTTCTCTCTCACTCGCCCCAGAGTTTCTCTCTCTCTCCCCCAGTGTTTCTCTCACTCTCCACCACCACCGAGTGCTTCTCTCTCACTCCCTCGCTCCCCCAACTGTTTCTCTCTCTCTCTCCCCCCAGTGTTTCTCACTCTCTCCCCCCATTGTTTCTCTCTATCTCTCCCCAGTGTTACTCTCTCTCTCTCCCGCCAGTGTTTCTCTCTCTCCCCCCAGTGTTTCTCTCTCTCTCCACCACTGTTTCTCTCCCTCTCCCCAAGTGTTTCTCTCTCTCTCTCTCCCCCAATGTTTCTCTCTCTCTCCCCCCCTGTGTTTCTCTCTCTCTCTCACCCCAGTGTTTCTCTCACTCCCTCCAATGTCTTTCTCTCACGCTCACTCCAGTGTTTCTCTCTCTCTCTCCCCCCAGTGTTTCTCTCTCTCTCTCACCCCCAGTGTTTCTCTCTCACTCTCTCTCTCACCACCCAGTGTCTCTCTCTCTCTGCCCCCAGTGTTTCTCTCTCTCCCCCAGAGTTTCTCTCTCTCTCCCCCCAATGTTTCTCTCTCTCTCCCCCAGTGTTTCTCTCTCACCCTCCACCCCAGTGTTTCTCTCTCTCTCTCCTCCTCTCCCCCCATTGTTTCGCTCTCTCTCTCCCCAGTCTTTCTCTCCCTCTCACTCTCTCTCCCCCCAGTGCTTCTCTATCTCTCTCCCCCCAGAGTTTCTCTCTCTCTCCCACAGTGTATCTCTCTGTCTCCCTCAGTGTTTTTCTCTGTCTCCCCCCAGTGTTACTCTTTCTCTCTCCCCGCAGTGTTGCTCTCTCTCTCCCTGCAGTCTTTTTCTCTCTCTCCCCGCAAGTGTTTCTTTCTCTCTCCCCTGTGTTACTCTCTCTCATCCCAGTGTTACTCTCTCTCCCCCCATTGTTTGTCTCTCTCCCCCCATTGTTTCTCTCTCTCTCCCCCAGTGTTACTCTCTCTCTACCCCCAGTGTTTGTCGCTCTCCCCCCAGAGTTTCTCTCTCTCTTCCCGCAGTGTTTCTCTCTCTCACCCTGCAGTGTTTTTCTCTCTCTCCCCGCAAGAATTTCTCTCTCTCTCCCCAGTCTTACTCTCTCTCTCCACAGTGTTACTCTCTCTCTCCCCCCAGTGTTTGTCTCTCTCCCCCCAGTGTTTCTCTCTCTCTCCTCCCTCTGTTTCTCTCTCTCTCCCCCCAGTTTTTCTCTCTCTCCCTCCCCCCAGTGTTTCTCTCTCTCTCTCCCCGAGTTTCACTCTCTCTCTCCCCAGTGTTTCTCTCTCACTCCCCCCAGAGTTTCTCTCTCTCTCCTCCCTGTGTCTCTCTCTCTCTCCCCCCAGTTTGTCTCTCTCTCCCTCCCCCCAGTGTTTCTCTCTCTCTCTCCCCGAGTTTCACTCTCTCTCTCCCCAGTGTTTCTCTCTCACTCCCCCCAGAGTTTCTCTCTCTCCCCCCCAGTGTTTCTCTCACTCTCCACCACCACCGAGTGCTTCTCTCTCACTCCCTCGCTCCCCCCACTGTTTCTCTCTCTCTCCCCCCAGTGTTTCTCACTCTTTCCCCCCATTGTTTCTCTCTATCTCTCCCCAGTGTTACTCTCTCGCTCCCGCCAGTGTTTCTCTCTCTCTCTCCCCCAGTGTTTCTCTCTCTCTCCCCCAATGTTTCTCTCTCTCTCTCCCCCACTGTGTTTCTCTCTCACTCTCACCCCAGTGTTTCTCTCACTCCCTCCAATGTCTTTCTCTCACGCTCACTCCAGTGTTTCTCTCTCTCTCACACCAGTGCCTCTCTCTCTCCCCCCAGTGTTTCTCTCTCTCTCTCCCCCCAGTGTTTCTCTCTCTCTCTCCCCCCCCAGTGTTTCTCTCTCACTCTCTCTCTCACCACCCAGTGTCTCTCTCTCTCTCTGCCCGCAGTGTTTCTCTCTCTCCCCCAGAGTTTCTCTCTCTCTCCCCCCATTGTTTCTCTCTCTCTCCCCCAGTGTTTCTCTCTCACCCTCCACCCCAGTGTTTCTCTCTCTCTCTCCTCCTCTCCCCCATTGTTTCGCTCTCTCTCTCCCCAGTCTTTCTCTCCCTCTCACTCTCTCTCCCCCCAGTGTTTCTCTCTCGCTCTCTCTATCTCTCTCTCTCTCCGCAGTTTTCTCTCTCTTTCTCTCCCTCAGTGTTTCTAACTCTCTCTCCCCCCAGTGTTTCTCTCTCCCCCAGTTTTTCTCTCTCTCTCCCCCCAAGTGTCTCTCTCCCTCACCCCCCCACCGTGATTATCTCTTCTCTCCCCCCAGTATTTCTCTCTCTCTCTCCCCCCAGTGTTTCTCTCTCCCCCAGTTTTTCTCTCTCTCTCCCCCCAAGTGTCTCTCTCCCTCTCCCCCCCCCCCCGTGATTATCTCTCTCTCTCCCCCCAGTGTTTCTCTCTCTCTCTTCCCCCAGTGTTTATCTCTCTCACTCCCCAGTGTTTCTCTCTATCTCTCCCCCAGTGTTTCTCTTTCTCTCCCCCCAGTGCTTCTCTCTCTCTACCCCCAGTGTTTCTCTCTATCTCTCCCCCAGTGTTTCTCTTTCTCTCCCCCCAGTGCTTCTCTCTCTCTCCCCCCAGTGTTTCTCTCTCTCTCCCCCAGTGTTTCCCTCTCTCTCTCCCCCCAGTGTTTGTCGCTCTCTCTCACTCCCCAGTGTCTCTCTCTCTCTCTCTATCGCTCTCTCCCCCCAGTGTTTCTCTCTCTCTCTCCCCCCCCCCCAATGTTTCTCTCTCTCTCTCTCTCCCGCCAGTGTTTCTCTCTCTCTCCCCCCAGTGTTTCTCTCTCTCTCCACCACTGTTTCTCTCTCTCTCCCCCAGCGTTTCTCTCTCTCTCTCTCTCTCCCAATGTTTCACTCTCTCTCCCCCCAGTTTTTCTCACTCTCAACCCCCATTGTTTTTCTCTCTCTCTCCCCAGTGTTACTATCTCTCTCCCCCAGTGTTTGTCTCTCTCCCCCAGTGTTTCTCTCTCTCTCTCCCCCCAGACTTTCTCTCTCTCTCCCCCCAGTGTTTCTCTCTCTCTCCCTGCAGTGTTTTTCTCTCTCTCCCCGCAAGTATTTCTCTCTCTCTCCCCAGTGTTACTCTCTCTCTCCACAGTGTTACTCTCTCTCTCCGCCCAGTGTTTGTCTCTCTCCCCCCAGTGTTTCTCTCTCTCTCCTCCCTGTGTTTCTCTCTCTCTCCCCCAGTTTTTCTCTCTCTCCCTCCCCCCAGTGTTTCTCTCTCTCTCTCCCCGAGTTTCACTCTCTCTCTCCCCAGTGTTTCTCTCTCACTCCCCCCAGAGTTTCTCTCTCTCTCCTCCCTGTGTTTCTCTCTCTCTCCCCCCAGTTTTTCTCTCTCTCCCTCCCCCCAGTGTTTCTCTCTCTCTCTCCCCGAGTTTCACTCTCTCTCTCCCCAGAGTTTCTCTCTCTCCCCCCAGTGTTTCTCTCACTCTCCACCACCACCGAGTGCTTCTCTCTCACTCCCTCGCTCCCCCCACTGTTTCTCTCTCTCTCTCCCCCCAGTGTTTCTCACTCTCTCCCCCCATTGTTTCTCTCTATCTCTCCCCAGTGTTACTCTCTCTCTCCCGCCAGTGTTTCTCTCTCTCTCCCCCAGTGTTTCTCTCTCTCTCCCCCAATGTTTCTCTCTCTCTCTCCCCCCCTGTGTTTCTCTCTCTCTCTCACCCCAGTGTTTCTCTCACTCCCTCCAATGTCTTTCTCTCACGCTCACTCCAGTGTTTCTCTCTCTCTCACACCAGTGTCTCTCTCTCTCCCCCCAGTGTTTCTCTCTCTCTCTCCCCCCAGTGTTTCTCTCTCTCTCTGCCCCCCAGTGTTTCTCTCTCACTCTCTCTCTCACCACCCAGTCTCTCTCTCTCTCTCTGCCCGCAGTGTTTCTCTCTCTCCCCCAGAGTTTCTCTGTCTCTCCCCCCATTGTTTCTCTCTCTCTCCCCCAGTGTTTCTCTCTCTCTCTCTCACACCAGTGTTTCTCTCACTCCCTCCAATGTCTTTCTCTCACGCTCACTCCAGTGTTTCTCTCTCTCTCTCTCCCCCCCAGTGTTTCTCTCTCACTCTCTCTCTCACCACCCAGTGTCTCTCTCTCTCTGCCCCCAGTGTTACTCTCTCTCCCCAGAGTTTCTCTCTCTCTCCCCCCAATGTTTCTCGCTCTCTCCCCCCAGTGTTTCTCTCACACCCTCCACCCCAGTGTTTCTCTCTCTCTCTCTCCTCCTCTCCCCCCATTGTTTCGCTCTCTCTCTCCCCAGTCTTTCTCTCCCTCTCACTCTCTCTCCCCCCAGTGTTTCTCTTTCGCTCTCTCTATCTCTCTCTCTCCGCAGTTTTTTCTCTCTTTCTCTCCCTCAGTGTTTCTCTCTCTCTATATATATATATCTCCATCCCAGTGTTTCTCTATCTCTCTCCCCCCAGTGTTTCTAACTCTCTCTCCCCCCAGTGTTTCTCTCTCCCCCAGTTTTTCTCTCTCTCTCCCCCCAAGTGTCTCTCTCCCTCTCCCCCCCCCCGTGATTATCTCTCTCTCCCCCCAGTATTTCTATCTCTCTCTCCCCCAGTGTTTCTCTCCCCCCAAGTGTCTCTCTCTCTCTCCCCCCCCGTGATTATCTCTCTCTCCCCCCAGTATTTCTCTCTCTCTCTCCCCCCAGTGTTTCTCTCTCTCTCTTCCCCCAGTGTTTATCTCTCTCACTCCCCAGTGTTTCTCTCTATCTCTCCCCCAGTGTTTCTCTTTCTCTCCCCCCAGTGCTTCTCTCTCTCTCCCCCCAGTGTTTCTCTCTCTCTCTCTCCCCAGTGTTTCTCTCTCTCTCTCTCTCCCCCAGTGTTTCCCTCTCTCTCTCCCCCCAGTGTTTGTCGCTCTCTCTCACTCCCCAGTGTTTCTCTCTCTCTCTCTATCGCTCTCTCCCCCCAGTGTTTCTCTCTCTCTCACCCCCAGTGTTTCTCTCTCTCTCTCCCCCCCAATGTTTCTCTCTCTCTCTCTCTCCCGCCAGTGTTTCTCTCTCTCTCCCCCCAGTGTTTCTCTCTCTCTCCACCACTGTTTCTCTCTCTCTCCCCCAGTGTTTCTCTCTCTCTCACCCCCAGTGTTTCTCTCTCTCTCTCCCCCCCAATGTTTCTCTCTCTCTCTCCCGCCAGTGTTTCTCTCTCTCTCTATCGCCAGTGTTTCTCTCTCTCTATCGCCAGTGTTTCTCTCTCTCTCCCCCAGTGTTTCTCTCTCTCTCCACCACTGTTTCTCTATCTCTCCCCCAGTGTTTCTCTCTCTCTCACCCCCAGTGTTTCTCTCTCTCTCTCCCCCCCAATGTTTCTCTCTCTCTCTCTCTCCCCCAGTGTTTCTCTCTCTCTCTCTCCCGCCAGTGTTTCTCTCTCTCTCTCCCCCCAGTGTTTCTCTCTCTCTCCACCACTGTTTCTCTCTCTCTCTCCCCCAATGTTTCTCTCTCTCTCCCCCCAGTGTTTCTCTCTCTCGACCGCCAGTGTTTCTCTCTCTCTATCCCCAGTGTTTCTCTCTCTCTATCGCCAGTGTTTCTCTCTCTCTCCCGCAGTGTTTCTCTATCTCTCTCCCCCCAGAGTTTCTCGCTCTCTCCCCCAGTGTATCTCTCTGTCTCCCCCAGTGTTTCTCTCTGTCTCCCCCCAGTGTTACTCTTTCTCTCTCCCCTCGCAGTGTTTCTCTCTCCCTCTCCCCTCAGGGTTTCTCTCTCCCCCCCAGTGTTTCTCTCTCGCTCTCCCCCGAGTGTTTCTCACTCTCTCTCTCCCCAGTGTTTCAATCTCTCCCCCAGTGTTTCTCTCTCTCTCTCAGCCCCCCCAGTGTTTCTCTCTCTCTCTCTCCCCAGTGTTTCTCTCTCTCTCTCTCTATCGCTCTGTCCCCCCAGTGTTTCTCTCTCTCTCCCCCCAGTGTTTCTCACTCTCAACCCCCATTGTTTCTCCCTCTCTCTCCCCCAGTGTTACTATCTCTCTCCCCCAGTGTTTGTCTCTCTCCCCCAGTGTTTCTCTCTCTCTCTCCCCCCAGAATTTCTCTCTCTCTCCCCCCAGTGTTTCTCTCTCTCTCCCTGCAGTGTTTTTCTCTCTCTCCCCGCAAGTATTTCTCTCTCTCTCCCCAGTGTTACTCTCTCTCTCCACAGTGTTACTCTCTCTCTCCCCCCAGTGTTTGTCTCTCTCACCCAGTGTTTCTCTCTCTCTCCTCCCTGTGTTTCTCTCTCTCTCCCCCCAGTTTTTCTCTCTCTCCCTCCCCCCAGTGTTTCTCTCTCTCTCTCCCCGAGTTTCACTCTCTCTCTCCCCAGTGTTTCTCTCTCACTCCCCCCAGAGTTTCTCTCTCTCTCCTCCCTGTGTTTCTCTCTCTCTCCCCCCAGTTTTTCTCTCTCTCCCTCCCCCCAGTGTTTCTCTCTCTCTCTCCCCGAGTTTCACTCTCTCTCTCCCCAGTGTTTCTCTCTCACTCCCCCCAGAGTTTCTCTCTCTCCCCCCCAGTGTTTCTCTCACTCTCCACCACCACCGAGTGCTTCTCTCTCACTCCCTCGCTCCCCCCACTGTTTCTCTCTCTCTCCCCCCAGTGTTTCTCACTCTTTCCCCCCATTGTTTCTCTCTATCTCTCCCCAGTGTTACTCTCTCGCTCCCGCCAGTGTTTCTCTCTCTCTCTCCCCCAGTGTTTCTCTCTCTCTCCCCCAATGTTTCTCTCTCTCTCTCTCCCCCTGTGTTTCTCTCTCTCTCTCACCCCAGTGTTTCTCTCACTCCCTCCAATGTCTTTCTCTCACGCTCACTCCAGTGTTTCTCTCTCTCTCACACCAGTGCCTCTCTCTCTCCCCCCAGTGTTTCTCTCTCTCTCTCCCCCCAGTGTTTCTCTCTCTCTCTCCCCCCCAGTGTTTCTCTCTCACTCTCTCTCTCACCACCCAGTGTCTCTCTCTCTCTCTGCCCGCAGTGTTTCTCTCTCTCCCCCAGAGTTTCTCTCTCTCTCCCCCCATTGTTTCTCTCTCTCTCCCCCAGTGTTTCTCTCTCACCCTCCACCCCAGTGTTTCTCTCTCTCTCTCCTCCTCTCCCCCATTGTTTCGCTCTCTCTCTCCCCAGTCTTTCTCTCCCTCTCACTCTCTCTCACCCCAGTGTTTCTCTCTCGCTCTCTCTATCTCTCTCTCTCTCCGCAGTTTTCTCTCTCTTTCTCTCCCTCAGTGTTTCTAACTCTCTCTCCCCCCAGTGTTTCTCTCTCCCCCAGTTTTTCTCTCTCTCTCCCCCCAAGTGTCTCTCTCCCTCACCCCCCCCCCGTGATTATCTCTTCTCTCCCCCCAGTATTTCTCTCTCTCTCTCCCCCCAGTGTTTCTCTCTCCCCCAGTTTTTCTCTCTCTCTCCCCCCAAGTGTCTCTCTCCCTCTCCCCCCCACCGTGATTATCTCTCTCTCTCCCCCCAGTGTTTCTCTCTCTCTCTTCCCCCAGTGTTTATCTCTCTCACTCCCCAGTGTTTCTCTCTATCTCTCCCCCAGTGTTTCTCTTTCTCTCCCCCCAGTGCTTCTCTCTCTCTCCCCCCAGTGTTTCTCTCTATCTCTCCCCCAGTGTTTCTCTTTCTCTCCCCCCAGTGCTTCTCTCTCTCTCCCCCCAGTGTTTCTCTCTCTCTCTCTCCCCCAGTGTTTCCCTCTCTCTCTCCCCCCAGTGTTTGTCGCTCTCTCTCACTCCCCAGTGTTTCTCTCTCTCTCTCTATCGCTCTCTCCCCCCAGTGTTTCTCTCTCTCTCTCCCCCCCCAATGTTTCACTCTCTCTCTCTCTCCCGCCAGTGTTTCTCTCTCTCTCCCCCCAGTGTTTCTCTCTCTCTCCACCACTGTTTCTCTCTCTCTCCCCCAGCGTTTCTCTCTCTCTCTCTCTCTCCCAATGTTTCACTCTCTCTCTCCCCCCAGTTTTTCTCACTCTCAACCCCCATTGTTTCTCTCTCTCTCTCCCCAGTGTTACTATCTCTCTCCCCCAGTGTTTGTCTCTCTCCCCCAGTGTTTCTCTCTCTCTCTCCCCCCAGACTTTCTCTCTCTCTCCCCCCAGTGTTTCTCTCTCTCTCCCTGCAGTGTTTTTCTCTCTCTCCCCGCAAGTATTTCTCTCTCTCTCCCCAGTGTTACTCTCTCGCTCCACAGTGTGACTCTCTCTCTCCGCCCAGTGTTTGTCTCTCTCCCCCCAGTGTTTCTCTCTCTCTCCTCCCTGTGTTTCTCTCTCTCTCCCCCCAGTTTTTCTCTCTCTCCCTCCCCCCAGTGTTTCTCTCTCTCTCTCCCCGAGTTTCACTCTCTCTCTCCCCAGTGTTTCTCTCTCACTCCCCCCAGAGTTTCTCTCTCTCTCCTCCCTGTGTTTCTCTCTCTCTCCCCCCAGTTTTTCTCTCTCTCCCTCCCCCCAGTGTTTCTCTCTCTCTCTCCCCGAGTTTCACTCTCTCTCTCCCCAGAGTTTCTCTCTCTCCCCCCAGTGTTTCTCTCACTCTCCACCACCACCGAGTGCTTCTCTCTCACTCCCTCGCTCCCCCCACTGTTTCTCTCTCTCTCTCCCCCCAGTGTTTCTCACTCTCTCCCCCCATTGTTTCTCTCTATCTCTCCCCAGTGTTACTCTCTCTCTCCCGCCAGTGTTTCTCTCTCTCTCCCCCAGTGTTTCTCTCTCTCTCCCCCAATGTTTCTCTCTCTCTCTCCCCCCCTGTGTTTCTCTCTCTCTCTCACCCCAGTGTTTCTCTCACTCCCTCCAATGTCTTTCTCTCACGCTCACTCCAGTGTTTCTCTCTCTCTCACACCAGTGTCTCTCTCTCTCCCCCCAGTGTTTCTCTCTCTCTCTCCCCCCAGTGTTTCTCTCTCTCTCTGCCCCCCAGTGTTTCTCTCTCACTCTCTCTCTCACCACCCAGTGTCTCTCTCTCTCTCTGCCCGCAGTGTTTCTCTCTCTCCCCCAGAGTTTCTCTCTCTCTCCCCCCATTGTTTCTCTCTCTCTCCCCCAATGTTTCTCTGTCTCTCTCTCACACCAGTGTTTCTCTCACTCCCTCCAATGTCTTTCTCTCACGCTCACTCCAGTGTTTCTCTCTCTCTCTCTCCCCCCCAGTGTTTCTCTCTCACTCTCTCTCTCACCACCCAGTGTCTCTCTCTCTCTGCCCCCAGTGTTACTCTCTCTCCCCCAGAGTTTCTCTCTCTCTCCCCCCAATGTTTCTCGCTCTCTCCCCCCAGTGTTTCTCTCACACCCTCCACCCCAGTGTTTCTCTCTCTCTCTCTCCTCCTCTCCCCCCATTGTTTCGCTCTCTCTCTCCCCAGTCTTTCTCTCCCTCTCACTCTCTCTCCCCCCAGTGTTTCTCTCTCGCTCTCTCTATCTCTCTCTCTCCGCAGTTTTTTCTCTCTTTCTCTCCCTCAGTGTTTCTCTCTCTCTCTATATATATATCTCCATCCCAGTGTTTCTCTATCTCTCTCCCCCCAGTGTTTCTAACTCTCTCTCCCCCCAGTGTTTCTCTCTCCCCCAGTTTTTCTCTCTCTCTCCCCCCAAGTGTCTCTCTCCCTCCCCCCCCCGTGATTATCTCTCTCTCCCCCCAGTATTTCTCTCTCTCTCTCCCCCAGTGTTTCTCTCCCCCCAAGTGTCTCTCTCTCTCTCCCCCCCGTGATTATCTCTCTCTCCCCCAGTATTTCTCTCTCTCTCTCCCCCCAGTGTTTCTCTCTCTCTCTTCCCCCAGTGTTTATCTCTCTCACTCCCCAGTGTTTCTCTCTATCTCTCCCCCAGTGTTTCTCTTTCTCTCCCCCCAGTGCTTCTCTCTCTCCCCCCAGTGTTTCTCTCTCTCTCTCTCCCCAGTGTTTCTCTCTCTCTCTCCCCCAGTGTTTCCCTCTCTCTCTCCCCCCAGTGTTTGTCGCTCTCTCTCACTCCCCAGTGTTTCTCTCTCTCTCTCTATCGCTCTCTCCCCCCAGTGTTTCTCTCTCTCTCACCCCCAGTGTTTCTCTCTCTCTCTCCCCCCCAATGTTTCTCTCTCTCTCTCTCTCCCGCCAGTGTTTCTCTCTCTCTCCCCCCAGTGTTTCTCTCTCTCTCCACCACTGTTTCTCTCTCTCTCCCCCAGTGTTTCTCTCTCTCTCACCCCCAGTGTTTCTCTCTCTCTCTCCCCCCCCCAATGTTTCTCTCTCTCTCTCTCTCCCGCCAGTGTTTCTCTCTCTCTCTATCGCCAGTGTTTCTCTCTCTCTATCGCCAGTGTTTCTCTCTCTCTCCCCCAGTGTTTCTCTCTCTCTCCACCACTGTTTCTCTCTCTCTCCCCCAGTGTTTCTCTCTCTCTCACCCCCAGTGTTTCTCTCTCTCTCTCCCCCCCAATGTTTCTCTCTCTCTCTCTCTCCCCCAGTGTTTCTCTCTCTCTCTCTCCCGCCAGTGTTTCTCTCTCTCTCTCCCCCCAGTGTTTCTCTCTCTCTCCACCACTGTTTCTCTCTCTCTCTCTCCCCCAATGTTTCTCTCTCTCTCCCCAGTGTTTCTCTCTCTCGACCGCCAGTGTTTCTCTCTCTCTATCTCCAGTGTTTCTCTCTCTCTATCGCCAGTGTTTCTCTCTCTCTCCCCCAGTGTTTCTCTATCTCTCTCCCCCCAGAGTTTCTCGCTCTCTCCCCCAGTGTATCTCTCTGTCTCCCCCCAGTGTTACTCTTTCTCTCTCCCCTCGCAGTGTTTCTCTCTCCCTCTCCCCTCAGGGTTTCTCTCTCCCCCCCAGTGTTTCTCTCTCGCTCTCCCCCGAGTGTTTCTCACTCTCTCTCTCCCCAGTGTTTCAATCTCTCCCCCAGTGTTTCTCTCTCTCTCTCAGCCCCCCCAGTGTTTCTCTCTCTCTCTCCCCAGTGTTTCTCTCTCTCTCTCTCTATCGCTCTGTCCCCCCAGTGTTTCTCTCTCTCTCCCCCCAGTGTTTCTCACTCTCAACCCCCATTGTTTCTCTCTCTCTCTCCCCCAGTGTTACTATCTCTCTCCCCCAGTGTATGTCTCTCTCCCCCAGTGTTTCTCTCTCTCTCTCCCCCCAGACTTTCTCTCTCTCTCCCCCCAGTGTTTCTCTCTCTCTCCCTGCAGTGTTTTTCTCTCTCTCCCCGCAAGTATTTCTCTCTCTCTCCCCA
The DNA here is from genome assembly GCF_035084215.1 of Heptranchias perlo. NCBI lineage: Eukaryota > Metazoa > Chordata > Chondrichthyes > Hexanchiformes > Hexanchidae > Heptranchias > Heptranchias perlo. The sequence goes on from NW_027139548.1 coordinate 8,217,792, forward strand.
GTGTTACTCTCTCTCTCCACAGTGTTACTCTCTCTCTCCCCCCAGTGTTTGTCTCTCTCCCCCCAGTGTTTCTCTCTCTCTCCTCCGTGTGTTTCTCTCTCTCTCCCCCCAGTTTTTCTCTCTCTCCCTCCCCCCAGTGTTTCTCTCTCTCCCCGAGTTTCACTCTCTCTCTCCCCAGTGTTTCTCTCTCACTCCCCCCAGAGTTTCTCTCTCTCTCCTCCCTGTGTTTCTCTCTCTCTCCCCCCAGTTTTTCTCTCTCTCCCTCCCCCCAGTGTTTCTCTCTCTCTCTCCCCGAGTTTCACTCTCTCTCTCCCCAGTGTTTCTCTCTCACTCCCCCCAGAGTTTCTCTCTCTCCCCCCCAGTGTTTCTCTCACTCTCCACCACCACCGAGTGCTTCTCTCTCACTCCCTCGCTCCCCCCACTGTTTCTCTCTCTCTCTCCCCCCAGTGTTTCTCACTCTCTCCCCCCATTGTTTCTCTCTATCTCTCCCCAGTGTTACTCTCTCTCTCCCGCCACTGTTTCTCTCTCTCTCCCCCAGTGTTTCTCTCTCTCTCCCCCAATGTTTCTCTCTCTCTCTCCCCCCCTGTGTTTCTCTCACTCCCTCCAATGTCTTTCTCTCACGCTCACTCCAGTGTTTCTCTCTCTCTCACACCAGTGTCTCTCTCTCTCCCCCCAGAGTTTCTCTCTCTCTCTCTCCCCAGTGTTTCTCTCTCTCTCTCCCCCCCAGTGTTTCTCTCTCACTCTCTCTCTCACCACCCAGTGTCTCTCTCTCTCTCTCTGCCCGCAGTGTTTCTCTCTCTCCTCCAGAGTTTCTCTCTCTCTCCCCCCAATGTTTCTCTCTCTCTCCCCCAGTGTTTCTCTCTCACCCTCCACCCCAGTGTTTCTCTCTCTCTCTCCTCCTCTCCCCCCATTATTTCGCTCTCTCTCTCCCCAGTCTTTCTCTCCCTCTCACTCTCTCTCCCCCCAGTGTTTCTCTCTCGCTCTCTCTATCTCTCTCTCTCTCCGCAGTTTTTTCTCTCTTTCTCTCCCTCAGTGTTTCTCTCTCTATATATATATATCTCTCCATCCCAGTGTTTCTCTATCTCTCTCCCCCCAGTGTTTCTAACTCTCTCTCCCCCCAGTGTTTCTCTCTCCCCCAGTTTTTCTCTCTCTCTCCCCCCAAGTGTCTCTCTCCCTCCCCCCACCGTGATTATCTCTCTCTCTCCCCCCAGTATTTCTCTCTCTCTCTCCCCCCAGTTTTTCTCTCTCTCTCTCCCCAGTGTTTCTCTCCCCCCAAGTGTCTCTCTCTCTCTCCCCCCCCCCGTGATTATCTCTCTCTCTCCCCCCAGTATTTCTCTCTCTCTCTCCCCCCAGTGTTTCTCTCTCTCTCTTCCCCCAGTGTTTATCTCTCTCACTCCCCAGTGTTTCTCTCTATCTCTCCCCCAGTGTTTCTCTTTCTCTCCCCCCAGTGCTTCTCTCTCTCTCCCCCCAGTGTTTCTCTCTCTCTCTCTCCCCCAGTGTTTCCCTCTCTCTCTCTCTCCCCAGTGTTTCTCTCTATCTCTCTCCCCCAGTGTTTCCCTCTCTCTCTCCCCCCAGTGTTTGTCGCTCTCTCTCACTCCCCAGTGTTTCTCTCTCTCTCTATCGATCTCTCCCCTCAGTGTTTCTCTCTCTCTCCCCCCAGTGTTTCTCACTCTCTCCCCCCATTGTTTCTCTCTCTCTCTCCCCAGTGTTACTCTCTCTCTCCCCCAGTGTTTGCCTCTCTCCCCCAGAGTTTCTCTCTCTCTCCTCCATGTTTTTCTCTCTCTCTCCCCCCAGTTTTTTTTCTCTCTCTCCCCCCACTGTTTCTCTCTCTCTCTCCCCCCAGTGTTTCTCTCTCTCCCTCCAGTTTTTCTTTCTCTCTCCCCCCAGTGTTTTTCTCTCTTTCTCTACCCCCAGTTTTACTCTCTCTCCCCCCAGTTTTACTCTCTCTTTACCCGCACTTTTTGTGTCTCTTTCTCTCTCTCTCCCCCCCCCCAGTGTTTCTCTCTCGCTCTCCCCCCATTGTTTATCTCTCTCTCCCACCAGAGTTTCTCTCTCTCCCCCAGTGTTTCTCTCCCTATCTCCCCCCAGAGTTTCTCTCTCTCTCCCCCCAGTGTATCTCTCTGTCTCCCCCAGTGTTTTTCTCTGTCTCCCCCCAGTGTTACTCTTTCTCTCTCCCCGCAGTTTTTCTCTCTCTCTCCCTGCAGTGTTTTTCTCTCTCTCCCCGTCAGTATTTCTCTCTCTCTCCCCAGTGTTACTCTCTCTCTCCACAGTGTTACTCTCTCTCTCCCCCCAGTGTTTGTCTCTCTCCCCCCAGTGTTTCTCTCTCTCTCCTCCCTGTGTTTCTCTCTCTCTCCCCCCAGTTTTTCTCTCTCTCCCTCCCCCCAGTGTTTCTCTCTCTCTCTCCCCGAGTTTCACTCTCTCTCTCCCCAGTGTTTCTCTCTCACTCCCCCCAGAGTTTCTCTCTCTCTCCTCCCTGTGTTTCTCTCTCTCTCCCCCCAGTTTTTCTCTCTCTCCCTCCCCCCAGTGTTTCTCTCTCTCTCACCCGAGTTTCACTCTCTCTCTCCCCAGTGTTTCTCTCTCACTCCCCCAAGAGTTTCTCTCTCTCCCCCCCAGTGTTTCTCTCACTCTCCACCACCACCGAGTGCTTCTCTCTCACTCCCTCGCTCCCCCCACTGTTTCTCTCTCTCTCTCCCCCCAGTGTTTCTCACTCTCTCCCCCCATTGTTTCTCTCTATCTCTCCCCAGTGTTACTCTCTCTCTCCCGCCACTGCTTCTGTCTCTCTCCCCCAGTGTTTCTCTCTCTCTCCCCCAATGTTTCTCTCTCTCTCTCTCCCCCCCTGTGTTTCTCTCTCTCTCTCTCACCCCAGTCTTTCTCTCACTCCCTCCAATGTCTTTCTCTCACGCTCACTCCAGTGTTTCTCTCTCTCTCCCCAGTGTTTCTCTCTCTCTCTCCCCCAAGTGTTTCTCATTCTCCCCCCAGTGTTTCTCTCTCTCTCCCCCCAGTTTTTTTTCTCTCTCTCTCTTTCTCTCCCCAGTGTTTGTCTCTCCCCAGTCTTTCTCTCTCTCGCTCCCCAGTGTTTCTCGCTCTCTCTCCCCAGTGTTTCTCTCTCTCTCCCCCCAGTGTTTCTCTCTCTCTCCCCCCAGGGTTTCTCTCTCTCTCTCCCCCAAGTGTTTCTGCCTCTCCCCCCAGTGTTTCTCTCTCTCTCTCTCTCACTCTCTCTCTCCCCCCAGTGTTTCTCTCTCCCCAGCGTTTCTCTCTCTCTCCCCCCAGGGTTTATCTCTCTCTCTCCCCCCAGCGTTTCTCTCTCTCTCCCCCCAGGGTTTATCTCTCTCTCTCCCCCCAGCGTTTCTCTCTCTCTTCCCAGTGTTTCTCTCTCTCTTCCCAGTGTTTCTCTCTCTACCCCAGTGTTTCTCTCTCTCTCTCTCTCTCTCTCTCTTTCTCTCACCAGTGTTTCTCTCTCCCCAGTGTTTCTCTCTCTCTCTACCCAGTGTTTCTCTCTCTCTCTACCCAGTGTTTCTCTCTCTCTCTCCCCCCAGCGTTTCTCTCTCTCTTCCCAGTGTTTCTCTCTCTCTTCCCAGTGTTTCTCTCTCTCCCCAGTGTTTCTCTCTCTCTCTACCCAGTGTTTCTCTCTCTCTCTACCCAGTGTTTTTCTCTCTCTCTACCCAGTGTTTCTCGCTCTCTCTCCCTCAAGTGTTTCTTACTGTCTCGCCAGTGTTTCTCACTCTTCCCCCAGTGTTTCTCTCTCTCTCTCCCCCCAGTGTTTCTCTCCCTCTCTCTCTCTCTTTCTCTCCCCAGTGTTTCTCTCTCCCCAGTGTCTCTCTCTCTCTCCCCAGTGTTTCTCGCTCTCTCTCCCCGGTGTTTCTCTCTCTCTTCCCAGTGTTTCTCTCCCCCCAGTGTTTCTCTCTCTCTCTCCCCCCATTGTTTCTCTCTCTCTCTCTCTCTCTTTCTCTCCCCAGTGTTTCTCGCTCCCCAGTGTTTATCTCACACTCTCCCCAGTGTTTCTCTCTCTCTTCCCCCCCTCCAGAGTTTCTCTCACTCTCTCCCCAGTGTCTCTCTCTCTCTCCCCAGTGTTTCTCGCTCTCTCTCCCCAGTGTTTCTCTCTCTCGCCCCCCAGTGTTTCTCTCTCTCTTCCCAGTGTTTCTCTCTCTCCCCCCAGTGTTTCTCTCTCTCTCTCCCCCCATTGTTTCTCTCTCTCTCTCTCTCTCTCTCGCTCCCCAGTGTTTATCTCACACTCTCCCCAGTGTTTCTCTCTCTCTTTCCCCCCTCCAGAGTTTCTCTCTCCCTCTCCCCAGTGTTTCTCTCTCTCTCCCCAGTGTTTCTTTCTCTCTCTCTCTCTCTCCCCGGTGTTTCTCACTCTCTCTCCCCCAGTGTTTCTCTCTCTCTCCCCCCAGTGTTTCTCATTCTCTCCCCCCCTGTGCTCCTCTCACTCTCTCTCCCCCCCACTGTTTCTCGCTCTCCCTCTCCCCCCAGTGTTTCTCTCTCTCTCTCTCCCCAGTGTTTCTCTCTCTCTCCCCCAAGTGTTTCTCACTGTCTCCCCAGTGTTTCTCACTCTCCCCCCGTGTTCCTTTCTCTCTCCCCCCAGTTTTTTTCTCTCTCTCTCTTTCTCTCCCCAGTGTTTGTCTCTCCCCAGTCTTTCTCTCTCTCCCCAGTGTTTTTCGCTCTCTCTCCCCAGTGTTTCTCTCTCTCTCCCCCCAGTGCTTCTCTCTCTCTCCCCCCAGTGTTTCTCTCTCTCTTCGCAGTGTTTCTCTCTCCCCCCCCCCCCAGTGTTTCTCTCTCTCTCTCTCTTTCTCTCCCCAGTGTTTCTCTCTCCCCAGTGTCTCTCTCTCTCCCCCCAGTGTTTCTCTCTCTCACCCCCCAGTGTTTCTCACTCTCTCCCCACAGTGTTTCTCTCTCTTTCTCCCCCCAGTGTTTCTCTCTCTCTCCCCCCGGTGCTTCTTTCTCTCTCCCCCCAGTGTTTCTCTCTCTCTTCCCAGTGTTTCTCTCTCCCCCCCCCCCAGTGTTTCTCTCTCTCTCTCTCTTTCTCTCCCCAGTGTTTCTCTCTCCCCAGTGTCTCTCTCTCTCTCTCCCCAGTGTTTCTCTCTCTCACCCACCAGTGTTTCTCACTCTCTCCCCCCAGGGTTTATCTCTCTCTCTCCCCACAGTGTTTCTCTCTCTTTCTCCCCCCAGTGTTTCTCTCTCTCTCCCCTCAGTGCTTCTCTCACTCTCTCCCCCCAGTGTTTCTCTCTCTCCCCCCAGTGTTTCTCTCTCTCTCTTCCCCCAGTGTTTATCTCTCGCTCTCACCAGTGTTTGTTTCTCTCTCCCCCCCCCCCACCCCCAGAGTTTCTCTCTCTCTCTCCCCAGTGTTTCTCTCTCTCACCCCGTGTTTTTCTCTCTCTATCCACCCAGTGTTTCTCTCCGTCTCTCCACCCAGTTTTTCTCTCTCTCTCCCCCCAGTGTGTGTCTCTCTCTCCCCCAGAGTTTATCTCTCTCTCTCCCCCCTCTGTTTCTCTCTCTCTCTCACCCCAGTATTTCTCTCTCTCAGCCCCGTGTTACTCTCTCTCTCTCCCCAGTGTTTCTCTCTCTCTCTCCCCCCAGTGTTTCTCGCTCTCCCTCTCCCCCCAGTGTTTCTCTCTCTCTCTCCCCCCAGTGTATCTCTCTCTCCCCCCAGTGTATCTCTCTCTCCCCCCAGTGTTTCTCACTGTCTCCCCAGCGTTTCTCTCTCTCCCCCCAGTGTTTCTCTCTCTCTCCCCCCAGTTTTCTCTCTCTCTCTCTCTCTCTTTATCTCCCCAGTGTTTCTCTCTCCCCAGTGTTTCTCTCTCTCTTTCCTCAGTGTTTCTCTCTCTCTCCCCCCAGGGTTTCTCTCTCTCTCTCCCCCCAGTGTTTCTCTCTCTTTCACCCCCAACTGTTTCTCTCTCTCTATCCCCCCAGTGTTGCTCTCTCTCGCTCTCCGACCAGAGTTTCTCTCTCTCTCTCCCCTCAGTGCTTCTCTCACTCTCTCCCCCCAGTGTTTCTCTCTCTCCCCCCAGTGTTTCTCTCTCTCCCCCCATGTTTTTCTCTCTCTCTCCACCCAGTGTTTCTTTCCGTCTCTCCACCCAGTTTTTCTCTCTCTCTCTCCCCCCCCAGGGTTTTTCTCTCTCTCCCCCAAGTGTTTCTGACTCTCCCCCCAGTGTTTCTCTCTCTCTCCCCCCAGTTTTTTTCTCTCTCTCTCTCTCTCTCTTTCTCTCCCCAGTGTTTCTCTCTCCCCAGTGTTTCTCTCTCTCTCTCCCCAGTGTTTCTCGCTCTCTCTCCCCCAGTGTTTCTCTCTCTCCCCCCTCAGTGTTTCTCTCTCTTTCCCCCCAGGGTTTCTCTCTCTCTCCACCCCCAGTGTTTCTCTCTCTTTCACCCCCAACTGTTTCTCTCTCTCTCTCCCCCCAGTGTTGCTCTCTCTCGCTCTCCGACCAGAAGTTTCTCTCTCTCTCTCCCCTCAGTGATTCTCTCACTCTCTCACCCCGTGTTTTTCTCTCTCTATCCACCCAGTGTTTCTCTCCGTCTCTCCACCCAGTTTTTCTCTCTCTCTCCCCCCAGTGTGTGTCTCTCTCTCCCCCAGAGTTTATCTCTCTCTCTCCCCCCTCTGTTTCTCTCTCTCTCTCACCCCAGTATTTCTCTCTCTCAGCCCCGTGTTACTCTCTCTCTCTCCCCAGTGTTTCTCTCTCTCTCTCCCCCCAGTGTTTCTCTCTCTCCCTCCACGCCAGCGTTTATCTCTCCCTTTCTCTCTACCCCTCTCCCCCAGTGTTTCTCTCTCTCTCCCCATTGTTTATCTCCCTCTCACTCTCGTTCCCCCCAGTGTTTCTCTCTCTCTCTCTCCCCAGTGTTTCTCGCTCTCTCCCCCCAGTGTTTCTCTCTCTCTCTCCCCCCAGTGATTCTCTCACTCTCTCCCCCCGGTGTTTCTCTCACTCTCTCTCCGCAGTGTTTCTCTCTTTCTCTCACCCCCATTGTTTTTCTCTCCCTGTAACTCCACTGTTTCTCTCTCTCTCTCTCCCCCCAGTGTCTCTCTCTCTCTCTCCCCCCAGTGTTTCTCTCTCTCTCTGCCCAGTATTTCTCTCTCACTCTCTCTCTCTCCACCCAGTGTTTCTCTCTCTCTCTCTCTCTCTCCTCCCAGTATTTCTCTCTCTCTCTCCCCCAGTGTTTCTCTCTCTCTCTCCCCCAGTGTTTCTCTCTCTCTCCCCCCCGTGTTTCTCTCTCTCTCCGCCCAGTGTTTCTCTCCCCCCCCAGAGTATCTCTCTATCTCCCCCAGTGTTTCTCTCTCTCTCCCCCCACTGTTTCTCTCTCTCTCCCCCCCACTGTTTCTCTCTCTCTCCCCCCATTGTTTCTCTCTCTCTCTCACCCCAGTGTTTATCTCTCTCTCTCCCCTCAGTGTTTCTCCCCCTCTCTCCCCCAGTGTTTCTCTCTCTCTCCCACAGTTTTTTTCTCTCTCTCTCCCCAGTGTTTCTCTCCCCCCCAGTGTCTCTCTCTATCTCCCCCGTGTTTCTCTCTCTCTCCCCCCAGTGTTTCTCTCTCTCTCTCCCCCAGTGTTTCTCTCTCTCTCCCACAGTTTTTCTCTCTCTCTCCCCCAGTGTTTTTCTCTCTCTCCCCACTGTTTCTCTCTCTCCCCCCATGTTTTTTTCTCTCTCTCGCCCCAGTGTTTCTGTCTCTCTCTCTCTCCCCAGTGTTTTTCTCTCTCTCTCTCCCCCCAGTGTTTCTCTCTCTCTCTCTCTCTCTCTCCTCAGTGTCTCTCTCTCTCTCACCCCCGCACTGTTTCTCGCTATCTCTCTCTCCCCAGTGATTCTCTCTCTCTCCCCCCACTGTTTCTCTCTCTCTCTCCGCCCAGTGTTTCTCTCCCCCCCAGTGTCTCTCTCTCTCTCCCCCAGTGTTTCTCCCCCTCTCTCCCCAGTGTTTCTCTCTCTCTCCCCACAGTTTTTCTCTCTCTCTCTCCCCCAGTGTTTTTCTCTCTCTCCCCAGTGTTTCTCTCTCTCCCCCCATGTTTTTTTCTCTCTCTCGCCCCAGTTTTTCTGTGTCCTCTCTCTCCCCCAGTGCTTTTTTTCTCTCTCTCTCTCCCCAGTGTCTCTCTCTCTCTCTCTCTCTCTCTCACCCCCGCACTGTTTCTCGCTATCTCTCTCTCCCCAGTGTTTCTCTCTCTCTCCCCCCACTGTTTCTCTCTCTCTCCCCCCAGTGTTTCTCTCTCTCTCCCCAGTGTTTCTCTCTCTCTCTCCCCAGTGTTTCTCTCTCTCTCCTCCCAGTGTTTCTTTCTCTCTCTCCCCCCAGTGTTTCTCGCTCTTTCTCCCCCCAAGTGTTTCTCTCTCTCTCCCCCCAGTGTTTCTCTCTCTCTCCCCCCAGTGGTTCTCTCTCTCTCTCCCCCCCCCCCTCTCCGCCCATCTCCCCCATCACCGCCCCCCCCCCCATGATGGAGGTGTGTGAGGGAATTGGTTTGAGAGAGGGGGTGGGAGGAGATGTGAGGGAGTGGGGAGTGTGATGGGGATAGGGAGTTAGAGTGAGATTGGAGGAGTGAGGGCAAGTGAGAGTGAGGGGTGAGGAGTGAGGGGGATTGACGAGGAGGAGAGAGAGTGTGAGTGGGAGGAGTGAGGGGTAGTGAGATTGTGAGGGGAGGAGAGAGGCAGAGTGAATGTGAGGGGGAGGTGAGAGGGGGAGTGAGAGTGGTGAGGGAGAGATTGGAGGAGTGACGGGGAGTGAGCGTGTGAGAGGGAGTGAGGGGGATTGGGAGTGTGTGGGAAAGGAGAGTGGGGAGTGAGTGTAAGGGGGAGGAGAGAGGGGGGAGTGAGAGTGTGTGGAGAGGGGGGAGGAGTGAGTGTGTGATGGGAGTAGAGAGTGTGAGTGAGAGTGAGAGGGGAGTGAGAATGTGAGGGGGAGTGAGAGTGAGAGGGGGAGGAGTGAAGGTGAGTGACAGTGTGATGGGGAGTGAGAGTGAGAGTGAGAGGGGGAGTGAGAGTGTGAGGGGGAGTAGTGATGGGATGTGTGAGTCTGAGGGGGGAGTGAGAGTGTGAGGGGGCAGTGAGAGTGTGAGGGGCAGGAGTGAGGGGGAGTGAGAGTCTGAGGGGGGAGTGAGAGTGTGAGGGGGAGGAGTGAGGGGGAGTGACAGTGTGATGGGGAGAGTGAGGGGGTTGACAGTGTGAGGGGGAGGGAGACTGAGAGGGGGAGGAATGAGCGAGGAGAGAGTGTGAGGGAAAGGAGAGAGGAGGAGTGAGAGTGTAAGTGGAGGAGAAAGGGGGAGTGAGAGTGTGAGGGGAGTGAGAGTGTGAGGGGGAGTGAGGGGGAAGGAGTGAGCCGGAGTGAGAGTGTGAGGGGCTGTGAGCGGGGAGGAGAGTGTGTGTGATGGGGAGGAGTGAGGGGGAGGCGTGAGGGGGAGGGAGAGTGTGAGGAGGAGTGAGGGGAGAGTGTGAGAAGGAGTGAGGGGGGAGTGAGAGTGTGAGGGGAGGGGGAATGTGAGGGGGGAGTGAGTGTGAGGTGGAGTGAGTGGGGAGTGAGAGTGTGAGGGGGAGGGGAATGTGAGGGGGAGTGAGTGTGAGGAGGAGTGAGTTAGGAGTGTGAGGGGGAGTGAGGGGTAGAGAGAGTGTGAGGAAGAGTAAGGGGGTGTGAGACTGTGAGGGAGGAGTGAGGGGGGAGGAGAGAGGGGGAGGAGTGAGGGGGAGGAGTGAGGGGGAGATAGCGGTGAGAGGGAGTGAGGGAGTGGGAGGGAGAGTGTGAGGGGGAGTGAGTGTGAGGAGCAAGTGTGAGGGGGAGGAGAGAGGGGTAGAGAGGGGGAGAGAGTGTGGGAGGAGGAGTGAGGGGGTGTTGGAGTGAGGGGGAGTGAGATTGTGAGGGGAGTGTGAGAGGGGAGTGAGAGTGTGAGGGGGAGGCAAGGGGGATGAGAGTGTGAGGGGAGTGAGGGGGAGGAGTGAGAGTGTGAGGGGGAGAGAGGGGGAGGAGTGAGAGTGAGTGAGTGTGAGGGGGAGGAGAATGGGGAGTGAGAGTGTGAGGGGAGGAGAGAGGGGAGTGAGAGTGGAGGGAGGTGAGGGTGGTGAGAGTTGAGGGGAGAGAGAGGGGGTGAGTGAGAGTGTGAGGGGAGCAGAGAGGGGGAGTGAGAGTGGGTGGGGAGTGGGGAGAGTGTGAGGGGTGTGAGGGGGAGGAGTGAGGGTGAGTGAGGGGGAGTGGGGTGACGGGGAGGTGAGGAGAGTGAGGAGGGAGTGAGGGAGTGGGAGTGAGTGTGAGGGTGGAGGGGAGGTGAGTGGGGAGGGAGGTGAGAGTGTGAGGGGGGAGGGAGAGGGGTGAGTGAGGAGTGTGAGGGAAGGTGAGGAGGGGGAGTGAGGTGAGGAGGAGTGAGGAGGTGTGAGGGAGGGGAGTGAGGGGGAGGTGTGGAGGGGGAGAGAGACTGTGAGGGGGAGTGTGTGGAGTGAGATTGCGAGGGGAGTGGGGGACTGTGAGGGGGGTGGGGTTGAGGGGGGAGTGAGTGTGTGAGGGGGAGGAGAGGGGGAGAGAGGGGAGGGGTGGGGGATGTGAGAGTGTGTGGGGGAGTGAA